>NC_132978.1:5873571-6516785 GCF_047496725.1 Anoplolepis gracilipes | reverse complement strand
GAGAGAGTGAGGGAGTTAAATAAATTTACCGATCATTTAATATTTAATTTAACATTTATTCAATTAATTCTTACCGTTATACATATAATCTATTGATATCGGCCTTAAAATTATTTGTATGAGTGTGTGTGTGTGTTTGTGTGTGTGGGTCGCGGGTGTTACATAAGTACGGAGGTCATCAACCAGAAAAGAAGGGGAACGAGTGCGATTTTAAAGATTTTATTCTGATTGATATTCGTTACAATAGTTTATTAAAAAAAAATAATAAAGATTTACGAGAAGTGTAATATGTGTTACGGCGCGATTTCGACGTCCTCGAAGAGGGCTATCTATCAGGTTGAGGAGAGCGGAATCGGACATAGATGCAAGCTTTGATTCTAAAGAGGGGAGCGCGAAGGTGTCAGGATCTGCTGGAGAGTACTCCAAAGAGGAGTCGGGTAATTTTATCGTGTGGTTCGATAAATTATCCGAGAGGATCACAGATGAGGAATCAGAAAAGGTTCGGGGAGACGACGGCGGTGAGTCATCGGATATATCGATGACTGAAGGTGAAAGGGGTACGGGGGAATATGATGGGGAAGGAAAATCTATTTCAGGGTAATAATGCGTAGATGGGAAAAGCATCTTCAATGGGGTGGAACAGCGCAGGTACTGCGGGGAAGAAGGGGGAGAATCAAAACTGTTGTTTTTGCTCACGGTCGTGTCGTCCGATCTATGGTCTCAGTTAGCTCGCGAAAATCGGCGGGTCGGCGCGATTTTAGGCACTTTAATAAAAGAACAGGGTTGAATAAAGGGAAGAGAAACGATGGCAAAAAGAGAGAAGGAAAATAGACTTACTACTTAGGCAGATTTCGTTGTGTTTCAGCTGCTGGTCAGGTTGTGGTCCAGTTGTGGCTCTTGCTCGGCGGGTGGTCGTTGTTGGGAACTGACTCCAATAGTTTTCAAGACTTAACCAGAACTCCCGATATGTGAAGCGAATTCCTTGGGTCAGCGAACGACCGAAATAAGTATGAGCGAGAGTAACTGTGCCGAATGAATCTAACGCTGCACCATTGATTGATTTGAATTTTGTGTGTCTGTAATGCGCGAGTCTACCCTTTTTATATTAAATCTTGAGGGCCTGTTAACAATTTTGGGCGGGAGTATTTTTGAGATTTTGACGTGTAAAAAGCTGTCGTTCGGTGAGATCCTTCTCCTCCTTATTTTTGATTGTTGCTGATTGGTGAGCTCTGTACGGTCTCTTAGGAAATTTGGAGATTCTTCATTTGGTTATCTCCTGGGATTATGCAGCTGTTTTTGTCTATTTATTTATTTAGGGGATCTCGCTATCGATCCTTTTCGGTCATTTCTTTGAACATCGATTTCAATGTTTAAAACATTTTTTCGTTCCGCGGCCCTTTTATGACTGGTCGGGCAATTATTGCTTCATCTTTATAGGAGGTAAAGACGTGGAGCCGACAGTACAACACAGCGGCATTATTTGTTCGTTTCTTAAGATTATGCAATTGTGTTTGTTCTGTTTCGTTGTTTTAGAGGATTTCGTTATTGATCCCTTCCGGTATTTGTTTAGATATCGTTTTTAGTAAGTCTAAACATTATTTGATAATAACGGTTCTTTTCTATTGCGCGACCCGTTTTTTGTGACCGATCGGACGATTATTGTTTCATTTTTGTGGGAAGAAAAACGTGAAGCCGACAGGACGTAACAATATTTACACGTGTGTGTTATATTATTTAAATTTTTATATTAATTTTAATTTTAATTCTCTAATTTTTTATGGATTTTATATATCTACACAAATAAATATATAACAATATATAGCAATCAATAAAATAATGTCATGGTATAAAGCAATAGAAACATATCTCTCTTATAGTACATACTAGATGATAATTCATAGATTTATTATAGGAAAGTACAAAAATAAATTTTGTTCTAGACATATTGATATATTTTTTCATTGCGCAGGGATATTACCTTTTATTTTTTTTTATTAAATACGATTTGACAAAATAACTAAAGTCGATGAAACAATTTTATAATAATTGAAAAAGTTCGTTAATTTAAAAACTTTTATTAAAAGATAAACTATATTTGTCACTAATAAATTTTTTGAATAATAAAATTCAAGTCAAGCTATATATATAACTCATCTTGGAGTTATTATAAATAATATCAACATCGATACTAAAATTATTTATGATTGAATATTAAAATAATGAGAATAATTAAATTTAATCGTAACAACTATTACAATATATATATATGTATATATATATATGTACTTTTTTATAAATATATATATATATAAAAAAGCACATATATATTTATTATCGATTCAATTTAATTATTCTCATTAATATTTAATATGTATATATGTATAATGATAAGTGTCAGATAATTATTGCGCATGGAATTAAAATACTTTAAATCCTAAGACATAAAGACTCTTCCTCATAAACTCGTGCAGTTTGTGCGCGGCGATAAAAACAATCGATAAAGTAACAAACTGAAATGACAAGCCGATTGACGGGGTGGTAAAACTCTAGAAGCTGAGTCTTCATCGTATAATACCAAGTGACATTTACAGTAGCATTTTTCCAATACGAAACTCGCGGATCTGTATGGTCGACGGTCGACGGTGTGGTCGGATGCGTAGTTAGAATATCAAATAGATCCATAGCGCTCGGTAGACAGTCGACTATGTAAAATAAACGAGCCAATATGGACCGTAACACTCATTAACTGCCGAATTTAGTGAGCTCGATAACCGATAACTTTCTTATTAAATCGACTTGGGTTATCAGTTATAGCCGTTCCGGGTCCCGTTATGTTGCATTGTCGGATCTGAATTACTATACTGTACTGCTACCATAACGCGTATTAACTATACATGATAAGAGACCATGCACACTTTTAGGATGATAGTACTTACCGTGATAAAATGAGGAAAGTTCAATACACGATTATACTTTGCTTTTAATGCGTTTATGTATCTTGACATGAGTAATTTTAAATGAATAAAAGTTAATGATGTACTTCCAAATGAAATTCGTGTACTTAACAAAAGAAGTGTTGAAAATGTTATTGTTTTGTTATTATTACATATTACCGATAATAAATATGCAAGATAATGACGTTACATAAAATATAATTATGTAGTGTATTTAGAATATTTCAATATGATAAATAAATGTACTAAAGCTGTAGAGATTAGCTGTGAAAATAGGAGTGCATTTCTATGTTAAAATTTTGATAACGTTATTTAGGTGTGTGAATGGTTCAATTGTAAATATAGATCACGTATAATAAATTAAAATATAGTATTTATAGAACACATGCGTGGACGTTGAAATGAGAAGTAAGTACTACGACTTCTCATTATTTCGTTTAATCTGAGAAAAAATTGTAATGCACTAGTTTTCAGATGAGAATTAAAAATCTAAAATATAATATACATATAATGAATATAAATAGAATAAATTATAGTAATATTGTCCAAATTTATGCGATAACATTTGTAAGTAAATTATTTGCCTAGTAAATACAATACATTTACGTTCAAATCGCTAGAAAATGATTCAAAATTAGAAATTATTAACTTTATTATCTTTTTGTTAAATTAAATTATACATATATTTTTGTATCAACATGTATCTTATATTTCAAATACATACATGTTATAAGAGGAATATTATTCATTATTTTTAAATATAATTTTTTATATTTTTCTATTATTTTCCTTGACTTTTTAGATTATTGCGCGTTCCTGCAAAGCGTTGCGATGCAAAGGGCCCTCGAGTAAAAGTTAAAAGTTTTAGGCGGTTGTAGAAGCAAAGCTTTTCGTCTGAAAAGGGAGCGGTGGTAACATAAATATTTCACGACCAACTTTCTTTCCTTCGGCATTTATTTTAGTCACGGGTTTCTAACTTTGGCCGTGCACGAACGCGAGAAAGGAAGTTTATTAATTTGCAAGGAGTCAATCCTTCTCTCGCTTCTCGTAATTCACAGTCGATCCATGTATTCGTTCAACTACAATTATGCGTCCGCACTGAATTCGTCTGTGACTTTCATCTACATGCATATTGCGGTCTCATATATTTTGACTTTGCAAGCATATTCGTGCATTTGATTGTATAATTTTTCTTTGTAATGCATTCATACAGATAAAATTGGCGAAAATATTTTTTACGTTTATATTGACCAGAAAATATCTGGGCTCAAAAAGCATACCGCGCGAAATTAGCTTTTTTATTTCTATGTAATAGAAATAAAAGGCTACTATTTGTCTTAATTTGATAGTGTGACTAAAACAAAACGTATATAGAAATTTTAGAATGATGATAAAATTTAATAAATTGAATATATGTATTTTTTATCTTTTTTATCATTTAATATTATTTTTGAATTATTAAAATATATTACATGTGAACTTTTAATGATGCTTTTGAAATACTTTATTACGAATATTGTTGGGATTTTTAACAGAAAAGACTGAATAATACCTTAATATGTTTATTATTATCTACGATGAGAAAAGAAACATTAACAGCGTGAGTCTCTCTACATCCTGTATATATCGTAAAAAAACAAGGAAGGAACATAAAGACAAAAGAACAAAAAGGGTACAGTTGATAATGCGGTCGATAAAATTAATGTCCTCTGTACGTCGCCTTATCATTAGGGATAAACTAACATAAAATACTTATCCTAGATCGGTTTGTCACATCACTACATTCTCTCCCTACAAATCGGTCTCACTTACAAAATTAATACATGAATACCTCTATGAAATATAAATCATATTATTCAATCAAACTCATCTGATTACAACACCATTCAAGTTTTTCTTTGGATACCGACTTTGTTAAACAGTCAGCAATCATATTACTTGAGTTAATATATGATACATTGATAACTTTACTCTCAATCTCATCACGAATAAAATGAAATTTCAAATTAACATGCCGAGTTTTAGTTGACGACTTTGCGTTCTTTAGCCATTGAATAGTAGCTTGGTTATTACAAAATATATTAATTGGCTTGCTAATATACTCCATACAATTCAAATCAGTAAGCATATTTTGAATCCATATGACATCTTTGACAATTTCTGAGACTACAAATAACTCTACTTCACAAGTTGAGTTTCCAACAGTTTGTTGCTTTTTACCTTTCTAATATATAAGGGAATTACCTATGAATACAACTCTCCCTGAAAATGATTTTCCATTTTCACCATTACCCCAACTGGAATCAGAATATGCTTTTAACAATCCAAATTTACGATCAAAATAAAGACGTTTGTTTTTCGTTCCATGTAAATAACGTAATACTCTTTTACATAATAAAATAAAATAAGCTTTACTCATTCAGTTATTGCCAAGAAGGGACTTGACTGGAGGTTACAATCTTCTCACATTCATCCAATTCTACTCTTACATCCATCCATACCTTAAGATTATACTTTGAAATACATTAAACTTAATATACAAAAAATATACAGTAACACATATAATAAATATATATATACAATATACAGTATACAATCATTTATAATCTTTTACAGTCAATTTACACTGGTTCACAACAATACCTTCTTGCTCCTGCTATTCTTAATCCCTATTCATTATCCTACCTTTCTTATATTCCTAAGATTTCCTTAACATTGTCCATTATCCCCCATCACTCCAGCACACATACTACTTTTCCTTCCTTCTTTTATCTTTTCTTTTTCTTTTCAAAAACTTTTTCAAATCTTCCCTTTCATTTCCTCTAATTCTTCATTCCATATGTTGTCTATCCTGCTTTTTACATTTTCTCCTAGCTCTTTAAACCAATTTTTTGATACTTTACACTCTGTAAAGAGTAAGGTGAGAAATAAGCGGGCGGCAGGATTATGCAAATTAAAATAATGAAAAAAAATATCTTTTTATTAACTTATCGATAAAATTAACAATACATAAAAATGGTTATGCAAACATCAGAAGCCGAACTTGAATCATACAGTGGCGTAAAGAAAATTTAACTCGAATTGTCAAACATAAATTAAAACTTTAAAGGAACAAAAAAAAGAAAAGAAACGATTGTGTATGATTTATTCAGATCCCCTGCAATGGTAAATAATAGTTAAATTAAATTCAAAATTAAGGTTTGATGCGAGGTTTCCTTAAACAGTAAATGATGTAAGAAAGTTGTTCTTGTTAGAAAGCCCGAGCGTTGTGCGATCAGTAAGGGGGCCTTCTAAGAGAAAGAGAGAGAAAGAAAGACAACGAGACGCATTAACAGGTTCGAGCGTGAACAATGAAGGGAGCCTGTAACGAGAGAGAGAGAAAGTTCAGTCTTGCAGGCTCGAGCGGTTCTGGAAGGAAGCTTGCAAAGAGAGAGAGAGAAAGAGGTACTGCACATTTACCGGCTCGAGATCGTACTGAGTAAGAAGCCAATAAAAGAGAGATAAACGGTATGCAGGTATAAGCTCGAGATTTACTACAGGGGAGCTTGTAAGCAACAAAGATACCGAATATCCGCAAGAGTACCTGCCGAGATGACTAGTAGGACATCGCCGGAATAGTCCGCCTATTCCGGTAATGTGTTGTCAGACCAATCAGTACCCTCAGATAAACTTTCCTTTTAATGGCGTGTTGATTTCGTCCGGCAATAATTTCAGAAAAAGGGTCTCGTTTCTTGTCCATTAAGATCCGTTGCGTAATCCTTGGATATTCCGTTGTTCACTAGAGAGCTGACAACGTTAGTTCTCTAATCGCCACTCGTCGGTTAGAGGAGAGATAACTATTCTTTTTCGAACTTCGAAACTCATTGACAAAGGAAAAAGATTAGCACACGAGAGATGCGTTTCGTATTGAGACGAGGCGAACAAGACGACAAAAGCACATATACTGGAAATACAGAAAGTGCAATGTTCTCTGGTCAAAAGCTCGTGTGTTAAAGTCGCGCCTGATTGGTCGCGCAGTCAGAGGATTCTCCGAAGGGCGGTCGACGTTCGTCGGCGAAGGCGCGAGATTCAACACACTCTCCTACAAAATGTTCAAAATTATCTTTACCTATTCCGCAAAACCAACATGTTTTCTTTTGTGCCTCTCTCCAATATTTGTCATCTTCCTCCATATTTCCACATCTCACCTTTACTAATGCTCTTACCTCATCCCCAAAATTATCCCTGTCCATAATTTCATTTCTTAAATAACTCGGTTTACCCAATTCCACCTCCTAACTCTTTATACTTTGTATTATATTTTGCCTCTCTTATCCTACTCTCATCTATTTGTCTTTGTATATCCTCGTCCCTTTCTTTGATCATTTTCTCTATATTTATTTCTTTATCCCTCATATCTTCTATTGCTTTTAATCCCCATCCTAAATTATTAAAATATATAAAATTTTTCTCTTTCCTGACTATATAGATCATTCCTCGTTCCATATTCCTTTTCAAGCTAACATTTTTTCACGAGACAATCGTCACCTCTTTCTCTTATCCTTTCCTCAAATCTTCTTGCTCTAATCGCCCATTCCCTTCTCATTTTATTAAGAACTCCCTACGTATCAAGTATCTCGGTGTGCAAATATCTAATCTAAATATCCATCTCGCATAGTCATTTATCTTTTCTAGTTCCTTTCTTTCCTGTCATCCCCAAATCTCTGCTCCGTAAGACATCACGCTTTGTACTAAATATCTAAACATCCATCTTCTTTTAAAATCATCCCTACATGTTCTTTCTCCCAAACTCCATACTTTCCCTGCCGCTATTTTTCCTTTTCTACCTATTTCTTTCATGTGGTCTTTGTAATTTCCCTTACTATTAAACGTAAAACCTAGATATTTAAAGCTATCCACTTTTATTCTTTCCTTTCCCATTTAAGTTTCTCTTTACCTTTTTTCCTACTTCCATTGAATATAACTACCTTCGTTTTGTCTGTACTTAATATCATATCCCTATCCTTTAAAAAATTTTTTACCGTGGCCATCATATCCTCCAGTGCTACTTTGTTTTTTGCCAATAGGACCACGTCATCTGCGAATGACAGGGACCAGACTCTATTGTTACCTACCATCACCCCTCCTATATCTCTCTTCTCTAGTTCTTTATTTATATCTGCTATGTATACGTTAAATAGGGTTGGACTCAGTACGCATCCCTGTCTGACTCCATTCTCCAGTTTGAAACCGCATGTGAAACTCTCTTCTAACCTTATCATCGCTTATCGTCGACCTCCCTTTTCTAAATCCTGCCAGACTTTCAGGAATTATATGTTTATCTACAATCTCTTGTACTATTCTTTTCCTTAAAATTTCAGCATAGATTTTATATGCCGAGCAGAGTAGCGAGATACCTCTATAGTTACTTGCGTCATCTACCTTTCCTCTTTTATGTAAGGGAATAATGATACTTTTCTTCCATTTCTCTGGTATTTTTCCCTCTTTCCATATCCTATTAATTAACTCCACAAACGCTCTTTTAATCGCCTCGCTTCCAAAACGCCAAGCCTCCATGGGAATTCCATCTATTCTTACTGCTTTCTTCAATTTCATTTTCTTCACAGCATCACAAATTTCTTCTTCATCCAAATCTTCTTCCGTTTCCACGTTTTCCTTCCCGTATTGCTTCTCTTCTTTCTCTACATTTATCTCCGTACCTCCTAGTAGCTCCATGAAGTGTGCTCTCCATGTTTCGCTGTCTATATTGTTCTCCTTCCATTCCCTTTTATTCCTCTTTCTATTAATAAATTTCCATACTGCTGTATCATTAGTGAGCGATCTTAATTCTTCTTCTTCTTCCTTCCTTCTCTCTTTCCTTTTATTCTCTAAAAATTTTTTCATACTACTCCTACTTTTTATATACTCTTCCCTTGATTCTTTGCCTTTTTTCCATCTTTTATAGATCCTCTTGACCTCTCTTTTTTTTTCGTGCAGCTTCTGTCCCATCAATCTCTGTATCCTAACTTCCTCCTTTTTATCTTCTTTACCTTGTAAATCATTGCCCTCTTGAAGTCCTTTAATTTTTCCCATATCCTATCTATTGAAGTTTCATTGCTTACTTCTTCCCATCCTATTTCTTCAGTGTTATATCTATACATTTCTATGGCCTCTTCGTCCCATCGTATTAACTTTTTCGTGACCGAATCATTTTTCCTTTTTTCCCACGTTGTCTTACCTCTTCTTCTTTTTTCTTCTACTAAGTCTTCGAGTTCCAAACTTATCGGCATATGATCTGAGTCCACTCTTTCTTCTACTTTAAACTACCACCATTTCTTGTAATCTGTTATTAACAAAAATGTAATCAATAACCGAACTACCTCTTGCTCCTACATACGTAAATTCCTCTTCCCAATCACCCTCTGTCTTCCCATTCAACACATTAAGACTACATTCCTGCATTTTATCTATAAACTTTTTCCCCCCATTACTTAATGTTTTGTCTTTGCTTTTCCTAATTACCCCCCATTCCTTCTCTTCTCCACCTATTTCACCAATTCTTATATTAAAATCTCCCCCTACTATTACTTTTTCATTATCATATTCCTTTGTCATTTTAGTAATTACCTCCTCCACATCTTTCCCGCATGTAGCGTTATATACTACAATTATGTTGGTTGCATTTATTTTTCCTAGAACTTTTTTATGTTCAAAATTTATCAATCTTATATGCAAAATTCCTTCCTCTTTGTTTTCTTTTATTTCCCAATTATCATCTCCCGATTCTTTCCTCTTACCTACTAAAATCCCTCCACTAACTCTCTCTTTTGTTTTCTTTTTTTCTGCATTTACGTGTACCCAATCATGAGATCTTGGTAATCTATTTTTTATATCATTCCAGTCTTTATCATCTAACCAAGTCTCTGTTAATCCTATGTAATCAAAACTTCCTAGAAAATTCCAGAAATCTAAGTCCTGCCTATCTAAACCTGCTACATTCCAAAATACTAATCTCTTTTTCCCTTTTCTCTCCTCTCTCCTTTGACCTCTCTCTTTCCCTTCCCCCTTCCACCCCCTTCTTGGCTTATGCAAAATTCACCTTACCTATATCAATTACTTTATCGTTATCATTATCTGTATTTCCACATTCCTCTACTCAGTCCCTCTGTCTTACTCTTTCTCTTATATTTCCTATTCTATTATTCTTTTTAATCTTCTCTATTTCTTTTTCTACTTCCTCCTATCGTCTTCACACTCCTTTAATTTTTATCTTTCTTAAACCTATTTTTACTTCTTCACCGTTTTCTCTCATTTCCTTCGCTCATTTGACTATTTTATCTTGCACTAATCTTTCCTCCTAGGTCGTTTTCTATAAAAATCCGTTCCCCTTTTAGCTTATATTTCCTGCACATTATTTCTCTCTTCTCCTCCATGTTGCTCGCTTTTTCTATAATTACTTTCCCACTCCATCCATAGTAATCTATTTTACACTCAATATCCATTTTATTCTTTAAAAATTCTATCACCCAATCTTTTAAATCTTTAGTATCTTTCTTTATTAATCTATTATATTCCTCTTTACTTATGCCTTTAATTGCGAAATTATTCCTCCTCTCTTCTTTTTCTCTATCTATCATCCTTTAATTTACCTACCTCTCTTGTGCTTAATCTATCCTCACTCCTATCTGTGTGAATAGATTCCATTATACTACCCTCACTCCTATACATAGTGCTTCTTATACTTGTGCTTGTTCTACTACCTTCTCTTTCTCTATCCCTCACTATATTTTCTATTCCCTCTTTTAAATCTTTAATTTCATTCACTAGCTTTTCCATTTTCTCTTCACATATCCTCACTCTTATCTCCCAATTTCTTTCTTTCTTTTTCCAATCTTCTAAGAGCTCATCGTACTTCTTTCTTTCTTCTTTCTTTAATTCGCTAGTTACATTCTTAATATAATCCTTGCATTCTGCCTCAAACTCTATTAACCTGTCAACTCCTACCATACCCTCATACCTATCCTTCTCTTCAATCATTTTCTCATTAAACGTCACCTTCCTATCATTTTTATTATTATTATTGTTTTTATTACTCTTTTTACTACCTTTCTCTATCCACTTTATCGTAGTCTGATTCTCCTCTCTCTTTGCTATCCTCGTCGATCTTTTCTCTATTTTGATCGGTAAACCAGACCCTCTACCCTTATCGACTGCCGCCACTGCCTTACCCGTTCCGCTCTTATCGTTCCCTCCTGACGCCATAACCTTTTCCTTTGTCCTACGCACTTCTACTTTCACTTTCCTTACCTGATTCTTCTCTACTACGTAGTCTCTGTTTCTGCCTCCACTTACCCTTGTTACTTTCCTTCTTCTCTAACTTCTCGTCTTATAATTATTTTATACCTTATTTATCGTAAATTATCGCCAAATATACGCAGTCGCTCAGCACACGTTCGCACACACTCGCGCCCTCCAGTCAAGTCTCTACTCTTTTACCTAATATATAATCGTCGTTTTTCTGGGCAATGATTATATTGCGATAAATACAAAGTTACAAATGCGATATCGGGCCTCGTTCTATTTGCAATATATAAAAGTTCACCAATTAATTCCTGATATTGATTAACATCGTATTTATCACCAGTTTCATCAGATATTTTATCCTTGCCTGTTACAATCGGAGTACTGACCGGTTTACATTCTAACATCCCATATTTGCTTAATATTTTATCTATATATTTGGTTTGACTTAAATATATAAATATTATCTACTACCTTCGCGTGATGAACTTTTTCTAATCTTTCCGAACGTCTTACACCTTCTTGTCTTAATCTTTCTTCCTTATCTTTCAAGAGTTTCTCTTTTTATCTCTGTTTTTCCGCGAGTGTTGTTCCTTTCGGTCTTCCTCTATTTCGATTTCCTAATATGATTCCTTGGTCACTATTTTCAATTGCCTGATCTCTATTTTTAAACTCCTGATCTATATTTTCGTCCCTATTTAAATTATCATTTTCTGAATCTGACATTTTTTCATTGTTTTGATTATATTCATTAATTTCTTCGTTCAACATTATTTTCTACGTTAACATCAATATTAATATCGCTATCATTAGATATATTAAGGATATCCTCAATGTTCCAATTTTCGTTATGTAAGGAAAATTCAGAGAAAAGAGAAGTGCGGGTTCAATTAAAAATAATAAAAATAAATTTTATTTCACCTCTCTTACAAAGAGACAATATAATGGGCGTATGGTCTACGTCGGTGACCGGTGCATCTAAACTCGTGGTACTCTGATCGTTAAAAAGCCTTGAGAAGCTTTTGTCACTCCTTATATATCGTCCTATTCTTCTCGAACTTTCTGTTTTTAGGTCACCGTGTCTATCGTTCAAATCCATTCGTTTACTTGTTATTGCCTACCTGTCTTACCGCTTGTTTGTTTATTTGGCCCGATAACATCATGATGCGCTCTGCGATCGTTATCTTTCAAAATTATTTTTAACGGACGATTAAATCGGTTTACAATTCGGCCTTCCTGACAATTAATCGCCCCGATTAAATAAGTTTTTAAACATGTCACATCCTAGCACGTATCTATAAACCGCATTCTAAAACTCAGTAGATAAATTATCCCCACGTCCCTGTATACGAATAAACATATATATTACAGAGTAAACAATATAATTATTCTGGCAACTTAAATACGCATTAACATTCAATCTAATTTGACGTCCACAACCGCATGTTCGACGTCTTCCATGTACCATGGTACGGCGTTTGCGTTAATTGGAAGCCTTCGACATCTTTTATAACATATCGATCATTCTTTAACACGCGGTCGATTTGGTACGGCCTTTAAAACGTGGTGCCATTTTCTGTGAGACGCCGGCCGTGTTATCAAAATTTCTTATCATTACCCTATCGCCTACTCGATATTTTCTGGCGGCTTTATGCTGGCGATCATAATTATTTTTGTTTATGCGCTGATTCTTTTGAATCTGCACCTCGGCCCGCTTGCGCACGCTTGACAAATCACGATTCATGTCAATACATCTTTTCGCTTCTAATACATCTCATAATCTGTCGATTATGTTTGCTCGCTGTCGCACGCCAAAGAGCAACATACTCGGACATTCATTCATCGCCTTGGACACAGTATTGTTACACGCAAATTCTACAACGCTGAGTACATTACGCCAATGCGTTTCTCGTTTATTCGCTAACTTCGCTATCATCGGTAATATAGTGCGGTTGGGACCTAACCGGGAGCGTCCCGTTTGACTACGTCACGATTGACGCCACTTATATCGACCGATGTCTAGGGTCATCAGTAACGATTAACCAATCAGAGAGCCTCATTTTAAACTGGCCAATTGGCGACGTGGTCAATAGACTCCCATCCGGTTGAACCTTTCAGCCTGATCATTTGCTTGAGGCGAAGCGGTTGCGATCTTAATATGTCGTATATTATTGTCGTTTATAAATTCCTCGAATTCGCGAGATGTAAAACAACTACCACGATCTGAAACAATTTGCAACGGTCGGCTGTAATGTTCGAAATATGATTTGAGGCATTTTATTACCTCCGCTACGCCTGTACTCTTAGTAGCATACAATTTTACATATTTGGTAAAAGCATCGACAACCAAAAAAATATAGCGGGTTGTGGCGGAATGTGATCTGGATGCCGGGGTCAGATAGTCGATATGTAGCGTAAGAAACGGTACATCACCTTTCGATATGTTGTTTAAAAATCGTTCGGATTTGCCTGTATTCGGAGTAAACGCGATACACTTCAAACAGTTTTTTATATGTTTGTCGACCTTCGATCTCGTATCTGGAAACCAGTAACTATTTAATATATTACAAACGGTCTTCTCGACGCCTACGTGGCTCATCTTGTTGTGATACTTGTACATAACGCTCGCTTCCAACGCAGTCGGAATATAAAATAAAAGATTTCCTTGGCTTTTCCTGTACACAAGTCCATCTCTCATTTCATAAAATTTACTTTCGGATCGCTCTAAATCCACACGAATTTTCTCGATTTCCGAATCGCCGCTCTGACACAATGCAAGATTTCTGTCAAAGGAGTTATCCTCGATTACAAATATTTGCCGGCTAAGCGCGTTCACATGCGACATGCGAGAACCAGATCTGTGCTCCAGTACATAATCATAATCCTGCATTTCCAAGACCCATCGCGAAATCCGTGAATTCGTTTTTTTCTTATTTAGAGTCAAACTCAATGCTTGGCAATCAGTGACGATTCTAAATTTTATTCTAAGTAAATATGGTAAATATTCAGAAACGACGAAGCGCATAGATTATCGCTAAGGTCTCTAGCTCAAAACTATGATATCTGGATTCGATCTCGGTGGTTCTCTTTGAAAAATAAAATATCGGATGAAATTTGCGGTCCGCTTTTCTCTGTAACAGAATCGCTCCGAAGCCCGCCGCGCTCGCGTCGCAATGCAGCTCCGTTTCATCGCGTGGAGAATATATGTTTAATATGGGAGCATTAATTAGTCGGTTTTTTAACGCTTCGAAAGTTTCTTTCTTTACTTCTCGGAATCAAAAATTGGCGGTTTTCCTCGTTAGGTCGTACAAGGGTTTAGCAATAATCGAGAAACCCTCGATGAATTTTCTAAAGTAGGAGCACAATCTTAAAAAACTTTGTATGTCGCGAACGCTTAGCGGAACCGGAAACTTCTCAACTGCCTCAAGACCCTGATCTGTCGGCCGAATGCCTTCGCTTGTCACCGTGTATCCCAAATAATTTAATCTCGTCTGAAGAAACCTACACTTGTTCAACCGTAACTCTAACAAATTTGCAACAAGCAACTTAAATACTTTCTCCAACACATGAAGATGATGTTCCATCGTCTCGGTGGCGATAAGGATATCATCCAGATATATTGAAATTTCTTCCGCGTTAATCAATTCTTTAAAAATCTGCGTAACTTAACGTTGGAATCTGAGCGGGGCGCCCTTTAAGCCAAAAGGCATTCTCACGCACTCGTACTGCCCCAGGGGCGTAACAAACGATGTATATTTGATCGAATTTTCATGCATTTTTATATGATAGAAGCTGTCTTTTAGGTCCAGTGTCGTAAAGTATTTTTTCCCCTCTAATAAATATAATTGATCTTCAATCAACGGGAGTGGGAAATTGTCACGCGCCGTAACTTTATTTAACGTACGAAAATCGACACATATACGCGTTTCCCCGTTTTTCTTTTTGGTTAACACGATTGGTGAAGCATATTCCGACATACTTTCTCTAATTACGCCTTTCCCCATTAAATCATTTAAAATATTCCGCAACTTAGATTTCTCGTCATAAGAAAGTCTACGCGGCGTGCAAGAAAACGGTTTATTATCAGTAAGCACAAGCGTCATAACATTTTCCGTAGCGGGCTCTGAAGGTGCATTAACATAATAGTTTTCAAATAAGTCCCGCACACGCAATTTTTCCTCACTCGAGAGGTCTTCATTTATTAAAATATCTTGAGAGTTTGTCTCCGCGTCACCGTTTTATCCGAGACGACTCGCAACATAATTTGATATTCTTTATTTAAAACAATAATAGCTTCTACATAGCTTATTAATTCTAATCCGCTTCCGTTTATCCCGTAAAATTGATCGTTTCCGCAACCAATTATTATATATTCGCGGGGAACAAAACGCTCCTTAACAAAACAAATCCGGCTTCCCGAATCGAGCAGTGCGTTCGCTACGTGCTTTATGCTACAACTACCGTCTTAGTTTCCCACACGCAGGTCTACTGTTCGCCGAAAATCGTCCTCGTGCCGCTCCCTCGCCACTAGGTTGATGTTGCCCGTCGGTGCGTTGCACTGGTTCACTCGATGAACACGTCCTTCACATCGGTAGCAGAATCCCCATTGTCGCTTCGGTTTCCCGCAGTTTGTTACGAAATGTCCGACCTCATTGCAATTATAGCACCTCAGCGAATGTGCCTCCCTCGGTTTCTGTCGCTCCTCGCCCTGATTGGTCTTTATCGCAGGAGCACTCCTGTGACATTGCACATGTCGGCGAGATGTTTCTCTAGGCAATGAAATTCCCGCAAAGGCCGTCAGCATCGTCTCTATCGAATCATAACGTTGCACCTTCGCCGGTGTGCGTAATTCCTGATTTGGAATGCCGTCAACGATATAACTGATCACCTCTGAGCCCGAGACTGGAACGCGGTTCGCCAGCGTCACTTTATCGTGGAAATATAGTCGGCAAAAGTTTCTCCTACTGTCCACTTCCTGGTTTCCAGCTCGCGTCGTAACGTCAACGAGTCTATTTGTTGCCCATACATTTTCCTCAATTCTTCCAAGAGCTCGTCGTAACTTAACTGGACACAGTCCGCACTCGAGTAATACCATCTCAGTGCTCTTCCGGTCAGCCTGCTGCACACCAATGCCTTCGCCTGGTGGCCATTCAGATTATACGATATAATCAACTTTTCAATTTGATCTTTCCATTGACGGAATCCTCGACCTCTTTCGTCATATTCGCCGACCATTTCTTTGATCTCTTTCCATTTCGTCTTGCCGTTACAAGTACCCACACTTTCTTCTGATCTTGGCGTCATTCTAAAAAGTTCTAATTCCCTTCTTAATAACTCAGCTTCGCGATTGGCTAAATCTCTTTCTTTTCGCAAAAGCTCGATCTCTCTAGCGACTGGTATGCGTATACTTTCCTATTGAGGCTCATCGTCTCGCTCGCTATTCTGCTCCTCGTCTTCGGTAGTTTGTTCAGTCGTACATAGCAGCTTTTCATGTGGCACTCCCACCTCCAACAATCGTTTTATCAATTCAGTCTTTGATTCCGTGCTGGGTAAATCCAAGCCCTTTAATTTTTCTTTGAGCTCCCGTACTTTAAGCGAGCTCATCGTAATTTTCCTCTCGTCCCTCACAAAAGTCCGTAACTCCGCGAAATAATGTCCACAAAATTTTAGCAACCTTTCGTAATAAGTAAAAATGTACTAAAAAGTTTTTAATGTGTGGAATAACTTTTCAGCACTACTGTCTCTTGCATCAATATTTATTAATTTGACTAGTTGTGAGCGAATTTCTAATGTCTTAGGATCAATGTATCTAACGAAAAATGTCATCCATTTTTCATTGCAGATATCTGACGTTTCGTTAACAAAAACAGAGAATTTTGTTATTTGAAGCTTATTAGCAACATTTTCAATTTCAACGGGGCACAAAACATTGGAAATTATATTTTTACATTTAGTTCGACCCATAGTCATTTTTTTTAATACATTAGAGTCTTGTCCTATATGTTGAAAAAAGCTCAAAATTTCTTATGCAGTTTGATAAGGTATATTTTTTCTGCAATTAAAGCGGCATATTTTACTTCCGCTGATTTTTTACGTTCATCAAACGACACAAGTGGATCATTTATTATCATGTTTAAATCTTTGTCTGTGTTTCTTGTTTCTGTTTCATTTTTTTTAGACATTTTTATATGTGATTCGGATTCTGCGTGACGATAAATGTGTGATAAATCACCAAACATAGATTTATTACAAAATGAGCAGAAAAATGAATTTATGTCATGTGATACTTCACGTAGCCATGGTTTAAATAATTCAATTTCCAGCCATTGTGGTTGAAATTTATATTTTTTAGATATATTTTTCTTTGAACTCTCATCATCATTATTTAATGAAGATAAATTATTTTTGTGACACGCAGAATCCGCATGTCTTAAAACATGTGTGTTGCAGGAAATATTTTTATTGCATATGGTGCAATGATATAAGCTATCATTAGAAGATACTTTAGATATCCAAGATTTAATTCTATCATCATTAAGCCAAGCTTCTTGGAAGCTTCGCTTAAATTTTTTTCTTAATTGATCAGACATTTTTGTAGAACAAAAAACAGAAACAAAGAATTTAAGAAAAATGAATAAAAGAATAAAAATATACAAATTTACAATCGAGACTTACAAACTGGATTGTTTATAATCTGGATTGCTTCTACTTCTCTCTTTCTCTCTCTCTCTCTCTCTCTCTCTCTCTCTCTCTCTCTCTCTCTCTCTCTCTCTCTCTCTCTCTCTCTCTCTCTCTCTCTCTCTCTCTCTCTCTCTCTCTCTCTCTCTCTCTCTCTCTCTCTCTCCCTCTATCTTTTTCTTTCTGTGCGAGAGTGCGGAAAAGGAATAGACTAGGCGTGAAGAGACGAAAGGCGTCCGTTATTAAAAGTTCAATACTCAGGTTTATTAAGATATTTATGTACACGACGATTCCGTGAAGTATCCGTGGACGATTCCGTGGATTCCGTGAACGGAATTAAAAAAGTGCAAGTCTCTTTTCGTGTTTTCTGTATACGTAATATCACACACTATCCGTACTAAAGCTTTCGATCAAGTGCCAGGAAACGGTCGCGCGAGGAGGATTTTATAGCAACAAAGCTTTGAGAAGATTATCGAATTTTCTCGGCTCTTATTTTATTGTTATTTTTAAATTCAAAGTCATTCTTTGTTACAGTAGCTTGTTATTTGTTGTTGTTTGTCACTCCTCGGGCGATCGTTTTTTGAAAAAACGGTTTGATTTTCGAGCGTTTTCATGCGCGCCGTGCAGCATGATCAATACGGCATTATCAAAATAGTAAGAGATCATTGCATTATATATTCGTCAATTGCGCTGGTTCGATACATCTTGTTTTCCGACAATCGATACATTTATATATATAAAGTAAAATGTTATCGTACGATATAGATAATTATAATATATTAGATTGCGCAACGCTATATATATTTCTCTTTTTTTTTATCTATATATATTTCTTATTTTTATGTATATAATTCAAGAAACATTAACATCATTTATTATATATTTATTATATATTTATATTTCATTTATTTATATTTTTAAATTATAGTTTTAACGAATTTATATTGGGACCGATATTGTACTTATTAGTTATATTTATTAATGTACGCTGAAGAAGACTCAAAATGAACTCGAAACATTCGTTCGATTTTATGTTTTTTAAATTATACTAATTTACAACACATGCGTAGATTTCGTTTATTGTTAATAAACTAATTTGGTCACTACATAAAATATTCTATTATATCTACAGTGTTCTAATTATTCTCAATTGCCACCTAATTCCGTTTATACGTTATTTGCTCTCTACTGCCTTTATTGTTTTTTAATTTTATTTACACAGAGAGCCTTGATACTAGTTATTTATCATATATAGACTTTAACTACTGTATGGCGTTGACATCATTTCCCTCTTAATTAAAGAGAGCTTTTTTACTTGATTAATTATATGTTTTTTTTGGTTGTTTTCACATGGATATTCTTTATTCTTTCAAGTCATCAATTTGAAATATACATTTTTCTACGTGTGTAATATAAAAATTTTTAATAAATATACATCTTAAAATCATAATAAATAAATTAATATGTATGATATATATATATACATATGTAATATATATAATAATAATATATAATAATAAATATAATAATAAACATAATTCATAATATAACAAAAAGTAAAAAAAACATATAATGTTTTCACGTGTATCAAGAATCGAGAAACGAGAATCGAGAAGCGAGAAGCATCGTTCGTTGCCAGCTTGGTGGGAAGGAGACAGAAAATAATCTATCCATCCTTTTCTATTAGCCAGCCGAAGCTAGCCGAGCACCGAGCTCACACGTACGCGGTACGGCGCTTGTGTGTGTTTCCCTCTCCTACGGTCGCACGCGCATGCGCACGCAGCAGATACGGTTGCTGGTGTGGGCAACCTGGCATTTCTGCTAAAAACCAAAAACACCAAAATTTGTTCCACGTATATTGCTAATCGTGAATCGCCGACACAAACACCATATATAACACCGACGGAATCCCATTTCTGAATTTTGTAAGGAAAATTCAGAAAAAAGAGAAGTGCGGGTTCAATTAAAAATAATAAAAATAAACTTTATTTCACCTCTCTCACAAAGAGACAATATAACGGGCGTATGGTCTACGTTGGTGACCGATGCGTCTGACTCGCGGTACTCTGATCGTCAAAAGGCCTCGAGAAGCTTTTGTCACTCCTTATATTGTTCTATTCTTCTCGAACTTTCTGTTTTTAGGTCACCGTGTCTATCGTTCAAATCTGTTCGTTTACTTGTTATTGCCTACTCGTCTTACCGCTTGTTTGTTTATTTGGCCCGACAACATCATGACGCGCTCTGCGATCATTACCTTTCAAAATTATTTTTAACGGACGATCAAATCGGTTTACAGTTATTACTATTTAATTCTCGTTTTTTAAGAAAATAGCTTCCCTTTAAGCTTTCATCAAAAATTACATTACGTTCTTCGATAATTAATTTTTGTTCAAGATCAAATAACCGGTACCCGACTTTTTCTCGCGAATATCCTACCATTATCGCTTTTTTTCCACTTGGTTGTAATTTATTACGTGAATTTTTGGGAATGATATGCTAGACATCCGAATGTTTTTAAATAAGAGATATTAAGCATCTTTTTGTTCCACAATTCATACGGTGTCTTGTCTTTATTTTTTCTTGACGTTAAATTAACTGAATATGTTATGTAAGCGACTGCTTCTGCCCAAAAATTTAAAGGCAAATCACTTTTATATAGTAGAGTACGGGCACGCTCTAAAATTACTCTGTTTCCTCTCTCTCTACCTTTCCGTTACTTTCAGGATTATATGGAACCTTGTCTTTTGATATTCAATACCTTCCCTGTTAGTTAACTTGCGAAAATCATTATTATTTATGAACTCCGTACCGTTGTCTGTGCAAATACTTTTAATTCGTTTTCCTAATTTGTTTTTACATTTTTCTTTAAAAATTGTAAATATAGAAAAAACATCACTCTTGTTTTTAAGAAAATAAGTAAAATATATGCCACTGTAATTATTAACAATAAGTAATATGTAACGTGAATCTCCGATAGACTCTACAGGTATGGGCCCACAAACATCTAAATATAATAATTTTAAAACTTCACTACTCTGTTCGTATATTATGCTTTTGTGAGGTTTACGGGATAATTTACATGTTTTGCATGCATCACAATTAACTTCTTTTAATTTATTATTAATCCCGATAACTAGATTTTCTTTTATTAGTTTCTGCATATATTTATTGTTTACATGATCTAACCTCCGATGCCATATATGTTGAATATTCTCACTAAACTTATTAGTAACCATATTATTAGTCTTTGTGTTATTTATACATGCGTTATTGCATCCATTGATGCTGCTTTCTATTACAGGTATCATATTAATAACAAAGTGATCATTATCTTGTTCTTCCACGGCAACGATTTCACCACTATTTTTTCGACATATCTAACTAGATGATCTATAAAATTAACCTTAAGTCCTCGGTTCATTAATTTCATAACGGATAACAAATTATTGCGTAATTCGGGGACATATATTACGTCATATATAATAACATAATTTGTTGTATCTTTATCACCCTGTACTTTAACTTTTATTGTACCAATATCTCTAGATTTTACAATATTGTTCCGTCCGGCTAAATAGATTTTTCCTTCAATAGGTTTGTATTCTATAAAATAATCTCTATTAAACGTCATATTGGATGTGCATCCACTATCTACAATCGATTTATTAGTTTCTATTTTTGGATATGTACTAACATTAAATGCTTGGAAAGTAGCATAATCTACCCTGTTGCAAGATTTGCATTCTTATTTAAATTACTTTTATTTTTAGTATTATCTCTTTTATCTCTCTTGTAATTTTTGAGATTTTCTTGTCCTTGTTTATCTTTACGGTAATAACATGCTAAATGTCCCATTTTTCCGCATACATAGCACCTCTTCTTGTTATTTTTCTTGTGATAGTCCTTCACTGTGTATGCCCCTTCCTGAATGCCGTTATTGTTTCCACCGTTACTCTTCTTCTGTACTTCTCTCTCCTTTTCTCTAATAATTTCTAGAATTTCGTCAAGTTTCTTTTCTCGTTGAGTTTTTAATATCTCATGTACCTGATTGAATTTATTGTGAAGTCCTCAAACAACATTGTACACCAATTGTCGCTCCGATATGTTCAATCCCGCTGAGGCACATTTTATTGATAGGCCTCTCGTTCGGCTTATATACTCAACGGCCGTCTCATTGTCCATCATTTTGATGTTTCGTAACTCTTCTCCAACGTCAATGACTCTGTCTTCCGCAGGTCCAACAAATGCATCGTGTATTACTTTCCATAAAAGTTTTGTATTCCTCTCGTTAGCGAACTGCAATATTTGTCTCTCTCCTAACGATAATCGAATACAGGCTACAGCGTCTGCATTTTTCTCGTCCCACTCTTCTTCCTTCCTGACGTCTCCTGATGGTCGGTTACCAGTAATCACAACTAGTCTTTTTAATTGTAAGACCGATTCCATCTTTATACGCCAGTTGTGATAATTGTCTGCCGTTAGTAACGGAACAGTGGACAACGTAGTTTTTTCCGCCATGTCTTTCTAATCTTGAGCGTTACGATCTTTCGAGTCAACGTATTATTTCTTCTCAATAATCTTTTCTGACTCCGTGATCTCTTCTAATACAAACCACGTTCTGCTACCAATTTGTTGGGATTTTTAACAGAAAAGACTAAATAATACCTTAATATGTTTATTATTATCTACAATGAGAAAAGAAACGTTAACAGCGTGAGTCTCTCTATATCCTGTATATATCGTAAAAAAAAACAAGGAAGGAACATAAAGACAAAAGAATAAAAAGGGTACGATTGATAATGCGGTCGATAAAATTAATGCCCTCTGTATGTACGTCGCCTTATCATTAGGGATAAACTAACATAAAATACTTATCCTAGATTGGTTTGTTACATCACTACAAATACCATATTATGGCATATTTTACAATATTATATAACATAATATTTTCTTTATAAATTAATATTGTTATTATCCACGCTATTTTTTAATAGATAATATACAAAGAATTATTATTTGGTCCTCAATGGATTCTTTATAAAATTATTTATTTCAATAAAAATTATTTATTTATTAAAAATATTTATACGCTTTGTAATCTCTGCTTTTCTTAGAGATTTTCTTCTGGTTTTTTTAGAAATCGTTAATATAAATTTTAACAATTTTTTCGATAGGAATACTTTGATAAAAGATGATAGATGATTTAAAAATAGCAATCATTTTTTTATCTTTGTAATTGGCATTTTTGAGTCAATCAGGATGCTTTATTGAATGTTTTATATGTTCAGTTTTAAATTGGTATAAAAGTTTCTTTTTTTTTTTTTATTTGTCTTTTGACAACATCGACATATAGGTTTGTTCTTTTTAGATGAACTGGCGGCACTAGTTCAGAAAGTGTACACTAAAATATTCGTTTTAGCGGAAGTGACGTCGATGTTGCTGTTCTTTTTATCAGTGCAGTAATATTCCGTGCAGTTCATTGCACTGCTTGCCCCAGGTCCTGAGGTGGTGTAACTAGAGGGACTCTTGAACAGAGGGTCGCGAAAGCTGTTTTTGTCGCTCATTGGCTACCATGAATTTCAGCCTAAATTATAGCTCTATTTTGCTATATTGCGACTGCGCTGGCAGTTGCTATTATTTAGAAGAAAAGAAAAAAAGGATTTTCTTTGCAAAGCAAGGTAAGATAATTTTTTAAATATTATTTTTGTTAAAGATGCGATATATTTTCCAACGTGTCACGCACTTCCACAAGTTCTCATTTTTTATGTATTTGTCTGGAGATATATATATATATATATATATATCTAGAAAAAATACATAAATATATTCTAATGTGGCGATAATATCACCACATCTACATACGCGCAACCGGCATTACACGGCCTACAACTGGTGACCCCGACAAAGCAACACGATGTCGAAACAGATTACGACGATTAACCTCGAAGAGGAAGGTAGCGTAAGCGCCATTACCGTAAGGATTCCCGCATTCTGGCTAGAAAAACCAGAACTCTGGTTCGCACAAATAGGACAGTTCGCGCTATGCGGCATAAGAGATGACCACGTAAAATATGAGCACGTAATCTCAAGGCTAGAACCAAAGCAGGCACGAGAAATCAAAGACGTGATTACACAGCCGCCAACGAAAAACCGCTACGAAACCATTAAAAACACGCTGATACAACGCCTTACAAACCCTCAGGAGCAGCGAATAAAACAGCTGTTAGAGCACGAAGAGTTAGGAGACCGGAGACCATCACAATTTCTCCGACACCTACAAACTCTCGCAGGTACCACCGTATCAGACGAACTCTTGCGGACACTATGGCTGGGACGCTTGCCACAACAAACTCAAGCAATCCTAGCAACGAGGGCAGATGAGGACCTCAACAGCGTGGCAGAACAAGCGGATAAAATCCATGAGATCAGCAACAACGAGCGGTAGTCCTAGCAACCACAGTGCAGGCCACAAACTCCACGCAAGTTCCGTGGGCGGAACAAATGGAGGCCCTGATGAAACAGGTAGCCGCACTAACAGCGCAAATGTCCAAGATGATGAAGAGAACAAAAAGAGAACGCTCAAGAAGTCGTTCAAGATCCAGAACTCCAAAAAGAGAAAACAGGACGTGCTACTACCACCGACGATTCGGCGCAGAAGCATGGAAGTGCACAAAACCATGTACGTACCAAGAAAAAAACGAAGAGGGCAGTCATTAATGGCGGCAAATGACAAAAGCCCAGTACTGCAACGCTTGTACATCACAGACAAAAAGACGAAGACCAAGTTCCTAATGGATACTGGCTCAGACATCAGCATCGATCCATACAGGAGGTTGAAAGAAGAAAGACCCGTTCAACCATTGGAGCTATACGTAGCAAACGACACCAGAATATGGACATATGGTACAATTACCTTACAACCGGATTTGGGTTTGCGAAGAGCGTTTTCATGGCGGTTCATCATAACCGACACAGTCCAGTCAATAATGGGAGCAGACTTTCTAGCCCATTACCACCTACTACCATTACATATTAACAAACAAAGACTGGTAGATGAGAAGACGGGACTACACATTCCAGGGACGGCAGGCCAAACACAAACAACCTCAATAAAAACGGTGATAGAGGAAACAAAGTACCACCAGATATTGGCAGAATTTCCCGACATAATACATCCGGAAGGAACCAGGAAAACAGCCAAACACAGTACAGAGCACTTCATCATAACAACAACGGGACAACGCCAAGAGGCCATACGCCCGCGCAGACTGGCCCCGGAAAAGTTTAAAGCAGCCAAACTGGAATTCGACTTGTTACTCCAGGAGGGAATCATACGACCATCAAAAAGCCCGTGGTCATCACCATTACATATGGTACCCAAAAAAGGAGGAGAATGGAGACCATGCGGAGACTACCGGAAGCTAAACGCCAGGACAGTACCAGACCGTTATCCAATACCTCACATAGAGGACTTCACGCACACACTATCAGGGAAACAAGTATTTTCAACAATCGACTTGATACGCGCGTATAACCAGATCCCCGTATATACAGCGGATATCCCGAAAACAGCTATTACCACACCGTTCGGACTATTCGAATTCCTATACATGTCATTCGGACTAAGGAACGCAGCACAAACATTCCAAAGATTTATCAACGAAGTACTCCACGGGTTAGAATATTGCTACGCATACATAGACGACATACTAATAGCGTCACGAACAGAACACAGCGAATACTTGCGAGAAGTATTCAGTCGCCTTAAGGAGTACGGAATTAAAATAAATCCGGTGAAATGCACCTTCGGAACCAACGAGATACGATTCCTGGGATACCTCGTAAGCAGAGACGGCACTATACCCTTACCCGAAAGGATAAAGGCAATAGAAGACTTCCCGAGGCCAAACAACATAAAACAATTGTGCCAATTCCTGGGAACCATCAACTTTTACAGGCGATTCATCCCGGGGGCAGCAAAAGAGCAAGCAATCCTCAATGAAGCTTTAAAAGGCCCAAAGAGGCAGGGAAGCACACCAATAACATGGATGAGCGAAATGGAACAAGCTTTCCATAGCTGCAAAGCAATTCTGTCAAGAGCATCGCTACTGGCACATCCAGAACCAACAGCAGAGCTCACGCTGACAATAGATGTATCGGACACAGCCATCGGAGCTGTAATACACCAAAAGCAAAACGGACAATGGCAACCACTGGCATTTCTGAGCAAGAAATTAAACAACGCCCAGAAACAGTACAACTCGTACGATCGAGAACTATTAGCGATATAGGTGGTCATCCGCCATTACAGACACATGCTAGAAAGCGGAACATTTGCAATATACACGGACCACAAACCGTTAATCTACGCCTTCAATCAAGACGCACTACGCCGCTCACCAATACAGGCAAGACAGCTAGAGTTCATCGGGCAATTCTCGACAGATATCCGACACGTCGCAGGAAAAAACAACATCGCAGACGCATTCTCATGAACCCAGGCAATAGAGATAACCGTCAACTACAAGATCTTGGCGCCCGAGTGTATCGAAAGTCAAAAACAAGCTGTTTATTATTTATTATATTATGTTTGATTTAAAACTTAGAGAGTTTATCTACGATTACCGAGTATATTTCATTTAGATTTTCGATGTCCGTTTGCAAATTAATGCTTTTTTTTGTTTTTTCATGTAGATTATTTCAGAGATGAGTCTCTTATAATAACATTCCTTATCCAGGACCTTGACATTATTCCAATCAAAGTCGTGGTTAAAATTAAGTTGTGTCGATATCACTGAACGGTTATTAACATTCTTTTTGATGTCGTTGCGATGTTCGGCAATTCTAGTTTTAAGTTTTCTTTTTGTTTGTCTAACGTATGATACGTGGGCAGTTAAAACAATTAATCTTATATACTACGTTCTTTTGATCTTCATAATTCAGTCTTTGTTTGTGTCCTTTTATGAGGCCCCGTAACTTTATTAATGCTATAAAATGCCAACCTTACATCAGATTTCTTCGCAATTCTTAAAAAACGGAGGATGGGACATACGGTAACACGAAAAATATGGAATTCTTGTCACCATTAGTCTTATTGTTATTATTAGTCAATATTGTATTAGTAATATCCGAATTATTGTGTCTGTCAAATAAAAATTTTAGTCTTCTCTGATCGTTTTAAAAATAAGATCTAATGGATAACAATTATTCAATAAAGTATTAATAACAAATTTGATATTCTTTTCATGGAATACTGGGTTCGACAAATGGAAAACTCTATCAACTAGGCCAATGATTGTGCCTCTCTTTTGATTCACAGGGTGTTGGGAGAAAAAATTAAGATATCTCCCAGAAAAAGTCTGTTTGTGAAACTAATCCACCGTTAAGCAGTTATCATTTAAAGTTAAGGTCACATCTAAAAAGTTTAATCTATTTTTGTTATTTTTTCTCACATCTAAAAAGTTTAGTCTATTTTTGTTACTTTTTTCTAACGTAAATTGAATTCTATGATATAAAGAATTAAAAAATTGCAACGTGTGCTCAATCATGTTACTAGGCACTATCATGATAATATCGTCAACGTATCTGTAATAAATAGATGGAACAAATTTTAAAAAACTCAAGGCTTTCTCTTCAATATCTTGCAATACAATCTCCGCTATGATGAGAGATAATGGAGAACCCATAGGAGCACCGTAGGTCTGTTCGTAAATGTTGTTGTTAAAAGTAAAAAACGTAGACTAAAGTAGTATAAAGTTGACCGCTCCCAAGAAATCGTCTTTTGGAATTGACGTATTATCAGAAATAAAGTTCCATCTGTTTGCCACGCTCTCGATAGCATTTTGTAACGGGATATTAGTAAAAAGTGACACCACGTCAAGAGATATTAATTCAGAATCATTGTGAGTGATATTTAGGTTGGATAATAGTTTCACAAATTGAAAACTGTTAATGACTTGACTTTCTTTTTTTGGAAAACTCTTATTTAAAATGTCATGAAGATAAGAAGCTAGGTCGTATAACGGAGTATCAACGGATGACACAATTATTCTAAAGGGGCAATTTTGCTTGTGAACTTTTGGTAAACCGTATGTCCTAAATAATGATCCATCGGTAAAAAGTAAAGATCTATGTTATATTTTCGGGGATGTGGGTTGTCCAAGGAAACCGTCAGAGAAGATGCAGTTCGTGCTTTCACATTAGTTTAATACTATTAAACGTGCTTTCACATTAGTTTAATACTATTAAACGTGCTTTCACATTAGTTTAATACTATTAAACCGCGAGATACAGTACTTGCGAGAACGTCTACTCCGCTATATCGTTCGGGAGAGAAGACGCTCCGATCAAGACGAGCCGTCGTGAGTCCCACTCCTCGCGGTCCGCACCTATGGTTCTGTATGCGCGTGCTCAAGCGCTGGCACGATCCTATTCGCGGTGCCCTGTTTACACTCTCTCTTTCTCTCTTTCGTGCATCCCTAACAATCTATATGTTTGAATATTAATATAGTCCGAATTCTTCCATTTAGTTAGGATGTCTTTAAGTCCACACATTAACTTATTAATGGGATTTTTTTTCAATTTTTTTATATGTTTAGTGTCACCTAACATCTCTTCTATTTTCGAAATGTAGTCGTCTCTATTTAATGCCACCGTAACATTGCCTTTGTCTGCTCTTGTAATAAATAGATTTGGATTATCATGTAGAAATTTTTTTGTGTTTTTTAATAATTGTTTAAAATCAAAAGGATCAACGGGAGGTGAAAAGAATGGTAAACCATTAATAATATGTGCGGACTTATTTTTTATTTCACATATATACTAACCTAATCTATGATCTGTGACGTCAGGATCTCAGCCTAAAAGAGCTTTCTAAAGAGACTTTCGCGACCCTCTGTTCAAGAGCCCCTCTAGGTGTAACGGTACAGTTCAATATGGCGACATACATAAACCAAAAATAAACATTAAAATAAGTTATAATCTTTTAATATTTTTATATAATTAGTTATAAGTTTTATTTTAAGTGATCATTTTCATCTAATATTGGTTCCGCTGGTGATATCATGATTATATCTTCTTCATCAGAAGATTCTGCATCTTTGCTATTTGTATATTTTTCATCATATCATTTTCATTGTAGAACGCCATATTGATTACTATGCTATTGCGTTTCTTTTATCCCTTTCTGTACTCTTGAACTCGTAAAATTATTGCAGTGCAGTGTAAGAACTATATTGAACTAGTGCTGCACTAATCCAGCTAAAAAGATCAAATCTAATATTTTAGTTTAACTTTGAAAAAGAAAGTTGAGTAACATAGTTTGTTTTTAATGTCGGTTTATTTTGCAATTATTATTAATATTTTGACATATTGTATATTGAACAACAAATTTTAATTATTGGAAAATTTATAAAAATAATTTTTTTTATTACATTGAAAGAGTAAATTCTGTTCAGAAACAAACATTGATTTTGTAGATTACGCTGCTTTGATTAATTAGAATTGTTCTGATTTTATCAAATTTATGTTTATCCATAAAGTAAATCATTAATGCTTATACAAGATTATATTATATCACGAAAGAACTTTGAACAAATCATATCTTTTTCTTTTATTTGTTGTGTAATGTCTTGCTCTAAATTGGCAAAGTATATTGAGAAATGTAATTTTATTCAATAAGAAAGCGAGTGAAAGATAAAGAAAACGAAGATAACTCGTATCTTGAACGTGGAGAAGAGTACAAAGTGCTGGATAATTTAATATTTAATAAAACTATGGTATTGCTTTCCTGAAATGTAACATCGAAAATGTGCACGATGATTAAAATATTGTAAAACAATTTCTTCTGAACGTAAATCTCAAATAAGGTACGAATATGAAAAGTGAGAAATATTAATTCAATATATTAAATTGTTTTAAGATTCTACTTTTAATTAACGAATAATTAATTAAAATTCAAAAATATTAGTGGTGAAAAATAAAACATGTATGTTGAAACGCAAAATGTGACATTTTCGGCGTACGGTTATAATTAAAATGATCATCTTTATTATAGCGCATATTTCCAAAGTTGGAACTTAAACGTGATAGAAAAGAATTAAAAAGTACTCGTGAACAGAGAAAAGTTGCAGATCGAGATGCTGGAACCATCGAGCGACTATATCCACAGGTGTTGCGAAAGTTGATAATGTTTCTCAGAGAGAGCATTTTTCCATCGAGTTTTCGATTAAGACCACATTGCGAGGAATATAGCAAGGTTTAATTTTCCTATAATTTTCATCATTATTTTTATCATTATAATCAATATTTTTATCATTAAAATCATCAATATAATTTTATTTTTTTTCTTATAAATAAGAAGAGACTTATTGATACAAAAATCATAATCAAAGCATATTTGTCAAAAATAATTTATCGGTAAAAATAGATCTAGATAAATACAAAATCCTTTCCCCTTACAATCTGTAGATTTCTTGCTACATATAGAAAGAAATAGAAATTATACATTTTTTATTATAAATTTTTTGATAATTCAGAATTAACTCTTCTGTTAGCAAAAATATGGTTATCTTTTCTTAGAATCATCAGTAAAGTTTAATTTATCACAGTGAATTTTTGATAATTTATGTATTTAAAATCTATTAATGATCGAAGTAATCATTTTCTTAATCACTTTTAGTACTAGCATTTGTAGTTCTCCGAGAAATTACAGATATTACTTTTCTAAAGTATCTTGAGCATTGCGAAATAAAACACGCGAAAGTGTCAATGCTCTATCATTTTAAATGCTCGATAACTATATTTTTTGCAAATGTATAAAAACTATATTCTCTTAAATTATACCTGTTTCATAGTACACAACTGACTTTGCAGTAATTACGAACAATGACCGGCGGCCATCAATCGTAGTCGATTAGCGGGAATCAGACGTACTGCGAGTGGTTGCTCTCGGACGCACCTATAAGTAAACCCATTAACGCTTTTCTCATTGATGCTCGTTGTATCGGTTATTGCACCTAGAAGACAGAAATTGCGATTTATATGATAGCTTGAAGCTGCAAAATAAATTAAAAATTGTCCGGTACACTCTCTTCCTCTTCGCGTGTTTCTTCGAAATCGGCTCGGTTCCAAAGAGCGTCCCGAAACGAACGGACATGTGTATAGGAGCGTAACGATGCAAGAGGCAAAGGAATTTTATATTATCATCCTGGATGGCATCGCGGTTACCAGCTTCCTTTATTGTTGTTCGATTGAACAGGGAATTGCCGGCGGTGATCGAGCAATGTTATCTGTCTCAATCAAACGTTTCCAACATCCACAGCTTTCGTTGCGGTACAAAAGAAATTACTGTACGCGTAATATCTGGGTATCCGCAAGATATCTGCTTGCTCGCGTTGCTCTTATAGCTTTGCGAAGCCCCGAAGCAATTCTTTATCTAGAAAACCGAAGAAATTTATGACTATACAAGTTTTCAAAGCAAGCGCAAACCCGGCAACGATCCTCGCCGCGGCATCGAGACTTTATCAAATTTTCAGGGCAACAAATATTGTTGATTTCAGCTTTTCAAGTTATTTTCTGTCTTATAACACCGTTTGTAAGACGCGATTGAAAAAATATGTCCACGCGTATAGTTGCGTCTGATGTGACAGTCATAGAATTTCAATCCAATAGCCTTCTCATAATTTTTCGAAATACAAGACGACAGTAATATCAAGAATATCATTTAGTTTGTATAATTTTTTGTAATTTTACATGTAAATGATTTTTGTTAAATAATCCTTATGTCTGTCTCATTGAATAATTGTTTGCAGAGATTTTTTAGATAAGTTTTTGAATTATTTTAAACAGCTTGTCACGTTTACAAATATTAACATCTTTATTATTCTAGCTTATAATAAATATATAATACACTAATTGATTTTATTTTTTAACGGAATTTAAAGAAAGACTGAAAAAAGTTATTTTTTTTAGAAATCAGATAATAATACCGACAAACTTTATAACATGGAGACTTTATAAAAACTATCTCTTTGGCTATAAATATCAATGATTTAAAGTACATACATGGTTCGCTCCTTTCCATTTTACTTTAGCGGCTACGAATCTATTAATGCTGTCAGAAAATATGGACATATATTCCCACATTGAGATTTATGTTTATAGAATTTCAAGTGATACCTCTCTCCAATCCATAAAATGTCATCGATCAGACTCTGTCAGTTTCTTCATTTTTTGGTTAGATACCATAAAATTCAGCGAAAAGCAAAAGTTCACACGGAATATCTGCAAGAAATAATCTTATCATAATATGATATGGTAATGATATAATAATAAATAAAAAAAATTTTATATAAACATACACACATATATGTACATACACAGATGCTCAAGTACATATTAATAAGGGAATATGAATTAAAAACACTTTATAAAACATTTTATAAATTAAATTTTAACACACAAATATTGTGAGAGCAAAAGATAATAATTTTCTTATGCTAATTTACATTATTTTTCTCGTACTATCCCTTCCTCTCTCTTTCTTGTGCATTTTGTATGCCATAGGTTTGCACTGGTCTAACAAAGAGCAATTGAAACGACAAAAAGTGATATGATTGTAGCAATTTTGTTAGACGAGCTCTGCAATTGTTGGTCGAAAGCGTACTTCAAAAAGAGGTTAAATGAGATTTCTTGTTCCTCATAGTAGAAGGGCACGATGTCGTTCATTGTTAGTTCAGTCATGCAAACGTGATGTTACCAGCTGATTTCACCCGCGTTTGGCTCCAAATGAAATCCGCTGAATTGACAACTAAATCGTTTTGTGAGAGTAGAAAAGTCATTTTTACGTTTTAGCTGCTTTTATTCACTATATGAAATGACGAGAACAAGTAACTTTGATTGTATGCTTTATTAATTTAATTATTGCATATATATCCGGTCAATTATGCATCATCGTATTATTCAAGTATTCGTAATAGCCTGATAGTTCATTGTAAATAGTTTAATGAGCCATACGCGACGGATAACGAATTGTTTTATCCTAAAAACTTCGCTCAAAAGAACTCATGTCATGCTAATGTTATAAATTATACTTGGTACTGTTTTCGCTCGGTATGCATTATTTTCAAAGCAAATTTATGATAACAGCTGAAATGCATTAACGGTCGACTGATAATGCGATTGGTCAGACCACAGAAATTTAAAAATGGTTGATCATTATGAATGCCAAATTGAATAGCTAATACGCATGATACACAGTAACTTTACGAAAGAGATTTTCTTCAAAATAATCACAAATAAATACAAATACCGAAATAATAAGAATAATAAGAAATAATAAGAATAACGTTATGAAAGTATTATTAAAATTTTGTATTTTTATTTTATATTTTTATCAATTGCGATATAATTATATTTTTGAAATTTTCATTAATTAATTAAATCCATTAGTCTAGCATTGTACATTGAATGTGAAAAGTACTATTTTCGAGTTCGATGGAACAACTTAATATTAAGTAAATAATAAAGAGGCAATAGGAGCGAGGAGATGTGAATATAAAATTGTAAGTTTTTTATATATAGATGATATGTCGCAATTGTATTGACATTAAGTACATTGGTAACATTCTATAGAATAACGGAAATTACAATAAAGATTTGTACGTTTCGATTCATGTTTTGAATCCTCTTCAGCATAATATATAAATTAAATAAATGAATTATAAATAAAAACGAAATTAATGATTAAACATCGCATGATAAAGGCGTAAGACATGTGTGAACATAAAATCCGTGATCGTATTCGCATGATTAAAAGGATCACTGCCTCAGAACCGCTGTACATATTTATCGCATGTTAGTTGTATAAATTACATATATATAAAACGATCCAACTTATTCGGCTCTTTTTTTGTATGGCTTGCATAATAATCCCGCGAGGCAATTCTCCGAGGTTTCCAGATCGAGGGAGGTATGCAGTTAGATTGAGGGGTTAAGTCTGTATTAATAAAATGAGTATAATAAATACCTGTTTGTAATAAAGTAATTTACCGTTAGTTTGTGTATAATGGTGGTGACTCAGAAAAAGCTTACAGGATATGCACTCCGTTTGTGTGTTGTTGAATGGTATATATATTCTATGGTATATATATCGCGACAATTGATGTTTTGACGCGTGGTTATGTCGATGGTACAGATGGTAATGAGCTCAAGGGCGAAAAATACATTTAAGATGGAAAGAGTTAGGTAGGTGACATTAGATCTTAGGCAGTTTGTTTATTATATCACCGTAAATAGCTGGCAAACATTCTATATCTGTTTGTAGATTTATGCTATTTATTTGTCGTTTAATGTATAACATTTCAGATATCAGTCTTTTTGTGTAATAGGGCTCGTTGTCTAGTATTTGTGCATTGTCCCAATCAAAGTCATGATTGTATGTTAGGCGGTGGTCAGTGATCACTGATTTGTTGTTATTGGGCCTCATTATGTTGGTCTTATGTTCTTTTATCCTAGTATTCAGCTTTCTGCCCGTTTGACCAACATAAGAAGCGTCGCAATTTAGACAATTAATTTTATATACCACGTTGGTTTTCATGAGTCTAGGGATAGGATCTTTGTGTGTCTTAATAAATTTGTTGTTTTTGTTTATACTATAGTAGGCTAATCTGATGTCGACATCTTTTAGAGCATTCTTTATTTTATCAGTTACTGTATGCAAATATGGAATTGTGAAATATGAGTTATTATTGGGTGTTTGTAATTTTCTGTCGGATGGTCTATTGTTAATTAAAAACTTTATGCGGTTGTTAATTGTTCTGAATATAAAATCGATTGGGTAGGAGTTGTCCAGTAAAATCTTTATTATAAATTGGATATTCTTTTCATGGAACGTGGGATGTGATAATAAGAATACTCTATCAACCAAGCCTATTACAGTGCCTCTTTTTTGGTTGTTAGGATGTTGGGAATAGAAATTGAGATATCTACCCGAGAATGTGTTCTTATGGTACCAGTCAAATATTAGATGGTTATTAATTAAAATGAGTGTTAGGTCTAAAAAATTAATCTTGTTGTGGTCATTTTTTTTCTACAGTGAACTGTACTCTGTTATGGAAAGAATTAAAAATTGTCAATGTCTCGTCAATAAATTTTGGAGGTACCGATATTAATATGTCGTCCACGTATCTGAAGTAAATGGGAGGGATAAAATTCAATAACGTCAATGCTTTTTCCTCTTAGGCGATAATTTCAGCGTACCTTCTATCTCTAGATCTAAGATAGCTACCGATTTTATCAAAAATTTTGAAAACAGTCTAAAAAAAGTTCCTGCCGAAAAAAGAACGTTGTTGAGAAGTCGAACACAAACCATCATTAAATCACTTTCCACAAAATGAAACTACTAAAAAACTAATCAACTACTAACAACTTCTTAAAAGAAAACCCGAATCTTATCCTTACCAGAGCGGATAAAGGTAACGTTACTGTTGCTTTAGATAAAGACAAATACACCCAAATAATGGAAAATTTATTGTCAGATAAAGAGACTTATATTTTATTAAACGAAAACCCTATTAATAAACTAATCTCAAGCCTCAACGACATACTGAAACGGTGGAAAAAACAAGAATACATCTTGACCATTGAATACCGTAAAATGTCCTTCAGTGAAGGTAATTTACCGCGAGCATATGGGTTACCAAAATTTCATAAGATTAACATCCCTTACAGGTTGATTGTATCATCTATCAATAGCCCATTATACAACTTAGCCAGTTGGTTACATAAAATCATGTACGACAGCTTCCCGAAACCGAATAGTCACATTGCAAATAGTTTCGATCTAGTCAACAAATTATCTAATTTACATATTGACAATGATTATGAGTTGTTTTCGCTAGATGTACTCTCCCCGATTATCGCCGACATAGTCCTACAAGACATAGAGGAAAAAGCATTGACGTTATTGAATTTTACCCCTCTCATTTACTTCAGATACGTGGACGACATATTAATATCGGTACCTCCAAAATTTATTGACGAGACATTGACAATTTTTAATTCTTTCCATAACAGAGTACAGTTCACTGTAGAAAAAAATGACTACAACAAGATTAACTTTTTAGACCTGACACTCATTTTAATTAATAACTATCTAATATTTGACTGGTACCATAAGAACACATTCTCGGGTAGATATCTCAATTTCTATTCCCAACATCCTAACAACCAAAAAAGAGGCACTGTAATAGGCTTGGTTGATAGAGTATTCTTATTATCACATCCCACGTTCCATGAAAAGAATATCCAATTTATAATAAAGATTTTACTGGACAACTCCTACCCAATCGATTTTATATTCAGAACAATTAACAACCGCATAAAGTTTTTAATTAACAATAGACCATCCGTCAGAAAATTACAAACACCCAATAATAACTCATATTTCACAATTCCATATTTGCATACAGTAACTGATAAAATAAAGAATGCTCTAAAAGATGTCGACATCAGATTAGCCTACTATAGTATAAACAAAAACAACAAATTTATTAAGACACACAAAGATCCTATCCCTAGACTCATGAAAACCAACGTGGTATATAAAATTAATTGTCTAAATTGCGACGCTTCTTATGTTGGTCAAACGGGCAGAAAGCTGAATACTAGGATAAAAGAACATAAGACCAACATAATGAAGCCCAATAACAACAAATCAGTGATCACTGACCACCGCCTAACATACAATCATGACTTTGATTGGGACAATGCACAAATACTAGACAACGAGCCCTATTACACAAAAAGACTGATATCTGAAATGTTATACATTAAACGACAAATAAATAGCATAAATCTACAAACAGATATAGAATGTTTGCCAGCTATTTACGATGATATAATAAACAAACTGCCTAAGATCTAATGTCACCTACCTAACTCTTTCCATCTTAAATGTATTTTTCGCCCTTGAGCTCATTACCATCTGTACCATCGACATAACCACGCGTTAAAACATCAATTGTCGCGATATATATACCATAGAATATATATACCATTCAACAACACACAAACGGAGTGCATATCCTGTAAGCTTTTTCTGAGTCACCACCATTATACACAAACTAACGGTAAATTACTTTATTACAAACAGGTATTTATTATACTCATTTTATTAATACAGACTTAACCCCTCAATCTAACTGCATACCTCCCTCGATCTGGAAACCTCGGAGAATTGCCTCGCGAGATTATTATGCAAGCCATACAAAAAAAGAGCCGAATAAGTTGGATCGTTTTATATATATGTAATTTATACAACTAACATGCGATAAATATGTACAGCGGTTCTGAGGCAGTGATCCTTTTAATCATGCGAATACGATCACGGATTTTATGTTCACACATGTCTTACGCCTTTATCATGCGATGTTTAATCATTAATTTCGTTTTTATTTATAATTCATTTATTTAATTTATATATTATGCTGAAGAGGATTCAAAACATGAATCGAAACGTACAAATCTTTATTGTAATTTCCGTCATTCTATAGAATGTTACCAATGTACTTAATGTCAATACAATTGCGACATATCATCTATATATAAAAAACTTACAATTTTATATTCACATCTCCTCGCTCCTATTGCCTCTTTATTATTTACTTATTTATTAATCGGAGCTCTTTATATAATTTTATTAACTTAATATTATCTCAGGTCTTCCTGAGAGATTAAAATTATTTTTATTTGAACGCAGGATAAATCCAGCATCACAAATGCATATTGATCGTCGCTCATTGATTCATCATTATCATTACAAATCCATCCAAGATCATTAATTACAAATCCATTATCACGTTATCGGGAGGTATGATATCTGCGTTTCCTTTTTTTTTATCACTTTCATTATGCAAGAAATCCTTTTTACACCGATCGAACATTTCGTATCTGATTACGTGAACATAAGTTTCTCGCAGTAATCCGTCAAGGAGGAATGACGTACGAATATAAATCACGTTACTGAGACCGAAGAGAATGAACCGCTGATAGAAAAGTTGAAGAAGTGTTAGACATTGATTGACTTTGGAGGTTAGTAGCGGATCTAGGTCATATTTTCATAGGATTAAGTCCATATTATATTCTGCAACAGCATAATGCAATAAACATGTAACGTTATTATTAAGTTGCTTCATAAGTCGATGCAAGTTGCTGATGCGAGATCTCGTCTCTTAGGAAAGCAAGTTTCCCATATCTTTCTAAAATACACAAAGTGACCACAAATTTAGATCCCTCTAATGAATCCTTGTAAAGAATATGCGGTTGAATTTAGTTCTGAATATTTTACTTCCACTGGATATATACAATAATACAAAAGTCCATTTTTATTGGAAAGAAAAATAATATAAAATTATAATATATGCTTTTTCACGTTACATTATTACAGTTTTAAATATTAGATTGGAAATAGTTAATGTAATTTCTTATTTGAAACAAACAAACAAATAAATAGATAAATTAAAGCAAACACATGATAATTTAATATTTAATAACTATGAGTTTAATAATTATTAAATGTTGTATGTATTATTCTTAATTGTCATTTGAATAGTACACACTACTTATAAATATTTCCAATTAAAAATAGCTGGAAATTTGCATTAGAGGTTTGTAGAGAATCAATGAGATGGTTGATTTTAATAATTTTTGATAAATTATCAGAACTAACGATTTTTTAATTTTCTTACTTTATGTATTTATTCATTTTGAAATATTTACTGTTAAAAAATTAATCTACATTATCTTTTCACGGATCAGTTAAGTTAAGCATTTAATTAAAGAAAGTGTTTTAACGGATGATATTTTTAATAATAAGCGAGGAAAAAAATGTTTATCTGATTTTAGTTATCGCGAAAATTCCACACATTATTTCACAAGCATAAAATAAAATACATGCAATTATCTGTTCTGCATTAAATTTATCAGAATCCTAGTGTTTTCCAACGGATTAAAGTTGTTTTATTCAACCTCGAAGCGAATGTTCCCCCTCCTGCCTCCAGTATACAAGGACGCATAGCCTATCGACAGCTTATTAATTACAAATCGTGTTATGAAATCCCGTAACATGCGGTAACGCATCTGCGTCGTATAAGCTCTAGTTGCCTACTGCATGCAATCATTATGCGGTCAATTACAAACATTGCCAAACAACTGTAAATATCTGCAGAATGTTTACGATGAGATAGATAGATAGATAGATAGATAGGTATATAGAGAGAGAAGGGAGAGAGAGAGATAGAGAATGTGTATATGTCAACAATTGTCATATTGTAGTGATTAATATCATATAGAAAAATAAGTGTTGTTTTTATTTTAAATTTTGTAAATACACGTTTTCTCTGATATGCTTTTTGCGTACTATGAATGATAATACAACTTATTTAAAATTTTTTTTGTATCGATTTTTTCCGAATTTATTTAGTACTGCATCGAAAGATTAATTCACTGAAAAAGATATATTATAAGATCACACCAAAATATAAGAAATGAAAGCTATCATTAATTTCACATAAATTATCTAGTATGTTCTACAAATTTCGATAAATCAAAATCATTTTAGTTGATTTTTTCGTTTGATTATGTGATGCATTCAATGATTATTGACAGCGCTGTAAATGTAACACAGATGTAACTAGTCATGCTCTCTGAATACGTACTCAATGGGGAAGCACAGAATGATTTAATTACACGATGAGATTGTTGCTGAAATAGCATTTATCAAAATGATGGATGACGTTTAATGATCCTATCAAGAGTTTACGATAAAATTTTGATGTCTGGTTGTTTTAAAGTTAAATATCGTTGAAGCTCATATAATATGATAAATGGTAGTTTTTTACAGACTCACATATGCAAAATATGCATTTTCTTCCAGACTGATAAACGAGAATGCGTAATTAACTTTTTGCTGGAAATGTAGCAGTAATCTATCAACTGTGAAAATGTTTAAATTAATTCACTGTAGGGTTGATCTTATTTTTCTGTTGCTATAATGTTAGGTCCATCGCTCTTTTTTTTCCTTTCTTCTTCCTTTGCAGTTTTACGTTTCGACGAGGCTATCTCGGATTCGTGGAAAAACTGGGCCGTCATAGAGCTGGTCTCGTGTCAGAGCTGGGAAGGAAAGCGGATTTATATCTTAGCACGTTTTATTTGCGGAGCTGTGAATCCACTTATACTCGGCAAACTCGGTAAAAAAGATACAAAAAGCTGCGCTTGTGATATATTATTAAAGTGAAAATTACAGTTTACGGATTTAAAAATTTGTCGTTAAAATTAAAATGAGATTTTCCGAGGCACAACTCTATAAATCCGTGATACACACACACGTGCATCCTTGATATATTTTACACGCGTGCCTCGACATTGAAATATATTATATACGTACGTACATATATGGTATACGGTATTTGTGCGGTGATTTTTACGACAACATGATTGCGCTTTACTTCGTTATTTTTTTTTTATTTGTTTCTTATCGATATTCAGCTCGTTCGAAACTCGGCCTTAATGCATTAGCGTAACGACAAATATGATAATATATAAAATTACGGCGCGCATTAGCATAGTTCGCGCGTGGGTTCGCGAACTCACTGCATACACGCGGCTGTTTTACGTGTCAGCGTGATGTTCGTGCCTTCGTTATCTATGCTGATGCACATGCCGCATAATCTTCTTCTTATATCTACCGGGTCGTTTCGCATTTGCATTAAACGAAAATTTTTGTGTACGCGCGTCGCGGCGAGATAACGTCTGGGACCATCCTGGTCCCGTTTTTATACACGGATCGGGTTTTAGATATAACCACGGAAATTTGTATGTTGCATGACTGCGTCGCGCAGAAAATCTTAGTGATTGTCGGTAAGATTGGAAACAACACGGCGATGTTACATCAAGTTACTCATCATTGTCGATATGCAAACAAAGAACCACAGTTAGTGTCTAATTGTAAAACAAAACGTTTATATTAACTCGGGAATTAATTCTTAATCCGTGTCATCCATACTTTTTTAAAATTTTGTTTTGCTTGTACTATTATTGTATCTTATTTATGGAAACTTCTCTGGTTTTTATGAATAATAATTGTTGTGAGTATTCTTTGTGTATACATATATATGTATGAAAAATCAATTTGCCATCAATCACACGTTACATTTTAGTGCACAAATCGTGCAATGTAAATTTTCACTAACTTAAACTATAATCGTTAAAGGAAATGTAAAGATTTAAACACACACATAAAATGTTTATCTTATCTCGATCTTTGCTATGAAGAAACCCAAGGGAATGTAACAAGGATGGGAAATCTATGACTTGGGTAAGGATGCCAAGAACATCGGGATAAGACTTTAATCGAAGAAACAGACTATGGTCTACGACAGTGCTCGGAGTTAGTTGCCCTTTTCAGGCCGATTTCCGAGGCGACGCCTCCTTTCCCCCACTAGCGCTCGAGACTCGACGGCCGAGCCGCCGAATCGCTTCAGGCGCGTCTCTATAAGAAATATATTGGGATCCATATGTTAGGCACACAAATCGTCACATCATGAAAGTTTTTCTCGCTAAATAATTTTTCTTTTTATAAATAATTATAAATAAAATTATGTCAATAAATAATAAATGTAATAATAATAAATAATATAACAATAATATATGTAATATAAAATATATAATAATAAATTATAAGTAAAAATATTAAAAATTCTATTATTAATATGTTATGTAAAGCTATTATATATATATATATATATATATATATATATATATATAATATACATATATATATATATAATATACATATATATATATATATGTATATGTATGTATATATATATTATATATATATATATATATATACAATATATATATATATATATATTCGCATGCATAACATATTAATAGAATTTTTAATATCTTTATTAATAACTTATTTTATTTATTATATATTTTGTATTATATATTATTATTATATTATTTATTATTATCATTATATTTATTATTTATTAATATAATTTTATTTATTATTTATAATTATGAAAATAAAATTAGTATAGCGCGAAAAATTTTAATGACGATTTATGGCGTAACATATATATATATATATTAAATATGTTACAATAGTATATTATGACAATAACATACTATTACAATTCTGACAATAGCTTTCCACATCACCCGTGAGGTACTATAGTTTGATGCGTTTTTTTTAAAGTGGTTTCCCCAGTAGGCCTATTCCACTAATAAGAAAATATGTGGCTTAACGAACAGAACAGCAATATGTTTCATAAGATATCAGAAAGATATAAGAAAAGAATCAGAAAAAACCAATGTAACTAATTTAAATGTAATTCAAAATAAAAATTTCCTCTAATGCGATCTTCTGAGTCGTTTGCACGATTCTACTAATAATGGTACATCCACGGAAATTTTAGAAGAACTAGCTCGCATCAGCGAGGACAATGTTTTGTCGTTTAAAGAAGATCGTTTTTCTGTTTTTGTAAAGTTCATTTTGGAAAAAGAGCATTCACATAAATATGTGGACCCAAACATGGAGAAAATTCGAAGTCCGAAATTTTTAAGATGTGGATAATAAGATGTATCTAAAATTTTGAAAAATTCGATCCCCTTTTCTAACCGTGCCTTCAGAGTAAGATCACATTGCAAATCGCAAAGTTCTGTCTGAAATTCTAGGCTTTGTTCCTCGATTTGCACAGTGAGAGGATTCTCAAAGAGTATTAAATCTTTTCTTAGCGTTTCGAAATCAGTGAAACGCGTATTGAATTGATTTATTAGAGAATCAACAATATATATTTGTTTTGTAAAATTACAATTTGTGCCGTATTCTTCAAAGAGAATCTGGCAAGAGGGAAAAAAGTGAAGAATATTATTTCCTAAATGATTTTTAAATAATTGCAGCTTTCTGCGAAAGGAATCGACATGACTAACTAATTGCGAAATTATTTGATTGGTCTTTTGCAGCTTTAAATTTAAAGTATTCAAATGATTTGTCATGTCAGTTATGAAAGCAAGCTCGCAAAGCGAATCTAAATCTTCAAAAAAAAATTTAAATTCATCAATTTTTGCAGGAAATTCGTCTTGCAAGAAAAGGAAGATTTCTTTTCTTATTGCAAAGAACTTTTCTAAACATTTTCCTGCACTAAGCCACCGAACTTCACAATACAGAGGCACATCTGTATAAATTGCGTTATGCTCCTCGAGAAAGCATAGAAACTTTCGATGAGAAAGAAATTTGTGACCGCCTTTAATTGTATTAACAATTTTTGTAACAGTTTTCATTGCGGTGCATAGTTTCACAACTTTTCCACATAACGCTTCTTGATGAATTATGCAATGAATAACAGGAAATTTTAAACCTCGCTGCTTTAATTGACCAAAAAATCCATTTTTCGAACCTATCATTGCCTTTGCGCCATCAGTTACGATAGCTGAACACTTTGAAAAATCGATATCAAATTTTGTAAGAGTTTGGTTAACAGCTTCGAAAATATCCACACCCATAGTTGTCTTATGAAGCGGGACAAAATCTAAAAGTTCCTCAACATATGAAAAATCGTTTTGCATGATTCGAGCAAAAATGCTTAATTGACTTACATGCCGATTATCGGTACTCTCATCAAGACATAAAGAAAAGAACGAGCAAGATTTTAATAAAGATTTTAATTTTTGTTCTAGACTAAAAGCGATATCACTTATTCGAGATTTGACTACTTTGTCACTTAAAGGAATACTAGCAGCTTCTTCAAGAGTCAACGAATTTCCGAATGACTCTACTGCTGCGATGAGACATTCTTTTACAAATTTTCCTTCAGTAAATGGCTTAGAATTTTTCGCGATAATATTTGCAATAGCATACGATGCTGTGAGAGCTTTTACCGAAGGGGTATTATTATCAAGATTCGAATCTTCGAGACTATAACCTTCTTGATAAATTAATTTTAAACCTTCAATTAAATTTAATTTCTCCTGGTCCACATATTGTGAATATTCATTTAAATGTTTAACTTTATAATGCCTATGAAGAATATATTTTTTATCGACAGAAGGTTGATAACCACACAGAAGACAAGTGGTTTTATTGTTAATAAATGCGAAAAAAATTTCTTCCCATACCTTATCAAAATATTGCACGTATCTTTGTTCGCTATCCATATTTTCAACACAGCTGAAAGGAGAAAAAAATCCAGCACAAAAAAACACAAAAGAAAAAAAGATATTTATAATTCCTATTACACTACTGTATTGGTTAAAAACTAATATATTATTGACACTATTGCATTATCGTTATGTAAACAGTATTTACACAATATAAATATCAACACTTGTATTTTCACACGAGACGTTTAAAGGGCACGTTTCACGCGTAATGCGATACCGCTGCCGTTGAGAACTCTTGCTGCGTGTTATCACTGCGCATTGACTTGCAATTGTTTTATCTCCTCCGTTGTTTCTCAACGGCAGCGGTCTGTGTAATCTTATTATCCACATCTTAAAAATTTCGGACTTCGAATTTTCTCCATGTTTGGGTTCACATATTTATGTGAATGCTCTTTTTCCAAAATGAACTTTACAAAAACAGAAAAATGATCTTCTTTAAACGACAAAACATTGTCCTCGCTGATGCGAGCTAGTTCTTCTAAAATTTCCGTGGATGTACCATTATTAGTAGAATCGTGCAAACGACCCAGAAGATCGCATTAGAGGAAATTTTTATTTTGAATTACATTTAAATTAGTTACATTGGTTTTTTCTGATTCTTTTCTTATATCTTTCTGATATCTTATGAAACATATTGCTGTTCTGTTCGTTAAGCCACATATTTTCTTATTAGTAGAATAGGCCTACTGGGGAAACCACTTTAAAAAAAACGCATCAAACAATAGTACCTCACGGGTGATGTGGAAAGCTATTGTCAGAATTGTAATAGTATGTTATTATCATAATATACTATTGTAACATATTTAATATATATATATATATATATATATATATATATGTTACGCCATAAATCGTCATTAAAATTTTTCTCGCTATACAAATTTTATTTTCATAATTATAAATAATAAATAAAATTATATTAATAAATAATAAATATAATGATAATAATAAATAATATAATAATAATATATAATACAAAATATATAATAAATAAAATAAGTTATTAATAAAGATATTAAAAATTCTATTAATATGTTATGCATGCGAATATATATATATATATATATATTGTATATATATATATATAATATATATATATATACATACATATACATATATATATATATGTATATTATATATATATATATGTATATTATATATATATATATATATATATATATATATATATATATAATAGCTTTACATAACATATTAATAATAGAATTTTTAATATTATTACTTATAATTTATTATTATATATTTTATATTACATATATTATTGTTATATTATTTATTATTATTACATTTATTATTTATTGACATAATTTTATTTATAATTATTTATAAAAAGAAAAATTATTTAGCGAGAAAAACTTTCATGATGTGACGATTTGTGTGCCTAACATATGGATCCCAATATATTTCTTACAGAGACGCGCCTGAAGCGATTCGGCGGCTCGGCCGTCGAGGCTCGAGCGCTAGTGGGGGAAAGGAGGCGTCGCCTCGGAAATCGGCCTGAAAAGGGCAACTAACTCCGAGCACTGGTCTACGACGACAGTTTGATATATCGGTACGAGACTTACCGCAAGACTATTGGTAATTGTACGCGTATTACGTTAGTCACTTAAATTAAGTACAAACTTGTTTTATCTTCAACCACACGCTATTTTACAAATTTTAACAGCATATTAGTACGTTAATTTGCACTGATAAATAAAATCAATGACGTATCCAACGATAATTCATGCGTAAGATGTATAATTCGTAACATTAACATCAACATCAATCCGTAACAACAATCGTACAAGTCACATAACATCAAAAAATGTCTTTTCGAGATAACGTAATAACTTTTATTTCATGTGTTTAAATTGTAAGTGAAAATCGTGTTTCAATCATTTGATAAATATTGGTAAATATTTGAAAAACTTACGAAAATACGAGTTTTATTCTGAACCTTAGTGTTACTACAATAGTACATTGTAATTGTCAACATCTAACATATGTTTCGTGCAAAATAGAGAACAATAAGCAAACTTCAAACATACCATCTGGACCAAATGCGAATGGCGATAATAAAATTAAGAAAATATAATAGAGTAGGATTAGAGGAAAGAACGCTCGCGTTGTCATTTGTTGACGTCATCGTCGTCGTCATTGTCAACGAAGACGTTTATATGGGTATTCCTTAGAAATATGTCACCCGAAAGCTTTGCACTCCTCTTGGAATTTTCGGCGCCGAGAAATTTCAGCGGCGGCAATTAATGCGAGCACTTTAGGGTACTCAGTACCCTGTACTCGGGGGCAGACAAAGGGTTAGGGCACGGCAGCTGCCGGTTCTCTTCCCGCAAACATTCTTGTGCCGAAGCACAAATTCGACGGTCGAGCCACTTGTTTCCAAAAAGGTTTCCAAAAAGCTCGCAAATTACAGCACGTTTTTCCTGTCGCATCTTGATCCTCTTCGGAAATTTCAGCGACTTTACAATGTCATCCGATTTCTTAACATTTGTCTCAAGTTATTATCACGCTTTGTATCAAGATATTTCCTATATATTTTTCAGAAAATTATCAATATTAATAATGTAAAATAAAAAATTAGCAGTCGCAACATTTTTAATTTTAACATCACGCAAATACTTAGGTTTCTTTGTTACGGATTACATTGAAATACTTTCGATTCATTTGGATTCATTTCCCAAAATACATCATGAATCACGATATTAAATATTATTTCTATTTTGACATTTTGCATCAATCCATTTACTTAAACTGGTACTTATTTTGCATTCAAATGTTGTTTCTGCTAATTCCACTATTGCAGATAATTAATGTGATACAATAAAAGTGCATTAATTTTATTTCTTAATATTTTATTTGTGTGAAATGTCTTCCTGGAAGAATAAAATAAAATATTTACAGAAAATCTATTCTTTTTCTCGATATAAAAAAAAGAATGAATTTTAAATGTACATTTCTATGTTTTGGACAATCTTCCAAATTGGAATTATATACATAACATGAAAATTTTAATTTCATGTAGAATTAAATTCTTCAAAATTTATTCCTCAATTGCTTCGTAAAAGAAATGCTCTAAATTTTAACGTACAAGCAGGAAAGATTTCTGAAAATGCATGACTTTTACAAATGTTAGTTATTTTCAATTATATAAAATACACAGTACAAAAAGACAGAATATTTTAAAAATGTAGAATCAATCTGCATACACACGCACACACAATACGATAAAGCGAGACTAATTTATATCTGCTACCAGCTTTTCTCTTTCTACATCAAGCAAAGTTTAGAAAGCCACATTTATTTTTGCAAATCCTACGAAACTCACTATGTTCTTTTACGCGAGAGTTTGTCCCAGTTTCGTTCTCGTTTGTCGGCGTTATCATGTAAAATTCCGGGAGCGTCCGAAATGGCCACGTTCGTAACGGCCACGTTCGGAATGACCACACGTTCCTAATGACCACGTTCGAAACGGCCACGTTCGTAATGGCCACGTTCGGAATGGCCACGTTCGGAATGGCCACGTTCAGAATGGCCACACGTTTGTAATGGCCACGTTCGAAACGGCCACGTTCGGAATGGCCACACGTTCGAAACGGCCACGTTCGGAATGACCACACATTCGTAATGGCCACGTTCAAAACGGCCACGTTCTAATGGCCACGTTCGAAACGGCTACGTTTTGATGGTCACACGTTCGGAATGGCCACGGTTCTGATTGACCACGTTAATATTGCCATACGTACAATGTACGCAAGACAAAGCGAAGTTTACATGGGTTTGCAACTTTTTACGCGAAGCAAGGTGGGCGGGGTGTGTGCGGGAGGGGGAGGGCCAAAGGACCCCCCTTGCACCTTCCCCCCCTTCCGTGTGTGCGTGCGTGCGTGCATACGTGTGTGTGTGTGTGTGTGTGTGGTTAATATTTACGTGGTCAATCGGGACCGTGGCCATTCCGAACGTGGCCATTACGAACGTGGCCGTTTCGAACGTGTGGCCATTCCGAACGTGTGGCCATTCTAAACATGGCCATTCCGAACGTAGCCATTACGAACGTATGGTCATTCCGAACGTGACCGTTTCGAACGTGACCATTACGATCGTGTGGCCATTACGAACGTGGCCATTACGAACGTGGCCGTTTCGAACGTGGCCATTTCGAACGTGGGCAAATTATATCCACTCGTATTTTATCAGACACTCCGAAAACCCTCAAGTAACAGTTTTCACGCAACAGCGATGACTTTTCCAAACATACATGCTGTTATATTGGATCAACCATTTTGAATGACAGTTTATTGTGGTTATTTATACCATGCTTAGAATGATCAGTCGAGTAATAACACCACAAAGACAGTTAATGTGTGAGCCGTTCCCACGAGTGGGAAAGGCCCGTGCTACCTCGCCCTTTCAGGCATACGCCACATTTTTACATCCACTGTCTATCGGAACCGCCCCGAGACGGGCGATGGAAAAATCCAGTAGCGCCTGCTGGTTCGTGTGAGCAGGATGGACAGTTTGGCCACGACAAATAAGCCCATCCTTCCTTCCTTAGGGTGACATAAACTCCGCCGGCTGGCATTCGCCACTATCCGACTCCTTCACCCCGCTATCTTATCCGTCGTGCCCACGGGGACCACGGGGAGGCCTGTCCATTTGCATCCCGACCTGGATGAACGCTTCTGACCCTGTCGGGCGAAGGGAATGGTGGGATAGGTGGGCGTAATAAGGTAAGTGGAGTCCTACCTAATTTTATCTAACGCGACGCGAACGCTGCTCGAGAGCGTGGTTGTCCCGAGAAGATTACGGGGTCACACCCCCATATCCGAAGGCTCCGACCTCTTCGGTTGAACAACGCGCCTACCTAATATTTCATCTACGTTTCGTATCCCTTCAACCAGAGGGATTCGCGGCAAAAATCGGTGAATACGGACAGGGCCTCTGGGTTTGACACGAAGAAGCGTGCCACATCCGGCCACTGCCATTCACCTTCCGGTACGACGCTTCGCAGTATCTCTCTCTGCGCGTCAAAGAGGGGACATTCCAGCAAGAAGTGCTGGACTGAATCGATTCCACCTCCGCAAATGCACACGTCACTTTCCACGAGACCTAACGACGCGAGTCTTTCTCTGAAATCCCCGTGTCCAGTGAAGACCTGTGTGCTCCAATGATTTATATCTAACGAACGCGCAGCTAGCCTATCTCGCACGTCCCTAAAGAAGGCGAACGTGGTACGACCCTTACTTGAAGAGTTCCATCGGGTCTGCCACATATTTATCGCTTCGTTTTTTATTCCTACGATCGCGGTTTTTCTTTCGGTTCCGGCGGAGATCTCAATATTACCGATCTTGGCGTCTTTTCCCGATCTAACGTTATAACGCGCGGCACCTTCGCGAAGAACTATGTCTACAGGAGTCGCTCCTCCGACGACGCAAAGCGACTCCCACGAGGCCGTGCGGTATGCGCCAGTCATTGAAATTAGGACTCGACGCTGCAAGGCTCTCAGAATTCTAATATCTCTCTCCGTACACAGGTCGGCCCACCCCGCAGCGGCATAAGCCACTGTCGGTGCGAACACGCCCCGGTAGATTGTGGAGAGTGTCCTAAAACGCAGGCCCCAATGGGCTCTCGCTACTCTACCTAACTTCTCGAACAGCGGACCGACTTTGCTGTTTAAATATTCGCAGTGCGATCTGACCTTTAAATTTCTATCCAAATAGACGCCAAGATACCTAACCGTTCGCTTAAATCCTATTTTCGATTCACCGATTTTAATAATTGGCGGTCTGTTATCGAAGTCGACGGTTTTCTTGCTTGTTTTTCGCTTCCTATCCGGTCGTGCTCCTCCCCGTCTACCTATCGGGTTTCTCGCGATCGCGTCGGATTTCAGAATGATGGCTTCAGTTTTACGCTCGGAAATCTGAAGTTTCGCGGACCTACACCATTCTGTTATTATGTTGACTACACGTTGGCCTTCTGTTTCCAGTTCTCTTCGCGAGTTTCCGTTTATGACGACCACGAGGTCGTCCGCGTACGCGGCGAATCTTTCTGGAATCACGTCTTCCAGTAATCTCAATAGGCCATCAAACATGAGGTTCCAGCAGGCCGGGCCCAGAACGGAACCCTGAGGGCACCCCCTCTCGGCCCGCTTGGACACCTCCGCGGAGCTAAGAGAGATTTTTACATTTCGATCGCTGAAGTAACTCCGGAGTACTTCGAAAATATTACGCGGACAATCTCGTTTCTTAAGGCTATCTAACACAAGGGGCCACCAGACATTGTCAAAAGCCCCGGAAATGTCGAAGAGAAGCGCAATGGCGTACCTCCTTTCGGAGGCAGAGACCATCCGTCGCAACTCCACGACAGCCTCCTCCGTCGACCTTCCGGGCATGAACCCGAATTGTCGATCGGAGACCTTCCCCGGTGCCAGTGACGTGTCTAGCAGACGAGCTTTTATAAGCTTCTCGAAAAGTTTTCTTACTACGGAGAGGAGACAAATGGGTCTGTAGGATTTCGGGTCTCTCTCGTCCTTGTCTTCGCCTTTCAGCAGGATTCGGAGTGAACCCTCCTTCCAGACAGAAGGAAAGACGCCCCACTGGAGACACCCGTTGAAAAGCCTAACTAACTGACCGGGGATTATTTTACAGGCCGCCTTGAGTACGGCGACCTCGACTAGATCTAAACCCGGAGCTTTATTGTTTTTAAAAGTCTTCACCGCGCGAGCCATTTCCGCCTCCGTGAAGAAAGAGGCGTCGGCTGTATCGGGAGCGACCCTGCATTCGTTTCTAATTTCACGCTGTTCGAGCGTGTCTTCTATCTCCCGGTCATCTGGGATGTGCACATCCAGGAGGTAACTAGCGGTCTCCCCTAGTGACTTTGTGGAATATTCACCACACCGGAGTGTGCTTAGCACCCTCTCAACCTGGAGTTTGCTCGCCTGTTGCTTGTAAACGAAGCCCCAGGGCTCCCGGTTGCCGTGCGATGTGACGAACTTCCGCCAGCTAGCGAGTTTCGCCCGCTTCACCCCCCTACAGTACTGCCTTCGTGAAGAACGATACTCCAGCAGTACCCGGAGGTAAGTAGGGTCCTCTCGCCCTCCCTGAAGGGCACGACGCAACCTATATACCTGTTTTTTAACTATCGTTAGTTTTTTAGTCCACCACGGGTTGGACTTCCTAAATTTGCGCTTTCTGGGCATTGACGCATCACAGGTCTCCGTGAGCACCACTGTGAGCGTTTCTGCCATTTTCTCTACTTCTATTGCGGAGCACAGATCGATAGCCTCCAGTTGCGATCTTGAAAGATCTGTCAGGGTGATAGAGAACCGTTCCCAGTCGGCCCGACTTGTGTCGAACCTCGTGTTCCCAGCGCCCTGATCGACACCTGACTCTTTCGGCAATCTCAATCTTATGTCCACGGCCCTGTGGTCACTGGTGGTCCAGTCACACCTTACCTTCCAATCACAGATGAACTTGTTCATGGAGGGCGACGTCAGGGTTACGTCGATGAATGACGAACCCCTTGTCGTCCAAAAGGTGGGCGGCTGTCCAGCATCGTTGACCACTGACAAGCCAAATGCTCTGATGAGGTCCTCGAATCTGGCACCTCTATCGTCTCTTGGGGACCCCAGAGTGACGATCGAGCATTGGCGTCTACACCTATAATAAGTCTCTCCCCCCTCAGTGAACGAAGCACCGTTTCGAGGTGGCTGAGGTGCTTCTCAATCTCGTCGCTGTACTGGAAGTAGCACGAGACAACGTAGAAGGAGAAGCTGGGGGCCCGCACTTCCACGCAGACACAATGCGTAGTGCTAAGCTGCGAGACGAAAACCGTATCTAAATTGGGATTGCAGATTACCACTGCTGCCCACGGACGTTGTGAGCGCACTGCGGCAACCCTCATCCCTATGCCTAATCCTACGACTTTGTAACTCGAACCTTGTTTCCCGACGTGTGGTTCCTGCAATACTAATACGTCAAGTCGCTTTTCGACTACGAGTTGACGTACCTCACCCGTTACTACAGCCGAACGTCGCATGTTCAGCTGCAGCATCCTAACACCCGTGGACGCACTACCTAAGCTAGAGCTTATCCTATCTAATTCCTGTGGCGCCGGGCCACTCGCTGTGTGGGGTGGGGTTGGGTCCGCGAATCTAACCGTCTTTCGCACCGTTGTCGCAATGTTCGCGGATCTAAGCGCGGGTCTAATCGCGGGCCTAATCGCGGGCCTAATCGCGGGCCTAATCGCGGGCTTTTCTATCTCGCGCGCTATCTGTTTGACGGCGGTCTCCGATTCTCGCGCTAAATTGACCGACGCCGACCTAATTGTGGCAATGAGACAACGCTCTAACACGACGTACGCGGATCTAATCACGGTTGTTTCGCGATTCACGAACGCGGTTCTAGCGGCAGGAAGGCCGCAATCTCGGGGCTGTGCGCCATCGCGTATTGTGTCACGGGCCCGCCCGCGCACAGCTCGGTGAGGCGCTCTCGAGGAGGCGGAGGCCGCCACCGAGCACGCGGTCGAGCAGACCCGCGACTCAACGACGGAGACACCCCGCGCTTCCCTACTCGCGGCCGCGCCAGACCGGAAGCGGTCGGCCAGGCGGGCACTCCTCCTCACCACGTCGAAAATTTTATTTTGTAACACCATTCTGTTCCCACGAGTACGGTGGAAGGGGTGGTCGAGCGACGTAGAGCCACCTTTACGCCGCCAAGCCTAGATACTCCGGGAGGACGGCAGGTATCCCGGAGCGGACCGTTCGCGACCGCGACATTTCACGTCTACGCGATCATGCAGACCCTAAGCACGGTTCCTAACACCTTAGTCTTCAGACGTTATACGGGCCCGACCTCGACGAAAGCGACCGCGACGACAACGACGACCTAACGACCGCCCTAGCCGACGAAGCCACAGACGGCAACATCCGAAACCCGATTGTACCTGAAAATAAAATTCCTGAAAATAAAGAGAGAATTAGTACACGCTCACAGACACACACACACACACTCACACGTGGGAGTCACTGGGATCGGGGTGGTCCCCGCCTCTGGCCCGGCGGGTGACTGAGTCACCCATCCAGTCCTTCGGGCGAGGGTCCCGACCGGCTCCCACTTTTCCCCACTGAGGGACGCTTCACGGCAGGAGCACCCACCGCTCCGCACCCTCATCCCGCGGGAGCACCCGCATGAAATTAGGAGGGAAAAAAAAAAAAAAAAAAAAAAAAAAAAAAAAAAAAAAAACGGGGGCCGGCCGTAGACCGTCTGAACAACGCACGCAGTGCGCTTGCCACATAAGAGCCATTCGTTCAGCAAGCTGACACCGACTCGTGGCAATGCTGTTTGGGCACGTTGGCTTCACCTTTCGGTTACTAGGCCCCCTCACCACGACAAGGTGTGCCCACGAGGGGGAACACCACAAAGACAATTAAATCACCTATTCCGAAGATACCGCATAAGATATTCGCACATCTGTTACAGTATAATATCGTACTTTGTTTTTGAATCTCGCCAAGTTCCCATCGGTTTTTAGGCTTTAAAAAAATATTTTTGCATTCTGCAGGGCACTACCAACGATATTCTATATGAATTTTAGGCGCTGGTTGATGGGCAAAAATCGTCACTTTTTACCGGCCCTCCTTTAATATTAGTAAAAAATAATTTTACTATAATAATAATAATTTTACAACAATAAATTAAATATATAAACAATAAAACATAAACTTAACAATAAATTAAATATATAAACAATAAAGACTAAAAGACTTACAAATTAAAATTACGGGAAAACATGAAAGACATGTAGAATCAAACGCCAGATAAAAAAGCGGAAATAAAAACAACGTTTTGTAGTAAATTTTAAACTTTAATTTTAGATGTTTTGATCCATTTTTGGGTAATTATTTACTATAGGGGAGGCAGCTCCAATGACCTTGATCTTGACATATATTGTCAAGGTCACTGTCCTAAGTAATGTTCAAAAGGTTTTAGCTGTCGTTCGTTGTTTCTTAAAAAGATATTAACAAAAAAAGTTTGACATATAGGATATTATTATCTGTTCGTAGGAGTAGTTATATAATATCTTATATTGTATATTGTATAATTTAATTTAATTTATTTCATTTATTCATTTACATTTTCACTTTGAGGATACTTAATAATTCCATTACTTCAAAAAAAACATCTAATCGTTTTTCAAAATCAAATTTCTTTTTAAATATAAATTCAGTTAAATAATAATTAAAATGTTCCTCTTTACGACCATACTCTCAGTGAACAACATAATACGAAAGGATACAGTCTATACACATACACATATACAACACACACGGGAGGGTGCAAGGGGGACCTTCGCCCCCCCTCCCGCACCTACCCCGTCCACCTCGCTTTGCATATACGTTGCAAAACAAAACTAATGGCACCATCTTATGCCCCCCTAGAAACCATACACCTTTTGTCTGAAATATTTTTCTCAGAGATGTTTCGTTTTCGAGATATTTGACCGGTCCCATATTTTTCATACACCCTGTATACATATATATATATATATATATATATAGACATATATACAGGGTGGGACAGTAACTCTGTCCATCTGAAATATCTCTGCTATTTTTAGAGATATGAAAATATTGTAATTACGAAAGTTGTATGGCATCAAGAGAGCTATAATATGCTAGCACTAATTTGTTTTTAGGTTGAGGCGCTTTGAAGATTTCAAGATCAATCTCGTTTTTTTAATCAAACTTATATATTGCATATTCTTGTAGCTTACCTCAAGAGCTTTTCAAAACATTTATGCTAAAGTATCTTTCCTTAAGTATTTTTCGAGTTATGAGACTTGAAAGTCACAGTATTTTGAATTAAAATACATAATATCTCGTAAAATATTCATTTCTCGATAATCTTACCTTAATACTTTTTTTAATAGAATAATAAAAGAAATCAATTTATGTAAAGAAAACACACAGTTGTCTTAAATAAAAAATATGAATTTGCTATAATATTACAGTGTAACATCGTACTTTGTTTTTGAATCTCGCCAAGTTCCCATTAGTTTAAAGAATATAATTAAAAGAAATTGAAGGTGACCTTCACGTGATCTTCAAATGACTATTGGTAAGAGTTTGAAGTTGACCAATTAGCATGACAAAACGCGCTTAGGCACGTCTTATATTGAAAATGCCTTCACACTAAATTTAATTATCGACATTGAAATAATATTAATAAATTACGTATTTAATTTATTGTTAAGTTTATGTTATGTAGTAATTTATATTAATAAAGTGGCGATTTTTGCCCATCAACCAGCGCCTAAAATTTATATAGATTATCGTTGCTAGTGCTCTGCAAAATGCAAAAATATTTTTTTAAAGCCTAAAGCCTTGCATTCTGCAGAGAACTAGCAAAGATAATCTATATAAATTTTTGTCATGCGTTTCGTCATGCTAATTGGTCAACTTCAAACTCTTACCAATAGTCGTTTGAAGATCACGTGAAGGTCACCTTCAATTTCTTTTAATTATATTCTTTCTTCTATCCATTCTTTTAGTCTATTAGTAATTTAAATTATAATACTAATATATTGATTATAATTATTTAGTAACAGATGTAAAATAGAGCGAATTAATTTGAAATTCCTTTATGATTACTTTTTACACGTATTACATGAAGAAAAGGTAATACCTCAAGGATTTTATTGCTACTTAAATATATTGAAGGGCGGGGGAGGGGGTGTTCTGAGTAATTCCCCGCAAGAATTAAATGAGGGACGGCATTGGTTTAGGAGATATAACAAAATGAAATTTCATATTTTTCATGCTGTTCCTTCGGTTTTATAAACTGATAATACCAACAGTGAGGTTTGTTTACGTCCTACTAATATATGCGACACATATGTTGTCAAAGTTCAACGTATTACTGCAAAATGTATTTAACATGCGATTCCCTACTGAATGAACCACTTGATATTAATTTTTATTAATGATAAATATTTTCATACGCACGCACGCACGCACGCACGCACGCACGCACGCACGCACGCACGCACGCACGCACGCACGCACGCACGCACGCACGCACGCACGCACGCACGCACGCACGCACGCACGCACGCACGCACGCACGCACGCACGCACGCACGCACGCACGCACGCACGCACGCACGCACGCACGCACGCACGCACGCACGCACGCACGCACGCACGCACGCACGCACGCACGCACGCACGCACGCACGCACGCACGCACGCACGCACGCACGCACGCACGCACGCACGCACGCACGCACGCACGCACGCACGCACGCACGCACGCACGCACGCACGCACGCACGCACGCACGCACGCACGCACGCACGCACGCACGCACGCACGCACGCACGCACATGCACACATACACGGAGGGGGAGTGCAAAGGAGCTTTCGGCCCCCCTCCCGCACCCGCCCCGTCCACCTCGCTTCGCACATACAGTCGGATCTCTTATCCTACGACCCTCTTATGCTACGAAACCTCTTATCTTATGACAAAAAATCCTCTCATGCTACAACCGCGAAAGGAGAATTATACTCCCACTCTCAAATTTTTGTCGTAGGATCAGAGGTTTAAGGGGAAGATCCCGGACCGAAAATGTCATAGGATAAGAGATCCGACTGTACGTTGCAAGACAAAGCAAAGTTCACATGGGTTGCAACTTTTCACGCGAAGCGAGATGGACGAGGTAGGTGCGGGAGGGGGGACAGAAGGCCCCCCTTGCACCCCCCCTCCCGTGTGTGTGTGTGAGTTATGAAAATATTGAAAATATATATCATTAATAAAAATTAATACCAAGTGGTTCATTCAGCAGTATAGATATCCCTCAAATAATGTAAACAAAAACTTTTTCCGTGTCTCACACATTATTAGGATGTAAACAAACCTCACTGTTGGTATTATCAGTTTATAAAACCGAAGGAACAGCATGAAAAGTATAAAATTTCATTTTGTTATATCTCCTAAATCAATACCGTCCCCCACTTAATTTTTGCGGGGAATTACTCAAAACAACTCCCCGAACAATATATGTAAGTAGCAAGAAAATCGGAGAAGTGTTACCTTTTATGCACTTTTACCAAAGAAAATTTTGAATACACTTTTGTGCATTATGTTACGTACTGCAACTTTCCCACGCAAATATTTCACGAATAGATATATCTTGTTAAGAGACAGCAGTTTCTCACGCTAGATGTACATAAGCCACAGGACACTCTTAATATCTCTTCGCGAGATATCTCTTTCGGTTAAGCGATAAGCGCATCACTTTGAGATGCCACACGACTTTATCTGCATGTGGGGACCTCTGAGAATGAAGGTCCAGCGATATAAAAGTAGTCAGCTCTAAGTCGTCTCTCTCTGAGAAAACACCTTCGACTTATAGCATTGCGCCAAATAAAGTCTTGTAACTAGATAACTGTACCTTTTTATTCATTACGTCGCGTTCAGCACGTAACAATTGGTGGCAGCGGTACCCAAGTTATCCAGAAGACAAATCGTTATCAACATTTTCACTTCGTTATTTACGTAAAGTACGAAGTCGAAATAAAGCACGAAAGAAGAATACGAGCGGAGAAGTCTGAATTCGAGAAAACCTTACAAGCCGTACAGCGCAACATTGAGGTAGAAGATCGAAGGCTAACGCTAACTGTTCCTGTTTAACAAGTGCAGCAATAGGTGTAATAATTTTGTGGTCTACCCACTGATAAAACCTTGGCAAATCACTGCTTAATATACAAGCTAAAAGGTCAGGCAGACGCTGCGGAAATACAACGAGCGAAAAAGAAGACGAAGTCTCTCGGAACCTTTCCGAGAGGACGACAACAACGAAACTCCGTGGACAGTCAACACGTAAAAAGGCTACTTCATCGGACTTCGAGTCAACAGCATCTTGGAACAGTATCAAACATTCCCCAGCCCCCAGCAATGATGTTATACGCCGTATTACTGTAAGCTAATAAACTACAAGAAATCCTAAAACGCATTATAATACAGATAGTTCCGAAGAAGGTAGTTTAGAAAATAGTAGTTTAAGAAACAGCAGCTTAGAATTTAAATTTACATTAAGGTAAAATCAATAATCATGAACGATCAAGCGGAAGATTTTACGCAAAACCAAGACGAGACGAGCCACAGTCGTAGATCCTCTGTTTCAAATAATAGTTCTTTTTCTGTTCGGAATAGTTTAACACTTTTACCAGTTTTTAACGGCAAAAATATCCCAACACATCAATTTATATCCGACTGTAAAAGAATTCTCGAATTAGTCGAACCGGTCAAAAGAACATTCTTTTTCAGAGCAATCCTCCAAACAAAATTAACAGGCGAAGCCGCACTAGTTAGATCCTTATATACGATAACGAATCTCGACGAATTATGTAGCGCGTTGGAAAAAGAATTCGGCAATAGCAAAACTTTTGATCATTGGGAACTCGAAATAAATAATCTCAGGCAAAATAGAGATGAATCAATTGAAAATGATATTACCAAAGTAAGGAAATTAAATTCTGAAATGATTATTGCAATTTCTAATTATCTGATCCAGCAGCAAGAACAGGATTAAGAGTTTTTGCCACTAATAAATTAATAGATAACTTTTTGGGCGGATTACACAAACATATCGGACAACATCTCTTAGCACAGAAATTTAATACATTAGAAGAAGCAATAGAAAGTGCAGTCAGATTCATACGAAAATCACTATATCACGCAGAAAGATTTAAAGTTAATAAATCTAATATTCAAACTATAACTTGTAATTATTGTAAAAAAATCGGGCATTCTGAAAATGAATGCAGGAGGAAAATTTTTCATACACAGAACCAAAACGGAAATTCAAATTCAAATTTTCAATATAATTATAATAGACGTGAATTTAATCCTGTGCAAAATTTCGACAATAATTCTGGAAATAGATTTAATGTACAAACCAATAGACACCAAATAAATAACGGGCAAAATAACGATAATCGGTATAGATCAGGTAATTCAAATAGTTATCGTCATAATAATAGTAATAATCAATCTAACAATAATTTAAACTATCAAGGCCAAGCGACAGGCGTGCAACGCCAGTGCCAATCATCGAGCCGTGCAAATTCGATCCACCTGATCGAAACAGAGCTCGAACATACACAATCCGAACAAATTCCCGAAACGTCATCTCAATTCCTTTCGGCGAGCTCAGAAATCCAACGGACAAATTTTTATTAGATACGGGTGCTGACATAAACATTATTAAAGCGAATGCTTTGCTCCGAGACATTAGTATATCAAGATAGAAAAGTCGAAATACAGGGCATAATGGAAAAAAAACAGCAAACTCTCGGAACTGTATATCTAAATTCAGAAAACGGCAATCATGAATTTCACGTAGTACCGAGTAAATTTCCATTGAGAGAACAAGGAATTATCGGATCAACCTTTTTACGTCTCGAAAATGCAAAAAGACTTTGAAGAACAAACAGTTACTATACAAAATAATAAAGTATATTTATTAGAATATAGTAATATGTCAACATTACCGGCTAGAAGCATATGCCCATGTATAATTAAAGCTAAACAAGATAATATTAATGACGGATTAATAAATCGACAAGAAATATCAAACGGCGTATTTCTTATAGATAGCATCGTAAAAGTAATTAACGGTAATATACATACATATGTAATTAACACGATAGAAAAAGAATTGAATATCGAGACACCTATAATCGACGTAGAGCCAGTGTTAATCAACACGAGCCCGAGGGACAGCCCTGCGTGCGTAATTAATTCGGTGATCTCAAATAATCTAACAGATAGATTAAGACTATTGAAAGAAAATCTAAGATTAAATCACTTAAATGAAGAAGAACAACTTTCTATATTACCTACGATAGAAAATTATAACGACATATTTCATTTACCGGGAGACAAATTAAAAAGAACAAATCGAATCGCACATTCTATCTCTACTACGGATAACGCTCCTATAGCCGTTATACAATATAAATACCCACCTATTCACAAGGAGGAGATTAAACAATCAATTAACAAATTACTTGAACAGGATATTATTCAACCGTCTCTTTCACCATTTAATTGGTACCAAAGAAAGCGGATGCTAATGGTAACAAAAGATGGAGATTAGTGATAGATTTTCGTAAATTAAATGATAAAACTCTCGACGATGCTTATCCCTTGCCTAATATAATAGACATTTTAGATCAATTGGGAAAAGCCAGATATTTTTCGTGTTTCAATTTAGCGTCGGGTTTTTACCAAATTCCGATGAGTCCGCAAGATTCAATAAAAACAGCTTTTAGCACACCTAACGGTCATTTTGAATATAAAAAGATGCCCTTCGGATTAAAGAATGCCCCTGCAACATTCCAACGTTTAATGGATAATGTTTTAGCAGGTTTACAAGGAAATGTTTGTTTTGTTTATTTAGACGATATTTATGCGGAATCTTTAGAAGAACATAAACAAAAACTTAATCAACTTTTTGAACGATTAAAAGAAGCCGGTCTTAGCTTGCAACCAGATAAATGTGAATTTTTAAAAAAAGAATTGATTTATTTAGGCCATATAATTTCAGACAAAGAGGTAAAACCTAATACAGAAAAAGTGCAAGCAATAAAACAATATCCCGTTCCAAGAAATCATAAAGAACTTAGACAATTCTTAGGCCTCGTTGGTTATTATTGACGTTTTATCAAAAATTTTAGCTCGCTTACTCATCTATTTACGTCACTTCTTAGGAAAAATATACCGTTTAAATGGGAAATGCGACAGCAAATAAATTTTGAAAAAATTAAACAATTATTGTCAAGTGAGCTTATTTTGCAATATTCAGATCTTAATAAAGAATTTATAATAACTTCGGATGCTAGTGATGAAGGAATCGGTGCAATTTTATCACAAAAAAAAGATAGGAAATGATCTTCCAACCGTCTATGCTTCTAAAACGCTTAATAAAGCAGAACGTAATTACGACACTATGGGAAAAGAATTCTTAGCCATCGTATAGGCAACAAAGCATTTCGACCATACTTATATGGTAAAAGATTTAAAATAATTACTGACCATAAACTATTAGTTTGGCTTTTTAAAGTTAAAGATCCGTCATCTCGTTTAATACGTTGGCGATTAAAACTGGAAGAATACGATTATGAAGTTCTATATATAAAGAAGGGAAACGAAATACTAATGCGGATGCTCTTTCTAGGATACCTCAAATATCGTTTTACAAGCTAAAGCTTCGAGCAGAAATAACGAAAATCTTACTTAAAGTTTATTCTTACAACACGCATTAAATGATTCACTATGGAAAACAGATAATATCACCCCACAAACTTTGGGTAAAATAAAAGGATTATTAGTAACGGAAGCAATCCTTTCTCCTAAAATAAAAATTACGTTATCTAAAATCAATGATAATAAAGCCGAGGACTTAACACTTACACCAGGAAACATCGATATAATAAAAAAGAAACATTCAATCGAAATAAATCTAATTACGCGGGAAAATAAACAAGCATCCACAAATCCAGAAACTATTTTTTGTTTAGTCAAATTAAAAGAATATACTATAGAAAATAATAAAAAAATAATATCAATAGCACCCATAGGAGACATTACTAACAGAATAAAAATAACTCAAATGATTAAATACTTATTCAAAGACACACCAATACAAGTATTTTTATTCGAATCTTTAACTGAAGAGATTACGGATCCACACTTGAAACAAGACATACTCAAAGAACAACACAACTCAAGAATCGGCAGCCATAAAGGTGTCACTAAAACTTTAAAACGAATACAGCAATATTATTCATGAGATGGTATGAAACAAGATGTTAAAAATTATGTAAGAGCATGTCAAGATTGCCAAAAACGAAAATTAGTCCGTGTAAAAACAAGAGCTCCTATATTAATTACTGAGACGCCACATGAGGCATTTCAAAAAGTCGCAATAGATATTGTAAGGCCCTTACCAGAAACAGAAAATGGTAATAAATATATATTAACTACACAAGATCAATTGACGAAATTCTGCACAGCGTATCCGTTACCTGACACAAACAGCACAACCATAGCTAATATAATTGTTAATAAATATATCTACACTTTTGGTTCGCCAGAGGAATTATTGTCTGATCAAGGTAGTAATATCTAAGGTGAAATAATGAAGGAAATTGCAAGAATCTTTAAAATGAAACAGGTTAAAACTAGCTTTATCATCCGCAATCAAACGGATCGTTGGAACGCTCACACCATGTGTTAGCCGAATATTTAAAGCCTTATATTAACTAACAACAAAGTAACTGGGATTCATCTCTAGATGCCGCGATATTTTCATATAACACCTCGTATCATGAAGGGACAAAGATATTTCCTTACAAATTAACTTTTGGTCGTAAACCACGATTACCTTCTAAACTCAGCGAACCACGACAGGGAATTACACATAGAGAATTTCTTGCAGATTTGGTTGATAGATTATTCTATTTAAAAAAATGCGCGGAGGAAAATCTCCAGAAAGCAAAAGAATCCGCGAAACAATATTATGATAGACGCGTGAAACCTTTAATATTAGATCCGGGAGAATACGTTTATGTATCTCACGAAACAATCAGAACTGGTAGTAGAAAATTGACAGATCAATATGATGGACTATTTCAAGTTATACGCAAAATAAATGACGTTAATTATGAAATTAAGAAAGGCAACAGAAATCAAATTTTACATGTTAATAAACTGAAACGCGCATATTTCTCATTACAGAATGATGATGCCAATTAGTTCAAACTCTTTCGAGGCTTTTACCAATCAACCATTAGCACACCTACCCGGAGTCTACTTTGAAAGTGTCGGTAATCTTCTTATTTTTAGAGACTATTGGAAATTCATTAATTATGTCAATCTTGCACCGTTAGAAGAAAAGGAAAATATACTAAAATTTTACGTACATAAGATCGAGATTTTATGCTACAATCTCTACGGAAACAACATATCATGTTCAGGTTTACAAGAATTGCAACGCATTGAACGAAAATTAACAGCAATAAAAGCAGACAGAGAAATTTTTAATGATATGATAGGACGATTTGACGATGAACCTCTACTTAATAACCGCACTGCGAAAGGCAAGCGAGGCGTTTTTAATATTATAGGACAAATTTCGAAGATCTTATTCGGCACATTAGATTCATATGATGCTGACTATTATAACGAACAGATAGATCTTGTTTATAATAATTCAAAACAATTAACAAATCTATATAAAAAAACAAATCAGTATTATGCAATCAACTATTAATAACTTTAGTAATGCTTTTATAGCAAATAATCAAAAATTTAAAGAAATCGATTTTAATTTAAACACATTAAAGGCACACATGTTACAAAACTCTAATAAACTAATGGAAACGGAAATAAACACAAAAATAAATTCATATTTTCTAGAATGTGCTGAAATGATGCACGAATATGAATTGGAACTAGAAATACTTAGCGACGCTATATTATTAGCACGCCGAGGATTACTCTATCCTAAAATACTATCTTCCAAAGAACTGTTTAATAATTTAAAAGATTCGCATCATATGATAAACAACAGAAGATTACCTGTAACACTAGTATCTAATCAATTTAATAATCTAATTGATTCTAGCAACTTAAATGTATTTTATAAAAACCATAGGTTAGTTTATATCATTGAAATTTCATTACTTGACGAAACCAATCAATTTAATAATCTAATTGATTCTAGCAACTTAAATGTATTTTATAAAAACCATAGGTTAGTTTATATCATCGAAATTCCATTACTTGACGAAACCAACTTTACCTTATATAATGTAATTCCACTACCTATCAAACAAAATGAAGAAAATGTTTACACATTTATCAATCCAACGTACATATATGGGACTTAGAACCGATAAACTATGATACACACATTTAACAGATCAAGACATAGAGAAATGCAAAAAGGTTAACAACGCGATGATCTGTAAACAAACAAATTTATTATTCCAGATTACGGGTATTCATAATTGCGAGTTAGAACTGTTAAGATCAGCCAGATTAGATAACATATTAAAAGAATGTGATATACGTTTAATGAAACTTCATAATACTGTTTGGTACCAATTGAAATCCGCGAATTCTTGGATTTATTCGGCACCGCATGAGGAAACTCTTCACATTTTATGTCCAGATGACAAACCACGTCGGACACAGTTGCATTTGAATGGAATAATTACATTATCTCGAAAATGCGATGCTATTTCAGATAATATTTTACTACATAGTCGAACCATTAACATAATAGACACTATCGAAAAAAGATTTATCCCAAACGTTAATCTAAGCACAAAAAATTATGCGAGGACATCAAAAAGAAGAACATAAATGTTTCGGAACTTCAATTATTAAATATCGGTAAAGTACCTCATTTGGACATTAATTTATTAAAAGCAGCAAGCTCTAGCTTGAATGAACTATATAAGAAAGCAGACAAAATAAGTAAGCATCATCGAACAATAAATCTATATGAAAGTACTATGAGTTGGTTCTATTATATAATATATGACATTTTGATATTAGTCACCATATATATATTCATAAAATGTTCATTAATAAGTAAATGCGTTAACATTTTTAGACTATGTTGTATACTTAAAGAAGGCTGTACTCATTATTTCAATAACTGTTTTAATAATAATGTAACCAACGCACAACTACGTGTAACAACCGCACCACAGGAAATTACTCTTGCATCGATACCCGTCAAAGATAATGAAACAATTCAGTGTAGCGAGAACAATGATCAGGGCGCGAGAAGACAGCGTCCCCGCTCTCGAAATTACCGATTATCAAATCTAAATTAATACGTAAAAATATCATCTTGTAACACCTGAAATTTCACTTCAGTACCGAACCGCAAAATAGAAATTAAGGAGATTAGAAATAATCGACATCAGGAAACTTTTGGAAAAAAAAACAGTAGAACTCGTCGATCTCGTCGACTTGTAAATTTGATATAAATACATTTGCGAAAATATGCGATCATAGTACATAAGATCTTTTAAAATGTAACCGCTTTTTCTTATTTTTTTTATATATGTATTTTACATTGTAACATTAGATTAAGTTACTATATCGTCACTTGTAATTTTGTTAAACTTATATCTATAAGAATATTCGAATTAATCTCAGATCCAGGAGGATCTGTAATTTAAGGGAGAAGGTGTTACGTATCGCAACTTTCCCACGCAAATATTTCACGAATAGATATCTTGTTAAGAGACAGCAGTTTCTCACGCTAAATGTGCATAAGCCACAGGACACTCTTAATATCTCTTCGCGAGATATCTCTTTCGGTTAAGCGATAAGCGCATCACTTCGAGATGCCACACGACTTTATCTGTATGTGGAGACCTCCGAGAATGAAAGTCCAGCGATATAAAAGTAGTCAGTTCTAAGTCGTCTCTCTCTGAGAAAACACCTTCGACTTGTAGCATTGCGCCAAATAAAGTCTTGTAATTAGATAACTGTACCTTTTTATTCATTACGTCGCGTTCAGCACGTAACAGTTATGAAAAAAATAAAGAAGGGAAATAATAAATTTTTACACATTTTATTTTCCAAAACTGGGTTATAATCACAATCAGGTGATGAATTAATATAGGTATTGCTGATATTATTATTATCATCGGGGCTGCTATTGCTATTTTTCATTAAATCTATTGCATTAACAAGTAAATAATTTTTCACCCATGTACTAAAAAATTTTATTTATTATTAAATTACAGGCATATATAAATTTTTAAAACTTATGTAACTTTTCAGTTTACAAAAATAAATATTTTTTTAATTACGCGCGCGCACACCATACACACACGTACGTATGTACACAAAAACACACATGTATATTTATATATACAGGGTGTATGGGACCGGTCAAATATCTCGAAAACGAAACGTCTTTGAGAAAAATGTTTCAGACAGAAGGTGTATGGTTTCTAGGGGGCCATAAGATGGTGCCATTAGTTTGATCTTGAAGAGTCACATGAAGGTCACGTGAAGGTCATTTTAAATTTCTTAAATGGAGCACCCTATATATTTTTGCATATTCTTGTAGCTTATCTCGAGAGCTTTCCAAAACACTATGATAAAATGTTTTTTTATTAAACACTTTTCGAGTTATAAGGCTTCAAAGTTGCAATATTTTGACATAAGATACAAGAGATCTCGTAAAATATTCATTTTTCGATTATCTTATCCTAATACTTTTATGCACAGAATAATGAGACGAATTAATTGATGTGAAGAAAACACATAGTTATCTTTAAGAAAAAATCTGAATTTGCAACTAACAGTTACACATTTTTATTTTAACATAATTATGTGTTTTAATTACGGCAATTGATTCGTCTCATTATTCTGTGCATAAAAGTATTTTAATAAAAAAACATTTTATTATAGTGTTTTGGAAAGCTCTCGAGATAAGCTACAAGAATATGTAAAAATATATAGGGTGTTCCATTTAAGAAATTCAAAATGACCTTCACGTGACTTTCATGTGACTCTTCAATGTAAAACTAATTGCACCATCTTATGTCGCTCTAGAAACCATACAACTTTTATTTGAAACATTTTTCTCAGAGACGTTTCGTTTTCGAGATATTTGACCGTTTCCATACTTTTCTAACATTTATATATGTATAGATATATACATAACACCTATATATGTATATATACATGTATATATGTATATATAGGGTATCCGGTAATTACCGCCTCACCTCTCTAGGGCAGATAGAGCAGGTCAAACTGAACATAAAAGTCCTGTACCATTTTGCGATTTGCGCAATAATTATTAAACTATTAATTAAAAACCCTCAGCAAACAATATTATATATACAGGGTGTCCCAGAACAACCTTCCGTCCGTAAAATGACGTATTTCTGACACAATTCTAAGACAATTTTTCCTTTACCAAAATTTGATTTGAAGCGTAGTTTTTGAGTTATAAGCAAAAATAGTTAGCAAATCACACGTCGAGTATAGGCAGGCAGGAGCGGCGCGGCGCACCGCGAGCGCGAGCGCAGCTGACCGTCCGACGAGTGATTACCGCCGCATGAGTCGCTAACTATTTGATCTTATAACATAAAATTATACTTTAAATAAAATTTTGATAAAGAAGAAAAGGTCTTATAATTACGTCAGGAATAAGTGTTCCTTAAAATAACGTTTAATGACCAAAAGTTGTTCCGGATCGCCGACCGTCGGATGATGCAATCAGCTGATTGCTACACACGATGTGTGTATGCTGAGTGTGTGCGTAAAAGAAAAGGACAGAGTGAGTGAGAGAAAGAGAAAAATAACTGTCTCCGCGACGGCGACGCTCCTTCGATTGTCATCGACATTGTCGTCGACGACGTCAGACCGATCGATATATTGATTTTCCGGCTCAGCTGAGAGACACATCGCGTGTAGCAATCAGCTGATCGCAGCGTCCGATGTTATTTTAAGGAACACTTATTCCTGACGTAATTATAAGACATTTTTTTCTTTACCAAAATTGTATTTAAAGCATAATTTTATGTTATAAGATAAAATAGTTAGTGACTCATGCGGCGGTAATCACTCGTCGGACGGTCGTGTGCTGCGCCCGCGCTCGCGGTGTGCCGCGCCGCTCCTGCCTGCCTTCTATACTCGACGTGTGATTTGCTAACTATTTTTGCTTATAACTCAAAAACTACGCTTCAAATCAAATTTTGGTAAAAGAAAAATTGTCTTAAAATTGCGTCAGGAATACGTCATTTTACGGACGGAAGGTTGTTCTGGGACACCCTGTATATATACAAAGTGTCCGGTAATAATCGCCTCACCTCCCTAGGGCTGATAGAGCAGGTCAAACTGAACATAAAAGTCCTCTACCATTTTGCGATTTTCGCAATAATTATTAAAATATTAATTAAAAACGCTCAGCATATACTGAGTACTATACAGGGTGTCCCCGAATTGGCGGATCAATTCTCGTGGATAGATAGAGCGTGTTAAACTGAAGAGAAAAATCTTATATCATTTTGTTAAATTCGCAATAATTAATGAGATATAAATTAATAAAGATCGGCCAATACGTGTCAGGATAAGCGCGCGGCGCGTAGAAGCCTTCTACTTGTTACTTGATACTAGGCGCGCGACGAGACAGTAGGCGGAGCGCTCTACAAAGGACGTACTGAAAGAGACACGTACAGTGCGCGCTGCGTTTATGTCTCACTGCGCGCCTGGTATCAAGTAACAACTGGGAGGTTTCTTCGCGCCGCGCGCTTATATTGGCATGGATTGGCCGATCTTTATTAATTTATATCTCATTAATTATTTTGAATTTAGCAAAATGATATAAGACTTTTCTTTTCAGTTTAACACGCTCTATTTACCCACAAGAGTTGATCCGCTAATTCGGGGACACCCTGTGTACGGCGCGCGCTCATACGCCGAGCTTTTTAATTAATATTTTCATAATTATTGCGCAAATCGCAAAATGGTAGAGAACTTTTATGTTCAGTTTGACCTGCTCTATCAGCCCTAGGGAGGTGAGGCGATTATTACCGGACACTTTGTGTATATATATTATATATATATATATATATATATATATATATATATATATATATATATATATATAATATCGTTCGCTGAGTGTTTTTAATTAATAGTTTAATAATTATTGCGCAAATCGCAAAATGGTACAGGACTTTTATGTTCAGTTTGACCTGTTCTATCTGCCCTAGAGAGGTGAAGCGGTAATTACCGGACACTCTGTATAAGGGATATTAATTTGACTTTGGGTTTATGTATCAAGATGTATCATGTAAAAGTCAACTTAGTTTTTTAAATAGAATTATCCTATTTTTTTTATATAAATCAATTACTCACAATATTCTGTGTAAAAAGTTATAAGAACATAATAGCAAAAAAATGAATATTTTACGAGACATTTTATATTTATGTAAAGTTATATTAAATTAAAGTGTGAATATCTTATAAATATCTTATAAATTATTTAATTTTTTTATCATCATATCCTTATAACTTTTTATGCAAAATATTGCGGAAAATCGTTTTATATAAAAAAATTAAGGTAGTTACATTTAAAAAATAAATTATTGAGATTGATAAGGTTTTTTTATGTTTACAAACAACTACTTTGAAAGAAAGCGATTAAGAGCGAAACGCGGATGGTTGTGCGTCGGTTTCAGAAATTAAATTTTTCTGCGAAACTAATTGGTGCACAGGGTATGAATTTTTCTACTTGATGTATTTACCAAGACTAATGTTTATTAAGTCTCATTCGAGAATTTTTAATAAATCCCCTTTATCACCCTAAAGAGATTAGATGAGAAAAATATCGGCGTGAAGTCGCTGAATTGGGAATCGAACCCGAGAGTCTTTCACGTGTCGGGCGACTGCACTTACCACTGAGCTATTTAACTTCACACGAAAACATTAGTCTTAGTAAATACACCAAATAGATAAATTGGTGCCCTGTGCATCAATTAGTTTCGCAGAAAAATTTAATTTCTGCGAAACCGATGCACAACCATTCGTGTTGGGTCTTAATCGCTCTCTTTCAAAGTATATAGTTGTTGGTAAAAAAAAAAAAAAACGTTGAGTTTCATATGACCTTGGCACGTACAACTAAAATCAAATCAATGGCATCATCTTATGTCCTCCTCGAAGTCAAACTTTTTTGTACAAAATATTATTAAAAGCCCCTTGGTTTGGAAAAATGAATAATTTAATCGGTTATTGTAAGTAAATTAACCATTTTAAAGGTTTAATGTTAAATAAATGAATAAGACATAAATATTGATTAAGCACTTATCTTTATTAAATCAGAGTTTTAAATATAATATATAATGAATTGTATAATATATCGATAATTATATAAAGTAAATCGATATCCATTTTGAATATGGAGATACAATCATATGTAAAAAGTATAAATAGTTCGTTTTATTAGCGTCCATTAACACTTCTTCGTATCAGATTCTGTTAATAGAGAAATATTCAAGCCAAGACGAACGAATTACTATATTACTAATAAATATTTTTAACATAGAACATTTATTTCGGTCCAAGCATTTGTTCAGGTCTAACCCACTGATCAAACTGTTCTGCTGTTATTCCATGTTTCAATGCAGATTCTTTTAATGTAATTTTTTCTTTATGTGCGTACTGAGCAATTATAGCAGCCTAAGATAAAAAAAAATTATAAATATTTGTGCAAAATTATTTATTATACAGAGGTATCTAAGAAAAGTTTTTTTACGTATTTATGTAGAAAAAGGAAAATAGAAATAGACATATATATATATATATATATATATATATATATATAAATATATACCTTATCATAACCAATATATGGATTTAATGCTGTGACAAGCATTAAACTTTCACTAACATTCCGTTTTATATTTTCAATATTTGGAACAATATCTTCAACGCAATTTTTTACAAAAGTGCAACAAACATCACCTAAAAGCCTTGCAGATCTTAAAGCATTCGCAATAATAAGTGGCTTAAAAACATTAAGTTCAAAGTGACCATTACTGCCACCAATACTTATTGCCGCATTATTACCCATTACTTGACAACACACCATAGTTACTGATTCAATCTGCGTAGGATTAACTTTCCCAGGCATAATAGAACTTCCAGGTTCATTTTCTGGAAGTGATAACTCACCTAAACCACATCTGGGTCCACTTGCAAGAAATCTAATGTCATTTGCGATCTACATAGATGTGTGTAAAAGAAATATAAGTTATTAAGAAACATGTTTTCGTATATATATATATATATATATATACACACATACCTTCATGAGAGAAACAGCCACTGTATTAAAAGCACCATGTACTTCGACAATTGCATCGTGTGTAGCGATAGCTTCAAACTTATTTGGAGCAGGAACAAATGGTAACCTAGTCAATTGTGCAATTTTTGCAACCGTTTTTTCTGCAAAACCTTTTCGTGCATTTAATCCAGTTCCGACTGCTGTACCACCAACAGCTAATTCATACAATCTTGGAAGTGTATCTCTCACTCTCTTAATACCATTTTCAATCTGCATGGCATATCCTTTGAGATAAAATTAAATATGTTAATACATTTGTTAAAAAATTCTAACATTAATGAAAATATTCTGCACAAATTTAAACCTGAAAATTCTTGACCCAATGTCAATGGTACCGCATCTTGTAAATGTGTTCTACCAATTTTTATAATACTTTCCCATCCTTCAGATTTTTTTTTTAATGCTCTACACAATTGTGTTAAACCTGGGATTAATGATTTTTCAATCTCTAAGGCAACAGCTATGTTCATAGCTGATGTAAACATATCATTAGTACTTTGTGACATATTAACATGATCATTTGGATGCACAGGTTTCTTTGAGCCAAGTTCACCACCAAGTATTTCTATCGCACGATTGGCTATAACCTAAGTATTTTTAATAATAAGTACTTTTAATAAATTTTTTTCAGTAAAATAACTATTATTATTATTATTATTATTATTATTATTGTCGTTGTTGTTATTGTTGTTGTTATTATTATTTTAATAATCTGTAATATATATTAATCAATGTAATATTAAAATTAAAATGATATTTAACCTCGTTAGCATTCATGTGGGTTTGTGTGCCAGATCCAGTTTGCCAAATAATTAAGGGAAAGTGATCATATAATTTTCCACTTATTACTTCATCTGCAGCTTTGCCAATGGCATCAGCAATTTTAGGGTCTAAATTATATTCTTTATTTACTTCTGCGGCAGCCTTTTTTATTATACCCAAAGCCATTATTAGCCTAAACTAAAATTATCTATACTGAGTACATGAAATATAAAATATAAAAATATGAAGACAATATATTGAAAATTATGTGATATATATATAAATGTTAAATTTACATTTATAAATTATATTTATACATCATATTTATAAATTATATTTATATGTTATATATATAAATGTTGAATTTATATTTATATAAAATAATAAATTTAATAATATTGCTGTTTCTTACTGGTATACGTTCAAATGTATCACCAATTGGAAAATTTATTAATGCCCGAAGAGTTTGAATACCGTAATACTTATCTGCTGGCACTTTCATTTCTCCAAATGTATCTTTCTCAACTCTATAACTTTTGCATGCTTGTTCCTGTACAATGCATATAGTTTATAGTAATAATATTAAAATATAAAATATTGTTAAATCTATAATATTTATATAAACGTTAAATTGAAAGTATATACTATTATTAAAAGTATATAAAATATTGAGTATAAAGCTATATAATAGCAAGAACTTTTAGAAGAATCAATAGAATGCAAGATGATATCCCGGTGACAGATGATAAATATATATATATATATATATATATATATATATATGTGTGTGTATGTATAAATGCATAAACATATATTATAAAATGTGTTATATATGATTTGTAATAGTGTACGAATACTTAAGTTCAAAGCAAATCGAGAGTTGAAATAACACAGGATTCTTGAGTATTTTGTCTCACATAATGTGATCAAATATCTAAAATTATGGTGCTCGTATACAATATTTATTCGCAAATTACTTTCATAATCTTGATTTGAGTTGTTAGCATTCATTTACTCATATTGTGTAGACGAATATATTTATGACAAGAAAGTTTTGGAATCTCAAGATTCCGAAAAAGAAACTTTTAGTTATATAAATATATATATATTTATGTATGTCAACCTCATCAAAAATATTACTTTTGTAAACCTGAACTTTTATGAAAAATACTAAAGAATTTTAAGAAAAAAAAATTTCAAATCTTTCTTACACAAAAATTGATCACCAATTAAATTTAATTATATAATAGAATTAATATTTTTTATCAAAATAATACCTTATTGTTCATAGTAAGTACCGAAGTGGATGTATATAATCTTAAGAGTGAACAAGCCGATAACTTTTTAAATTGAGATAAATCATGTTTAGAGAAATGACATTTCAATATATTCAACATCATCTTTTTGGGACAATTTGTATTCAATTTAATGAATGTGGAAGCAAAAGCTAAATCAAACTAAATAAATAAGATAAGAATAATAACGCGGACTTTAACCTCATGAACTCAGCCATGAAATATACAATGATTTGGTTGCCTAGACAGCACGATTTGACACGTTGACATATACAAGTTGTTCTGAAATTAAATGTCAAAATTTGGCAGCGTGTGGGGGATCGATAAACTAAGAAAAAAGTCTTTTAGACATTTGCTTTTTGTTTTAAAAAATTGCTAAAATTATGTTGATATATTTATCGTTAGAATATATGCGGCATATTGTGACAGATGTAATTAATTCACTTAATTCACTTATATCTTCTGATGAATAACTAACTAGTTTATAAGACTGAAAACATAAAAAATTAAAATAAGTAGAATACAATAATTTCATTCATATACATTATTACTTATTTATTTCTCCTCAATTTTTACTTCAGAAGATTTTAATTTACTTTCTTTTCTTATTTCATTCTTTATAACTATTATTTTATGATACTTTTCAATAAATCCAATAATTTTTAGTGTTGTTTTATGTTTTTTGATAAAAACTTGTTTTATTTGTTTTTATCATAAAATAAAAGTTATACAGCATGGAATTAAGAAATGAAAGCGAATTATAAAATCCTTTTGAAGTAAAATTAGAGAATTGTATATAAATACGCGATAATGCGAGATTATTGTATTCTGCAGAATTGGAAACGTTACTTCATAATGCATCGTCTACAATGGCAGCAAGCAGTAAGCAGTACGAAATGGGATTCGTCCATTTCATCGGGAGAAACGAATCAATCCCATTTCGTACTGCTTACTGTTTACTCTGTACTCTGTACTGCTTGCTGCCATTGTAGACGACGCATAAAAGTAACGCGTTACTGTTATCGTTACTTTTTGTAAAAAAGTAACTCGTTACTATTACTCGTTACTAATTCTAAAAAGTAACGTGTTACTGTTACCGTTACTAAGAAAGTAACAAGTTCGTTATTTTTTTGTTATTTTTTTGCCATTATTAAAGATATTCATTGCTAGTATTGAAAATCTATAAATTACATACACACTGGATCCAACTTATTCGTTAATTGTGGAATGAGAAAAAGACTACAAAGGAATAGAAGAAAAACTTTTTTCCTGAACTCGCACATCTTCCAGTTAACAAATTAGACCCAGTGCTATAAAATTTCAGCAGTAAATAGCAGAATAAGCAAATTAATGGGTCTCTGCACATTGAATGCAATAAGCGATATTCAACGAGAACTCTGTTTTTCTACGTATTACATTCCAAAGCAGAGTTCTCATTGGATATTGCTCATTCTGCAGTTTAATATTTAAGACAAATCCAATATGCCAGAATTATAAGCTGTAAACACAAATTATTTTGCAATATTAAATATTATATAATATTAAAATAATATAAAATATTTATGTTTTTATATTATATTTATTTTATATTTACATTATGCTAAATATATGTATATTATATTATGCCAAAATATAATACTTTATATTCTAAATCAACTTATATATACAGGGTGTCTCATAACTAACGAGCCAACGCTCGTGAACGGATAGAGTACAGTAAACTGAACAAAAAAGTATTAGGTCATTTTGCAATTTTCGCAATAATTATTAAAATATTAATTAAAAACGCTTAGCGAACAATATTATACATATGTACAAGATGTCCGGTAATAATCGCTCCACCTCTCTAGGGTTGATAGAGCAAATCAAACTAAACATAAAAGTCCTCTACCATTTTGCAATTTGCGCAATAATTATTAAAATATTAATTAAAAACGCTCAGCGTGTGAGCGCGCGCCATATATAGCACTCAGCATATGCTGAGCGTTTTTAATTAATATTTTAATAATTATTGCGAAAATCGCAAAATGGTAGAGGACTTTTATATTTAGTTTGACTTGCTCTATCAGTCCTAGAGAAGTGGAGCGATTATTACCGGACACTTTATATATATGTAATATTGTTGGCTGAGCGTTTTTAATTAATAGTTTAATAATTATTGCGCAAATCGCAAAATGGTAGAGGACTTTTATGTTTAGTTTGACCTGCTTTATCTGCCCTTGAGCTATCGGGCGGTCGCGACTAATTAATGAGATATAAATTAATAAAAATCGGCCAATACGTGCCAGGATAAGCGCGCGGCGCGAAGAAGCCTCCTATTTGTTACTTGATACTAAGCGCGCGATGAGACAATAGGCAGAGCGCTTTACAAAGGACGTACAAAGGGCGTACTTAAAGAGACAGTACGTTCTGCGTTTATGTCTTGCCGCGCGCCTAGTATCAAGTAACAACTGGGAGGTTTGTTCGCGCCGTGCGCTTATACTGGCACGGATTGGCCGATCTTTATTAATTTATATCTTATTAATTATTTCAAATTTAGCAAAATGATATAAGATTTTTTTCTTTAGTTTAACACGCTCTATCTACCGACGAGAGTTGATCCGCCAATTCGGGGACACCCTGTATACAGGGTGTCCCATAATTCGCGAATCACCTGTCAGGTGCAGATAGAGTAGGTTAAACTGAGTAAAAAAGTTATGTACCATTTTGCAATTTTCGCAATAGTTAATGAGATATTAATTATAAGAGATCAGCTAATCGGCGCCCGGCAGGAGCGCGTGGCACGAAGAAGCTTTCCATTGTTACTTGATACTAGGCGCGCCGACGAAGCGGTGGGAGGAACCCTCTGCATTGACAACCTGAAGAGTCACACACACATATATCATGACGGAAAATACTTACGTATTTTGATGCGCTGATTTCGAAAATAATACCGAAAATTATCGCAAATTTTATTTTCATGGCGAAAACTATAAAAAATCGTTAAAAGTTGACACTTTTTGCGTTTATTTTATTAAATAATGAAAATTTCAAAAAATGTTTTAAATAAAAATTGTAAATCTCTTCAAAATACGCATTTTATGTTGTATTTATTTTTGCTGTATGACTGACAGTTTTCGAGAAAATCAAACTTAAAGATATACCCCGTATATCCGAAAAAAAGGTGTGCTTCCGAATAGGACATATATCCGATTTTTTTTAAACTACGTATATTTACGTATTTTGCTGATTACGAATGTGATAATGACAATTGGCGCAAATTTCATTTTCATGTGAGCATTTAAATGAAAGTTCCTTCGTCTATCACAAACAGAACAACAAAACCGTTGTGACCTTAACAGAAGTATCAATTTTTAACGATTTTTTTTGGTTTTCATCATGAAAATAAAATTTGCGGTAATTTTCGGTATTATCTTCGTAATCAACGCATCAAAATACGTAAGTGTACGTGATGACAGCAAAATCGGGGGTTTTAGCTTTCGGAATTACACCCAAACTTTCTTACTGCTTTTTTTTAACAAAAAGCTTTGGATAAACCTAACCCAAACCAATTGCTGTCTAGGTAGGAAAGTGTATGCGCGGATATATTGGGTTCCGCCCCCCCCCTGCGGGGGACTTCACTTCCGAAAAATATAACCTAACTCAAACCAATTGCTGTGTAGATAGAAAAGTGTATGCGCGGATATAGTGGGTTCCGTTCCCCCATGCAGAAGGTTTCACTTCCGATTGCAAGATAATACCATTGTAAAAACATAAGTAAAAAAAAACGCTACTTACTTGTAAAAATTAAAAAAACAGAATAAAAATTTAAAAAATAAAATCTCACATAACTTTTAAACCGTCAGTTTCTTGGCATTGACTCTATTAACTTTTTTTCTCTATATTTCAAGAACTTTGCAAAAAAATAGGTTTCGATAAAAATTTTTACTTCGCTAAGACAAAGTTTAGCCGGTCTGACCTTGAAGAGTCATTTGAAGGTCACGTAAAGGTCACCTCAATTTTTTGAAATGGCATCTCCTATTTTTTGTTACATATTCTTGTAGCCGACCTCGAGAGCTTTCTAAAACACTATAATCAAATGTTTTTTCATTGAGTATTTTTCGAATTATAAGGCTTCAAAGTTGTAGTATTTTGACATAAAATACAAGATATTTCGTAAAATATTCATTTTTCAATTATCTTACCTTAAATCTTTTATGCACAGAATAATGAGACAAATCAATTGGTGTAAAGAAACCACATAGTTAAAGTAAAAATGTGTAACTGCTAGTTGCAAATTCAGATTTTTTCTTAAAAATAACTATGTGTTTTCTTTACACCAATTAATTTGTCTCATTATTCTGTGCATAAAAGTATTAGGGTTAACCTACCAAGAGCCTACGGATTACCGAAGGTTCACAAAGAAGATATACTATTTAGAATCATCGTCTCCTCGATCAATAGTCCTTTATATTCCTTGGTCTTATTTTTACACAAAATCATGGTTAACAATTTTCCCCCTGTCCCTAGTCACATAAGGAATAGTTTCGAGTTGGTTAAAGGCTTGTCTGATATTTATCTTGAGGACGATCTAAATTGATATCTTTAGATGTAACTTCTCTATTCACTAACATACCTATCGATCTAGCACTAGATAGCATTTCTAACAGATAGAGATGTTTTGTGATTCTTGCAATCTACCGGAGTTTGAATTTATGAATGGCATAAAATTGGTATTAAACTCAACGTTTTTTACATTTAACAATATTGTCTATCGCCAAACATTGCGGATATAGTTTTACAGGATCTGAAATTCAAAGCCTTACAATCGTTAAAATTTAACCCACCTTTTTATTACAGATATGTAGATGACATTTTGACAGCTGTTCCGTTTTACTTAACTAACAAAATTCTCTCAATTTTTAATTCTTTCCATAATAGACTAAAGTTCACAATAGAAACTGACCACAAGATTAATTTTTTAGATGTAACATTAATTGTAGAAAATAACTTTATTATTTTTGACTGGTTTCAGAAATCCACTTTCTCGGTAGATATCTAAATTTTTACTCCGAACACCCCCTAAGCCAAAAAAAAGGGAATAATTATTGGTCTCATGGACAAAGTTTTTTCACTCTCACATCCGAAATTTCACATTAAGAATTTCGAATTTATTATCGGTATTCTGCAAGAAAGTGGTTATCCGCTCGAATTAATTTTTCAGACCATCAGATAACGGATTAATTATTTAATTAACAAATCCAAGGCTCCCTTCTCTAATAACAACAATAACACACAAAAATCCGTCTCTTATTTTATGGTTCCCTTTTTACCGTCTTTATCAGATCAGTTTAAAAGCTTCATGAAAAATGAAAATATAAAAATCTCCTATCTCAGCGTAAATAAATTAAATAAATACATTAAAGGACACAAAGACAAAATTCCTAACAAACAAAAAATGAATGTGGTTTATAAAATTAATTGCAGTAATTGCAATGCTTCTTATGTAGACCACACCTCCAGAGCGTTAAAAACCAGAGTCTCGGAACACAGACAGCATATTAACAGAAAATCGACCAATAATTCAGTCATTACTAAACACAGATTGGATTACAACCACAATTTCGATTGGGAAAATGTGAAAATCTTAGATAAAGTGTTCCATCTCAACAAGAGGCTAATATCCGAAATGCTGTTTATTAAAAGACAAATTAATGGTTTGAATATGCAAACTGACACGGAAAATTTACCTTCTACCTATCATGAGTTGATAAATATCCTTCCCAAAATTTGAATGTCACTCACAGGTATATACGAGTATACAGTTGAACTAGCGAGTATTTTTTGACAGTAACTTCACGACCGTCTAAGACTGACAATGTTCTTTTTTCTTGTCATTCTAACAAGAAGACTTACGGAAGTGTCACTCACCGATTTTAATGAAACTTTGCACAGTTGTAGAACATCGAAAAATAATCGACACGTATTTTTTTATTTCTGCAATGGTGCGGTTTTAAAGGTAGAAATCACCCCTTGAACATTAGGGGTAATCTCCAAGGATAGACAGAAAACAATCATTTAATTTAGAAGAAAAATATTTCCAGGGGGTTTTTAGTGCAGCCGTCACATTATATTTTTGTTCTTTTTTATTGCTTTCTTTTGTTTGTACAATATGTTAATGAATTCTAAAAATATTTTAAAACTTTTGACATACCTTTTGAACAACCGAATATAATTTAGAATCTCCTATAAATGATGATCAGAGAGCGTTTAGTTCACAGCTTGAAATTTTGATTAAGGATTCAATTGACAATTCCTTATTTATAGAAACTCATGCTTCTTTACATTTTGAAGAAAATCATTTGATTATACAATCAGAACCATGTGCGATTGAAGACAGCGATGACAATATATTTGAAATAGAAACAAACTCGAATTCCAAATTACACGAATATAAAGACAAAGAAATTGATGAAGAATATAAGCGTAAGGCTGTTGAGTATTGGAAATCGGGGAAAAAACATAAATTAAAATTTGAAACAGTTCAAATAAAGTTTAGACGATTGACTTCAAAACGTCAATTATATAAGTGGGAAGAACAGATTGTACGTGGCGGAAATTGACTGGAGAAGCTAAAAAAAATTTCTGAATTTTTAATCAATTTAAGAAGCTGTAAAAAAATCTGACAGTTTACAATCTAGACATTCGTAAGTGAACTCTGCAAGCACGGGATGAAATTTCTTTGTCATCAAATTTATTTACAGCTTCTGTAAAGTGGGTGAACAAATTCAAACGCAAACATGGCATTGTTTCAAGAAAGATTAACAAATTCGTAACGCAGAATTCTATAGCTGATAGAAATAAGTTGGAAATCAGTGCCAATGAATTTGTAGAAAATGTGAAGCAAAACATTTTGTTAGTTGGAAAAGAAAATATTTTTAACTCTGATCAATCAGGATTTAATTTGGAAATGCACACGGGACGTACTTTAGCGTTTAAAGGGATACAAACAGTAGAAGCTTTGGCACAATCAATAAATTCTATGACTCATAGCTACATCATACAACCTTTAATTTCTGCAAACGGTGTTTTGTTATCACCTTTGTTAATTGTTTTGCAGGAAAAGGATGGAACATTTGGCCCTATAGTCCAAAACAAGCCTGTAGACGGTTTGCCCATTTCGGCCGATTTTGTGCACTGGCATCCCTACTCCTCTTATTTCATAGCAACTAGATTACTCGCGGAAACGTAAGACGCTCGAGCTCAGGAACGATATTAGCTGTAAATTATATGGGTGCGTATTGCCCTGCGTACTTCTGTTTATAGACTTATATTCTTATATTAAAGTTAAAAGAGACACTGAAATGGACACATACATACATACATAAATACATATAAATATAATACATACATATATATACACACATATAATAATTTAAAAATTTAAATATAAATATATACATGTAAAAATACCACAATATATATATATATATATATATATATATATATATATATATATATATTGTGGTATTTTTACATGTATATATTTATATTTAAATTCTGAAATTATTATATGTGTGTATATATATTATATTTATATATATGTATGTATGTATGTATGTGTCCATTTTAGTGTCTCTTTTAACTTTAATATAAAAATATAAGTCTATAAACAGAAGTACACAGGGCAATACGTACCTATATAATTTACAGATAATATCGTTCCTAAACTCGAGCGTCTTATGTTTCCGCGAGTAATCTAGTTGTTATGAAATAAGAGGAGTGGGGATGCCAGTGCACAAAATCGGCCGAAATGGGCAAACCGGCTACAGGCCTGGTCCAAAACAATCTCTTTAAACCTGAAAATGTCCTTGTGAAAGCATCAAATTCGGGAAAATTAACATCAAGTCTTGTGAGATCATGGTTTCAAGAAGTTTTTCTCCCAGTATTTAACGAAAAGTCCATTTTGTTATTAGATTCGTGGAGTGGTCAAAACTCAAAAATTTTTGAACCTATTTTAAGAGCAAAAAGATACCACAAAATAGAAATTATTCCTGCAGGAACAACTGGTAGAATTGAACCTCTTGATGTGTTCTTCTTTAGGCCCTGAAAAAACTTCTTGAGACATTTTTCTGATATTGTCATTCTCTATAACTATAACATAAATTTACATCTCCGTAATAATATAATTAAGATCCAATCACTGATTCATAATCAGTTTTCTTCTCCCAGATTTTCAAATCTTATTAGTTATGCGTGGTACAAAAGCGGTTATTTGAAAGAAAATCCACCTGAATTTGAAAATCCTGTAGAATTTTGTTTCAAAGATTGTGCAGCATTTTGCGATTTGTGTATAATTATTGCCGTAATGAGGTATGCGTGGTGCAAGAAATCTTTATGTATGACACACTTTTTTACGGAATATCATTTCTGTAAAAATTATTTTCTATAAATTAATAATTTTAAAAATTGAATAAATTTCCGAAATAGTGAGAGGCGAGGGGACTCACTTTAATCAAGCACCCCGAATAGTGAAAGGCGAAGGGACTCACTTTAATCAAGCACCCCGAATAGTGAGAGGCGAGGGGACTCACTTTAATCAAGCACCCCGAATAGTGAGAGGCGAGGGGACTCACTTTAATCAAGCACCCCAAATAGTGAGAGGCGAGGGGACTCACTTTAATCAAGCAATTATTTTACCAAATACTGAAAATTTAAAAAAATGTTTCAAATAAAAGTTGTAAGTCTCTTCAAAATACACGTTTTATATCCTATCCATTTTTATTATACGAGTGATAGTTTTCGAAAAAAACAACGATAAAGACTATAAACCTCATACAATATTAATTATAATATCATATATAATATAGTCCCACTGTATCCGCACATACACTTTTCTACCCACACAACAAATGGGTTGGGTTAGGTTATTTTTTTGGAAGTGGAGCCCCCCGTAGGGGGGCGGATCCACGCATACACTGTTCACGCATAGAAAGTCTATGCGCGGACATAGCCCATTTGTTGTATGGGTAGGAAAGTATATGTGTAGAAAGTGTATGCGCGGATGCAGTGGGACTATAATTAATATTGTATAAGGTTTAGAGTCTTTATCGTTGTTTTTCTCGAAAACTATCACTCGTATAATAAAAATGGATAGGATATAAAAAGTGTATTTTAAAGAGACCTACAACTTTTATTTGAAACATATTTTTAAATTTTCAGTATTTGGTAAAATAATTGCAAAAACGTCAATTTAAAAAAATTTTTATAACTTTTTAGTAAACAACGAGCGACGGCTAAAACCTTTTAAGCGTTACTCAGGACAGTGACCTTGACAACATATGTCAAGGTCATTGACTTCTGAAAGGGGTGACCTTATGTAAATATTTACCGTTTTTATATATATGTATATACGTATTTTTTTGTATGTTGTATATGTATATATATTTTATTTTAGAACAGTTCACAAAAAGTTTTAAAAAAAAATCAAGAGCTCTTAAAGCTATTAGTGTTCAAATGGAATTTCTTCTTAGTTATATGGAGGATCACAATGCTTTTGCCACAGGCAAATTATTAGGAGCAAGGGGAAGAGCAGCTCACGATGCACAATGGCAGCAATTACAAGAAAAGCTAAATAGGTTAGACGGACCATCTAAATCTATAGATGCCTGGAAAAAGGTATGTTTATTTTTATGTATACATATATTTTTCTCTAAATAGGCTTCCGCTTCCGGTGCGTAGACGGGTAACACGTGGAGAGAGTGAGCTTGTGAATAAACGGTTTGAGAGGTGTGACAATAGTGGAGTGAGTGAGTGAAAGGTTGAGAGGGATCAAGAGAGGGTAAGGGAGAAGTAAGAGGGAAGATTGCTGGAGAGGGATAAGAGAGGGAAAAGGATAGGAAAAGTACGGCAGAGAGCAGAGTGAACATAAGGCGAGAAGACGTAACGTGTAGAGAGGAAACTAGGAGTTAGGGAATCGAGAGAGATAGGTGGCGCAGGAAGGGAAAATGGCGAAGAGTAAGTTCGGAAAACTAACGGATGGTAAGGAAAAGAGAGGAAGTTACGGGAATATTGAGGAGTTATTAAAGAGAAGAAGAGAGAGGAGCTGAGGGAAGAGAAGGGGGGAGGGAATTTTCAATAAAACTAGAAAGATAATAAGATCGCCAAATAACAATAAAAGAGCAAGAAGGGAGGAATAGAGGCAGTGATGGGGAAGTGGAGAATGGAGATAGAGGAGGTAATGAGGGAGGGTTTTAAGGGGATGAAAGAGGAGATTAAGAAAGAGGTAAAGGAGGGAATAGGGAACAAGGGAGACTAATGAGAGAGAAAATAGAAAGGATAAGGAGGAAATGTAGAGAGAATGAAGAGAGCTGGAGGGTGGTGAGGGAAGAGATGAGGGGGTGTATAAAGGAGTTAGAAGAGAAAATTAGAGAGCTGAAGAATACTAGGGGAGGCAAGGGAAAAGAGGGTGAGAGAGGGGGGAGGGGCAGGGAAATAGAGAGAAAAGTGAAAGAGATGGAAAAGAGAATGGAATGAAGGAGAGAGAGGAGAGGAGGAGGAACATCATAATCAGGGGAGTAGAAATAAAGGAGGGCAGGAGTAGAAAGGCAGTGGAGGAAATTATTAGAGTAATAGGAGCGGAAGCGAGAGTGAGAGAGGTGAAGAGAATTGGAGGAGAAAGGAGGGGAGGTGATATAGGCAAGGTTGGAAAATGAGGAACAAAGGAGGGAAGTGTTGATAAAGAAAAGAAATCTGAGGGGAAGAAGGGAAAGGATTGCGGAGGATTGGACATGGGAGGAAAGGAGAATGAAATGGAACCTGGAGGAGAAAGCGAGGGAGGAGGAAAGACTAGAAAGGAGGGTGTGGGTGGGCTACGAGAGAATGAAAATTGATGGCCAGTGGTGGCGATGGAATAAGAGAGAGAGAGGGGGTGCTGAGGGATAAAGAGGGGAGGATGAGAGAGGCAGAATAGGTGGTGGAAAGAGAAAGGGGGAAAGTAGGGGGGAAGGAGCCAGAGAGAATAGAATAGAGAAGAGGAGAGAAGGCAGAAAGGGGGAGGGTAGTCGGAATTGCTCCCAAGGGGGAGGGGAAGAGATGGAAGATAACCTTTTGGAACGTAGCGGGGCTAGAAGGAAAAGATGAGGAGTCTGAAAGGGGCTAAGAGAGTGGGATGTACTGGTACTATTGGAGACATGGGTGGATAGGAAGGAGTGGCAAAAGGTAAAAGAGAGGTTAGCAAGGGAATGGGAATGGTGATGGGCATCAGGAGGGAACTAATAGAGGAAAGATGCGAAGTGGAAAATACGGAGTAAAGTGTGATGATGGGGAGGATAAAGTGTGAGGAAAAGAGATGAAGAGTGATCGGGGTTTATAGGAATAGAGGGATGGAAAATATGTTAGAGAGGTTGGAAAAGTGGGTGGGACAGAGAGAGGAGAAGATAAAAACAATAATCGGGGGGATTTCAACGCAAGGACGGCAAATGAGGGAGGAGTAGAAAGGGAGGGGGAAGGTTGGGGGAAAGAGGAAGGAGGTCGAAGGATAAACAGGGAAGGCAGGTTATTAGTGAGTTTTGCGGAGGAGTGGGGGCTAGGGATATTTAATAGTAAGGTCAGGGAAGATGACGACGGAGAATTTACGTGTATAGGAGGGAGGGGAAATACAGTAATAGACTATGTGATTTGGGATGAGGAAGTGGAAGAGAGGGCAGAGAGAATGAGAGTAGGGGATAATGTAGACTCGGATCATCAGCCGGTGGAGGTTTGGGTAAGAGGAAAATGGAGAGAGAGTAAGAGAGTAGAAAGAGAGAGAAAAGGGAGGAGAGGGATATGGGATGAGGAAGAAAGAAAACAGTTTAAAGAGAGGATGAGAGAGATGAAGTGGGGAGGGAAAGGTTTAGAAGAGGAATGGAAAGAGGTAAAGGGAAGGATTAAGAAAGGAATAAAAGAGGTGGAGGGGAAAAGGAGAGGGAGAGGGATGGATATAGGGTGGTAGAATAGGGAGTGTAGAGAGAAGAAAAGAGAAGTGAAGAGAGAACTGAGGAGATGGAGGAAGATAGGAGGGGATTGAGAGGGGTATAGAAGGGAAAAGAGGGAATACAAAAACATGTGCGAGGGGAAGAAGAAAGAGGAGAATGAGAGATGGGAAAGGAAAGCAATGGAGGCTAGGAGAGAAAGTGAGGTGTGGGAGATTGTAAACAGGGAAAAGAGGGGGAGGAAAGTGTCACAGCCAGATCAGACACAAAATATTAATAATTTGTAGAAAGAATTAAGGGCGGAAGAAGAAATTAAATAAAAAAATATTAAAGTTTAGAAAAAGATCACGAACAAGTAAATAAGAATATTAAGAAAGATAAGCATACGTGACGGAAATTAGAATACGACACGACAGAAAGATGCTGTTTAAGCGGAAGCGACAATGAAAACAATATGTGTTCCGATCAGGACCGCCGTCTTTCCCACCTATGAAAAATTAGATATATAAAGACGTCGCAATGATCCTTGCGTCGTCGTCAGTACAAGCATTAAGCGCAACCACTGTATAATTGTAGTTGACGAAATATACTCTTTTACGATAGTGTACGGAATGTTTTCTTTAGTGCGTGGGTTCTAATCCTTTGGGCAGCCAGAATCCCTTCTCCATTCTACTTTAGAGTAGATGGGCGTAACAAAAAAGGGATAAATGAGGGCATTAGGATGGAGGAGTGGAAGGAGTATTTTATGGAGATACTGGGGGGTGGAACATAAAGTGGTAAGGGGCATGAGGAACAGGGAGGGAGGGGAGGATGAAGAAGAGCAACTAGGAATGGAGGAATTTACGAGAGCGATAAGAAAATTGAAGAATGGGAAGGCAGCGGGATCAGATGGGATAGCAGTACGGGGAAGTATGGGGGGGAGAAACTGGAAAATTGGGCATGGAAGTTCTGCAGAAGAGTATGGAGGGGAGATGGGTGGCCGGAGGAATGGAGAGAAGAAATAATAGTGCCGATAGTAAAGAAGAGGGAACGAGAGGTGGTGAGGGAGTATAGAGGAGTGACGCTGATGTCCACTTTATACAAGGTCTACATGGCGGCGCTAGAGGAAAGGTTGAGGGAAGAGATTGAAGAGAAGGGCGTTATACTACCGAATCAAACGGGATTCAGGAGGGGACAGGGTCGATAGATAATGTCTTCATATTAAATCACCTCCATATTAAATAGCAAGATAGGTAGAAAGGAAAAGAGGAGGGATGATAGCTTTATTTGTGGATTTGAAGGCGGCTTTTGACTTAGTGGACAGGGAGGTATTGTTTAGGGTGATGAGAGAGACGAAGGAGAAAGTGAAGGCAGGGACGAGGTTAGGAGAGAGTTTCTGGACGGTAAGGGGAGACAAAGATGTCCGCTTAGCCCAATTCTGTTTAACATCCTGATAGCTGACTTGAAGGAAGAGATGGGAAAGATGAAATGGAGAGGGGTAAGATTAGGGGGCGGAAGGGTGTACACCTTAGCATACGCGGATGATATTAGTTAGTAGCGGAGGAGGAAGGGGGAATGAGGAGCTTAATAGAGAGGTTGGAAAAGTATATGGATGAGAAGAGGTTAGAGATGAATGCCGCAAAGACGAAAATAATGAGCTTCAGGAAGGGAGGGGGTAGGGTAGCCAGGAGGAGCTGGAGATGGAAAGGGAGTGAGATAGAGGAGGTAAAGGAATTTAAATATCTAGGGTATACGATACAAAGGAATGGGGGATAGGAGGCGCAGGTTAGAGAAAGAATAAGGAGGGCGTCGGCAGTAATGGGACAGGTGTGGGGGATTGAGAAGAGAAGGTTTGGGGGAGATTGGGGAAGAAGATTATGGTTGTTCGATAGACTGGTGTGAACGGTAATGGGGTATGGAGTGGAAATATGAAGTTGGAAGGAAAGGGAGGGAATAGAAAGGATAGAGGAGAGGTATTTAAGATGGTTGCTGGGGGTAGATGGGAGAACGCCGGGATATCGAGTAGGAGAGGAATTACAGAGGGAAAAGTTAAGGATAAGAGCAGGGAGGAGGGCATGGAGGTTTGAAAAAAGGTTAAGGGAAGGGAAAGGTAGCGAGCTAGCGAGAAAGTGTCTGGAGGAGATAGAGGATAGAGGAAAGAGAGGAAGGGAAGGATTGAGGTGGGAGAGGGAGAGGAAAAAGTTTTTTGAGGAGAAAGGGTTGAAGTTGGAGGAGATAGAGAGAAAGGAGGAGGAGGGAAAGGATTGGTATATAGCGGTAGAAGAGAGAGATAGAGAAACACAGAGGAGAGAGAGATGGGATAAAATTAAGGACTCGAGATACAACAGGTGGTACGGGGAGGTGAAAGGAACAAGGATACCGGGATACTTGAAGAAGGGATGGAGAGAAAGTAGATGGAAGAGAGTGGCAATCTTCAGGCTAGGAGGGGTGATGAAGGAGAGTAGGTATTGGGAGGAAGAGAAAAGAAGGGTATGCAGGCTGTGCGGAAGGGCAAGGGAAACGTGGGAGCATGTATGGAAGGAATGCAGGAACTGGAGAGAAGGAGGGGGAAGTTGGCAGGAGAAAGTGAGGTGGGTGCTGCGGGAGGAAAGAGAGGGGGAAGGATGGATGAGGGAAATGGAGAAAGAGAAAGAAAGGGAGGAGAGAGGGGGAAGGGAGAGAGGTATATGTAAGGAGGGCAGAGGGGGGTGGGGAGGGAGGGGGAGAATGAGTGAAGGTGAATGATTGGAAAGGAGAGGTGAATGTAGGGGCGTGAGAGAGATTCTTTTTATGTAAAAAATTGAGCTTGAAAGCAAGAGGAAGCGGGAGCCCACGATAGACAGATGTATGTGTGTGAGAGACTCAGGGGACTGGGTGGCTGACGACAGCCACGCAGTCCCTTGGGGGGAGGTAGCTTTAAGAGTAGATTAAGTCAGAGTAAGTTAGAATAAGTTAGATTTAAGAAGATATAAGAGACGAGCGACGGTTTGAAAATGTACAAGCAAGAAGAATTGTAAGGAGATCAGTTTGAATAAAGATACTACTACTACTACTACTACTATTTTTCTCTAAATATTACTACATTTTTAATATATTCTAGTTTCTGTCTGTTTAAATTAAATATTTGTTTATTATTATATATTAATATGACAGATTTGGTGTGATTAAAGAAACCAAGCCAGAACCCGAGCAGCAAAAGGAAAAGCGCAGCAGAAACTAACTGACAATATTGGCAAACAAGTTGACTTGAAAGATTCGGATTTACGCATACTGTTTATTATTGGGGGAGAATTGTCTGTAGGTTTACCTCTATAATGGAAGTGGGTGTTGGAAAGCGACTAGAGGTTTGTTGTTTTTTTTTCGTGAAAACTATTACATAATATATAAAAAAACATATATGTATTTAGTAAACACTAAGCAATAATAATATAATAAAATTATAACTTTCTATAATATAATAAAATTATAATTTTCTATAATATAATAAAATTATAATTTTCTATTTAACAATTATAACTGTTATACAAGATATGTTAATTGCAGTTACACATTGTTGAATTGGATATTATAATATTGATGTATTATTTTGTTTTGTGTTTACTGCATGTTGTTATAGCCTCAGAAAAGGCTACAGATTTAATGAATATACATATATATATACATATAATTATATTGATGCAGGAATGCATCGCGAGCGAAGCGATAATCGCGCGAGCCACTGACGCAGCGAGCCACGCGCGCCCGAGACCGAGCGCGAACGCGAAACCGGTAAGCGCTCTCGGAGACGCACCGGAAAGGTGTCGCCGAATTGCTAAAAGTACAAACGAGGAAATTCGACTTTGAACTTCCTCGTCTGCATTAAAACGCGAATTCAGCAACATAACCATATTTGGTCATGTTGCTAAGGGACCCCCTCTGAAAAACCATGCAGTTCGGAGGGAAGCTCAGCACCCGCCGCGATGAAGCGACGGGCAGTCGTTGATCAGATCCTAAAGAGGAATAATCACGGACAGTTATTAAATAGAACGAGATACACGAATAACTAAGAGATATACGCGCGCCTAAGATAAGCCGACGCGTATCATACTACCTGTACGACAGAGTATACGAGAGATACCACTCTCTCCCTTTAACCGATAATACACACAAGTGTAAATACGTACGCTAGGAGCAGTGACAAAATACCAACCCATTGATTTTATTTAACTGTTATTTATTATAAAAATAAAGAAAGCAAGCAATTAAAAAATATTTTTAAAATAAAAGGAGGTCACTGCCCGCCGTATCCCCGGCCTTCCCTGAACGAATCCCGAAAAATCCTGTGCCCCCACCTGGAGGCACAACAATGTATATACAGGATGTCCCAGAACAACCTTCCGTCCGTAAAATGACGTATTCCTGACACAATTTTAAGACAATTTTTCCTTTATCAAAATTGGATTTAAAGCTTAGTTTTTGAGTTATAAGCAAAAATAGCAAATCACACGTCGAGTACAGAAGGCAGATAGGAACGGCGCGGCACACCGCGAGCGCGGGCGCAGCTGACTGTTCGACGAGTGATTACCGCCGCATGAGTCGCTAACTATTTTATCTTATAACATAAAATTATGCTTTAAATAAAATTTTGGTAAAGAAGAAAATGTCTTATATACGTCAGGAATAAGTGTTCCTTAAAATAACGTTGGACGCTGCGATCAGCTGATGGCTACACGCGATGTGTCTCTCAGCTGAGCCAGAAAATCAATATATCGATCAGTCTGAAGTCGTTGACGACAATGTCGATGACAATTGAAGGAGCGTCGCCGTCGCGGAGGCGGTTATTTCTCTCTCTTTCTTTCTTTCACTCACTCTGTCCCTTCCTTTTACGCACACACTCAAACATACACACATCGCGTGTAGCAATCAGCTGATCGCAGCGTCCGACGGCCGGCGATCCAGAACAACTTTTGGTCATTAAAATAATGTTATTTTAAGGAACACGTATTCCTGACGTAATTATAAGACATTTTCTTCTTTACCAAAATTTTATTTAAAGCATAATTTTGTTATAAGATAAAATAGTTAGCGACTCATGCGGCGGTAATCACCCGTCGGACGGTTAGCTGCGCCCGCGCTCGCGGGGTGCCGCGCCGCTCCTGCCTGCCTTCTATACTCGACGCGTGATTTGCTAACTATTTTTGCTTATAACACAAAAACTACACTTCAAATCAAATTTTGGTAAAGGAAAAATTGTCTTAGAATTGTGTCAGAAATACGTCATTTTACGGACGGAAAGTTGTTCTGGAACACCCTGTATATATATGTATACAGAGTGTCCCAGATTTACCAAATCACCTGTTAATGGTGGATTCCTGAGGTCATTTAGAGACGAAAATCCTAATACCAAAATGTCGAGGCTACAATAGTTTTCAAATGGTAAGAGTTTAAAGTTGACCAATTAGCATGACAAAACTTCGCGCGCTCAGGTACGTCGCATATTAAAAGTGCCACCGCACTAAATTTAATTATCGACATTGAAATATTGATAAATTATGTATTCAATTTATTGTTAAGTTATTGTTATGTAGTAATTTATTGTTATTAAAATAATTTTATAAATTTATCTCCTTCACGTGCGGTTAATAAATTTCGGTATTAAAATATCTCCGCAATGACAGAAAATCCTCATAGCCACCTAATTAAATTCAATGTCGATGTTGCGCGTGAAGTTACGAGGATTTTCTGTCATTGGGGAGATATTTTAATATATATATATATATATATATATATATATATATATATATATATATACCGAAATTTATTAACCGCACGTGAGATAAATTTATAAAATTATTTTAATAACAATAAATTACTACATAACAATAACTTAACAATAAATTGAATACATAATTTATCAATATTTCAATGTCGATAATTAAATTTAGTGCGGTGGCACTTTTAATATAAGTACAGGTAGTATGATACGCGACGTACCTGAGCGCGCGAAGTTTTGTCATGCTAATTGGTCAACTTTAAACTCTTATCATTTGAAAACTATTGTAGCCTCGACATTTTGGTATTAGGATTTTCGTCTCTAAATGACCTCAGGTAACTCTCGTAACTCTCAATTAATACTTTAGGGGGTGAAAAAAGGTGGAATTTTGAGTAAAAAGTTTCTTTTTCGATTTTGACTCAGACCATTATTTACCGAGTTATTAACAATTAAAGTTGACTAATCAGACGGCGCGCGGCTGGAGTACTTAGGAGCGTAATATACCATTCGTGCTTACCGTACATTTTCTTCATTAAAATTTTATTGTAAATTTTCTTGTTAGATAATGAATAAATAAATCCCGGTTTTTATGATTATGATTTATTATTATATGAGCGCTGAAGATGACCCAAAGAAGGGTCCGTCATCATCCATTCATTACTTAAATTTGTTATATATCGCTATATTTTGCCAATCTTTACATTCTTAATGTGTTTTTTTGACGATTAAATAAATTACTTATATTATATTAAATTGTTTAGCTCTTTAAGCCTTATAACACTTTTTAATTTTATTATTTATAGAGAGCTGTTTTACTTGATTATTAAAATAATAGGTCTTATACTGGTTGTAGTAACAGTACGACAGTATAAATTAACAAGGTTTTATTATCAGTGTTAAGAGAAAATGAATGAGGAAAGGTATAAGTTCCCTTAATACTATATTTAATAACCTGAGTGTGAATCCCGGTATACATAAATACAAGTATGAAGAAAAAAATAGAAGGATTACTTTTAAATGAATACAGTAATTTGCCGTGTGAATGCCGATATATACATAAAACCAAGGATAAAGAGAAAAATAAGAAATTACTTTTAACCGTATTTAGTAACCTGACGTGTGAATGTCAGTGTACATAAATACAGGGGTAAAGACAGAAATAAAAAGCTTACCTTTAACTGTATTTAGTAATCTGATGTGTGAATGTCGATATACATACATACAGGGGTAAAGAGAAGAATAGAAATATTATCTTTAACTGTATTTAGTAACTTGACGTGTAAATGTTGGTGTACATAAATACAGGGGTAAAGAGAGAAATAAAAATGAGAGTAAGATAGAGGAGAGGAGAAGAGAACAGACATACAAAAATTGAAATATTAATACTTAAATCATTTACTGATAGAACTGCTTCAATGATGTTTAGTCTGAGAGGAGTAACAATCAAATAAAATTATTTGCTAGAGACTCACTACTTCTTGAGTGCGTTGGTGCTTTTTTATTTCTGAAGGGGACTTCGGCAGCGGATTTCGTGGCGTTGGTATGAATTCGACAGCAACCCTGGTTAGCGGTTTAATCCTTCGTGTTGGATGACACAATCACTTAAAATGTCTGACACTCGATATTGTCTTGAAATTTTAATTTGCACACAATCACTTCACAAAGAGTCTGCGTTAAATATGAGCCGAAACACACGTCGCAGATTTGAAAGTATTAATACTCGAAAGTGTTAACACTCTAAGAATTAATAGCGGAGATGGAGTAATCAATTCCGCGTCTCGAAGCCGAGGTCGAAAAAAATAAATGGTGCACGAGAGATCGAACCGTAGTAGTGATGTCGCGGCGCATTACTCTTCTTCATTAAATACTATAATTAGTATTTCCTCTCCATTGGACAATTGGACAAAATAGAATTTTAATTAACGCTCCCATATGCTTAGAGGACTATTTCTTTCGACTTCGAGTCTCAAAAAGTTCTTTTCTATTGGTTCAAGATTTAGCAAGAGATTTTTCCGTTTGGCCAAAGGGGAGTTTGGTACCGTCAAAGTCACTTATCGCTATTTAGAAATTTATTATAAACAGCTGTCACTTTAGGTGATCCGTCAGGCGAGCTCTCTTATCAAATGCTTCTCAATTTTTCGTCGCCGTTTCAAATTTACGATTGCAGTTCTAAGCAACTGCTTTAAGTTACGGTGGCTCTATTTTATTTAAAATTCTATTAGAGTTTAGAGAGCCGTTCAAGTATTTATGCTCGATTCAATTTCTAAGATTTCTTTAGTTATCTTATTTAAAATTGATCTTGCCTTTCAGAGGTTTGTTAAAATTTATTGTTCACGTAACGTAAGATTTGTGGAGTGTGACTAAAGTGACAGATCTCACGGTTTGATATTTCGCCGTAGAGCGTTCTCAGAATCATTATCTCTTAATGTTTATGCATTCCTTTCGAAAAGAAAGAATCGTGAAGTATATAGGACGTAACATATACAGGGTGTCTCACAACCTCCGTACAATACTTTAATATCGTATTCTAAAGGTAAAATAGAGTGAAAAATTCTAATACAAAAATATCGAAGCTACAATAGTTTTCGAGTTATAAGCGATCAAAGTTTACCAATAATATCGCGTAGAATTCGCGCGCTCAGGCCCGTAACTACACGTATAGGTATTTTTCGATATTGATTTTTCCACAGCTGATTTTATTTTTTATACTATGTGCATGATATAAAATGTACGTAATACAAAAACGATTAGCTATTATTAAGGAATTATTAAATGTTTAAAAAATTTTCTTTTCTTTTTGAAAATAATAAATTAATTTTCATACTAAATATTAGGCAAAATATTCACTCACCATTTTTTCTATTTGTTTAAAGGAGATGTTCAAAATGTCCTCCTTCCATTTGTAGGCATAATTGTGCACGTTTTAATAAATTATGACCGAATTTTCTGATCATTTCCTCTGTTACCATTGCCAATCCTTTGACGATGCGATCATGCAATTTTTCTTCATTTCGGATTGCTTCTCTTTGGTAAACGTATTGTTTAAGATGTTCCCAGAAGAAGAAATCCATTGGCGTCAAATCTGGTGATTTTGCCAGCCAATTAATTGGACCACCGCGTCCAATCCATCGATTTGGATACATTCGATCAAGTTCATTTTTACTCCTCTTCTAATATGAGGAGTGCTCCATCATGTTGGTAAATCATATTTAATCTGTTAACCAATGGCAAATCTTCAAGAAGTTGTGGCAAATCGTTCGTTATAAATTGTAGGTATGTATTTCCATCCAATCTATTCGGAAAAATAAATGGTCCAATCTAAAGCAAAATATTAAAGTTAAAAATTTCTAATAACAACAATAATTTTAATAATCATAAAATGTGTAAAAAATTATACCATTCGTTCATTGACGAGTCCAGCCCATAAATTTTATTATAGTGTTTCGGAAAGCTCTCGAGATAAGCTATAAGAATATGTAATAATATATAGGGTGTTCCATTTTAAAAAATCGACGTGACCTTCACGTGACCTTTAAATGGCTCTTCAAGGTCAGGCCAATAGTACCATCTTATGGCCCCCTCAAAGCCAAACAACTTTTGCCTGAAACATTTTTCTCTCCCGAGCTTGGTTTTCGAGATATTTGGCCGTTTCCAGACTTTCCTAACACTTTGTATATATATGTAGATCGCTATATTCGCCTAGCGTTCTAATGGAGAATCGCTTCCAAACAGTCTCGGCGTGCGCGTAATCGCTCTCGGATACTGTGTCTTCGGTCAAGGAACTGTAAAATAATTCGCGCGGAGGTAAACATGTATCGTGCAATTTATCTACACAATCGATATATTCGTATGGAAAGACACCTTTTCGCGTTAACAAATCAAAGTCTTCTACACATAAATTTTGATATTCAGATTGTAAAATTTTGAATTTATCTTTACTAAGAAAAGATGCTAATTTGTTGAGACTTGTTGTGAGAAATTTAAAAGAATTGATGAAACATAATTTAATGTGATTTCGTGATTTGTCTTCCGTAAGTTTAACATTTTTTGTAAATGAAACGTATTTTTCTTTAGTTATCGGAAGTAGGTCGATTCTTCCTTCGAACGCTCGAAGGAAGAATCGACCTACTTCCGATAACTAAAAAAAAATATATACATATATATCTCTGAATACTAGTGTGCGTATACCTTTTGAAATATGCTTTACTAAATAATATTTCCTTTTTTTTCTTATTATTTAATTTTTTTTATAATAGTTATGAAATTGTAAGATTTATAATTGATAAAGCGATCGTTAGTATGATTTAATTTTGCTATACTAATATAATTAATTTGCAAGTATTTCTGTTTCCTCGATTATAAAATGTGAATCGTAACCGGATAAATTGTGGAAAATAATTGAAATATAAAAAGATTCCTTATAATTTAGATTGCAATTTGAATGCGCGGGACCTCTGTACCGCCCAGTAAGGTGACAATGATCGTGTACGCGCGTATCGTCTTCCAGGAATAGTTTCTCACATATATGACATTGAGTAGCGCTATTAAACTTTTCCCATTCTTCACGCGTCAAATTTACCATGGGAAGATTTGTAGATAAAATTGTTTTTACGCGCGTTGCTAAATTTTTTAATTCTTCAGCAAACCATGCAACACAATTATTATCCCGACATGAATGATACACGGATAACGATTTGTCGTATGAGCAATGTACATAATAAGCGATACTAAATACCTGATGGTGCTGGTATACATTTTTTTCTTCTTCCTCTTTGTCCGTCTTTGTCAAAACACATTCCAGGTCGGCATACACGATGAAAAAAAGTTGCTCCTTCCTGTTATAGTTGTTAAAAGCGAGCCACTTATCCTTATCGCTCGGTAATCTGATAGCATAGTCATTCATCTTGTCGCAGTCTACAGTATGTGATTGTAGTTTTTCATTCGAATAAAAATAATATAGACATCTATAAAATAAAAATAATAATTATATATTTTTATTTTGAAGGAAAATCAATAATATTAAACATGCATACCGATCGCAGACATATTTTTGCCCATTGTGTTTATTGAGTTGCGAACTCACGAGCCGAGATAAATTCTTGATCCACGCGAAATGTCCGATATCTTGCGCATCTTGAATGTAGAGCAAATTGGCGTGCTTCTTTCTTTTGCTCTGAAAGACGAATAGGAACAATATTTTCGTTTTCGATGGTATATACATTGATTGAAATATTGTTTTAAATTTCAAACTTTTTAATTTGTAGGTCGAAAAATTTTTAAAAAAAGAAAAGGAAGAGTTTGTAGTTGTCAAGATCGGATTTTTACTTCGGAACTCTCTCTTTTAATGTTCTTCTTAAACAACTGATCGAAGGATTTTTTTATATAAGGCTTTATTATAATTATAGGATAATTTAATACTTCAAAAGTTTTAACGTAAACCTTTAAGATACGAACTCTTTGTCACGACCTTCTTTGCCAACGATTTATCGCAGACTCCGTTCTTTCCGAAACGTGGTATCTGTTTTTCGGTCCCGCTGGACCCCGCATCTCACCTATCCTTCCTACTGCCAACCCATTCCCATCAAAACCTAATCGCTTGTTGTTTAAGCTTTCCTTCTCGAACCTTCGATTATTTGTTTTTTTAGATGTTATTTCGCGTACAAATTTGATTAAGAGTCACTGGAAACTCAATGTCTCGAAGATTTAGCATATCTGTATAACGTGGGTACGATAATTCCCGTTCAGCGTTTCTTTCAGCGGGATACATAGCAGCAACCACTGCCCATGCAAAACATGCATTGTCTTTTGATTGCACGTTAACTACCGCCCGCTTCATCATTATCTTTCGCGGTAATATAATATGACATCCCGCACACATAGGATTATATTTATTTATATTTACAATCAAATTAAGTATACGCGATAATGCCCATCCACTATCACGTTCTTGAAATTCTTCGAGAGATGCTATAGTGGACTCGATAACCGTTGCTCGTACCATTCACGTAAATCGAATGTACGAAAGAATTTACAGTTTTTTGTATTTACACTTTTATTGTCACGCTTTTCACCCGCCACAAACTCACCGTTAAACACGGTATTCACTTTTACACTGCAATGTGTTTTGATAGCGTCTCACACATGTTCGAGCACGATATCATTCGCGTCTTTGAGAAACTGGCGAGGTTCGATATAATTGATATTGATTATCGCACCAGTCGATATACGATTCTCGAACGCCGTATCAATTTCTCGCCAAAATAGTGCAGCTTGATGCGCGCTGTGTCCGGCACCCGCGTGTACGAAACGTTTGCGCAACGCATTTTTCAGTCCTTCGAGTCGCGCGATCTTTGCGATCAATAATTGTTGATATCCGATTGATGTTCGCGGTCGTTTAATTCGACACTGCTCTTCCAACGACTTCATATATTCATCGCATCGCACCTCCCACGCAAAGTACTCCTGCACCAAATTTATCAAGGATTGATGTGCTAAAACCTGCTCCATTTTTACATATAAAGTACACTCTCACAAGCTTTGACAATAATGGCAAAATGTGACTCTTTGTTCTGATTTATATCTCATCGTTCTATAATATCATGTCTCTTTCTCTATCATGCATCTTTCACGATTGATTATATTTATAGTCAAATTAAGTATACGTGATAATACCCATTCACTATGCGAAACGTTATTCTTTCGCGTAAACATCCGTCATTTCTATAATATCATGTCTCTTTATCTCACACATATTTTGTAGTAATGTAATATAATATGACATCCTGCACGCATAGGATTATATTTATTTATATTTATAGTCAAATTAAATATATATGATAATGCCCACCCACTATGCGAAACGTTATTCTTTCGCGCAAACATCCGTACTGTCGGCGTTCTGTATATGTTTTCATTTAGCAAAAATTTATATCTCACACTTTGTCATATACATTTGTAACCTAATATTTGAATCGATTTCATCATACAGCAGCCACACACGGCGCTCGAGAAAGCACGTGGGGGCGATTCTTAATGATTTTTTAGCAGCCTTACATTGGCGCTTGCGAAATTGCGTCAGAAATACTTTCCTCCTCATTACATTTTGTGATATTAAAAATTGCTCGCAGTACTTTGAATAGTTTAGTATCGCATCAGTCGTTCGTACATAAGGTTGTGCAAAAAAAAATGTACTCAACTAAAGAAACCAACAAGATGAATTTTTACATTCCGATTGAGAACGGCGAAATTCAATCAAAGAAAATGTAAGTTTCAATTATTTTCTAAATATTATTTTTAATATATTTTAATATTTTATATAGCGTTTTATCTCGTCGTGCGGTTTACATACTTGGGAGGAGGTATATCTTAACCCCGACATCTTACAAATATTTGGAGATTGGAATAAGCGTTGGAGCTATGTCGTATGTGGAATTGATACTTGGTGACAACCGAGGTAATCGATTAGTATTGCCTATCGTACTCTGGCACTCATTGATGCAAAAACGTACAGACATTGAACGACATGTACAATCGACTGAAAGTCAACCATTATGGATCTGCGATCTATCTATCCAAATGATTGCATTAAACGGATCGAGGATTATTAAATTAACATTATCTAATAAGTCTTTGTATATGCAACCTCAAACATTATTACATTTATTCGATTTTGAAGATTGTATCGACCATATGCATTCATGGTTGTGTCAAAATACACATCTCGTTATTGAAAAGTTTAAACAATTTGATAACGTTTTGCAACGTAACAATATTACTAATGTAAATGATGCTGTGAAAGCAATACGCGAGAGTGACGCGTTCGATAGCGGATCATTCGATTATGAATTGTTGGCGTGTGCTATAAACGATGTACTTTATGATACTTGTGAAAAATAAAAAATAAAAAAATTATTAACATCAATGTTTCTTTCATTTCTATGACTGTTCCTCCTCACACTATTTTATTTTAAGTGAGGAAAGGGGGAGGGGGTAAATATACCTATAACAGTTGACATTCCTCTCTCTCACCACCAGACCTCCAACAGAGGGGGGGAATAATTTACCTATAACAGTTGACATTCCTCTCTTTTACCATCAGACCTCCACAATCAGTCAGAGAGGACACTCCCTCCACCACCCTCCACCTGCAGAACCATCTGTACCCCCCTTCCTCCTCAATCCGGGGACACTTGGTACCCCCCCCTCCTCCACTCAAGGACACATCAGTACCGGGGGGTGAGGTAAGCGGGGGAACCGCTTACTTCACACCCCTCAGATCCCAGAGTTAGAACTCTCTGTATATACTTACTAATTCTTCTTGACATAAATTTCGACGTGTAAGAATTATTACAGCTACATGTAATGTGAGAAAATGAGTATATATTTCTTCTTGTAATATATTTTTCAATACAACAGGACTGATTATAATAGAAAATTTCTAAATTTTGCTGCTTTCCACTGCTTAACGTCTCTTATTGATTTGGGTCTTCTAACAAAATCAACCGGTATAGTATTTCTAAGTAAAATCAGTAGATGTGATATTTTATTAATAGCTCTTGCATTTAAACGTACAGAAGTTGGACCTTTCATCCAAAGTAGTATCATTTTGTCATAACTCCTAAACAGATCAAATGCATATAATCTAACGGAGTGTTAGTTATAGGTAAAAAATTGCGAACATTATGTAAAATAAAAACACTAATTTGAAATCTTTATAGGCATTAATCGCAAATAACTCATCTATTCTTAAAGTATTGTTTTCTTTTCATATGGAAAGCAGATTCTACTATTTACATATTTGCCCTTGATTAAACAACTATTAAACCCGGTATGACCTTTTATAGATAATGTAAAAGATTTGACAGGTGCATTGCATTATTAAAGCACATAATGAGACTTTAATAATGTCTTTGTTATAAATATAACCATAAATAATTAAATCGATTAAGTCGTTAACTAAAGGTGCAAAAAAAAGAAAAAAAAACGTTAGCATTATTAGGTTTCTGATATCCAAAGTATGCACCAACAAGATATACTGTCACATTTACAGTATATCTTGTTATTTGAATATAAAATTGGCCATAAGGATGCTTGTGATGATTTAGCTAGTGGCAGGCCATTAATATTTATTATTAAGTTATCGAGAATTTATCTAAGAAAGTAAATAAATTATTGTGCAAATAAATATATAAAGAAAGAGAAAACGAGCGAGAGAGAGAGAAAGAGAGAGAGAGAAAAGAGAGAGAGAGAGAGAAGGAGAGAAATCCATATAAATATAAATAAAATAAGATTTATAATTAAGAAAATAACCGAAAAGAATCGACAAGACAATCATTGAGACGATCGCTTGCAAACAGAGCCGTATACATGTCATTAATATGAAGTTATTGAAAAATTAAAAATTTTAAAAGTTAATACAAAAAAACAAAATTTATATAAAAATTAATACAAATAGGAAATTTATAAAAAATTAAAAATTAATACTAGTAAAAAAATCAGTTTAACTTAGCAGCGCTAAGTTTTAAAATTTTTAATTTTTCAATAACTTCATATTAAGGGGATACCGTACCGTACTATTTTACCGATCAAAACGATTGTTTAGTTTTTAAACGAAATTATTAAATTGGTTGCACAGAATGAAAAATGCTTCTCCATGATTAAAGTACATATAATAACGAAGTGGGGCTGTGTTCAATTTTCAGTTAAAAATGAGAAAAAAAAAATTATAGTTTTAAATTATCGACTGCTAGCGTCAAGTCATACATATATTTGTTTAATATAAAAATTTTGCAATTTGCACGTACAAAATAAGATAGAGTCCCGCTTGGAAATGCATGAAAGAATATATGTAAACTTTTAGAAATGATTTTGAGGTTTAATAAAAATATTTTCGTTTTAAAACACTTTCATGCATATTATCATACGAAAATCGAGGATAAATGGATAAAAAAGAGCAATAGATTAGTACACTAGCAGATTGACTGGTGTTGCGATAGTCAGAGTTATAATCTTTTTCTGTGACAAGGAAAGACAATAGTACTATCCTTGTCTGTTTCATGCGTACAGAGTAACATATATACATGCCGGTGATACCGAACCGGCTCACGGCCCGTATGACGCGCACACAAGCGCGAACCGTTTACATGTGAGCTTGGCACGTGCGTGGCGCCGCATATACATGACTCGCGCTTATGTGTGCATCATACGGAGAGTGAGTCATGCATCTGATTCGGCATTACTGATGCACGCTCTAATATCGTTTAGTGTAGTTTTGTGTAGTGAAGTTATTTGTGTAGTGTTAGTTATTTATGGGTCAACAGCACGACTGGAAATATTTGTCTCTCTGTCAACATAGAGTTTCCTTCAAGGAAGGCTGGATGAAAAGGTTAGTATTTTCATTTATATAAAAGGATTTGTTTTAATGTTGTTATATCATATGTTGTTTTTTATATTGTTATCCAATTATGTTATGGCATATCGTTTTCGAATGAAAGACTTCATTACTCAAAGAGCGATCTTATTTTCCAATAAATTTATATTTTTTATCAAATATGAATTTTGATTCATAAGTTATATATAAATAATATATACATATAAAATGTACATATACATATAAAATATAATAATATATAATATTATTTAAATAATATAATATATATAGAAAGAGTTACGATGTCCCATTTGACACTTTCACTTTTATAAAGCACATACTTTATTCTCTAATAATCAAATTATCAAAATAATAAAATAATGTTATAATGTTTTTGAAATTGTCCATTGATCTAAAAATCAAAATATTTCTATTAACACAAGACGAATTTTTAACGTCATTAATCACACTTTTTGAGTGATGACTTTTATCATTTGAAAATGATAATATTTGGTAATTTGACTTCCATAAAGTCCATTAAAACATTAGTATTATGAAAATTGTTTTACATTTTTTTTCAAATTATATCTTTAAAACAATTCCTAAATAAAACATATAAATAGTATATTATATATAAAGTATAATATAAGTAATGATATATAATAGTATATTATATATAAAGTCTATTATTAAAATGTGGTTTGCATGTGCACATTAGTTAAAAAATAATTCCAGAGGCGATTTATTCGTGAGCTGGTTGCATTTTACGCCAGATGCGGTTTGCATGTGCGCATTAGTTAAAAAATAATCCCAGAGGCGATTTATCGATACCGCGGCTATGAAATATAGTTGCGAGAGGAAAAAATTGCAAAAAAAATTGAACAAAAAAAGGAAAAAAGAGATTAAAACTTGCGGATTATTCATTGATGTTAAAAATCCATGCTTGGGTGTTTCTCCTGATGGGCTCATAGATAAAGATGGCTTGGTAGAAATAAAATGTCCTCTATCAGCTGAACATTTAACAGTGGAAGAGGCTATAAAGACGCTGCCTCAATTAAAAAGCGTTTTTGATAAGAAAAATCTAGATAAGATGGATCCAAAACATCGATTTTTCTATCAAAGCCAGTTAAGTGTAACGCAGCGAGAATATTGTATTTTCACTGTGTGAACGCCAAGAAGCTTAAAAATAGTACGTGTTAATAGGGACAATGTATTTTGGAATACTCAAATGCTGCCCTTTTTAACACGTTTTTATTATGATTGCATGCTGCCCGAAATCTTGGATAGTCGACATAATAGACATATGCCTATTAGAAATCCTAAATATATAATAGAAGCTCAAGAAGCAGCCCAAAATTTACTGGTCAAAAAAATCGTCGACAATATAATATAGACGAAAATATTATCGAAGAAAGTCAATGTTGCGAATCCAATATTTTACCAATGGAAGCAACTAATACTACTGTTACTGTTCTGACAAATGCGGAACAAGACGACGATTGCATCATTGTTAGCTATTCACAAAATGAAGAAGAACTAACTGAAGATGATATAGCGAGACATAAAGAATTTCTCGATAAACAGGTTATTCCTTTTATAGCCCAGTAAAATTGCCGGATATTTCACGATTTGGAAAAAATAATTAAACAAATGCTGCAATTTTGTGGAGAGGTCTGTTTTGGGGTGCTTTTTGATATATCAAAAGTCCCCATGCGTGGAAGCTACAGAAAACTCACAGTGGTGACAAAAAGGTCCAAAAAACCGGTTTTTTCGTAAATAATTCGAAAAATATCAAGTTTACGAGCAAAAACATGAACATCAAAATTGTAGGCTAATAAAATTCCGCACAATTTGGTTTTTTATAGAACTCCATACGACCAATAGAAGCCGAGATAGAATTTTTTAAAATATGAGTCATTTTGTGACGCGACGAAAATGCATTTTCATTCCTTTGTCTTGTCTATATCTTCATTTCTGTCAACTTTACGAAGAAAATGCATTTTTCTAATGCCTGTTTTTTTTAAGTAAAACACATCTCGTGATGGACTTATGCAGCTGGACCATTTTCATATATATATGAACTAATAAAAATAGGTTGAAACTAATTTTTAAAAAATTGTTACCCATACGTTTTTGCACTATATCTGTAATTTTTAATAAAAATGTATATTGGCCTTTACTTTTAAACACCTATCACTCATAAATGATTTATCGTAGAAGGGTCTGCTACGGCTCATTTTAAAGATAATTTAATTGTCTTTAATTAATGTAATGTTATTATAGTCTACAGCCAACTGGAAGTGAGCTATTTTGCAAAATACCTTTCAAAATTCAAATTTTGCAACCTTTCTTGCCTTTATCTCATACACTCATTACCAAAATAAATTTAAATATACATGAAAAGTTTCAGAATTTTATTCCTTACTACTTTTATAATACTTGATATATGCGTACGATCAGTACTTTTTGAGTTATAATCGACTTTTTCACACGAAAATTGTAGTTTTAGCCACTAACAGCGCACTCAAAAAATTTTTAAATATTCGTATCTCCGCAAATATCGATCACACAGGAATAAAAAAAACGCAATTTATTCGCAATTTAGTGCTCTACAACTTTCATTTAAACAATTTTGCGATCCAAATGGCCATTTTCGAGATATTAACGAAAAATGCACAACGCGCGGGCGCGTTTTCGTCGCGTCGCAAAATGACCCATATTTTAAAAAATTCTATCTCGGCTTATATTGGTCGTACGGAGTTCTATAAAAAACCAAATTGTGCGGAATTTTATTAGCAACAATTTTGATATTCATATTTTTGCTCGTAAACTTGATACTTTTCGAATTATTTACGAAAAACCGGTTTTTGGACCACTGTGAGTTTCCGTAGCTTCCACGCATGGGGACTTTTGATATGTCAAAAAGCACCCCAAAACACACCTCTCCACAAAATTGCAATATTTTTTCAATTATTTTTTCAAAAAAATTCCATTTTACTGGGCTATTAATTTAGTAAGCTACAATGTATTACCTGTAGGTTGCAAACTAAACGACGAATTATTGGACCGATTTTTACGCGTCGTAAGAAATAAATCTCATTTTGAAATACAAAGTGTGCTATATTTAGAATATCCTCATTTAATTGAAGCAAGTCATAGCGACAAAAGCTTACAAATTATTGGAGGAAATTGTAGTGATCACTGGCGATGTATATTTTTTGACAGCACCAAGCTTCGAGTGTACGACAGTTTACCCGGTTGTACATACGATAAATTGGCGTCTAAAGAAAAAAATTACATTCATCATCGTTATCCACAAATAAGTGCAAATGATATAATATTTGCAAAGGTTCAAGTACAACCTGATGGTATATGTTGTGGAATTTATGCTGCAGCTTTCGCCACAGCTGTAGCATTAGAAAAAAATCCTTGTAACGAGAAATATTCCAATCGTGTGGAATACATGAGGCAACATTTTCTTTATATTGTAGCAGAAAATAAATTGTCGCCTTTTCCAAAATGGTAATCTAATGAATCATTGGAAAAAGGCGCTTTAATATTATTGATTTCTTTGTACTCGGAGAGACGAAAATAATACATACATTATGGTTGCGTCTTACGAGAATGGGCGATGGAAGGCGCCTATTCTATATATAAAATATTCTATAAATATATTTTATATTATATATGTTATATATAAAGCCAGAGGCGATCTAACGTGAGTAGTGTGTTAATGGGAATTCTAACCCAGGTGTTCGAGGGGGGTGCGGGTGCGGGGGGAAACCGCAGGCGCGGGGGGATGACGTCACGCAGGTCCGCGACGTGATTGGTAGGCGAGGGGTACGCGGAGAGGGAAAGAGGTCCGCGGCGCAGCCGGTAGACGAGGGGTCAGCGGAGAGAAGAGAGAGGTCCGCGACGCAGCCGGTAGACGAGGGGTTTGCGAAGAGGAGAGAGAAGTCCGCGACGCAGCCGGTAGACGAGGGGTTTGCGGAGAGGGAAGAGAGGTCCGCGGCGTAACCGATGGGTCCGCGAGTAGGGAGATGGATAGAGAGAGACGGTGCGATAGATGTTCGCAACGCGGTAGAGAGAGACGGAGTGATAGGCGTTCGCAACGCGGTAGACGGAGACGCGTGATATAGGATAGGATAAGGAGAGCGCTATGCGCATTGTACATAGCATAGGACAATGAGAGCATAATGTGGCGGGAAAAAGGAGGAGAGCACAATAGAAAGATAGTGTGAGAGAGAAAGAAGGAGAATGAGGGGAAAGGATAGCGGGAGCGCGATAAGACGGAGGCTAAGGCGTACGCGAGAACGTAGAGAATTTTTGTATGTTAGGCTTTTTTATATTATTATATATATATATTAAATATTACATCTAATTACATCTAATTATATATATATATATATATTAAATATTATCTAATTAATACTAAGTGGAGGAGGAAGAAGGATGGGATTGACGAAGAAGGCACAAAACACAATACACGTATTTTATCTTTAACAAAATTTTTTAATCATAAAAATGTGTATACATATGTATACATATAGTGTGTGTGTGTGTGTGTGTGTGCGCGCGTTTTAAAAATTTAAAAGATATAAAATATAAAAATGTAAAATATAATATAAAAGATACTGAATATAAAAAAATACAAAAAAGATATAAAATATAATATAAAAGATATAAAATATGAAAATATGAAAAATCTAAAATCTAATATATATAAAATTTAAAAGATATAAAAATATAAAACTTAAAAAACTAAAAATTAGTCGGAGAGAGGCAGAGGGGGAACTCGCGACGGCTGCTTCTGTAACAGAAAAATGAACATTTTTATTAGTACCTTAAAAAAAAAATATCTAAAATTTGACCATATTATATAGAGATACTTACAATACGAGGGGCTCCTCTTCAAATAATCTACGGAGACAAAATACGTCCACGTACATGTAAAGGAAGAACCCGTCTAAAAAGCGGGAGCGGGAGCTGTAACAGAAAAGAAAATGAACATTTTTATTAGTATTTTAAAATAAATATTTAAAATTTGAGCATACTTACGATAGGGCTTCTCTTCAAATAATCTGCGGAGACAGAAAATGTCCACGTATATTTTTGGGTAGACCTCGTCTAACCATCGCCCCACAAATTCTCCCATTCCGCGCACTCCTTTTTGTAGGCCCGCACCCAGCGCACCTCCTCCATGTGCATGATGCTGATGTATCCAGGCACAGGAAGCACCTATTTCGAAAATCTAAAAAAAAATATATAAATATATTATAAATATATTATAAATAAAAAAGCATATAAAAATAATAATAAAAACTACTTACATTTCCAAACAGGACCTCCAGTAGCGCCTGGAATAAGGCGCGGGCCATATTTCGCGCTCGCCGAAGTGCGCGGCGATGGTACTGGCGATAAGTAACCCACTCTGGAAGACGAAGGTGGCGGTACTCCGTCTCAAACATCGCCTCCATAAATGAAACAATTTGCGACATTTTAAAATCTTCACAATATAACTGCACCACAGTCAGATACTTTATGTCAGCTCCAGCGGAGGCTAGGTAACGTCTCGGTGAAAAAATGGGTAGGGGATGAACATGACATAAGAGTTAGTACGAATGCTTATTCTTCACAGCTGACAAAAAAATTAAAAACTGACACGGACTGTCGCTCCACACAGCATTCATACAGATAATTATAATTGAATAGCATAAAAAATATAAAATATACAATATAAAATAGATAATATAAAAGATAAAAAAATTAAAATAAGGGTAGGGAGGGAGAGCACACCACAGCGTCTTCTGAAAAAAAACATCATTATTAATATCTTTAAAATTTTATAAAAATGATAAATACATACACAAATCATGCAGAACTTTTTTGTTTACCACATGTGTGTATTAATTGCGTGAGAAGCAAGTCGCTTTCTTCTTTCTTCTAAAAAGTCTATCCTTCTTATTCTTTTTATCAGTAGCAGCCTCACTTTTCGAAGATACCTTATTTCCGGAACATCTTCAAATTGCATAAGTTCTATATCGGTATTTTCCTTGACCACATCACATAACAAATCTATTTTGTCACGGATCTTGAAAAACAGTTTTAACAATCTCGTATGAGTCTTTGGTAAACCAATTTCACGATTTCGCAAAAACTGCACCACAGAAGTCACAGAGCCACCGAGGGCGTCGGAGTGTTCTCTCCACTGCATCTTATCGCGACACTTACACAATAATAGTTTTTATTTTTCACACATTAGTCTTTTTTTGTACAAAACGGACAAAAATTGCACGATATTAATTGATACAGCGGTCTCAGACATCTACCGCATTCATATAAATCATGGATTTGCTGATAAATTTCACTTTGATGTGTGCGCACCACATCACTCCCAATCTGTGACCTCTCCGGTAATAGCATGAAACACGATATACAATGTTTAACAGAAATCCCAGGTTTATAATAAAAAGATATAATGCACAGCCGTTTCATTTTATTATATGTACGAACTTGTACATCATCTAACGTATGAATAATAGGTTCCACAACATCACTGAAATCACTAGAATTACCGTCAAGAACACTATCGTGTAAGGATTCTACATCCGAATCAGAATGCTCGGACGAAAAGTCCATCGAATCGGACGACTCGGCAAACTCGAACGAATCGGATGAAATGTTCACCAAGAGTGAATCAGGCGACTCGGAAGAATCGGACGACTCGAACGAATCGGATGAAATGTCCATCAAATCATCCATAAGCACAAAGTTTTTTTTATCAGATATAAAAAAAATGTCACAAGGATGACCGCAAACTCGCGTTTTCTTCCAAACTCGCTTTATCAGATGCAACAAGATTGTCACAAGGATGGTCGCAAACTCTTTTATAGCACACGCTCCTTCCAAATATATTGTGTGTATATATATATATATATATATATTAATGTCACATCTCTCATCTCCGTCTAACTCGAGTATCACGTCTCATCTCCCTCTAACTCGAGTATCACGTCTCATCTACATCAGCATTTTCAACATCTTTAGCAGAATGAATGTAGATCCAACTATATACATCATACGTTTTATAAAGAATAGGCGAAGAAAGACATAATAAAAATTAGTAAAAAAACGGTAATTTATTTATTGCAAACATCATCGAGTAAATCATTTACAGCACATGTTAACAATTCACAATCTACGAGTGATTTGCCGTCAAACGTGTCACTCTCACGTATCACTTTTACCGCATCGTAAACATTAGTGATATTGTTGCGTTGCAAAACGCTAACAAATTGTTTAAACTTTTCATTAACAATATATGTATTCTGACACAACCAGAAATGCATATGATCGGTACAGCCTTCAAAATCGAATAAATGCACCAATGTTTGCGGATGCATATACAAAGAATTATTAGACAATGTTAATTTAACAATCTTGGAATCAGTTAATGTAATCATTTGGATAGATAGATCGCAGATTCATAATAGCTCACTTTCAGTCGATTGTACATGTCGTTCAATATCGGCACGTTTCTGCATCAATGAGTGCCAGGTAACGATAGGCAATACTATTTGATTGCTTCGGTTATCACCAACAAGTAATTCCACATATGACATAGCTCCGACGCTTATTCCAATCTTCAAGTATTTGTATGATGTCGGGGTTAGATATCTTCTTCCCAAGATACGACCCGCGCAACGAGACTCGGATGAAATGCTACAAAATTTTAGAAAAATGTTATTAAAAATATAATGTTAATATAAATATTAAAAATATTATTTAAAACTAATATAAATAATAAAAATATTATTTAAAAAATAAAACTTACTCTTTCTTTGGCAGAATGTCCATAATCGGGACGTAATAATTCATGTTGCTTCCTTTAGCGGGGACCACAAACGATTGACATGATACTAAATTATTTTAAGTATTAAAACACAATTTAGCACTACACACTGCAATGTGGAGGGGGTTATTGTTCACAATTTAGAACTACAAATTGCAATGTGGAGGGAGTGATTGTTGATATAGCAAGTTTTTTTTCTCCAAGCGCCTATATACAACTGCTAATTAATAATTACATCTCCAAAGATTTTAGCTGAATGCGCTTAAAATTTTCCATGCGTCGAGATGCGACATTTTCTGATGAAATCACACCTGAATATTCGAAATGTACGTAACAAATTATCAAAAAGTAACTCGCAGCTGCATGTAATTTGAAACTACAAATTATCCATGCGCTAACGAATCTTACGAAAATTATAAAATGTTTAAAGTGTGCGTGACAAATCCGCAGCTGCATGTAATTTGAAGCCGCGGATCTTCTGAGCGCCGATATACGGCTGCTAATATTCGAAATATGACAAATCTTTGAGATGACGTGACCCATAGGTGATAATCCAACGAGATATGACAAATCCGCAGTTGCATGTAATTTGAAACTGCAAAACTTTCGAGCGCCGATGTGCAGCTGCTAATATTTGAAATACAGCAAAAAAAATTTTTCGACATAACGTCATCGTTAAATGACAAATCGCGAAATGCGTGATAGAAACGTCTATGAATTGCGATATAAAATCACTGCAAAGAGGTGCATCTCTATTATTTTTGAGTCGTGCATCTTGTTTGGTCTGAAAAACATGGCGGAGCAAATTGTGTGGGAGCAATCCACCCGGGTAAATTCAGTGGAGGAGTACATTGCGTAGGAGGCACAATGTAACGAACGTATCGAGTCGTTGGAAGAACAAAGTCGAATTAAACGACCACGATTATCAATCGGAAATCGACAATCGCTGATTGCTCGAATCGCGCGACTCGGACTGAAAAATGTATTGCGCAGGCGTTTCGTACACGCGGATGCAGGATGCAGTTCGCGAGAAAATGGATTGATATGGCGAGAGATCGATACGACGTTCGAAGGTCGTATCATGACTGGTGCGGTTATAAATTATAATCATATCGAACCTCATCAATTTTTGGAAGACGCGAGCGACATTGTGCTCGAGCATGTGCAAGACACGTTATGCAAAAACACAGCAGTGTGAAAGTGAATACAACGTTTAACGGCGAGTTTGTGGCGGGCGATAAGCGCGCCAATAAATTAATCAATACGAGAAACTTTGAACTCTTTTGTACATCCGATTTACGCGAGTCGTATGAGCGGCGAGTCGTCGAGCCCACCCTTGCATCGCTCGAAGAATTTCAGGAACGTGATAGCGGATGGCATTATCGCGTATACTAAATTTGACTGTAAATATAAATAAATATAATCCTATGCGCGCCAAATATTGCGTGCAATTACCGCGAAAGATAATAATGAAACGAGCAGTGGTTAACGTGCAATCTCAAGACAATGCATGCTTTGCGTGGGCGGTGGTGGCTGCTCTGTATCCAGATGAAAGACACACAGACCGACAATCATCGTACCCGCATTATACAACAGTACTGAATCTCCAAGATATTGAGTTTCCAGTGACTCTTAATCAAATTAAAAAATTTGAAATTTATAATGACATTTCAATCAATGTGTACACCATCGAGAATGAAAACATTATCCCGTTACGCCTTACGGACAAAAGAGGGACAAGCACGTCAACTTGCTCTACGTGCAAGATGCGCGAGATATCGGACATTTAGCGTGGACTAAGAATTTATCCAAGCTCGTAAGTTCACAACTCAGCAAACACAATGGTCAAAAATATATTTGCGATCGGTATGTATACTTAATAAAACTGTCTAAAAATATTTAAAACAAGGATATAAAAAAATTTTAACTTTTATTTTACAGATGCATGCACTATTTTCACTCGGACGAGAAACTACAGTCGCATACAGTAGACTGTGGGAAGATGAACGACTGCGCTATCCGGTTACCGAGCGATAAAGATAAGTGGCTCGCATTCGCCAACTATAACAGGAAGGAGCGACTACTTTTCGTAGTGTATGCCGATCTGGAGTGCGTTTTGGTGAAAAAAGAAGAAGAAGAAAATTTTTATCAACATCACCAAGTATTTAGTATCGCTTATTATGTACATTGCTCGTACGATAATACATTATCCGCGTATCATTCTCGTCGCGAAGACAATTGCGTTGCGTGGTTCGCCGAGGAACTTAAAAATTTGGCGCAACGTGTAGAAAATATTTTAACAACCAATGTCCCCATGGTAAATTTAACGCAAGATGAATGGAAAGAATTTCGAAGCGCGACTCAGTGTCATATACGTGAGAAACCATTCGTGGAAGATGATGATACGCGCGTACGCGATCATTGTCATTTGACCAGACGGTACAGAGGTCCCGCGCATTCAAATTGCAATCTAAATTACAAAGAATCTTTTTGCATTCTAATAGTATTTCACAATTTATCCGGTTATAATTCTCATTTTATAATCGAGGAAATAGCCACAGCGTTCGAAGGAGAAATCGATTTACTTCCGATAACAAAAGAAAAATATATTTCATTTACAAAACATATTAAGGGTACGAAAGACAAACCGGGAAATCACATTAAATTACGTTTCATAGATTCATATAAATTTCTCATAACAAGTCTCGACAAATTGGCATCTTTTTTGAGCAAGGATAAACTCAAAATTTTACAAATGGAATTTAAAAATTTATCCGCCGAGGATTTCAATTTACTGACAAGAAAAGGCGTCTTCCCATACGAGTACATTGACTGCGTAGATAAATTGCATGATGCGTGTTTACCATCGCGAGAATCATTTTACAGCTCCTTGACAGAGGTAACACAGTATCCGAGAGCGATTACGCGCACGCTGAAATTGTGTGGAAGCGATTCTCAATTCGAACGCTAGGCGAATATAACGATTTATACCTCAAAACTGATGTCTTGTTACTAGCCGAAATTTTTGAAAATTTCCGCGAGAGTTGTATCAAGAGTTATGGGCTCGACCCCGCGTATTATTATACTCTTCCCGGCTACACGTGAGACGCCATGTTAAAGCATACGAAAATTATATTTGAATTACTCACAGACATTGACATGGTTATGTTTATCGAACGAGGTATATGCGGTGGTCTGAGTCAATGTTCCAACAGGTACGCGCGTGCTAATAACAAGTACATGCAGTCGTATGACTCATCGAAACCATCAACGTACTTGATGTATTTCGATATTAATAATTTATACGGATGGGTAATGTGTCAACCATTATCTTATGCCGATTTTCAGTGGGTCGATAATGTTTCCAATTTTGATGTATCATCGATCGCGCTCGATTCGTCTACAGGCTACATCCTCGAAGTCGACCTCGAGTATCCGCAACATCTTCACGATTCGCACACTGACCTACCGTTTTGTCCGACACGCGACAAATCACCTGGCAAGCGCGAGGACAAGTTTCTCGCAACCTTATGCGATAAGAAGCGTTGCGTGATACACTACCGCAACCTGCAGCAATGTTTCCGTCACAGTTTTCGTGTTGCAAAAATTCATCGTATATTACAATTCACTCAATCTCCGTGGCTCCGTACTTATATAGAACTTAACACAAAATTTAGAACACTGGAGAAAAATGAATTTGAAAAAAACTTGTACAAACTAATGAATAATGCCGTGTTTGGCAAAACGATGGAAAATGTGCTCAATCGCGTAGATGTTAAACTTTTAACAAAATGGGACGGAAGGTACGGCGCAGAGGCATTAATTGCAAAACCAAATTTTCATAGTAGGAGTGTTTTTTTGGAAAATCTAATTGCTGTGGATTTACGTAAACTCGAGGTGAAATTCTACGAACCAATTTACGTGGGTATGTGTATTTTCAATATATCCAAGACATGTTTGTACGAATTTCACCACGATTATATGGTACCAATGTATCGGGAGAGATGCAAAGTCATGTACACCGACACGGATAGTCTTATATGTCACATTAAGTGCGACGATGTGTACGAGAATATGCAACGCGATATCAGCAGATTTGATACGAGCGATTATGCGATAGACAATGCGTACGGTATACCGCTCGTGAATAAAAAGGTACCGGGTCTAATGAAGGATGAAAACAACGGTACCATAATGACCGAATTTATTGGGCTTAGAGCAAAAATGTATGCGTTGTGCATGGATGGTAAGAAGGATACGAAAAAGGTAAAAGGCGTCAAGAGTAACGTTGTCGCGAGAACGATAACGTTTGACGATTACACACGGTGTTTGAACGAATAGATTGAAATGACTTGTAGTCAATCGTGTATAAGATCAAAATTGCACGAGGTATACACCATTCGCGAAACAAAAATTGCTCTAAGTCCGTACGACGATAAGCGGTATATCGTACCTACAACTACTGATACGTTACCGTGGGGACATTATAAAATACCATTGTAAATAATTGTATTTATTTATTGTAAATAATTGTATTTATTTATTGTAAATATAAATTATATTCATTCATTCATGTAAATTTATGTATATTTTTATTATAATAAACTCAACACTTTACTCTCGACCAAACTGGCATATATTACATCAAAATTACACTTCACAACGTTTTGATCTTCATTTAGGTCCTTATCAAGTGATCTACAATGTTGTTAATTTATAATTAGTACAAGAACATTTATTTAACAAAACGAATTAGTTTATTATGTAAAAGTAATAGGAATTAATATTTCACATAAGTCGATAATTAGCGAGTTAAATTCAATGGGAATCAATGTTACAAAATTTTAAAGAGTATCGATATTTACTGATTAGATTAGATATAACATGGTAAACACTATTTTTCGTATCAGTTAGACAGCACGTCTTATAAATGCAAATGTTTTAGAGAGACTAGAGGACATTCAATATTTTGTCATATATGATGTTTAGGTTAGGTGTCTTTTTGTAAATTGATAGTGTTGTTGTTTATTTTTATAAAGAACATTTCAGCAATTTCTCTTTTTCTGACGTGTTTTTCATTATGTAAAATCGTAGGTAATGACCAGTCAAAATCATGGTTAAAATCAATTCTATGTTTGCTAATTACTGAGTGGTTACTCTCATGCATTTTTATATTTCTGAAATGTTCTTTAACGCGAGTGATGAGATGTCTTTTGGTTTGTCCAATGTAAAACAAATTACAATTCTTACAATTAATTTTGTAAACGACCTCTGTCTTGTTTTCAATGGGTAATTTATCTTTATTTAATGTAATTATGCAGTTCAATTTATTTGGAATTTTATATACCACTTTGAATCCTGCGTTCTTAAAGATCCTGCCTAAATTACATAAATCGTGTGAATATGGTAATGAGATGCAGAACAAATTCGTCATTTTTTCTTGATTGTTAGTTTCAACATTAGTACGACGATTTTTTAAGTAATGTAATCTTTTCCTTACATAACATTCAACAACATTTTTTGGAAAATAATTATTTAATAAAATCTGTTTCACTATGTCTATGTTATTTAAATGAAATTGATTGTCAGATAACAAAATCGCATGATCCACAAGATTGAAAATAGTGTTCATTTTATATTTGAAAGGATGATTGGAAAAAAAGTTGATATATCGGTTCGAACAAGTAGGTTTCCTATGCCAGTTAGTTATTAGCCTTCATTATCTCTAATAACAGTTGTGTTTAGAAAATTAATACGTCCTTCTGATTCGACTTCATGTGTAAAACAAAGACGATGATGATAATTATTAAAGATCATTAGGATTTCTTGAATTTTCACTGTTGGAACAATTGCAAAAATATCGTCAACATATCTGTAATATGCTGGAATAGAAAAATTCAACTGGTTTAGACATTCTATCTCTAAGTCATCCATTACTATGTTTGCAAGGATTGGTGAAAGAGGAGAACCCATTGGGCTGCCGTCTCTCTAAAACATTTGCATTTATAAGACGTGCTGTCTAACTGACACGAAAAATAGTGTTTACCATGTTACATCTAATCTAATCAGTAAATATCGATACTCTTTAAAATTTTGTAACATTGATTCCCATTGAATTTAACTCGCTAATTATCGACTTATGTGAAATATTAATTCCTATTATTTTTATATAATAAACTAATTCTTTTTGTTAAATAAATGTTCTTGTACTAATTATAAATTAACAACATTGTAGATCACTTGATAAGGACCTAAATGAAGGTCGAAACGTTGTGAAGTGTAATTTTGATGTAATATATGCCAGTTTGGTCGAGAGTAAAGTGTTGAGTTTATTATTTGGAATTTCATTCTGGCGACACTGATCTCCTTGAAGTTATATTTTTATTATGTTTATAATAAATTATTTTTATGTATCCAAGAGTTGTGTGATTTATCAAGTCCCAACCATTTCACAAAAACTTCATTTCCTTTTTTACGTATCACCTTTTCCATGAGATACACGTCAGGGTTAGCAACGCGTTGTAGTTCGTATTCGTAAAATCCTCCGGCTACTGGATTTCCGCGCGAATCTTTTAATATATATGTCGCAGGATTAGTATTCTGTATTTTGACAATTTTAAACACTTTGGCCGACCAATTTGGTGTGTAACCTTTATCAAAAATGGTTTTGAATTTACTCACACGTATCGAATTACCTACTTTGAATCTCGCTGGAGCAGCAATTTTTATATTGTTGTATACTGTATTTAAAAGTCTATCAGCGATGGTAGGAGTGACATCGATAGGTCTCATATTGATAGTGCGATGTTTTCGCGCGTTATATTCTGCGACGAGTTGGGATAAAGCGTCGATCCACTTGTAATTACCATTTAGTGTAAACAATTCCCACATATTGTTCTTTAAAGTGCGGTTGAATTGTTCCACGATCGAGGCTTTCATGATGGAATACGTTGAATAATGATTAATATTATGTTTCTTCATGAGTTTTTGCACATTTGCATTGTAAAATTCCTTTCCTCTGTCTGTTTGAAAATTTTGCGGACATCTTTCACCATTGCGAATTAGTTTTGCGATGGTGAAAGACATTTCGTTTCCGCTCTTACTTTTGAGCGGTATGGCCCACGCATACTTGCTCAGCACATCGATAACAGTGAGTATGTAATTGAAACCTTTGTTGACTCGTGCATAAGGACGCATCTCAACCACGTCTGCCTGCCACAGATCATCGTATCCGCGTACTATGACGCGTCTACGCGGAAAATTTCTTCTCGCCGGAGCGTACAATTCTTTCACGAGCTGTCGCTTTTCAGAGTTGTTTTTCTTTTCTTGCATGTTTGATCGCGACATATTACATAATAATGTAAAAGTTCATGTATAATTCTTTATGTATCTTTTCCTGAGTCGGATGTAGTTTGCACACATATCTGAAGCATTTTCTGCATTTCATGCATCATTATCTGAAGCGTTTGCACGCGCGTTTCGAGCGCAATAATTGTTTCCTTAATTTCTTTCTGTCTATTATTCAAAAGTTCAACACTCGTTTCAACGTACCGTTTGTTAGCAGCATCGTTATCATCTTCCGGTTGCGCTACACGTCGTATCTTGCGCAACCTTGCGTCAAAGCCGGCGCTAGCCAGACACAGAGCGTTATCTCGCACATACGTTCTTAGTAATCCGTTCCATTCATAGTATGCATTATTCGACATACCGAGCGATACTCCAAATTTATTAATTGACATTTCAATACGAAATGTTTTGACAGAATGACTAGTATCGTCAACATGTTGTTTAATTTATAATAAGACCTGCCTCGCGAAGCTCTTCGATAATTGACATGATTTCATTGTTGCCTGCTCGACGCGAAGCTTCCAGCAGCCGCAAACGATCTACCAATTCGTTGGGATCGTTCCAATGCACGTATTCAATTTTATTCTCACTCAGTGTCATAGTGCGTGGTAGGTTTATATCTTTTCCAATTTTTCTTTTGATAGGAAATAATGAAGCGATTATATATTTATATTTGTATTTTTTGTTACCTAATACTGGATTACGCACATTACTATCACGTCTATGCGCGTTTATCGCCAGTAATATACTTTTATATTTATGCATATCGTTCTCTGTATATACAGCATCGTCGGGAATTCTCTTGAAAATTAATTCGTAGAGGCCCGGCGTCCCCGCATATTTTACTCCATTGATGATTATATTATTATTCTTATCCACTTCAAAATGTTTATCACCGAGCATCATTCCTTCGTTGGAAAATTTAACACCGTATACGTAATCCATCTCGTTATTTACATCTTGGCCCAAAATTGCTCCGATATATCTTTGTCCCAGCGGACCAAGATGTTCTCGCAACATATTCTGACCCTCGGATGTTTGTAATTGACGTTAAACCGACGTCACAACCGCTTCGGGTGTGGTCTCAAAAATTTCTTCGATGGAAGGAGACGAGATTATTTGAGGTTGTTGTACAGCTTTTATCGGAGTCGATTGTTTCATTTGCTTTGATTGAATTGGTGTAGAAGTTATTAATGAATCGTTTGATCGTTTGCGTCCCCCATTTGATATTTTTTCATAAGTCAGTGAAATGTTTGTTCGTTTCTGCTTTATGCTCTCTTGTTCTTTTCTAGGTATATTAAACGACTCCACTTTCGATGCATCAGATTCTACATTGATGGTATTTTCAACAATTTGTTTTAGAGGTTCAGTGATTGGCTTAAAATGTCTCTCCAAAGCGACGTCTTCCTTAATTTTACCAGTTTTTAAAGCGTGATATTTTTTGCGAATTGATTCGCTCGATTTTGCAATCTCTCTCATAATCTTTTCACGTTCATCATCAGCATCATTGTTGTTTATCATGATGGATATTTTGTAGATGTTGTTAGACTGATGTGTCGACAGCGACTAACCTCTCTACGGTATCGCAAATTCATTAAATCCTTTTCTATATCGTCCATTGGTCAGCGAGCTGTCTTTATCAATAACTACGAATCCATACTTGTGCTGCCAGCATTTCTGGCATAATGCGTGAAAATCGTCGTATGACATGTCAGCATTTACATGATCGTTGTACACATGTTTCAGGTTTGTACTATCCTGTTGAAATAAAATCAACAGAATCGCATTGTCGCGTATGAGACGCTTGGGTATCTTGGCATACGTTTGACAAAGATAGAAACAGTCGACGGTCGAGTGTCGACCCATTGCAAAGTACTCTTTTATCGTATCTTGTTTATCGCACGCTACGTCATCAAAGATAAAAACGAAATTCGGAAGCGCCTCGCTTGGAGAAACGACTTCATTATTATTAGAGAATGTGAAATAACCAATTTCGTCTATCGGTGTTAATAAATTTTCCAAATATGGATATTTCGGTTGTTGAAGCGATTTTGAGTATACATACAGGTTCTGCGAACACCGTACGGACTTTCAATTAGACTTATCAATACATTAGTCTTACCACAATTTGAAGGACCGCAAATAATACCGCGTATAGTAATTGGTAACATGTTTCCATGCTTGCGTATTTCTTTTTCAAGCATTAGTCTATTATCAAAGTTTGTAACTTTGATTATCGTCGCTTGCCGCACAAACCGCATTTTGAGAATGAGTCATGGGAGAACCTATTTATAGATGCGCATCGAATCGAAACCGCTCAGTATTGAAAATGTTTTTTCATCTGTCGGACGACTGTCATATTCTCGAGCTTACCTCTGAACAGTTGCAATATATACCAAAGATTATTTTATTGAGACAATTTAGCCGCTATGTGGAACGACTGTGGGACAAACTTCCCGAACATATAAAGACTGATTCTGAAGTACAACGGTATCGTAGATGTTTGCGACATTATAATTTACCGTGGCAGCAAACACATATCGACGGTCCAGCACCATTTATTAAAGATTGCTACGAATGTCAGCGAGAATTATAAGAGGTAGCGGTCTATTGAATCGTGCGATAAACGCGCTTCCTATCGAATTACATATTCCTGGATATCAGTTTTGCGGACCGGGAACTCGTTTAAAAGAACGATTGGCTAGAGGCGATCGAGGTATCAATCCATTGGACGCTGCGTGTCGCGACCACGATATAGCTTATTCGCGAAGCAACGACATCGGCGAACGACACGTTGCGGATCGTATACTAGCTGTGAAGGCGCGGGAACGTATTACCGCGAGGGATTTGACTCTTGGTGAAAGAGCGGCTGCTACGGATGTTTGGACGGCCATGAAAACAAAAACGAAATTTGGTGTGGGAATGAAGATGAAAAAATCACCGAAAAAGAAAAAGATGTTGAAAAAACGAATACTTCCAATAGCGAAGCGTGGTGGTATTTTACTGATTTTACCATTGTTGGGAGTAGTCGGTTCTTTGGCTGGTGGAGCAGCGGGAATCGCAAAGGCTGTAAACGATAGCAAGGCCGCGCAACGCCAATTCGAAGAAATGCAACGTCACAATCGTGCTATGGAAGGTCGTGGACTTTATCTCGCTCCATACAAGCGTCGACGGGGGTTCTCAACGACTGCTAAGAAAAAAAAACGTTAAAAATGCCTGCGGGTGTAACAACTAACGTACAATTGGAACAACTTGCAAGACGTATGCGTATACCTTTCTTTAGAGGCGTTTTCATGCGCAATAATTTACCGATAAGCGGCGTGCAACGAAACGAGAGCTGCATTGTCAATTTGGACGACGTTGAGGGTCTTGGTATTCATTGGGTAGCATACGTAAAGAGGGGAGATAATGATGTGTATTTTGACAGTTTTGGAAATCTTCGACCGCCCGAGGAATTGGTACAATATTTTGGACAGAATGTAATAAAAATTGAATATAATCATGCGTCTTATCAAAATTATAATCAGAGTATTTTTGCGGACAATTGTGTTTACAATTTCTTCAAACGATTAAATTTAAAGCCTAACACTCTACTGTCGTGACTCAGTATTCAACATGTCACTGACACTTACGTTGACTGGTAAGAGTAGCGTTCTTGCCGTAAGCTACTTTCCAGCCATAGATTTGAACGATGATGATTACGAACTTGGTTTAACGGATTTTGAAACTTATACAATACCGAACGTGAATTCCTCGAATAATAAATTTTACTTTGACAACGACGACAAGGAAATTACGATTCCCGAAGGATCGTACGAATTGCATGGTATAAATGAATATCTAACGCATGCAATTTTACAATACGATTCCTACAACATTGTTAATAACAATGATGAGAAATATCCAATAGTGATTCGCGCTAATCATAATACGTTGAAAAGTGAAATTAAATGCATATACAGAATAAATTTTAATAAGCCCAACAACATAGGATCGTTGTTGGGATTCTCGAATCGTGTATTGCAGCCGCGGAAATGGTATGAATCAGATGTGCCGATAAATATTATTAACGTAAACATTATTCGAATAGAATGCAGTGTGACCGCTGATGCATATAGCAATAGTAAGCGCGTACACACGATACATGAATTTTCTCCGAGCGTACCACCGGGATATAAGATATCAGAAACGCCCGCGCAAATCATTTATCTACCGATCGTCGTGCGAAGCATTACTGATTTAACGATACGTGTTGTGGATCAGGAGGGTCGATTACTCGATTTTCGAGGAGAGAAAATTATCGTACGATTGCACGTACGACGACGTCAAAAATAGTATGCTTGTGTTGAATGAAACGGAGCACGCGAGATACAATATCTTTACGAGGGACAATACTTTTGCGAGGCGAGGAGGCGAGCGGTGTCTGGTGACAATAATCAGGTGTCTGGTTACGCTAAAAAGAAGCTCAGCGCGTTGAATCGTGAATTTTTAAAGTCTTTGGGATTTGTCGTACGAAATAATTGAAAGAATGATTGACATTTTGAACATTGGAAGCAAACCGATCTTTGACGACCGTATAGTAAAGGTTGAAACTCATACGTACAATCCATACGCAAATACAATACTTGGATATAGCGATAAGATACAGATATCTATACAGCATTAGGATTTGTACACGTTGCCGTTGCAAAGCTTCCTTTACGTCGAAGGAAAATTGACGATAAGGAAAAAGAATGAACTAATGATATTGGGAAATAATTGCGTTTGCATTCATGTTTGATGAACTTCGATATGAACTCGACAATGTGGAAATTGATCGCAACAGAAACGTTGGAATAACTTGCACGATTAAAAACTACATTTCCCTTACACACGAGAGAAGTAAAATCTTGCACAACTCTGCGTGGAATATAGTTGCAAATAATGGTGGCGAAGGTTACTTCAATTTTTGCGTGTCGCTCAACATGTTGCTTGGATTTTGCGAAGATTATAAGCGCGTTGTGATTAACGCTCGTCATGAATTGATTCTAATACGTTCACATTACGACAACAATTGTCTATTTCGAGCTCAGGCTGCTGAAGCTGAGATTGAATTACATAAAATACAATGGCGTATGCCTCACGTAATATTGAACGAAATTAGTAAACTGTCCTTGCTACGAGCGTTGGAGAGCGGTAGATACTTGAACATGAGTTTTCGCTCGTGGGATCTATACGAATATTCTTTGCTACACAGTACGACCAAGCATTCGTGGACTGTGAAAACTGCCTCTCAGCTGGAGAAACCGCGATATGTAATCTTTGCACTACAGATTGATAGAAAAAATGTCGCGTCGAAAGATATTACCAAATTCGACGACTGCAAATTGACAAACGTTAAACTCTATCTAAACTCTGATTTTTATCCGTATGATGATTTAAATTTGGATTTTGATAAAAAGAGATACGCTATCCTTTTCGACATGTATGCGTGTTTTCGTAAATCTTATTACGGATGCAATAATGATAATGTATTATTTACCATGGCAAAATTTCTAGAGTGCGGTCCTCTCACGGTCATTGACTGCTCGCGACAAAACGAGTCTGTCAAAAATGTTACCTTGGACGTAAGAATAGAATTTGAATGTAAGCTAGACGTACCCGCAAATACTACCGCATATTGCCTCATCTTGCACGATCGCATTGTCGAATATAACCCGTTGACAAATGTTGTCCGCAAAATTACATGAATCAGGAATAATCCCTTCCAATGTTATAACATTATAACATTATAACATTATAAAACTAGCGATACTCGATGATTGACATTAGTCGTCCGTCGTAGTTCTCGCCAATATCATTTCATTATGGTTGTGCCAACATTTGTGGATCTGCAAGGATTTATTATCGATAAAAAATTTATCGTGAAAGAAATTGCAATTCTGACAAAGGGCTCTGTACTCTCTCATTATATTTTTACGAATCTTACACCATTCCGTTTGCTCACGAGATCTGAGAGATCTCAAGTTGCATGGTTGATTGGAAAACATCACAATCTGCAATGGGAAGATGGAAACATTCCGTACAGGGCCAAACGTTTAATCACTGACGCCGTTGAAAGATGCATCTTCTCGAGTGTATGTCAAAGGACATGAAAAACGAGAATGGTTGATGTACGATAGTGGTTCAAACATGATTCGATAGATGTTTGTTTGATGTATGATAGTGGTTGGATCGATCTGTAGCAAGTATTATATCTCTTAGCCATGTATACATCTATGTGGTGAATATTACATTTCAATACGTAGTGCATCTGGTATTATATTTCAAGTCATGATATTAAGATATTTATTTGATGTATGATTGAGTTCAATGTTTAGATCGATGTTGATCAATGTTTCAATAAATGTCTGATGCTTATTTGATTGTGACACTATTTAATTATAATTATCTGTATGAATGCTGTGTGGAGCGACAGTTCACGTCAGTTTTTAATTCTTTATCAGTTATAAAGAGTAAGCATTTGTTACTAACTCTTATGTCATGCACATCTTCTACCCATTTTTTTCACCGAGACGTTACCTAGCTCTCGCTGGAGCTGGCATAAAGTGTCTGTCAGTGATCCAGTGAAGTGAAGTTCTTTTGTGAAGATTTTAAAATGTCGAGCATTATGTCATTTCTCGACGCTATGTTCGAGACGGGATACCGTCGTCTTCAGCTTTCCGAAGGGGTTGGCAAGCGAAGCCATCGGCGTGCACTTCGCTGAGTCAAGAATTTGGCTCGCGACCTATTCCGAGCGTTGTTGGATGTACTGTTCGAGGATGTAAGTAGTTTTTATTATTATTTTTATACGCTTTTTTTATTTATAATATATTTTTATTTATATTTATGCGCTTTTATCTTTTACAGTATTATCAATATCGGTACTACCACATCCCACTTGGTGATGTAAGTAATTTTTATTATTATTATTTTATACGCTTTTTTTATTTATAATATATTTATATGTTTTTTTTCTTTTACAGGAATATCTATGTTACCACAACCTCATCCCGGGCTATATCAACATCGCGCACATGAAAGAGGTGCGTCACTTGCGGAAATTCCACCACGAATATGCGGAATATGAGGATTTGTGAGGCGATGGTCCCCGTGCTCGCTTCTTAGATGGGCTCTTCCCTTACCTGTACGTGGACATTTTCTGTTTCCGCAGGCTGTTTGGAGAGGAGCCTCGTATTGTAAATATGCTCAAATTTTAAAGATTTTTTTAAAAATACTAATAAAAATGTTCATTTTCTTTTCTGTTACAGACGCAGCCGTCGCGAAACTGTTTCGTTTAAAAACTCATATTGATATGACGTGTCTCTTTGTTTGTGTTTATTTCAATTTATTAATCGTCGATTTTAACTAGTCAAATATTTAACTGTTTCACAATTAAGTTCTACCTTTAAACATGTTCCATTGTATTCTTTCTTCTTAATTTACGTTGACACTTGAAAAGGACCACAACCATATGGTCAAAACGTCGTGTGAATAAATTAAATGATTTTGGCTAGTCAGGTCGTTTTAATTAACCCGTTGTTTTTAAATTTTATATTTTTCAATTTTATATATATTAGATTTTAGATTTTTTATATTTTCTTTATTTTTTATATTTTTAAAAACACACACACACACTCTATATGTATACACACACACACTTTTATGAATAAAAATTATGTTTATGATAAATATGTGTATTGTGTTTTGCGCCTTCTTTATCTATCCCAACCTTCTTCCTCCTCTTAGTATTAAGATATTAAGATAATGGAAAGAATATCGTAAAATCACAAAGAGCAACTTAAATTTAGATTTAAAAAAAAACTTATTGTTAGACTGAGCAATATTGAATGTTTGTAACATATAAAAATTATTAGTATTATTTAAAAACCTAGAATTAAAGTTAAAAAATTCTCTGTGTTCTCACGTACGCCTTAGCCTCCGTCTTATCGCGTTCCCGCTATCCTTTCTCCTCATCATCCTTCTTTCTCTCTCACATTATCATTCTATTGTGCTCTCCTCCTTTTCCTACCACATCATGCTCTCATTTTCCTACGCTATGTACAATGCACATAGCGCTCTCTTTATCCTATCCTATACCACGCGTCTATCGCTCCGTCTCCGTCTACCGCGTTGCGAACGCCTATTGCGCCGTCTCTCTCTATTCATCTCCCTACTCGCGGACCCATCGGTTACACCCAGTGATGCCAGAAGTCCGACGAGAACAACGCACAACCACAAGCGAAAACAGCGTACGTGTGAGCTCGGCGCTTCGGCTAGCTTCGGATCGTAGAAGAAGACAGATAAATCGTTTTCTATCTCCTTCTTACCAAGCCGACACAAAAGCGACGGGCGACGCTTTCGCTTTTCAATATCTCGATTAAATATATTATTGTTTTATTACATATACTATATTATTAATTTTTGAAATATAAAGTTTTCTTGTTATTAATAATAGTTTTTATAGCCTTTATTAATTATTTTCTTGTATTATATTAAATAATTTTTACATTTTTTTGTTATACATTTAGAGCTGTAAGAAAATGTATTATTAAAAAGCATTTAACACAGTTACGCGTTACGCGTTAAGTACTTTTTAACAAGTACGTTTTCTTACAGCTCTAAATGTATAACACAAGGATGTAAAAATTATTTAATACAATACAAGGAAATAATTAATAAAAAAAGAATTAATAAAGACTGTAAAAAATACTATTAATAGCAAGAAACTTTATATTTAAAAAGTAAATAATATAGTATATGTAATGTAATAACAGTAATATACTTAATTTAACTTTATCATATACATGTATTGGCAATATACAGGGTGTCCCCGAATTGGCGGATCAACTCTCGTGGGTAGATAGAGCGTGTTAAACTCAAGACAAAAATCTTATATCATTTTGCTAAATTCACAATAATTAATAAGATATTATAAATTAATAAAGATCGGCCAATCCGTGCCAGTATAAGCGCGCGGCGCGAAGAAACCTCCCAGTTGTTACTTGATACTAGACGCGCGGCAAGATATAAACGCAGAACGCAACTGTACGTATCTCTTTCAGGACGCCCTTTGTACGTCCGTTGTACAGCGCTTCGCCTACTGTCTCGCTGCGCGCTTAGTATCAAGTAACAAGTAGGACGTTTCTTCGCGCCGCGCGCTTATCCTGGCACGTATTGGCCGATCTTTATTAATTTATATCTTATTAATTATTGCGAATTTAGCAAAATGATATAAGATTTTTCTCTTCAGTTTAACACGCTCTATCTACCCACGAGAGTTGATCCGCCAATTCGAGGACACCCTGTATAATAAAACGTATACTAACGTATACACACAAACGTGTGCTGACCACATATACGTTTGTGTCACTGTGTTGTAACTTAAAATAATGAATGGTGATTTTCCTCACCACTCATGGGGTATCACTAATGGCGCGTTAGGTTTTTTTTACAGTGGACCTTCGCCCGGAGCCATATTGTACCACATTTTATATTGTATTATACACATGTGAAGGAAACTTTATATATGATGTCTGTTCATTACAGACAAATTTTTTGTCTATAAAATACAATTTATTTTATTTTAAATATTATTATTATATATCAGATTCGGTATTTGAAATGTTATTAATATCAGCAGCAGATATTGTAAAATTATTCTTTTTTTTAGGACAAACAGGATATAATTTATCCGACGATATGAGAGTCAAATGTTCTGCATTTATCTCCATATCTAGAATATTTTCTTTTCTTGCTTTTAACGCTGATTTTAATACGCAAATAGCATTAACACACACGGACGAAAGTTTATTTTGTTTTTTTGTTTTTAAATCTGATAGAAAAGCAAACATTCTTTCTGAGTCAGCATTCAAATTTGGAAGTGATCTAACAGCATTCAAAAGAGACTTCAGATTGGGATATTTACATTTAAAAATTTTTTTCCACATCTCATCAAAATTTAATTTTGAAAATTGTTCTTTTTCTGCTATTGTAAAATCTAGATGTAAAGTATTCTTTTTTAAATTATTTTCATCAAAACCACCGATGGTTTGAGCGACAAAAGAAACATCATTGAATGATGTTTCTCTTTTAATGTTATATAATGCTATATTTGATTGAAAGACTATTAATTTTGATAAAAATTTATCTTTAATTGGCAATCTTTTACGAATTTCTTCAGCAGCAGTCACGTAAAATTGCCAACAATTCTCTCGAATATTTGCAATTATGTCTGTGTGTCCTTCTTTCATTAATTTATCAAGATGCTCCTCACAATCTAATCCCAAATTTATATCATTTAAAGATTTTTGATTTTCTTTTTCAGAAAATTGAAAATTGTCCATAATTATACATACATTATTTAAAAGCTCTGACTTTAAAAAATGTTTTGAAATTGTTATTAAAAATTCTAATGATTTTGGCTGTAATAAATAAATTCTTGTTTCCAGAGCTTGGAAAAATGCATTAAGAGTTAAAAAATTCAAAACATATTTTAAAAATAAAAAATATGTTTTTACATCAGGATTTTGCATCACAGATAATAAATATTCTCCTGACTTTGATTTTTCATTTATGACCATTTCGGTTAAAAAAAGCTTAGTTGTATTTCAAAACTCGAGAAATCTTACAATACATGAATGGCGAGAGAGCCATCGTGTAGTAGATAATTTTAAAATTTTACGGTTTGTTTCCTGAAAACATTCATTAAATTCTTCATAAATAGCAGTACGCTTAGGACTATTATGAATATAATTTGCGATTTTTTATTAGAAACCCTTCACAATATTTCGGTATTTTAGTACATGCAGCAAGTGCAGCCAATGCAGCGGAATGGCATGGACATGGCAATGTTAATACATTTTTACACAATTCTTCTAACTTTTTCTTAAATGAAAGATGTTTGCCTGTCATGACAGACACATTGTTACATGACAAGGCAACAATATTTGAAAATGGAATATTTAGTTTCCACATTTCATTTTTAAAAGCGCTAAATAATTTTTCCGCGCTGCTATCTTTCGCATCAATATTAATTAATTTAATTAATTGCGTACGAATTTCTAATGTTTCAGAATCAACATACCGTACTAGAAACGTCATCCATTTTTCATTGCAAATATCAGACGTTTCGTCAATAAAAATAGAAAATTTCGTATTTTGAATGCTGTTGACCACGCGGTTTGTTTCAATCGGACACAATACATTAGAAATTATATTTTTACATTTTGTTCGACCCATTCTCATACTTTTCAATACATTAGGATCTTTTCCTACTTGTTGAAAAAAAACTGAGAATTTCTTTTGCAGTTTGATGCGAAATATTCTTATCAGCGATTAATGCAGCATACCGAATTTCTGTTGATTTTTTTCGCTCTTCAAACGACAAAAGTGAGTCGTCCAGTATATTTATATTTTCGTATACATTCTTTGTTTCTATTTTATTGTTTTGATATATTTTTATATGTGATACGGATTCTGCGTGACGATAAATTTGCGTTAAACCACCGACGAAAGATTTATTGCAAAATGAACAAAAAAATGAATTTATGTCATGTGGTACTTCGCTTAGCCATGGCTTAAATAACTCAATCTCTAACCATTGTTGTCTAAATTTATCTTTTTTACATATTTTTATATCTGAATCTTTATTATTATTATTTAATAAAGATGAAGTATCTTCTTTAGTATTATTTCTGTGACACGCAGAATCTGCATGTCTTAAAACAGGTGTGTTGCATGATAAATTTTTTTTGCATAAAATGCAATGATATAAACTATCATCAGAAGATACTTTACGTATCCAAGATTTAATTCGATCATCATTAAGCCAAGTTTCTTGAAAGCTTCACTTATATTTTTTTTTAATATCTCATTCATTTTTAAATATAATATTTAATTAATTTGAAACAAAGAATGAACGAAAAGAAATGCAGAAAAAAGATAAAAATATGTAGAACTTTTAAACAATACAGACTTACAGTCAAGACTTAAAATTAGAATTGCTTCAGATCTTTAACACCATCCAAAGCACACGTACAAAAGATACATTTAATCGCAAGGAACAATTTCACAAGGCATATACATATAAAAGATACGTTCATTCGAAAGAAAATTGTATCTGATAAAGGCTGTGAAACAAATAAATAGCGTATGAAATAAATAAATAACGTTACCCTTGAAACGTTCGCAAGCGTTGCAAGCATTTTATTGGATAAAAAAACAAATGATAACAGATATACCGAGTTGCCGATTTTTGCTTCATTTCTCTTTCATCATCGCAGCGACACGATGTCTCGTAAGTAATAAATTAAAGTATTATTATTTATATTTGTTACGTCCAGGCCCGTAGAAAGGATGGGTCAGAGGAAGGGCGTAACAGGAACTGTTCCGATGTCAAAAGTCTTATCGACCAGTGACTCGGTCGAGCGAGCTGCAGGTTAACAAACAGGTAAACGACGGGTGTCGTTATTACTTTGTTATGCGAACGCTCTCTCTCGGTGGTCCCTTTTTGGTAAGAGAATCGAATCTCTTTTACGCGGGACGGGACCTTGTGTGATCTTTCGCGTGGAGGGAGTGAGGGAGTTAAATAGGTTTACCGATCATTTAATTTTTAAATTAACATTTATTTAAATGATCGCTACCATTATACATATAACTTTATTGATATTATCAAATCCGCCTTAAAATTATTTGTATGAGTGTGTGTGTGTTTGTGTGTGTGGATCGCGGGTGTTACATAAGTACGGAGGTCATCAATCAGAAAAGAGGGGGAAGGAGTGCGATTCTAAAGATTTTATTCTGGTTGGTATTTGTTACAATGGTTTATAATAAGAAAAAAAAAAAAAAAAAAAAAAAAAAATAAAGATTTTCGAAAATGTAATATGTGTTACGGCGCAATTTCGCACACGGTCGTGTCGTCCGATCTATGGTCTCGGTTGGCTCGCGAGAATCGGCGGGTTGGCGCGATTTTAGGCATACTTAGTAAAAGAACAGGGTTGAATAAAGGAGAAAGGAGACGATGAAAGAAAAAAAACAAAAGAGAAGGAAATTAAACTTACTACTTAGGCAAATGGTTGCGTTTTAGCTGCTGGTGTAGTTGTGGCTCCAGTTGTGGTCTTACTCGGCGGGTGGTCTTTGTTGAGCACTGACTCTAATAGGTTTTAAGACGTAATCGGAACTCCCGCAGTGTAAAACGAATTGCTTGAGTCAGCGAACGACCGAAAAATCTGTGCCGAATGGATCTGATGCTGTACTATCGACTGATTTTAATTTTGTGGTTGTCGTAATACGCGAGTTTTCCCTTTTTATATTAAATCTTGAGGGCGTGTTAACAATTTGGGCGGGAGTATTTTTGATATTTTGACGTGTAAAAAGCTGTCGTTCGGTGAGATCCTTCTCCTCCTTATTTTTGATTGTTGCTGATTAGTGGGCTCTGTACGGCCTCTTAGGAAATTTGGAGATTCTTCATTTGGTTATCTCCTGGGATTATGCAGCTGTTTTTATCCATTATTTATTTAGGGGATCTCGCTTTCGGTCCTTTTCGGTCATTTCTTTGAACATCGATTTCAATGTTTTAAAACATTTTTTCGTTCCGCGGCCCTCTTATGACTGGTCGGGTAATTATTGCTTTATCATTATAGGAGGTAAAGACGTGGAGCCAACAGTGCGTAGCGGCATTATTTGTTTCTTTCTTAGGATTATGCAGCTTTGTTGATTTATTCATTTAGAGGATCTCACTATCGATCCTTTCCGTTCGTTTCCTTTGAACATCGATTTCAATGTTTTTTAAAATATTTTTGTCGCGCGATCCCTTTTATGATTAGTCGGGCGATTATTGCTTCATTTTCATGGGAGGAAAAACGTGGAGCCGACAGTGCGTAGCGGCATTATTTGTTTCTTTCTTAAGATTATGCAGCTGTGTTTGTCTGTTTCGTTGTTTAGAGGATTTCGTTATTGATCCCTTCCGGTATTTGTTTAGATATCGTTTTTAGTAGGTCTAAACATTATTTGATAATAACGGTTCTTTTTATTGCGCGACCCGTTTTTTGTGACCGATCGGACGATTATTGTTCATTTCGTGGGAGGAAAAACGTGGAGCCGACAGGACGTAACATATTTATTGGAAAAATATTATAAAAAGATTAATTTTTTTCTTTTATAACATAATTTATTATATTTTATTTTTGTAGACGATATTCAGGAAGAATTAAATAACCTGAAATTGGAAAATAATTCCACAAATGTGCAGCTGTTGATGCAATAAATATTATATTATCAACAATAAACGGAACTGTTGCATCAACAGCTGCAACATTTGCAGCAGCAGCAGCGGCCACAAGAACAGCGGCCGCAAGAACAGCGGCCGCAAGAACAGCAGCAGCAGCAGCTGGCAAAAGGTAAAAATGGTATATTATTTATTATAATTTATTTAATTATATTAATTTATATTTATATTGTCATTCATTTGCTATTTATCTATGTATATATTTATTTATCAGAAAAACAAAAAAAAAGGGGAGGCGGGCAGTCGCGTGGCTGCTGGTATAAACAGCGCGGCGGCAAGGGCGGCGGCAGGGATGGTAGAGTTACACCGCGGACCTCTTTTCCCTCTCCGCAAACCTCTCGTCTACCGGCCGCATCGTAGACCTCTTCTCCTCTCCGCGTACCTCTCGCCAACCAACCGCGTCGCGGATCTCTCTCTCCTCTCCGCGTACCCCTCGTCTCCAAACCACGCCGCGGACCTCTTCCCCTCTCCGCGTTCTCCTCGCCTACCAACCGCGTCGCGGACCTACAGCTGCGCCGCGGACCTCTTCTCCTCTCCGCGTACCCCTCGCCAACCAACCGCGTCGCAGACCTCTCTCTCCTCTCCGCGTACCCCTCGTCTCCAAACCACGCCGCGGACCTCTCCCCCTCTCCGCGTACCCCTCGTCAACAAACCGCGCCACGGACCTGCGTGACGTCATCCCCCCGCGCCCGCGGTTCCCCCTCGCATCCCCCTCGAGCTCCTGGGTTAGAACTCCTTATATCACTACTATTTATCTTTCTCTACTGAAAAAAGATGTAGATTTCTTTAAAGAAAAATAGTATTACGCAAGGAAAAATTCTGCCCGCTCTTCCACAGAAACAAAATTTTGTGTCGTATGACAAAGAACTACAGAGTACATCTAAACATATTGGAAGAAATATATTAGACGAAAATATATTGTTTAATGCAGTAAGCAAAAACGGGCATTAGTTACAATTCATTAACGGTTTATGATATTTGTAAAAAAATACTAATATTTAGTTTCTTTTCAGATATTGATAATAACAACAAAATTGTTACAGATAGTACATCTTTTATAAAAAAATTTTGCTTTACGTATAGAAAATGAAAATCTATATTCTCATGGTAAGTTTAAAAAATACTAATACTTTTATATATTTTCTATAAATAAAGAAGTATGCAAAAATATATTTGTTGCATAATGTATAATATAGAAAACACAGGAATTATATTCATATTCTATAAACTAAATAATATTAATTTATTTTAGAATTTAAGGAACTATTCTTAAAAAAGTTAAATAGAATATTATTTAAATTGGCCGCGATTGAAAATAAATTCGAATCTACTATGCATTGCAATAAACATATAAAAATTTTGCTTTACAAAATGTATTCAAAATATTCAATTGATGGTCGAAGCATCATTATAATATAAAGGTTTGATCAATCCATATTTATAACAAACTATCAAAATACATATGCGTTATTATCTTTTTTTTATCCTCTCCTTATAGCAAGTATTATATATCTTATTCTTGTATACATCTGTGTGGTGAATATTATATTACAGTACGTGATGCATTTTTCTGTTAGTCTGCATTTTTAGCAGACAATAGACGTGGAATATTTAACATCTTTAAATAAGTAGTCGATCAATGACAGCTGATTACGAACCGATCATGGTTCGTTTCTAATGTCGATCGAGGTTTGTTTGATGTTGATCGACGTTCGTTTGATATATGATAGTGGTTCAAACATGGTTGGATTGATGTTCATCGCGGTTCGATAGATGTTTGTTTGATGTTTATTTGATGTATGATCGTGGTTTAAACATGGTTGAATCGATGTTTCAATCGATGTTTCAATCGATGTTGATCAATGTTCGATACATGTCTGTTTAATATTTATTTGATTGTGTCGTGATTCAATAATCGTTTTATTATAATTATCTGTATGAATGCTGTGCGGAGAGACAGTTGTCTTTTTTATTACTGATTTTTATTATTTCTTTTTTCGCTTATTCTTTATAAAACGTATCCTGTGTATAGTTGGATCTACATTCATTTTGCTAAAGACGCTGAAAAATGCTGATGTAGATGAAACGTCATACTCGAGTTAGAAGAAGATGAGAGATGTGAGATTAAAATATATATATATTTGGGAGGAGCGTGTATCATAGGAGAGTTTGCGATCATCCTTGTGATAATCTTGTCATATCTGGTGAAGAAAACGAAAGTTTACGATCATCCCTGTGACATTCTTGTTATATCTGATAAAGAAAACATTGTGCTCATGGATGACTTGATGGACATTTTGTCCGATTTGTCTGAATCGGATGTAGAATCCTTACACGACAGTGTTTATGACAGTAATTTTAGTGATGATACAGAAAATGTTGAGCGTAAGTTAGATGCTGCAGAACTCCATACATATGATGTGATGAAACGAATGTGCGTTGTATTTTTTTATTATAGAACCACGAGTGGTCGTAAATACGGTACATCGTGTTTCATGAGAATAGTGGACATGTTTCATGATATTATAGTTTATGAACTAATCCTCAGATTATTTTGCAGGGAGTGCCGAAATCCGTTGTATCAAATAATGCCATGTAATTTTTGTTCGTTTTGTACGAAAAAAGACTAATGTATGAAAAATAAAATTATTATGTTACGTCCGCGGGATCGATATATATATCGAACGCGACGCGACGCAACTGACATTCGCGGACCGCACTCGTAAATAAATATACACTTTTGTATTAAAAAGATAACTTTAATGGTAAATACGAACTTCAATAACAATAACACAAATATTAATATGAGACGTGACCGTTTAGCTCGACAGCTGTCAGAGATCTCTCGAAATGTCCGCCGTTTGACAACCGAATCGCCCGATATCCCGGAGACGATTTTCTTTTGCCATAACGAGCGGCAATGTAACGCGGCGCGGGAACGCGAAGCAGGGACGTAACACTTAGTGGTGATCTATGGAGGAGTGTGTATGACCATCCTTAATACGATCTTGTTATAGCTGATAAAGAAAATTTTGCGTTGATGGCTGTTGCACAAACTAAGATCTGTGTCTGAAAAATAAACTATTATTATGCATGTGTGGTAATAAACATTTGAACTTATTATTAATATAGACATTTCTTATGACTGTTTTTTTCAAAGATAGAAGAACAATATTACTTACAATGGGGCTTTTCATAAGAGAACTCAAAAAACATGTGAAGGAATGGAGACATGTAATCACTCTTGTTCGAGACGATGACAGTGAAACGAAGACTTTTCTATGAATGTCGATACCAAAATTTATTCACGATCGGGAAGTAGGCATGCAAAATGTAGATGTGCAACATTTCACCCGCCAAGCTGAAGCTGTTGACTGTAACTGTGTATGATTGCGATTATACAGAATGGCCAGTCAATTTAGAAAAAAAATTTTCCGTGAAATTTGTAATAATTATAAATCATCTCTCGAGTATCTTAACGATGAACTTTATTCCAATGAACGCAGATTTACTCGATTTGTGGATTCAGAAGATTGTTGGATAGATCAGTGTACTGCATATCATACAGGTGAAATATACAAAGCGAATAAGGAAATACGGATGTGGAACCAGTAGACGTTATCAGTGTACAGAATTCAATTATGGTTGGGTAGCTGAATGTATTCGGGCTTGTACATATCTGCCGTGTGTGTATATATGTATCCCAACAGATATAAACAATAAGGCCCGTATTCTGAGCGTACATTTAGTAGCACATTTATAGATCACTTTTAGAGGCGCTAATAAATGTTTCGGTAATACGATTAAGATCCGTCATATTCTCACCGCACATTTATAGCGCCTTTAGCTTAGAGGTACATTTTGACTATCATGTCATACATCATGCGAATTGTTCGTTTATAGCGGCACTATGATTGGTCGTCGCGCGTCAATTACGCGCCATAAGATAAATTTACAACTTCATTATAAATTTCAAAAGCATCTATTCTATTTCGAAACACTCGCGACTCACGTTCACGTACTGCATTTATTTCCCGAACTTCAATCGCATGATCAATATCTTCCAAAATACATCCATGATTATGTACTTTCGTACTTTTGTATATATTTTTGTATTTATTTTGTACTTTTGTATGTTTGTATTTTGTACTTTTCTAGTTGAGTACTATTGTATTAACTTTTCGCAATTTATATACTTCGCTTTACACACTGATGCACTGTTAAGATAAAGAAAATTTTTAAAGTGCTCAAATATCATAATTATTGTTGTGTAAAATCTTTATTAATTGTAAGAAACTCGATATATATCCATTTTATTAACAAAATCAATCATAAAACGTTGATAAAATCAATTGAACTTGTCAATCGTAACTGTTACGCACAGAGTGCTTTTATCTTGCTAAAATGTGCCTTCGACCACATTTAGCGGCGCATCTATCGATATGGCATAAATGTGCTATAAATGTGGCTTAGAATAGGATTTTCACCATAAAGTTGCGCTTTTAGGCTAAACATGGCGATCCGCCTCTAAATGCGCTGTTAAATGTGCGCTTAGAATACCGTCACATTTAGCGCGTCATCTAAGGCACATTTAGAGGCACATTTAGCGATAAATGTGAGCTCAGAATACGGGTCTAAGTGTTTAGAATTTATACTTTCGATGGCTGTTTACCATAATATTGAGACTGATAAATTTAAGAAATTGTTTGTAGATAATCAACATGAACGTTTGTTATACGTTTTGGACATTTGTGTACTTGTGGAAAGACTCTTGACTGTACATGTTTGGATAAATATACATATCCAAACAAATACATGTTGTCACCACCATTACCGCAGTCGTTGCCACGTGATATCGAAGGATATAGTCAACATGAAGTCTGTAATTTCGACTTTGACAATGTGAATAATATTTGAAATTAATATTGTAAATATCTTTTAAAAATGATAAAATGTATATACTAATAAGATTTGTTTTTTTCTGCAGATTATCCGCAAATGAATTCTCAGCATTGCCCTACATAGAAGGCGCAAATTATATTCTATTTCATATTATATTATATTTTATATTTCCTATTTTTATATTTTATATTATATTATTAGATATTTTATATTTTTATTTGTTTGATTAACTGCATTTGGTTTCTTCTTAATTTAAATTTTCATTTTTTACTACATAACTTTATCAACCTTATGATTAACAATTTTATTCGTTTGACTAACTACTTTGGTTTTTTTCTCAATTAAAAGTTTTTTATTTTTATTATTTAACTTTATCAGCCTACCAACCAGTGATGTTTAGACAATAGTTATAAACTTATTCACACTAACAAACGATAAGACAATTACTTTGGTCGAGAGTTTGCTATTTTGCGTTTTGGACCTATATTCTCTTTCCAACAATGTGTCAACGTTACAATATTTATGTAAGTGACTGAATTGCGTTCTTATTATTGTAACTTTCCGTTCTATACTTATATTTGTCTTTTATACGATTGTATTTAGATTTATTATACTGATTGTATTTCGATTAATTTTGCGCTGAAGATGGTCTAAAAGAAGGCCGAAACGTACGTCTCATCTTATGTCAAACCAATTTAAATTTATTTTAATTTTGTTGTTTGAATGAATACAGATTAAAAAATTGCGCCTCACCAATTGCCTCGTATTGCCTCCTTTTTTCCCAAATTTATAATTTTATATTTTTATATTTTATATTTTTAATTTTAGAACACACACACACATACACACACATTATATGTATACATACACACACTTTTTTGAATAAAAATTATGTTTATGCTAAACATGTACATTTGCTTGTGTCTCCTTTATCTATTCTATCCTTCTTCCTCCATATATTATATAATAAGATAATATTTAATATATGTATATATAATAACTTAATATTTAATATATATATCAAATATTAAATTATTATATACAGGGTGTCCCCGAATTGGCGGATCAACTCTCGTCGGTAGATAGAGCGTGTTAAACTGAAGAAAAAATCCTTATATCATTTTGCTAAATTCGCAATAATTAATAAGATATAAATTAATAAAGATCGGCCAATCCGTGCCAGTATAAGCGTGCGGCGCGAAGAAACCTCCCAGTTGTTACTTGATACTAGGCGCGCGGCAAGACGTAAACGCAGAACGCACTGTACGTGTCTCTTTAAGTACGCCCTTTGTACGTCCTTTGTATGTCCTTTGTAGACCGCTCCGCCTACTGTCTCGCCGCGCGCCTAGTATCAAGTAACAAGTAGGAGGCTTCTTCATGCCGCGCGCTTATCCTGGCACGTATTGGCCGATCTTTATTAATTTATATCTCATTAATTATTGTGAATTTAGCAAAATGATATAAGATTTTTCTCTTCAGTTTAACACGATTTATCTACCCACGAGAGTTGATCTGTTCGGGGACACCCTGTATATATTAAATATTATCTTGTTATATAATATAATATAATATATATATATATAGGGTGTCCGGTAATAACCGCCTCACCACTCATATTCAGGTTACTAAGCGCGCTACTCATACGCATCCATTTCCAGTCATAGACCGCTCGTCCTATCATTCAATGAGCGCCTAGTAACCGCGTAGCAGTAGGATGGGCTTTCTCGCCGAGCGCTTGTACTCGCCCAGATTTGTCAATTTTTGTTAATTAATTTCTCGATAATTATTTCGAAAATCGAAAAATAGTAGAGGACTTTTCTACTCAGTTTGACCTGCTCTATCTGTATATAAGCGGTGAGGCGGTTATTACCGGACACCCTGTATATATATAAAATTTAATATACAAAAATTTATTTTCTCGCGTACGCTTTAGCCTCCATCTTATCGCGCTTCCGCTATCCTCTCTCCTCACCCTCCTTCTTTTTCTCTCACACTATCTTTCTATTGTAATCTTCTCCTTTTCCCACCACGTGCGCTCTCCTTGTCCTACGCTATGTACAATGCATATAGCGCTCCCCTTATCCTATCCTATACCGCACGTCTATCGTTCCGTCTCTTTCTACTGTGTTGCAAACGCCTATCGCGCCGTCTCTCTCTATCGCGTCGTCTCTCTCTCTATCGCGTTGTCTCTCTCTCTATCGCGTCGTCTCTCTCTCTATCGCGTTGCGAATGTCTATCGCGTTGTGAACACATATCGCGCCGTCTCTTTCTATCGCGTTGCAAACGCCTATCGCACCATCTCTCTCTATCCCTCTCCTTACTTGCGGACCCATCGGTTACGCCGCGGACCTCTCCCTCTCTCCGCAAACCCCTTGCCTACCAACCGCGCCGCGGACCTGCGGCTGTGTCGTGGATCTCTTCTGCTCTCCGCAAACCCCTCGCCTACCAACCGCGCCGCGGACCTGCGTGACATCATCCCTCCGCGCCCGTGGTCCCCTTCCTGCTCCGCAACCCCCCTCGAGCTCCTTGGTTAGAACTTCCTATAACACACTACTTTCAATTAACGCTATACATATGATCTTATTTTTTTATCGGCCTTAGGTTTAAGTATGTGTGTACGTGTATGTGTGTGTGTGTGGATCGCGGGTGTTACATCGGCACGGAGGACGTCAATCAGAAGAGAAGCGGAAACGAGTGCGATTTTAAAGATTTTATTCTGGTTGGTATTTATTACAATAGTTTACCAGAAAATAATAAAAATTTGCGAAAAGTGTGATGAGTGTTACGACGCAATTTAAAATAGACTTACTACTTAGGCGAATTTAGTCGCGGTTTGGCAGCTGGTTTAATCGTGGTTCGGCTGCGGCTCCTGTACTTCGTTTGGCAAGTGGTCGACGTTTCGCACTGACTCTAATTGTTTTAGGGTTTGTGTAGAACTCTTGATATGCGAAGTGAATTTTTAGAATCGGTAAACGACCGAAATAAATCAAAAGTATAATTGAGCGAGAGTTAACGGTGCCGAATGAATCCAGTGCTGTATTACTGACTGTTGAATCTCGCGCCTCCGCCGACGAACGTCGATCGCCTTTCGGAGAATCCTCTGACTGCGCGACCAATCAGGCGCAACTTTGACACACGAGCTTTTGGCCAGAGAATGTTGCACTTTTTGTACTACCAGTATATGTGTTTCTGTCGTCTTATTTGTCTCGTCTCAATACGAAACGCATCTTTCGTGTGCTAGCCTTTTTCCTTTGTGGATGAGTTTCGAAGTTTGAAAAAGGATAGTGATCTCTCCTCTAACTGGCGAGTGGCGGTTGAGAACTAATGTTGTCAGCTCTCCAGTTCACAACGAAATATCTAAGGAATTACGCAACGGATCTTAGTGGACAAGGAAACAACGAGACCCCGGAAATTATTGCCGGAAATCACACACGCCATTAAAAGGAAAGTTCATCTGAGGATACGGATTACACATTACCGGAATAGGCGGACTATTCCGACGATGTCCTAGTCATCTCGGCAGGTACTCTTGCGGATATTCGGTATCTTTGTTGTACAAGCTCCCCTGTAGTGAATCTCGAGCTTGTACATGCATACCGTTTATCTCTTTCTCTCTCCTTTACTGGCTCCCTACTTAATATGATCTCGAGCCGGTAAATGTGCAGTACCTCTTTCGCTCTCTCTGCAAGCTCCCTTCCAGAACCGCTCGAGCCTGCAAGACTGAACTTTCTCTCTCTCGTTACAGGCTCCCTTCATTGTTCATGCTCAAGCCTGTTAATGCGTCTCGTTGTCTTTCTTTCTCTTTCTTTCTTTTAGAAGGCCCCCCTTACTGATCGCACAACGCTCGGGCCTTCTAACACGAACAACTTTCTTTCTCTCTCTTTCTCTTAGAAAGCCCCCCTTGCTGACAGACAAGCGCTCGGGCCTTCTAACACGGACAACTTTCTTACATTATTTACTATTTAAGGAAACCTCGCATCAAATCTTATTATTGAATTTAATTAAATTATTTTTTACCATTGCAGTGGATCTGAATAAATTAGACGCAACCGTTTCTTTTCTTTTTTTGTTTCTTTAAAGTGTTAATTTAAGTTTGACAATTCGAGTTAAATTTTCTTAACGCCACTGCATGATTCAACTTCAGCTTCTGATGTTTGCATAACCATTTTTGTATATTGTTAATTTTATCAAGAAGTTAATAAAAGGATATTTTTTTTCATTATTTTAATTTGCATAATCCTGCCGCCTGCTTATTTCTCATCTTATTCTTTACACTGACTGGTTCGAAAATTAATATGGTGTAGTGCGCAAGTATTCCCTTTTTATAGTAAATCCTGAGGGCGTGTTAACAATGATGGGCGGGAGTACCTTTGAGATTTCGACGTGTGAAAAGCTGTCGTTTGGTGAGATCCTTCTCCTTCTTATTTTTTGATTGTTGCTGATTGGTGAGCTTTGTAAGGCCCCTTAGGAAATTTGGAGATTCTTCATTTGGTTATCTCCTGAGATTATGCAGTTGTGTTTGTTGTTCATTTATTTAGAGGATCATGCTATCGATCCCTTCCAGTCGTTTCTTTGAACATCGATTTCAATGTTTAAAACATTTTTGGTCGCGCGACCCTTTTATGACTGGTCGGGCGATTATTACTTTATCTTTTATAGAAGGTGAAACGTCGAGCCGATAGTACGTAGCGGCTTTATTTGTTTGTATCTTAAGATTATGCAGCTGTGTAGTTCTGTTTCGTTATTCTAGAAGATTTCGCTATTGATCTCTTCCGGTATTTATGTAGATATCGTTTTTAGTATGTTCAAACATTATTTAATAATAACGGTTCTTTTTATTGCGCGATCCGTTTTTTGTGTCTGTATAAATGTGAAGAGTTCGGTAAGAATTAAGCGGGGGGCAGGATTATGCAAACCGAAATAATGAAAAGAAATATTCCTTTATTAACTTCTTAATAGAGTTAACAATACATAAATAGTTAGGCAAACATGAATTAAACTTTAAAGCAACAAACAAAAAAAAAGAAAAGAAAGAGAAACGATTGCGTCTGATTTATTCGGATCAACTGCAATGCAAATAATAGTTAAATTCAATACTACAGTTGATGCGAGATTTCCTTAAATAAGAATTAATGTAAAAAAGTAGTCCGTGTTAGAAGGCCCGAGCGTTTGTCTGTCAGAAAGGGGGCCTTCTAAGGGAAAGAGGGAGAAAGAAAGACAATGAAACGTATTAACAGGCTCGAGAGTTAACAATGAAGGGAGCCTGTAATGAGAGAGAGAGAAAGTTCGATGGTGCAGGCCCGAGCGGTTCTGGAAGGGAGCTTGCAGAGAGAGAGAGAAAGAGGTACTGCACATTTACCGGCTCGAGATCGTGCTAAGTAGGGAGCTAGTAAAGGAGAGAGAGAGATAACGTTACGCATGTACAAGCTCGAGATTCGCTACTGAGGAGCTTGTACAACGCAGATAACGAATATCAGCAAGAGTACCTGCCGAGATGACTAGGACATCGCCGGAATAGTCCGCCTATTCCGGTAAAATGTAATCCGTATCTTTAGATGAACCTTCTCTTTAACGGCGTGTGAGATTTCCGGCAAAGGGGTCTCGTTGTTTCCTTGTACAGATCCGTTGCGTAATTCTTCGGATATTTCGTTGTGCTCGGGAGAGCGAACAACGTTAGTTTTCTAACCGCCACTCGCCGGTTAGAGAAGAGGTCACTATTCTTTTTTTGAGCTTCGACACTCATCCACAAAAGAAAAGGTTAGCACACGAGAGATTCGTTTTCGTAACGAGACGAACAGGACGAAAGAAGCGCATATACTGTAATACAGAAAGTGCGACGTTCTCTGGCCAAAAAGCTCGAGTGTCAAAGTCGCGCCGGATTGGTCAGAGTATTCTCCGAAAGGCGGCTGGCGTTCGTCGGCGGAGGCGCGAGATTCAACAGTGTCTGATCTAACGATTATTGCTTCGTTTTCGTGGGAGGGAAAAATGTGGAGCCGACAGGATGTAACAATACAATATAATTCGCCATTGCACATTCTATGGGAATAGATAGGAAGTAAATTAAAAAGATTTTCTTGAGATGTAATTACCATTTTTTTATAATTTTTAAAAATTTTATATCCATGAATGTGGGAATTATATACTACAGTTTCATATATAAAACATAAGAATAATGGATGATTATCCTTAATAAAAATCTTTGTGATCTCTCCAAAAGTAGGACCTGTAGTAACATTATAATCTATTATCAATACCATTCCTGTAAGATAACAAGTACCTTTATATTCCACCCAATTAGAAACACAATTTTTTTTCTGTAATACTGACAACATATCTTTGCAAAAATCTAAATAATCAATTGAAGCAATATCAAGAATTTCACTTGGATCAACTTTCATTCGAGGTAATATACTTTCACGTGCTTTCAATCTAAAACACAATTTTAACTGATGTTTTGTAACTATAGATTTCGCAATATTTTTTCTGGACATATTAACATAACATGATTTTTTTAAAGATCTATGTTTGTCTTCAAAACGCATAGAAGAGTAACAAACATATGGTCTTGACATTTCGAACACCGTTGTAATGTAATAGATGATGATATTTTGGTTTCAAGTTACTTTCACTTAATTCTATATATAATTTGTTATGCTCATATATTAAATGATTTAATAACAATGAATCATGTTTTGTTAAAGTTTTAGATAACATAATATCTAAAATTTCTCTCAAAAGAATGTATAATTGCCAAAATTTATTATCTTGCGGAACTAGATCTCCGAAAAGAACACCAAAAAATTTTGTAAAATATAACATTTCGGAAGCAGTCATTTTTAATTAATTTTTTTTCAAATTATCTTGAAATATTTGTGGAGGTCGATTTGAGGTATCAATTGGTCCAAAATCAAACATGGCTAAACGAAAATTCAAAATATTCAAAGAAAAATGTTCTATATTCTTGTGAAAATGATTGAGAATAAGCAGAATATCGTAATGGCATACTCCTTCTAATATATCGTGCATTAGATCTACGGCATAATTAGATGTGACGTGAAAAGAAGTGATTTTATTGAAAACACATTGCTCTTTTATCCCACATAAAGCAACATTATTCATAAGTATATCACTTTCATAATTCTGTTTGGATCGTAAATAGGCTGCATTTTGGTTGCAATTAATTTCTGTATCACGTTTTGTAAATTTGCAAAATCTACAAGAATATTTACAGTTAAAAGATTCTACAAATCCTATCATACTATGTAAACCGAGATTATGACCTAAAAGAAGAGAAAGTATAAAAAATATCTTTTTATCTCCTTTTGAAGAATTTATAGTTATTCCTTTAGTTTCTAAAAACTGTAATTCCTTAATCAAAGGCAAAAATACTGCTTTATTCCCAAACCATTTTCTATCTTCACTGTGAAATAATAAAGTTAAAAAGATATTATCTAATATGGACTGACATTCGGATGGAAGGCAAGGAATTGCACAATAAACAGCACCTAATTTATCACAATGAGAACCCAGCGGGTTATTATAGGTTCGAAATCGTCATAATATATAAAAAGAGGTAAAACAATATCATCTTTTGCATAATACTTAACTTTATCTTTCCAAAATGGGCATTGAATAAAATTTGAAACATCTTGTGAATCTTCTTTTAATGATTGTATACATGAAATCGTACTCTGAAATGCGTCAGGTAACTCAAAAAATTTTTTAAAAATTTCCTTTAACGGAATAAATTGACCATAAACAAGAACATGTTTTCTTTCAATTACATGTACAGTTTTTACTTTTTCTAATCTATGGCCTATCAAATAATCCTTTGGTGAAATGTATTCGCATGCCTCAAAATGTTTTCATATTTTATATTCTGTCGATAAATGTTCAAAAGAATTTTTTATAGTATTAAATATTAAATCAATGTCATTTTGTACTTCAATATTAACATCTACTGCTGCACAGATATCTTTTATTTTATTTGATAATAAAGATATACTTTCTTTAAAGATATGTTATTTAATATCATTTATTATAGTCTGTACATGAGAACGTGGAATATAAGAATTGTTAAATTGTTAAAGTTTAACAGTAAATATTTCGGCTTGATTATGAATATATATCTTTAAATCATTAAAAGAAATATTACTTTGCACAATATGTTTTTCGGAATCATAAAAATTAATATCTGAACTATATTCATTTTGTATTATTTCTGAATAAGATTTCACATTCTGATTATTATTTGACAAAATTGTGTGCTTTTTTATTAAATGTTTTTCTAGTGTTGCCCATTTGTTAAAGGTACGATGACAATTATCCTCATCACATTGATAGACACTAAATATTTGTGTTTTATGTGCAATTCTAAAATGTAATCCTAAAGAATCTATCAAAGGTACACTTATCTTACATTGAGAACAATTTGGCATTTTTTCAAAATAAGTTTTATACGCTATAATTATTCGCAGTTTGTTCTAATTAAATGAATATATCGCTTTTTTATATTATAAATATAACTAAGAAATCAATTCTTCGAAATCATTTGAAATGTACGATATTTGTTGACTAAAACAGTTTCAGTACCTTCTTCTTTATCCCACTAGGTATATTGCTTGTTGCAAAAATAACCAAATTCGCTCAGCTTCTATGGGATAATTTGCATGAAGTGCATGAAAAGTTTTAAAAGTAGTGTCGATAGCCTTTAACGTCGTTTCCACTTCAAAAAAGACATTATCAATAACGACAATATGTTGATAAATTTCTTTCAATGTAGGTCCAACAATTATTATTTGAGGTTGCAAAGTAAGAGAAAAGTTTTTTAATTTTGTTCTTCTTATATTCAAAGCTGATTCAATATCCCCAGCAACCTGCACAATGATATAATTTTTATTGCAAAAAAGAAAAACGTATTAAAGATAAAAGTATTTGGAAAGTAATAATATTAAAATATTTAATTTTTTTAAATTTTAATATATTGTGTATCATTTGCCACATTTAAAAAATAATAACTATATGTAAAAAAGCAATGCAATATATGTATAGAATATTTAAAACGAAAATGGTTTATTACAGTAAAAATAACAATTATTCATATCTTTAAGTATTAATTACTCATTTTTACATGAAGAATAAACCCTTCAGTAATTTCTTGACGCGGAGGTCGCCATTGTACAGTTCCTTTTCTTTTAATAGCAGTGCTAACTAGAAATAGTTTACTTAATAACTTAAAAACTGGAATTCTGTCTGTATCATTCTCTGTCAGCAGAAATTAATTTCATTATATGAAGCTACATATGTTTTACTATATGTATATAATATTACATTCTTATATGATATCAATTCTTACCTATTGTCAACTGTTCTTCCGATACAAGAGAATTGTCTTTTAATTTCTTTAAAATAAAATCAAATAATTTTGTCCATTCATTGTATAATTTTATACCGGAATCTGGATATAATTTTTCAAAATCTATTTCTAACTGAAATAATGAATTAAATATAATAGTTGGTTAAAAAATATTAAATATAAATAAAAATAATTACAATAAAATATTTAAAATATATAAAAATCGATACCAATAAATATCCGTTTAATGTACTTAGAGCAGGATGCAGTACAATATAATCATGAATATAGGATCTTTTTCTTTCTTTTCCCTTGTCACATACTCTTAGTTTTTCAATTCTAGCTTTTGAAGTTATTTCCCAAGAATTAATTACTTTTGACCAAGATTATGCAATGGCGTAACCATTCAAGATGATCTTTAATATCTTGTGAATGTTCTTGCTTTGAATCTATTGTAAATAGACATCATATATTAACTAAATTTTTAAAAATTTACACGCGCATACACACGCATAAGTTTATATATATTACCTGCAAAATTTTCATTAGCAACAGCTTCAGAACTATTTTTTGATTTATTAATTAATTTTGCTTTTGTCAGTGATCTTCTTGTGTTATAATAACGATGTAATAATTTTCCTTTTGGTATTACCGTATTATTTTTTTTTACATTTTTGCATCTAGATTATCTTAAAAAATGTTACATAAGAATATAAGAATGATATTTTCTAATTAATGCATAATTTTATAAAAATTATTTGCAATAATGTATATAAAAATAAAACTCTTACTATGTGTTCATTGGGAAATAAATTGATAACGTTTTCTGTTAGAAACTTAAATCGATCCACAGTAATTCTGAAATCAAATATTTTTTAACTGAAATACAAAGATGTTAAGGTATCTTCAAAATATAACTATTAAACAATATAAAAAAATACATAATTTAAATTATAAAAAAACTATAAATAAAATTTTAATTTTAGAAACTATAAATAATATTTTTATTGGGTTGTATCTTTTCGACTATAACAGATAAATTAATTTTTTTTAATAGCTTCTAAAAGCACTTAAAAAGCATTGAATTGTAGTGTATTTATTTTATTACTCTTTATAATATTTAATAATGCTAATTATATGAAGTTTAACAGACATGTATAATATAAAGACATTATATAAAGCTTCAATTAAAATGCAATGATAGCAAAAAATGTACCTTTTATTGGGATCAATGGCTAGTTCAGCAGATAAAACACAATCCGCAATATAATTGCGGAGACTATTTGTTAGTTGACTAGTTTTTTTGTATGATGATAATGCTTCTTTTCCTCCGATACTCTCAGATAATATTTGTCTTAAATTCTGCATAAAGTATGATAAAAATTAATATGTATCTATTTATATTTAGTTATACATACATATATATTTATATTTATTATACATGTATATTTATTTATACATAAATTTATAATATTAAAATATTATAAATATATATGACAAATTAAAATTATTAGTACGTACATATAATACTTTTGAAGTTTGTTCAATGCATAGATATATTAAATATAGATCGGGCTTTATTCCATTTCTGCCTTAGATCCCCGCGTGTCAAGATAACTGTCGATAGATAACAAATTTTTCTCCCTTACGCATGCGCATTTGTATATTTCTCTCAGTGAACGATAGATATATGACACATAACAATTGACATTTAACTTTTAAAGTTGGTTATTTTCGCGCTGTCAAAATGAGCCGCCAGGAGAAATGCGTTATTGTACATGCACGAAAGAAGAAAATTTTCCCTCTTTACTCCACTTATCTTGATAAATGCGCAGTAGATAAATGAAGCCTGATCTATATTTAATATATCTATGGTTCAATGGTACTTTTAGATATTTTTAAAATTGTATCAAAGATAGGTAAATTTAAATCAGCAATAATTATTATATCATTATTTTCTTTATCAGCTGTATTTATCATTATTATTTTCATAGAAAGTTATAGATGAATTTACTTGGTTTGGATTATTAGTTAAATTATTTTTTAACCATTCTTTCCATTTTACAATAAATTTTATTCTTTGACCCAGTGTAGGGATTAATGATTCAATCATTTCTACATCCATGTATTTTAAGACTTCATCATCTATATCTTCTTCTGTTGATAAAATAATATGATTAATCACAAAATGTATTAAAATGTATTATACTATGGTCTAGTTTACACCGATCTAATATGTGTAGTCTAAAGATAATATACAAGAACAATTAAAATAAAAATATCTTTAATTAATTTCATTTTAATAAGTGTTACGTCCTGTCGGCTCCACGTTTTTCCTCCCACGAAATGAACAATAATCGTCCGATCGGTCACAAAAAACGGGTCGCGCAATAGAAAAGAACCATTATTATCAAATAATGTTTAGACCTACTAAAAATGATATCTAAACAAATACCGGAAGGGATCAATAACGAAATCCTCTAAACAACGAAACAGACAAACACAGCTGCATAATCTTAAGAAAGAAACAAATAATGCCGCTACGCACTGTCGGCTCCACGTTTTTCCTCTCACAAAAATGAAGCAATAATCGCCCGACTAATCATAAAAAGGATCACGCGACGAAAAATATTTTAAAACATTGAAAACGATGTCAAAAGAAACGACCGGAAAGGACCGATAGTGAGATCCTCTAAATGAATAAATCGACAAACACAGCTGCATAATCTTAAGAAAGAAACAAATAACGCCGCTACGCACTGTCGGCTCCACGTCTTTACCTCCTATAAAGATAAAGCAATAATTGCCCGACCAGTCATAAGAGAGCCGCGGAACGAAAAAATGTTTTAAACATTGAAATCGATATTCAAAGAAATGACCGAAAAGGATCTATAGCGAGATCCCCTAAATAAATAAATGCATAAAAACAGCTGCATAATCCCAGGAGATAACCAAATGAAGAATTCCAAATTTCCTAAGAGGCCGTACAGAGCCCACCAATCAGCAACAATCAAAAATAAGGAGGAGAAGGATCTCACCGAACGACAGTTTTTTACACGTCAAAATCTCAAAAATACTCCCGCCCAAATTGTTAACACGCCCTCAAGATTTAATATAAAAGGGGAAGACTCGCGCATTACGAACACCAACAAAATTAAATTCAGTTGATAGTACAGCGTCAGATTCATTCGGCACAGATTTTTCGGTCGTTCGCTGACTCAAGCAATTCGTTTTACACTGCGGGAGTTCCGATTACGTCTTAAAACCTATTAGAGTCAGTGCTCAACAACGACCACCCGCCGAGCAAGACCCACAACTGGGACCACAACTACACTAGCAGCTAAAACGCAACCAATCTGCCTAAGTAGTAAGTTTAATTACCTTCTCTTTTGTTTTTTTTTTTTTTTTTTTTTTACATTGTTTCCTTTCCCCTTTATTCAACCCTGTTCTTTATTTAAAGTACCTAAAACCGCGCCGACCCGCCGATTCTCGCGAGCAAATCGAGACAATAGATCGGACGACACGACCGTGTGCGAAATCGCGCCGTAACATACATAACACTGTTCTTTATTTAAAGTGCCTAAAATCGCGCCGATCCGCCGATTCTCGCGTGCAACCGAGACCATAGATCGGACGACACGACCGTGTGCGAAATCGCGCCGTAACATACATAACACTGTTCGCAAATCTTTATTATTATTATTTTTTTTCTTATTATAAACTATTGTAACAAATACCAATCAGAATAAAATCTTTAGAATCGCACTCGTTCCCCTTCTTTTTTGGTTGATGACCTCCGTACTTATGTAACACCCGCGATCCACACACACAAACACACACACTCATAATTTTAAGGCCGATATCAATAAGATTATATGTACAACGTTAGGAATTAATTGAATAAATGTTAAATTAAATATTAAATAATCGGTAAATTTATTTAATTCCCTCACTCTCTCCACGCGAAAGATCACACTTGGTCCCGTCCCGCGTAAAAGAGATTCGATTCTCTTATCAAAAAGGGACCACCGAGAGAGCGTTCGCATAACAGAGTAATAACGACACCCGTCGTTTACCTGTTTGCTAACCTGCAGCTCGCTCGACCGAGTCACTCGTCGATAAGACTTTTGACATCGGAACAATTCCTGTTACGCCCTTCCTCTGACCCATCCTTTCTATGGGCCTGGACATAACATAAGCAACTTTAATTTATTCAACTATTTTTATATAAATATTCGGTGTGATCACATTAATCGTTCACAATTCGCACAAACTTGTCGATCGTTCGCTCTTTCGCTATTCGTCGTCGCCTCTCTCCTTTAGCCGAAGGCTCGTCTCAATTTCTCCCCACGCAATACAATATACATATTTGTGTAAACATGTTTTCGCTCGATGATCCGTTAGGATTCAAATACAATAAGAATTTCTCACAACATGCCTACAGTTTCGACCATTCTGACACTTTAGTTCGCCCCGAACTAATATTATTGTTATTATAACAAGATATATCTGTATATATAAAAAGAAAAACAGATCAATAGAAACTCGGCTGTAAATTAATTTAATCAACTATTTCCTAAGCTGTTTTCTATGGGCATACGAATCTATGATTTAATTTTATCTGCTGACAAGATAGTATTAAGAGGCTTTTTTTTGCGTAAGATTATACCCTGGTATGTAGTAATTACAAAACGATTTTTATAAAATATTTTTTTAATTAAATAAGGGCCTTTAAATTTCAGAGTCAGCTTTTGATTAACACCAGGCTTGTGTTGTAAAACTTTAATCAATATGAAATTACCTTCTTGATGCTTAGAGATTTTATGTCTTTTATCATAATTTAATTTATTATATTCCTGCACTGCTCTGTTTGCTATTTTGGCCGCATATCTTAATTTTTCGCGTTCTTGTTCAAGAATATTCTTGAACAAGATAATATTATCGCTTTCTGTTAAATATTCTATAATTTTTCGCAACTCTTTATCGGTATTATTTCGCTGTTCATATCCCAATAATAATTTACTGGGAGTAGTCTTAATTGATCTATGCCACGTATTATTAATTACTCGTTGTGCCTTACCTAAATGACAATCCCATTTGATTGGTTCATCTACTATTTTTGCCAGAGTGGTTTTAAGAAAACGGTTTACGCGCTCTACCATTTACCCACGGCGACGCTACCGCTGTCATACTGTGCTTAATCTCATTTTCTTGTATAAAATTTGCAAAATTTTTGGATGAAAATGCTGTTCCTTGATCGCTGACTATTTTATTTGGAAGGCCAAATGTACTGAATAGAGACACCAAATGCTCAACGACTTCCTGAGTGGTGGTAGATTTACAAGCATAAGACAAGTATATTTTGTGTACGCATCCACCACGACCAATATATATTTATATCCTTTATAGGTCTCTTCTAACGGGCCAAAATGATCCACGTGAAGCGTGTACATTGGTATCGCGATATTCTCCACAATTTCCATTTCATCTTCCATTTTTCCTGACGCAATAGCATAACTTAAGCACTTAACGCAATTATCTATATTGTCTAACTCGCAGCTTTAAGCAAGGAAACCAGTATTGTTGTAAAATTCCATGTATCGTTTTGTCTATTTCAATATGACCCATCTCATCATGATAAATACGAATAATTGCACCTATTATAGAATCAGGAATCACAAATAGTTGTTTATCAAGATGATTTCTAAAAAGTAACCTATTTATTAACGTGAAATACTTATTTTCTTTAGTTTCTAATGATACAGCTATTTCCTTCAATTTAGGATCCATCAACTGCCTGTACATAATCTCATCTTCGATAGAAATATTACTAATAGTTAATATGTGTCGACTAAGACTATCCACATGGACCATTTTATCAGACGCACGACGTTTTAATTCAAAACAATATTTTTGCAAAACAAGACTCCATCTCGCAATTCGCGGATTGATATTAATTTTTTTCATGGCCATTACCAAAGAATTGCAATCGGTTACAATTTTGAAATCTATTCCCTGAAGATAAACATGGAATCTCTCGATCGCCTTAACTATGCCAATGTTTCCAGCTCAAAACTGTGATATCGCCTTTTTATTTCTGTAGTCGTCTTACTAAAATATCCTATAGGACTGAAATGTCCATCCGTTTGTTTCTGTAATAATATGGCCCCAAAACCCTGACAACTCGCATCAGTGTGTAGTTCAGTTTTGCTTGTTAAATTGTATATACATAAAACTGGGGGTGAAGCCAATTCTTTTTTAAGATGATTAAATGAATCTTCGCATTAAAAGATCATCAAAATTAAAAGGGACATTTTTTCTAAGTAACATCTGTAACGGTCTAGTTTTAATAGCATATTCTTTAATGAATTTTCGAAAATAATTACTTAACCCTAAAAAACTTTGTAACTCTTTGAGATTACTTGGACGAGGAATATCCAGGATTGCCTGAACATGCCTTTCACTTAATGTTATACCCTTTTCAGAGACCAGATAACTTAAATATTTAATTTCCTTTTTTAAAAACAAACATTTTGACACATTAAGCTCCAACTTAAATTGTTTAAGTAAAACTAATACTTTTGACAATATTTTAAGATTCTCAGTAATCTCTTCCGTAACAATTAACAAATCATTTATGTAAACTAATATTTTATCCTGACGAAATCAGATCTTTAAATATATAAATAACCCGTTTTTGAAACTCCGCCGGAGCTTCCGAATAACCAAAAGGCAATTTCAAAAATTCGAATTAGCCGCTAGGAGTAGCGAAAGAAAAATATTTTGTGTCTTCCGGATGAATAGAAATCTGATGAAAGCCGTCCCTTAAGTCCAATTTTGTAAAAATCTTCTTGCCAAATAGTTTATCCAACTGCTTCTCCATAATTGGGAAAGGATATTTTTGCGGATATATTCTTTGATTTAATGGCCTTAAATCTACACACATCCTTTTTTACCATTGCGTTTTGGTACACAAACTACTCTAGAACAATAAGGCGATACGCTCGGCTTTATTATATTTCTACTCAACAAATCTTCTATAATGTCATCTAATTCTTTCTTTTCAGTTACCGACATTCTTGTTAATGCATAACGAAAAAACGATGGATCTTTTAGATATACCCTAACTTGATAATTGTCTTTTAATTGGTTTACCTCGCTATTGTCTACCGACTTAAATACCTTCAATAAATCTTGTTTTGTTGTAAAAGGCAGATCCAGGTCTAGATTTTTCTCAATAATATTGTATTTATTTAGTTCTTCTAGTACATCAATATTAAATATCGCGTGAATAAATTCTTCTGCTTCATTTTTATTTTTTTCAAAACTAAATTTACCCTGCTGATAAATTAATTTAAAACTAGACTCTGTCAAAAATTGCCTTTCTATCAATATTTCACAATCCATCGTATTATCATCTATTACGTACAATTCAATGTTATACCAAGAATCCGGAAGTTCTTTTAAAATTATTTGATCATAAATTTTTCCTATTATTCTTATAATCGAATTATTTACCCCCTTCAAATTCATAGCTACGCACGCTAATATATGTTGTATTTTTTCCCGCATAATCGATTCTATTAATTCTTAAAGTCGTTGTGTTAATTTCAGCTGAGCCAACCTCCATGATATCTGCCTGTTGTTCAATCATGACTTGTAGGCGCCCTTGCCTCGGATGCTCGTAATGGACATGATAAACTTATGTGACCCTCCTTTCCACATTTGAAACAAGTGGTTTTCCTGAATTGAAAATAACTACCTGAGACAATGCCAGACTGTTTATTGCCAGGACCTGTAGTCTCGGTTGAATTTTGCTGCTCAATCGATCGATTGTTATGGTAGTGACTTTGACCCTCGCTTCGAAAATTTGACTCTCTAAACGTTCGTTTAGGTGTTACCGTGTTATTGTCCGCACATACTCTAAAAAATCAGGGATATTCGTTAACTAAGACTAATTTTCTCAAAATTGGATCTTTAATTCCAGCCGAAAGTAAATCTATCTTCTCCTTCTCCGATAACGATAATAACTGCATCAAATTTAATTTGTCCTCTGCATAGTCAATAAATTTTTCCCGGTGCTAATTCCAGGTTTGCCGTCCAATTCTAGCCAACGTAGCCGTATAGGATTCTTTTACTTCAAAATATCGCCTAATTTCATATTTAAAATGCTCCCAGTTCGCGACTGCCTTCAACTTCTTTCGATTATGTTAATCTAATGCTCGATCTCTTAATTGACTGACTGCCACCAAGACCATAACGTTATTGTCAATGATACGTACTTGCCACGCTCAAAATCCGCTCTAGCTATCTCATCACATTTTCTTCGTTCTTACCCGCAAACGTTGGTATAAGCTTTGTGGCAAATTTAATCTACTGCCAATGGTTTCCGCTTACGTTTGATCCCGGGCTAGCCATGCTACCCGCACTCATCTCTCTCGACATCCCCGGAGCCATCCTTGCATCGTTCACCATCCTTTGTCTTTCATCCATCTTTCTCATCACTGCGTGAATAAAATCCTGCACATTGACATTCGGGATACTACCCAGCGCCTCGTTGTTTCCCGCCGGTCCCGAAACACTCGGACGCACCACCTCTTCTCCCACGTCGCTCTCTGGACCCATTTCCGGAATCTGATCAGGCCACCCGTTCTCCTCACAATGATCCAAGATCCGCTCAAATAATCTTACTCGCGAATTCTTCGTCGACAGATTCAACTGTGCCGCCAATTTCTGCAGCTGATTTATTATTAATAGAGCTAACTGCTCACGATCCATAAAAACAACAGCATCGACCGATTACACATTCACCTGATCGCAATTTGCCGCGATGAAAATCATGCCCCGTGGCAGATTTTCAGATTCCTCATATTCCACTTCTGAGAAATTTACTGTAGTCTAAAGGTACTATACAAGAACAATTAAAATAAAGATCTCTTTAATTAATTTCATTTTAATAAACAACTTTAATTTATTCAACTATTTTTATATAAATATTCGGTGTGATCACACTAGTCGTTCACAATTCGCACAAACTTGTCGATCGTTCGCTCTTTCGCTACTCGTCGTCGCCTCTCTCTTTTAGCCGAAGTCTCGTCTCAATTTCTCCCCACGCAATACAATATATTTGTGTAAATATGTTTTCGCTCGATGATCCGTTAGGATTCAAATACAATAAGAATTGCTCGCAATATGCTTACACATGTGTATCAAGTACAATGCACAACGATTTATTCCGTGATGGCAATTTCCGCGCAACAAAGGTAATGTAGAGTATAACCAATACCTGAAGCGAATGAATCATTGTCGCGCACTGTACTTGATATGCGTATTAAATGGTCAGTGTAAACAAGGCCTATGATTCTCAGCAAACGAGAGAAAGATATTACAAAAATTGTATACAATCATAATCATTCGTTTCTCTCATAGAACAAGGGAAATCTAAAGTATAGCCGATAGTATCATATTACCTATACACTATTCCCCTTGTCTTGTGAGAAGACTGCGGAACGAATTTATGACCGTAATTATACATGACAAATTTTTTTTGTAATATCTCTCCTGTTTGAAAAATCATAGATTTGATTTATTACTGATCATTTAATACGCGTATTAAGTACAATGCGCAATATTGATTTGTTCGTCTCATTGTCAACCATGATTATTTCCCCTTGCCCTGCGAGAGGGACTACGGAACGAATCAATGACCGTGATTGTACGGTAAAATGTTAAAAAGAATTTTATACTTACCTATAAATTTCGAAATAACGTCTTTCGACATTCCCTAACTATCAAGTAATTCTCGAATCATTTGTAAAACTGTGAATGGGCGCACTCTGGGAAACACGTATTGCTGACATACTGGTAGAATTTATTTAAGGCACTGGATATAGGAATCTTCACACAATAGATTAGCATACACTTTAATATACGTTTAATGATGTGACGGAACACGTTTAATTGCACAAACTCTGTGAATAAAAAATCGTCGCGGTCACAATGGTGTCGACTGAAGTCAATTTTAAGAGGATCCAACAGGGTTCATTTTACCGACAAAATTAGTTCGACTAAAAATCTTTTTTTGGCTGCACAGATCAATAAATCCTTTTACATAGTTAAAGTACTTTTAATAACGAGTTCTGGACGCTATAATTTATGTAAAAAATTATACTTTTATTATCGACTCATTGAATTAATATTTATTTAATATAAAAGTTTTTTACTTTATTCACACGAAAGATGTGCTCCATGTTTGGAATAACGTGGTAGAACATAAGTAAATTTTTGAAAATGATTTTAAAAGCCTAGTAAAAAAGTTTTTTAGTCGAACTTTTTAGAAACTGCTTTCATACATATATGATGTATGAAATCGAGACGCGAGGTAATACAGAGCAATTTTTAGTTGACCGATCTCGAGATAGATGGAACTGCAATTTGTTTGTGTAACAAGGACAGTTGCCGAATAAACAGAGAGCGAGAACGTATAAAGAGCAAGCGAGATAGCTAACCCTCGCGAATGAGTCTTCGGAACGCTTTGATGTCGTTTATCTCGCTTACTCCCGCACACACTCTTGCATAATGCATAACACATATGCAGAAAACTGATTGGTCTATAAGCACTTGCAAATTCAATCAATCGAATTCCTTATGTATGTGCGTTATACGCTTATGCAAAAGTGTGTGCTTCCCGCTTTACTCACTCTCTCTCTCTCTTTCTCTCTCTCTCTTTCTCTCCCTCTCTTTCTCTCTCTCTCTCTCTCTCTCTATCTCTCTCTTTCTCTCTCTTTGCTAATTCATTATTATATTCTTTTCACGTTATCTTTCATTCATATGGCTTTTGTTTTTCCTTAAATACAAATAATTTATGTATTTCCATTTTATAACTTTCGTGAAATACGCAATGAGTTATTTTCTCTTCCTATTTTGCGATTCTAAATATCTCTACATAATATAATTCTTTACTTTGATATAGAAATAATCCTTATGACAATTGATTTTATTTATTTATATTATGAAACATGTATATAAAGTGGTATATGAATACTTCACTTTTATGCTATTTTGTATATATATTTCATAACATATATATGTATATATATATATATATTTTATTTATTTATACATGTATATAAAGTGGTATATGAATACTTCACTTTTATGCTATTTTGTATATGTTTCACAACATATATATATATATATGTGAAACATATATACAAAATAGCATAAAAGTGAAGTATTCATATACCACTTTATATACATGTTTCATAATATAAATAAATAAAATCAATTATCATAAGGATTATTTTTATATCAAAGTAAATAATAATATTATGTAGAGATATTTAGAATCGTAAAATAGGAAGAGAAAATAACTCATTGCGTATTTCATGAAAGTTATAAAATGGAAATACATAAATTATTTGTATTTTTATTTTTGTATAAGGAAAAAAACAAAGAAAATAAAAACCATGAGACAACAGCGTGAATAAAAGAATATAATAATAAATTAGCAGAGAAAAAAAAGAATATAAATATAGGAATATAAATTGAAAGAGGAAGAAGAAAAGAAGAATAAATAAATAAATTTATGAATTAAATTTTTTTATTTCAATGTCATTCTTTATATAAATGTGTGTGTGTTCGTGTGCGTGCGTGTGCGTGTGCGTGTGCGTGTGCGTGTGCGTGTGCGTGTGCGTGAGCGTGTGCGTGTGCGTGAGCGTGTGCGTGAGCGTGTGCGTGAGCGTGTGCGTGAGCGTGTGCGTGAGCGTGTGCGTGAGCGTGTGCGTGAGCGTGTGCGTGAGCGTGTGCGTGAGCGTGTGCGTGTGCGTGTGCGTGTGCGTGTGCGTGTGCGTGTGCGTGCGCGTGCGTGCGTGCGTGCGTGCGTGCGTGCGTGTGTGTGTGTGTGTGTGTGTGTATGTGTGAGAGAAAGAGAGAAAATAAAATTGAGTAGAAAATTAATTAAAATAAGGGTATCCTGGTGCGGGAAGGGCGGGAATGTATCCAGCTGGTGCAGGCTGGTGTGCGAGAACGTATCCGGCTGGTGCGGGCTGCGCGAGAACGTATCCGGCTGGTGGTGCGGCCTGCGCGGGAACGTATCCGGCTGGTGCGGATGGCGCAGGCACATATCCGGTTGATGCGGGTGGCGCAGGCACACATCCGGTTAGTGCGGATGACGCAGGCACGTATCTGACTGGTGCGGATGGCGCGGGCACGTATCCGGGTGGTGCGGACGGTGCGAGGACGTGCACGACTGGTGCGGGCGGCGCGGGGACGTACCCAGATTGTAAATACGTCGCCGGCATGTACGTACGTGCTTGTATATCGGCGACGTATTTTCTGTGCCTCCTTTCTTTATTAATGGCCCGCCGCATCGTTCATACGCTGAAAAGAAAAAAATATTTAATATTTTTGCATGTGTACGTATATATATATATATATATACATATATGCAGCATTTTAATTGGGACACCTAAAGTAGATATTCAAGTCAATTCAAAAAGCTTTAATTAAATTTGTTCACATCAATCATTATTTTGAAAAATTTTATTGATATTTTCCCACGCCTGGTATGTAATAATGTGTAAATATTTTTTAAAATTACCTTTCGTATATTTTTATAAATTTATGAATTAAATTTTTTTATTTCAATGTCATTCTTTATATAAATGTGTATGTGTGGCGTTGGTTGGGGCGATGTGCCTACATTTTTGTGTGTCCCCACCGTCGGTGTCGTCGCCATCGTCACCATCGTTGTCGCCGTCCTCGCCGTTCTCGCCGTCGTTGCCGTCTTCGCCGTCGTCACCGACGTCCTCGCCGTTGTCGCCATCGTCGTCGTCGCCGTTGTCGCCACCGCCGTCGTCGCCGTTATCGCCGCCGCCGTCGTCGCCGTAATCACCGGCGTAATCCCTTTTATGGACCCCTCGCTACGTGCTAACAAATAATATATTGACTAGTACCACAAGAACATGTTCTCGGGTAGATATCTCAATTTCCATTCCCAACATCCTAACAACCAAAAAAGAGGCACTATAATAGGCCTAATCGATAGAGTATTCTTATTATCACATCTCATGTTCCATGAAAAGAATATCAAATTTATAATAAAGATTTTATTGGATAACTCCTATCCAATCGATTTTATATTCAAAACAATTAACAACCGTATAAAGTTTTTAATTAACAATAGATCATCCGACAGAAAATCACAAACACCCAATAATAACTCATACTTCACAATTCCATATTTACATTCAGTAACTGATAAAATAAAGAATGCTCTAAAAGATGTCGACATCAAATTAGCCTACTACAGCATAAACAAAAATAACAAATTTATTAAGACTCATAAAGATCCTATCTCTATTCCCATGAAAACAAACGTGGTATATAAAATTAATTGTCTAAATTGCGACGCTTCATATGTTGGCCAAATAGGTAGGAAACTGAATATTAGGATAAAAGAACATAAGACCAACATAATGAAGCCCGGTAACAACAAATCAGTGATCACTGACCACCGCCTAACATACAATCATGACTTTGACTGGGACAATGCACAAATACTAGACAATGAGCCCTATTATACAAAAAAACTGATATCTGAAATGTTACACATCAAATGACAAATAAACAGCATAAATCTACAAACAGATACAGAATGTTTGCCAGCTATTTACGAGGATATAATAAACAAACTACCTAAGATCTAATGTCACTTATCTAACTCTTTCCATTTTAAATGTATTTTTCGCCCTTGAGCTCATTACCATCTGTACCTTTGACATAACTACACGTTAAATATTAGTTGCGCGATATATATACCATAGATTCAACAACACGCAAACGGAATGCATATCCTGTAGGCTTTTTCTGAGTTACCACCATTATACATAAAGTAGCGGTAAATAACTTTATTATAAACAGGTATTTATTATACTCATTTTATTAATACAGACTTAACCCCTCAATCTAACTGCATACCTCCCGCGGTCTGGAAACCTCGGAGAATTGCCTCACGGGATTATTATGCAAGCCGTACAATAAAAGAGCCGAACAAGTTGGGTCGTTTTATATATATGTAATTTGTACTACTAACATGCGACAAATATGTACAGCTGTTCTAAGGCATTGATCCATTTAATCATGCGAATACGATTTTTAGTTTACACATTGCTTACGCCTTAATTAGACGATGCGTTCTCATTAACCTTGTTTCTATCTATTTATAATTTACACATTTATTTTATATATTATGTTGAAGAGGATTCAAAACATGAATCAAAACGTTCAGTTTTTTATTACAATTTCCATCTTTTTATAGAATGTTACTAATGTAATTAATGTTAATATACCTGTGACACATTACCTATATAAAAAACTTATAATTTGATTCACATCCCTCCTCGCTCCTATTGCCTCTTTCGTATTTACTTATTTATAAATAATATATTATTTATTATATTAATAAGAAAAGAGAGAGAGAGAGAGAGAGAGGGAGGGAGAGCGAGGGAGGGAGAGAGAGAATGAAGGGGAAAGTTGTATAATTTTCTATTGACACTTTTTTTGCCAAATATTCAGTATCGCTACAAACGAATCAATATATTGTTTTGCTGTTTATAATGTGAATAAACTGTATCATTCACTCACTCATTCACTCTCTTTTTCGCTCTTTTTTTATCTATGTTTCTCAAAATTATCTTTCTCTATCTGTTCATTTATTCGTTACGTACATGTTGTATGTGTATAATAAATAGACATATTATCTGTGTTTATATGTGTGTGTTTGTGTTGCATATAATAGTAATTCTATATACATATATACATACAAGCTATTAAAAGATTAGACGAACTTTGAAAGAAAAAACAGGACTTCAAAATAAACATTTTTTGATATACTGGTTTTCTCTGTACGACGTTTTGTTGTAATATTATATAGTATAAAATTAAAGTTTCGTGACTTCAATAATAATACTAGATTAAAAGAAAATGTCATAGTCTTTTATTTCTTTTTAAAGTTTCTCTGTCTATTTTTTACCACTATACAAGGTGGACCATTTTAACCTATCTAGTCGAATATCTCAAAAACCAAGCCCGGGAGAGAAAAATGTTTCAGACAAAAGTTATATGGTTTCGAGGGGGCCATAAGATGGTACCATTGGTTTGACCTTGAAAAGTCATTTAAAGGTCACGTGAAGGTCACTTCAAGTTTTTTAAATGGAACACCCTATATATTTTTACATATTCTTGTAGCTCATCTCGAGAGCTTTCCAAAACACTTATGACAAAGTATTTTTCATTAAGTATTTTTTGAGTTATAAGGCTTCAAAGTTGCAGTATTTTGATATAAAATACAAGATATCTCGTAAAATATTCAATTTTTGATTATCTTACTCTAATATCTTATTCTAATATCTTACTTTTATGCACAGAATAATGAGACGAATCAATTGGTGTAAAGAAAACACATAATTATGTTAAAGTAAAAATGTGTAACTGTTAGTTGCAAATTCAGATTTTTACTTTAACATAATTATGTGTTTTCTTTACACCAATTGATTCGTCTCATTATTCTGTGCATAAAAGTATTGGAGTAAGATAATCAAAAAATGAATATTTTACGAGATATCTTGTAATTTATGTCAAAATACTGCAATTTTGAAGCTTTATAACTCAAAAAATACTTAATGAAAAATACTTTGTCATAAGTGTTTTGGAAAGCTCTCGAAATGAGCTACAAGAATATGTAAAAATATATAGGGTGTTCTATTTAGAAAACTTGAAGTGACCTTCACGTGACCTTTAAATGACTTTTCAAGGTCAAACCAATGGTACCATCTTATGGCCCCCTCGAAACCATACAACTTTTGTCTGAAACATTTTTCTCTCCCGGGCTTGGTTTTCGAGATATTCGATTGGATGTATTAAAATGGTCCATCCTGTATATATATATATATATATATATTTCGAACATCCTATATATATATATATATATATATATATATATATATATAGGATGTTCGAGACTTATCGAACCATTAATCTACAGTAGATTCTCGTCATTTTAAAACAAAAATCCTGTCTAGATAATAACAAAATATCAAAGGTGTTGTAGTTTGTAGATGTAAAAAGTCAACCATTTCCTGTAATGCAAGAGAGAAATTAAAGTTATTTCTGATGAGAAACTCCAGATTTATGTTTTTGTTTCGTTCGTTTTTTCAGATTATTGAGAGAAGATGGGTCATAAAAAAAATAAATTTTTTAATATAATGTTTGAAATTTATTTTTTTGACATATAAAACATAATCATATGATCTTACGTACGATCAGTCCGTCTGTCTTTTTTTTAATTTGAAAAAACAAAATGGATACACAAATCTCGAGTTTCTCATTAGAAACAATTTTTTTTCTAATTGTATTACAGAAAAGGTCAAATGTGATTTTTTATATTTTCAAACTACAACACCTTCAACGTCATTTTGTCATAGAGATTTACAGAAATCTAGTATAAATCTGTAGGATTAAAAACGCATTATTTAACATACTGCATTCCTCAGAGCACTGTTATTAGAAGATAAGTTTTATGTGCGCGCTTGCGACGGTGCAGGCGATAGCGGCTAGATCATACGACACGAGTATCTAGTATTGTTTATAACAGATTAAAATATTGAGAAAGCACGATGAATCATTAGTATAAGATATTGAGAGAGCACGATGAATCAATGCAGTCTCTCAGGGCAGTCTGTATCCAGTCGTCATTCTGTGCATACACCATTATATTATACTCTATATCCTCAATAAATCCTTTTCTTAGTTAATAACATCTTTCTGTCCCCCATATCCCACATATTTTTAAAGAAGTTCGTGAAAAGTTCAAGACATTAAGACGTTAAGGCGTAAAGTTCAAGAAGTTCAAGGCGTTTACGAATCTCAAGACGTAATTTAAAGAAGTTCGTGAAAAGTTCAAGACATTAAGACGTTAAGGCGTAAAGTTCAAGAAGTTCAAGGTGTTTACGAATCTCAAAACGTAATTTAAAGAAGTTCGTGAAAAGTTCAAGACGTTGAAGCGTAAAATTAAGAAGTTAAGACGTAATTTAAACAATGTCGGAATCAGGCGCTAGCACAGAAAATGACTATTTGCACATGAAGCTCACGAATATGACGATGGTTAAGTTGAAACAAGAATTAAAAAGACGAAAATTGAAAACGACGGGACCGAAAAATGAGGTCATTCTAAGACTGTTACCATTTATGCAACTCGAACATCAGCATGGTGAAATGGAATATCACGACGATGAGGATGAAAGTGATAACGAAAACGCACAAGGAAGATACCCGAAAAAGCAAGAAGATGATGGTGAAAGTGATACACATTCGAGTGACGAAGATAAAGCACCACTTGCTGAAAGAAGACAAAATAAAACAAGAAAAGCTCGAGTAAATTAGTTACTGACATTCAGAGATGTTGAAGAATCCTTAGAGACGTTCAACGGAGATGACAAAGTCGACGTGAAAATATGGATTAAAGACTTCGAGGAAATGGCTGAATTGTGCGAATGGTCCGACGCCCAGAAGATAGCATATGCGAAACGCCTCCTTCGTGGATCAGCGAAGCTGTTCGTAAATTATGAAAGATGCACAAAGACGTGGAAGAAATTACGGTGCGCATTAAAAGAAGAATTTGCCAATGTTGTGGATAGTCATACAGTGCATCGAGAGTTATCGCGGCGAAAAAAAACAATTGACGAATCATATCAAGCATACATATATAAAATGCTCGAGATCGCTGCACAAGCTAATATTGACACGCCATCGGTAATTCGATATATTATTAAAGGTATTCAAGACGACGCAGTTAATAAAACAATATTACATGGAGCAAAAACAATACGTGAATTAAAAGAAAAGTTCGTGCAATACGAAGCGATAAAAAGGGGAAGGCAAATCGAAGATGAAGCAGTCGAAGTGGGAGGAAAAGAAAAAGATGACACGAGGAAACACAAGTTCGACGGAGACAAGATGTTTCAACTGTGGTAGCAGAGATCATTTGGGTAAAGTGTGTCCCACGAAAGACAAAGGTGCCAAATGCTTTAAATGCAATCAATATGGACATATCGCGAAATCATGTAGAGGGACAGTAAGTGCGCAGAAAGAAGCCGCAAGTGTAAATGCTAAAAATCCGCAATAGAAGCAGATAAAGCAGGTAGAAGTTGCGAATCAATGTTTATTAGTATAATAGATATGGGTAGTGATCTGAACTTGATGAATCGAAAATGTTATGAAAAAATGGATCGTCCGAATTTAAATAAGAAGATAAACTTTGACGGCTTAAGCTCGTTAAACAATAGCACGTACGGTTTATTTGAAATAAATGTTATTATTGACGGCAAAACATATAAGATCATATTTCATGTTGCCGACGATAAAATAATGAAGCATGCAATCTTGATTGATGCTGACTTTTTGAATCAGGTAGAATTACATGCAGTAGGAGGTCAGGTAACTATCCGAAAAATTCCTGAAAAATCAATTTATGCGAATAATTCAGAATTACCTGAGGTGTTAAAAGTTGATATAATAGAAGACGCGAATCCATTTGATTTTTCATATGTTTCCGATAAAAGCACACGACAAGAAATAGAAGTCATTGCAAAAAATTATGAGCCCAAGAAAACGCGTGAAGTCAATGTTAAAATGACATTAATTTTGAAAGATGATATTCCAGTTTATCAAAGACTACGTAGATTATCTCAGTCGGAAAAGCAAGAAGTTGATAACCAATTAAAAACATGGATAGATGACGGTATCATAAGACCTTCTAATTCTGAGTACGCAAGTCCTGTCGTGTTAGTAAAAAGAAAAATGGTGATACAAGAATTTGTGTTGACTTCCGAAAATTGAATAAGAAAATTATAAAAGACCATTACCATTGATTGAGGATCAATTAGATCGTTTACAAGGCGCGAAAATTTTCAGTACACTCGATCTAAAAAACGGATTCTTTCACGTTGAAGTAGCTGAAGAAAGTAGGAAATACACTTCTTTTATTGTTCCCACAGGTCAATATGAATTTATGCGAATGCCGTTTGGACTTTGCAATTCCCCTGCAGTGTTCCAAAAATTTATAAATGCTGTCTTTAAAAATTTAATTTCTGAAGGAGTCGTATTAACTTACATAGATGATTTAATTATACCTTCACAAGATATTGAACAAGCAATTAATAATTTAAAGCGTGTGACAGAAGTATTGAATCAAGCTGGACTGCATTAACTGGCAAAAATGTAAATTTATCCAAACAGAGATTATATATTTAGGATATATTGTGACGAATGGAACTATAAAACCCGCGGAATGCAAAACTAATGCAGTTATGAAATTTCCAGTTCCAAAATGCATCAGAGACGTGCAAAGTTTTGACGGTCTTACAAGTTACTTTCGTAAATTTATTTATCATATGATTTTATTTAATTATCATATAATATCATATATGACTATACTTGGTAAGACATGATCAGATATTGACAAAATTCATATATGGCCAACTTTTTTTTCCGGGACATTAGAGGAAGAACTAATAAAAATATAGTTATACAACTAAAATCTGTATGTAATTATTGGCGATTCTTTGAATCATAATTGTAGTAGTACATTTTTTGTCTTGAATACCCAATTCTTGAAAAAAAATTACATTTAACTGAATTTTATTTATTTTGCCTCTTTTTTTTGAATAATTGAAATTTTTCGCAAAAATACCTTTTGTGTTATTACACTATTTCTTATTATTATTTATGTGCATACTCACGCGCGCGCGCGCACACACACACACACACACACACACACACACACACACACACACACACGCGCGCGCGCGCGCGCACAAATAATCGTAAGACAGTGACTATATTTGAAAAATAAAAGTATAGTCTTTTGTTTATCTAATATTAAAATAAAAATTTATTTAATATATATATGTGGTTTACATGAACACTCTGAAACTATTTATCCCAGAGGCGATCTATTCGTGTGCTGGATGAAAAATATTTTATATCAGATGTGGTTTGCATGAACACTCTGAAACTATTTATCCCAGAGGCGATTTCCGTGTGCTGGGTATTTCTTTATCCTAGAGGCGATTTCCGTGTGCTGGGTATTTAAAAACTATTTATCCCAGAGGCGATCTATTCGTGTGCTGGTTGAAAAATTCTGTATATCAAATGTGGTTTGCATGAGGATTACAGTTTTTCTAAATGTTGAAAACACATTTGTTATCAAAATATATAATTATTAATTTTTAGTACCAATTAGATAAATATTTGTAAACAAAAGACTGTGCATTTATTTTTCGAAGAATATTATTAAAAGTGATAAAATAAATTTGTATCAACTTTACATAATATTAATTTATTTTTTGCAGGCAACAATTATTGAAGCTAATGAAGACCGAATATGACTCCAAGCACTAACATTAGTACGGGTACTATCGACGGATCCATTGATTTTCGTAAATCGACAGAATCACTTCCTGATGTGACGGATTCGAACGTTAGTATCCAGACAATACAGTGCCTAGAGTCAACCTCAGATACAGGTATGTGTAATGAAAATGTCGATCATTGCGAAGATAACTATTTTGTTATCGATAATGGCCCTCTGGATATAAATCATATCCAGGAAAGCATGCCTGAAGGCCGTCGCATTGTCGATATTTCTTTCATGTGGAATGAAATCCACAGAACATTCAATAATCATGCGCGAGGTATAGAGTGTCAATTTAAAGATTGGAAACTCATAAATTCTCGTCGCATTGGGTTCATGACGCAATTGTTTTTCAAGTGCCAAATGTGCAATTATAAAGTCAACATTTGGTCAGAACCCAAAAAATCGGAAACATTGGACATTAATACAGCTGTTGTAGTAGGCACTGTTACAATGGAAATTGGTTATGCCCAGCTTGAAGAACTGTGTGCAGCCATAAATGTTCCTTGCATGTCCGAAACAACTTACGTCAAATACAAAGAGAATGTGGTTGACGACTTTCAAAAGACAGCCATTGAAAATATGAAAATGGCTGCCGAAGTTGAAAAGCAGCTTGCTCTGGACGAAGTTATAAACGGTATTTCGTATATAACAGTCGTGACGGATGGTAGTTGGATGAAGAGATCGTACGGCACCGCCTACGACTCTTTTTTCGGTATTGGAGCCATAATTGTGGCAGAGACGACTCAGCCAAAAACCATGTAGAGACGGTATGGTTTTGTAAAATTGCGAAATGTTGTAAAGCACAATATTTTAAATATGCATAAAGAAATAGAAAAGACCGCCGAGCTACGGAGAAAAGAGGAACAAACACTTCAACATCATAAGGCTATGGAATTACAAAAAGATATATTGAACATTCCTAGCCATGTTTTTGGTGAACATAAGCGATGCGAAGCACGCGGTCATATATGCAAAGAGATTGGTAATGAAACAATAAATTATGTACCATTTCTAGAAAAATACGGTCTGTATAAAAAAATAGAAGGTGCCATCAAATATCTCAGTGGTTATTCCGACAGCTTGTTGCTAAATTTAACCAATAATCCTGCAGAATCGTTCAATTCGATAATCTACAAAGAAATAGGTAAAAAGCGTATTATGTTTGGTAAACGAGGCTCTTACAATGCAAGAGTTGCGGGAGCAGTAGTTCAATACAATACGCAACAAGTCTTTGCACAATTGCATCAAAGCATGTGTAAAACTGTTCCGCCTATTATCGAGAATCTGGAAAAACGACGACAAATAAAAGTTGCAAAAACCAGAGAATCTCGACAAACACAGGGAAGGGAGAAAAAATTAAAACAAGAGTCAGGAACAGATCGTTATTACAGTCCGCAATCGCAAAAACAGGATCTTCCATCCGATATGTTCAAACAACTTCGACAAAATAATTTAGAAAAGTTGTCCGAAAATGGAAAAAATTGGCAAAAAATTGAACTTGATACCAGAGACCAAAATAAGTCCGAATTATGGTTGTCATTAAGACGTGAAATGTTAACGGCATCTAATTTTGGAACCGTATGTCGCATGAGACCGACAACGTCTTGTGCTGCGACTGTCAAAAATATTTTATATCCTCCATCTATTGATAATGCGGCTATGAAATATGGTCGGGATAAAGAGGAAATAGTAAGGAAAGAACTGGCGATGAAATTAAATAAAGAGATATAACGTTGCGGATTATTTATCGATACTAATAATCCATTCTTGGGTGCGTCTCCTGACGGGCTTATTGAAGAAAATGGTCTTGTGGAAATTAAATGTCCTTTGTCGGCTGAACATTTAACAACAGAAAAAGCCATATAGACATTGCCTTCTTCAAAAGCCATTTTTGATAAAAAAGATCCTAATAAAATGAATCGGAATCACCGATATTTTTATCAAGTTCGAGGTCAATTAAATATAACACAGTGAGAATATTGCATTTTTGCTGTTTGGACGCCGAAAAGTATTAAAATAGTGCAGATTAGTACAGACAATACGTTCTGGAAAAATCAAATGCTGCCTTTTTTAACACGCTTTTATCATGAATGCAAGCTTCCAGAAATATTGGATAGTCGTCATAATAAGCATATGCCAATCAGAGATGCAAATTATATCACAGAAGCTAAAGTAGAAGCAGCTAAACAATTAATTAATCGAAAATCTATTCGGCAAAATATTATAGAAAACGAAAATCTCCAAGAAAGAAAAAAATTTAAAACTAATATTTTGCCCACAGAAGCAGCAATTACTGCTACTACTACTGCTGTTGCTGCTTTGGATACAGATCAAGATGATGATTGTATCATAGTTAATTATTCAAATCACAAACGTGGTATAACTAAAGATGATTTAGCAAGACATGAAAAAATTTTAAATGCGATTGCTCCTCTCTTTGTTATAATGAATAATATCTTGCCTATCGATAGCAAAATAAACGATGAATCATTAGATCGTTTTTTGCGTATCGTTAGAGAAACTTCAGATTATGAAACACAAAGTGTGCAATATCTGAAGTTCCCTCATATGATTGCAGCCAGTCAGAGTAAGAAAAGCTTACAAATCATTGGAGGCAATTGTAGTGATCACTGGAGATGTATTTTCTTTGATGGCATCAAACTTCACGTATATGACAGTCTACCTGGCTGTACATACAATAAGTTAGCTAAAGAGAAAAACTATATACATCTACGTTATCCTACAATAAGTAAAAGTGATATTATTTTTGAAAAAGTTAAAACACAACCTGATGGCATAAGTTGTGGAATTTATGCTGCAGCTTTCACTATAACTATAGCCTTAGGAGGCAATCCTTGTGAAGAAAGTTACTCGAACAATGTTAAATGTATGAGAGAGCATCTTTTTAACATTATAGAAAGCAATAAACTTGCTGCCTTTTCCTAAATGATTTATCATTATCTTGCAGAAACTCTGCAGAAAAAGATGCCTCAATCTTGTTCGTGAATTAAAATCGGAGAGACATAAAGATAAATAAAATATTTTGGTTGCGTTCTCACGGGAATGCGCGATGGAGGGGCCCATTCTATATTTTCAATATTCAAAACATTTTACATTTTTGCTGATCTATCGTCTTTTATACGTTTATCTAAATGTATCTAAACGTATACATAATAGTAAAATAGATGTATCTGCTTTATCCGCTTTTATGTATTTAAACACAATATTTCTTATATTAATTATTTGCTAAGAATGAAGTGTGACTATATGCCTAGTAAACACAAAACAACAGTAATATAACATTGTTATAATTTTTCACTCAACAATATAAATGTTATATACAAAGCATGTTATATTGCAATTACATTGTTGAGTGGGAAATTATAACATTGATGTTACATTACTGTTGTTTTGTGTTTACTGGGTGTATATATGTGTGCGTGCGTGCGTGCGTGCGTGCGTGCGTGCGTGCGTGCGTGCGTGCGTGCGTGCGTGCGTGCGTGCGTGCGTGCGTGCGTGCGTGCGTGCGTGCGTGCGTGCGTGCGTGCGTGCGTGCGTGCGTGCGTGCGTGCGTGCGTGCGTGCGTGCGTGCGTGCGGGCGGGCGGGCGGGCGTGCGTGCGGGCGTGCGTGCGTGCGTGCGTGCGGGCGTGCGTGCGTGCGTGTGTGTGTGTGTGTGTATATATATACGCACACATATACACATATAGTCAAACTTCATTCTTCTTAGAAAAGCACATAACTAATATAAGTAATATTGCGAAATTGTATTGAAATATATAAAGACAGAAAAATGCTATAAAGGCAGATACACACTATTTTTCTATTATCTTTTCGCTGAGATATGTTTAAATAAACATGTACGAGACGATAGAGTAAAAATGTTAAATGTTATCTGATTATTGAAAACAATAGCAGAAATCGCTATTATATGTATAAAGTATTGAGATTTAGTCGATAACGATGGAATTGAAATTATCGGTATTATCGATTCAGTCGGTATTACCGATAATTTTAGTTCCGCTTAAATGAGGACGCTATCCCGTTGGAGTTCGACAATAACTGCGTTCAGCAGAGAAAGCAAATCAGTGAGCGCTTAGTGATTCTTTATTGTGATTGGTTCTTGCATTTAGACCTTCGATGGATCTAAGTGCAGAAACCAATCACAATAAAGAATCACTAAGCGCTCACTGATTTGCTTTCTCTGCTGAACGCAGCCATTCACTGTTGGATCCCCTTAATACCCGAATCACACTAGCGATTGGCAATTGCGTCTGCGTTCGCGTTTCTATGATTGTCTCTTGACCAATCAGAAGGCAGCTGCTGGCGATTACGATTAGTGATTCTCATTTAGCCGTCCGTCTATTTTTCATAATCGTAAACGCAAGCGCAACCAATCACAATGCTGTTTGTACTTGTATACCTAAAGGCGCGTTCTATCTTTGTTCAACTTTTAATGAGTGACAAAGATAGAATGACACTGTTAGCGCTAATAGTGTCTCCTCGAACGCGTCTTAAATGTCTCTTGCTATTAACCTAGAAATGTGAAATGTGATCAGTGAATCATGCCACCAAAAGCTGATATATTTTCTAAAGATGTAGAATTTTTATTAATTGATTTAATAGAGTGTAGACCAATCCTTTGGAATTGTACTTCTGATCTATACAAAAGAGCAGATTTAAAAGATGCGGTTTGGGAAGAGGTGGCTCGTTCCTTAGGATCTAATTACTCAGGTAAATATTAATATGCATTAATGTAGAAAAAAAGAAAGTCAGAAAATTATTGCTATATATATATATTGACATAATATCAGTATTTTAACTATACTGTTTTTGAATTAACGCACCTGTGCATAAACCTGTGAAAGTTATGTTTACAAATAAACGGCATACATTTAAAATAAAATATCAATGTATTAGTGTCATGTAATAGCTATTGATAACAATAATTTCCTTTTAACAACGATTTCCTTTTTTTCTAATTTATCTTCTTTTTTAGGTTCTATCGTAGCAAGCAGATTTAAAAATATGAAAGATACTTTCATGTCAAATTTGAAAATAGCGAAGGAATCTAAACGTAGTAGAAAAGGCACCACAGATATTTACATTCCAAAGTGACCTTTATATGATCGTTTAAAATTTTTACAAAAGATAGTAGCCCAGAGTATTTTTATTTCAAATATCATTCTTCCTTCAGAAAAACTTCACAATATGTCACAGGCAGAGCAAATTTCAAATGAAACGCAGCAATCATACAGAACAGAGAATCAAGAAAATAAAGTTTTTTTTGAAGAAGGATCTTATGATTACATAAATGTAAAATTAAATAAAAATTATTAAAATAATTACTGTTTTGTGACAACATTTAAAAATATTTTATATGAGAAATTAGTACAATAATATAATTTCTAAAATATATAACTGTGAAATTTGTTGCAGACGATTGATTTAATAGAAGAGTCATCTAATTCCACAAAATCATTATCGTCTATATCATCTGTAAGTTTTCTAAATACAGTAAACTAGTTGATATAATCTTTCTATTTATTAATTTTTCTTTCTTATATTAACAATCTTCATCTCCTGCACTTGAATCTATGTTACCTACTCCTGTATCTACTTCCATTACACAAATAACTTCGCAAAGTACAACTGTCTCAACAACATCAAGAAGGCCCGCCTTTACTACTTTATCTGCTTCCAAAATACAAGATACTGAAAATCAGATTCAGATGTACACTAAACGAGGATCTGCTAAAAGAAAATCTGATAATATAATGGAACAAGCAGTTACTGCTATTAAAACTTTGTGCTAACCAGATAACAAAGTTTCATTTGAGTCTAACTCTTCTGTACTTGATGGCTCTGCTCATACATTGGGATTGTTTATCACAGTAAGACTACGTGATGCCTGAGCAGTGTAGACTGTGTGAAAAAGAGATACTAAAATCAATATCTTAGTTTTAATATGTGTTTAATGTGACATTTTCTTTACATGTAAAACGTTATATATATGTACGTTAAATTTTTTATTTTCTACAAATTAAAATTCTATTTTGTTTTATTTTAATTTTGTTTACAAACTATATATAACTATATATATAGATATATATATAAAATATAAACAAAAATATTTGATTACTTACTACAGCTACAGTAATTAGATATCTTCATAAGTAAATATTTAAACACATAAAAATATTTAATTATACTCAAAAATACTTTATTATTATTGTTACGTCCTGTCGGCTCCACGTTTTTCCTCCCACGAAAATGAAACAATAATCGTCCGATCGGTCACAAAAAACGGGTCGCGCAATAGAAAAGACCCGTTATTATCAAATAATGTTTAGACCTACTAAAAACGATATCTAAACAATATCGGAAGGGATCAATAACGAAATCCTCTAAAACAACGAGACAGAACAAACACAACTGCATAATCTTAAGAAACGAACTAATAATGCTGCTATGTACTGTCGGCTCCACGCCTTCACCTTCTATAAAGATGAAGCAATAATCGCCCGACCAATCATAAAAAGGATCACGCGACGAAAAATATTTTAAACATTGAAAACGATGTCCAAAGAAACGACCGGAAAGAACCGATAGTGAGATCCTCTAAATGAATAAATAAACAAACACAGCTGCATAATCTTAAGAAAGAAACAAATAATGCCGCTACGCACTGTCGGCTCCACGTCTTTACCTCCTATAAAGATGAAGCAATAATTGCCCGACCAGTCATAAAAGGGCCGCGGGACGAAAAAAATGTTTTAAACATCGAAATCGATGTTCAAAGAAATGACTGAAAAGGATCGATAGCGAGATCTCTAAATAAATAAATGGACAAAAACAACTGCATAATCCCAAGAGATAACCAAATGAAGAATCTTCAAATTTCCTAAGAGGTTGTACAGAGCTCACCAATCAGCAACAATCAAAAATAAGGAGGAGAAGGATCTCACCGAACGACAGCTTTTTACACGTCAAAATCTCAAAAATACTCCCGCCCAAAATGGTTAACACGCCCTCAAGATTTAATATAAAAAGGGAAGACTCACGCATTACAGACACACAAAATTCAAATCAGTCAATAGTGCAGCATTAGAATCATTCAGCACAGTTACTCTCACTCATACTTATTTCAGTCGTTCGCTGACCCAAAAAAATTCACTTTACATATCAAAAGTTCTGGTTAAATCTTGAAAACAATTAGAGTCAGTGCCCAACAACGACCACCCGCCGAGCAAGAGCCACAGCTAAACCACAACCTGACCAGCAGCTGAAACACAACGAAATCTGCCTAAGTACTAAGTCTATTTTCCTTCTCTCTTTTTGCCGTCGTTTCTTTTCCCTATTCAACCCTGTTCTTTTATTAAGTGTCTAAATTTCCGCCGATTCTCGCGAGCCAACCGAGACCATAGATCGGACGACACGACCGTGTGCGAAATCTCGCCGTGACACATATTACACTTTTCGTAAATCTTTATTATTTTTTTTTAATAAACTATTGTAACGAATACCAACCAGAATAAAATCTTTAAAATCGCACTCGTTCCCTTTCTTTTTTGGTTGATGACCTCCGTACTTATGTAACACCCGCGATCCACACACACAAACACACACACACTCATAATTTTAAGGCCGATATCAATAAGATTATATGTACAACGTTAGGAATTAATTGAATAAATGTTAAATTAAATATTAAATGATCGGTAAATTTATTTAACTCCCTCACTCTCTCCACGCGAAAGATCACACTTGGTCCCGTCCCGCGTAAAAGAGATTCGATTCTCTTACCAAAAAGGGACCACCGAGAGAGCGTTCGCATAACAGGGTAATAACGACACCCCGTCGTTTACCTGTTTGCTAACCTGCAGCTCGCTCGACCGAGTCACTCGTCGATAAGACTTTTGACATCGGAACAGTTCCTGTTACGCCCTTCCTCTGACCCATCCTTTCTACGGGCCTGGACGTAATTATTAATTATCATAAATTATCATAAATTAGATCTTAAGGAACGGGCCACCTCTTTTCAAGTGACATAATTATAGAGTGTTATTTTCAGTTTTACATAGTTTAATAAACAAATTTTATTTGTTTAAACTTAATAGAAAGATTATAAAGTTTTTATTTATTTTAATTATTCTACTATTTTTTATGTTTATAATGAAAAAAAAAATTTACTCCTTTGTTTTAGAGTTTGTTAGTAAGTAAAAATATCGTTTATTTAATGTTAATTAAATTTCTAAATATATTAAAACATGTAATATTTTAAAACTGTATGAAACATAAAATAAAAAAAAGTTCTACAAAAGTATATTGTATTTATAAATTAATTGCCTGATCTTGCCACAGTACACTTCCAATATGATTAAAATATTCACATAAAGTTTCTCGCATTTCTATAGCAGCATTAGCATGACGGTTGTCTCTTTGATGTTGTAACCTTAATAAGCTTTGTCCTTCTCTTCGCCATTCTCCATGTTGAAACTGGCCTGTCATTTCATCTTCCGTATCAATATATCCTGGTGGAGTATATATTATACGACCAATACTATGAGATCTCAACATGTTATGAAGGCAACAAATTGCTAATACAATACAACGAGCATCATCTGGGTCATATCTCATAGGAGATCTGAGTATATTAAATCTGCTAACCATAACTCCAAATACATTTTCTGCACATCGTCTTGCTCTAAATAATCTGTAATTATTAATAATAAATAATAAAATAATTTGCAATTATTAATAATAAATAATAAAATTCAATTAATACTTTTATAACAAAATATTTAAAAAATTTATTTCTTTATTACTTATACTTTTATTATATTTCTTACCTATATTATAAATTCTTCTCTCCTTTTTGCCTGTACATTGTTCTTTAAGATAAGGTATAAAAATATTTGTAGATAGAGTAAAACCTTCATCCTCTATAATTACATAAGGGAAATTCTGTTCAGTTCCTGGTAAAGGGCTTGGTGGAGGCAAATTAATATCATTTTTCTGCAAATGATGTTTTAGAGCAAATTTATTCCACACTCCTCTGTCTGATACTCGTCCATTTGTGCTCACGTCAACAAATATAAATCTGAGTTGAGCATCCACAAGTCCCAAAAGGACAATACTGAACTTTTCTTTGTAATTGAAATACAAAGAACCAGATTAAAGTGGAGAATCTATCAAACAATGTTTGCCATCCATGGTACCTAAGCAATTTGGAAAATTCCATCTTTCCATGTAGTCATGAGCAACTATTTTCCAAGCCACTTCACTATCGGGAAATTTAAGATGTTTTTCTTGCAAAACGATAATAAGGGCACGACAAGTATCTTTTATAATTCCAGATATAGTGCTTTGTCCAAGACGAAAATTATAAGATAATGATTCTTGACTTTCGCCTACACAGATAACATAATTTTATTACATGATGGAAAATAGATAACACAAAAATATGTGATTTATTTGAAAGAGAGTTGCTCAATAACCTGTTGCCAAATGACGTAACAGCAAGCCTTTCTGCAGGCAAATTACTTTTCCAAAGATGAGTATCTTGTCTTTTAATTAATGGGGTCAATTTTTCTACAAGATCATCAAACATATCTGAAGTCATACGAAGACATCTGACAAAAAATTGCGATTAGTTAAGAAACTATGTATAATCAAATTATATTCTTATATTTAGTTGATCATATCTATATAAGTAATATATATATATATATATATATATATATATATATATATATATATATATATATATATACCTGCAATATTTTTCTGGATCTTCTAATTGTAACTCCCAAAACAGATTACGAAAGCAACGTTCATTTCTTCTAGCTACCCATGATTTAATCTTCATTCTTTTTTTAGAAACTCGTTTCTCACTCTTTTTCTTATACTGTGTTTTTAAAATTAAAAACCTCATAATAATACATATTTTCTTTTTCTTCCTGTTCCAATCCATCTTGTTTGCAAATATAAAAAATCCGAATGCGATCACTCAATGCTTGCATAAAACACGAACACAGACGGAATCGCCAATTGCTAGTGTGATTGAATAACATCTAATCGCAAGCGCAAACGCGAACGCAGACGCAATCGCCAATCGCTAGTGTGATTCGGGCATAAGACAGTTGTCCGCTGCCAAACGTGTAGTGACGATACCGCGTACATGTGTTGCGCAAAACGTTCTGCGCAGTATATGTACGCGATCGTGCTTGTGTTGTGTGCGTATCCTCATCGCACGCCCGGCAGCGAGCAGCCGTCTCAAAATTTGCTTTTAACGTCTCCTACTTGCGAATGCAACCCTGGCCGGTGCGTAATCGGGATCGATTTACAACCGATGAAATAGTTTCACGCTTCTGAAACTTCTAGATTTTTTAAAACAAAGGAATTGTACTTTATATGATCATTACAGCAAATTTTGTTTGTTATTATCACGAATTTCTATTAGCAATAAAAGTTTTGTTGCAATAGCAAAATGCATTTGTTGGAAATAGATATTTTGTTGTAGTAGCAAATTGATATGTCTTCATGAACAAATGTACTCAGCAAAATTTAGCTATTTTGCCAACAAAACGGATTTTGTTCATATATCGAATAATATAAAAAATTAAATATATTGTATATATATATATATATATATATATTGGAACGATTTTTCCCGTCGGGTGGAAGGGGGGAGAAGGCGAACAGGAGTGCGGTGTGGCCGATAAATCGCCGCTTAGAAAAGGGGATGAAAGGCGGGCGCCGTGGCGGATCGGAGAAGATACACGAGATATACCCTGGGCGCCAGGCGCGGTCTTTCACGCGCCAAGTCACAAAAACTCGTGAGAATCGCTAATCGTTATCCGAATTTTTCTCCGTTTGTCACGACTGGTTAGCTCACCTAATGGTAGAGGGGAGGATCGATTATGAAGGGGTACGGTTTCCGAAGGAAGACCAGGGCAGTGTTGGGCTGTGAGCAGGGGGAACCCCTTTTCAAAAAGAACACGGAGTTAATATGATAAAAATGTAGTAGCAAGTTTATTCTATCAAACGACTCGGAGAGTCGCGGGTCAAATTAGAATACAATAACGGTAATCTTTCGATATCGCCGGTAAAAACGAATCGATCTGCGCTAACAATCTTCTTGGGTTAATACGTAATCCACCCCTGTGAAGGGTACGCGACGGCGGTTCGCACTGTTCGGCAACGTTAATAAAGAGGTGACGAAACAACAGCATAAAACACGACAGTCTCTTACAATATCGGTGAGAATGACGCCAATGTGGCGAGAAAACAATACAAAAAAAAACTTGACCGTGACTGCGACAATCCCGCGCCGTTTAAAGGAGCGTACTCGCACGCTCGCGAAATGACGTGGCCAGATGGTTGAGGCGGATACACCGTCGATAGCTCGCGCCTCCGACAGCCGATCGCCCTGGGTCTGGCGAATTGCGGGGTGAAACACACAACGAGACTGGTGGTTGAGGATCGAGGCCCTTTTTGCGTACGCGAATCGCGTGATCCGCTCACAAGGATTCCAAAGTACTCACCCTACGTTGATCGGGGGAGGGAGCTGATTCCTTCCCGGGCCCCGCTGGGCCTCTGCAGGTACCAGCGACGCCAGTCCTCCACGAGGGTGACGTTCCCACACTTTTACACTTAATGACACGTCCGCTTGGATACCGCGGTGTTCGTTTGTGAGTATTCAACAGCACTCTCGAGGGGAATCTCGTGATTCCGTCCGGCGACAACTTTCGAAGACAGAAAGATACCGACAACGACTAGATTTCCGACGACAGTTCGGCTCGCGAAGAGGCGAACAAGAACACCGGGAATACCACCGCCTTACGATCCCTTCGCGCCCCTTGACTGCAGTCGCTCTTCAATTCCGAAACGCAAAACAAACAGAACCAAAGGAAATCACTGATTTCATGTGACAAAGCGCCCGCGTCAGAGGGGTCGACTATACCAATCGTGTCGGTGGTGGTGTATTTCGCGTTACAATATTTCGTATATCCAGGACAGCCTCACCGGTGGATGCGCTCCTCGTCGTAGCCACTCCAATATCGTCGTCCAAATCGTGCCGCACCAAGTATTCGCGATGACTGCGTCGTGTCTCACTGGGTGATCGCGCTACAATTAATGATCGAAATTCTCTCTCGCTAAGCCCTAAAGAATCTGTATTTATCCCCGCCGCTCTACCGTTCTTATCGTTATCGGGGAGCGGGATATTCACTTCGCGCGCTCAAAATTTGGCTCCGCGCATGGACGTATTACGCGCTCGAGCGCCCGGGCCTTTAGCGGATGGCGTTTCGCACCGCTAGCGCTCCCGCTGCTTCCTCGCGGGATTCTCTTTCTTGACAGCGTGGGTGATCGTCGTAGTCCGGGTAGGTCCCCTCGGGGCCGGACGTAGCCCTTCTACGGGTGTCGCCACAATTTTTCTTCCCGCTTTCTCGCCCCTGGTTGTCGGCCAGTCCTGCCTTGCAGGGCCGATTCTCCGGGCGTCCGCGAGGCTCCGCGAGGATAGCCGATCCTTGTTGTCGCCGCGCTCGGTGTTTACGGCATTCCTGAGCTATTGTCTCCTTTGAAGTACTCCTCGTCATAATCCCTCGTTGTCACCGTGATTTATGGCATCGAGAATATAATAATTACAACGATAAATTGTAAATTTTGATAATAGAAATCTCTCGCCTGTATGAGAATCGCGGTAGGGCTCTCGATTACTCGACCGACGCGTATACTCGGTTCGAGCTTCGCGATAATTTTTAGCGGGGTGGACGCCCGTCGTGACGGCCACGTCACAATATATATATATATATATTGTATCAATAATCAATAATTTACGATACTCTTTTCTTATATTTTTATACTTTCTTTATATTTTATTTGAGCTTGTCATTCTTAAAATAAGATTTTTTAGAATCGCAATAAATATTAAAGTTAATAATAAATATTAAATTTATAATAAATCTTTTACATTTTTTACGTTTTATGCTACAGCAATGTATTCTAATTAATTTTATTTATATTTTACTGATAATTCAAGATAATTCTCTATTTTTATTATATTTTAAAATAATTTTCAAAATCGTAAGTTGTTTACATTTTATAAAGCTATGCTATATTTTTCATTAATTTTATTTGTATTATAAAGGTAATTTAAGATAATTCTATTTACGTATACTTAAATTTGCTAATATATATATACAGTTCAATGCACATCAGTTTTTAATACCTCGACCCGGGCACGCTAAGTTTTTGTTTGTCACTTTAGTTTTAATTCTTTGACTACTGGATCTATCTAGTGAAATGAATAATAATTGAAAAATGAATGGATGCGCAGCAATTTTTCAATTTCGAGATTAGTAAGTACTCGAAGTGTGTAATATATATATATATATATATATATATATATATATATATATACACGCATATATATAATGTTCCCATTAATACAAATAATTTTCTAACATATTCTGTTTCAAACTTCGCCCTTGACAAGAGCTGGAGTGGCCCCGCAAACGTCGAGGCCGGTCCCAAGTCCGGATAAAGAAGGAGGGTTGATGAGCAAGGTTAGCAGCCTACTCACCGTAAAAAGAGACAACGCTCACAGAACCACTGCATTGGCCTCGGATACTGGACGGATACAACAGGATAACGACTCGGCAAGAAAACGGAAAAAACGAAACTGGAAAAGGAACATAAAAAGACTAGGAAGCTGGAATGTAACATCTTGGAACAGTAAAAGTCAGGAAATCATCATAGAAATGGAAAAACATAGGATAGACATCTGCTCAATTTGGGAAACAAAGAAGAAGGGCAAAGGCAACATAAGGTACCAAAATCACATCCTGTTCTACAGTGGAGTGGATAAAGACTCCAGAGCACAGGCAGGAGTAGGCGTATTAATCCACAAAAATCTCGAAAACAACATCGAAGACGTAAAATACATAAACCACAACATAATGTACATAACAATCCAGGCGGAAAGAGGAAGAACCCATATCATGAGCATCTACGCACCAGACATAAATAAACCCAAAGAGGAAAGAAATAGTTTTTTTGATATTCTACAAGAGACATTAGACCATATATCCTCGAAAAACAGAATACTCATGATGGGAGATTTCAACTCCAGGATCGGCAATAACAGCACTCCGGGAGTTATGCATAAATTTAACGAAGAGACTCTAAACGAAAACGGGAACATGCTCATATCATTGTGCGCCCATAACGAATTAAGGATCAATAACACATACTTTGATCACAAAGACCAGCACAAGTACACATTTGCAAACACTAGAGGACAAAAATCAACGATCGACTACGTGATTACTAATAGGAACGTACATCCTAGACAGATACTGGATGTGAGAACATTAACCTCGGCAAATGCCGGTACACAACATGGACTAGTGCTATGCAAATATCGTATGGGACGAATACAACTAAAAAAGAAGAAGCCCAATTATGTCTCCAAGTTTAATGTAGAATCCCTAGAGCAGGAAAGCACCAAGGAACTATATACGAGAAGATTAAGAGAAAAGGTTGCCCTTAACAAAATCACGGAGGAGGATGACATCGAAGCGGCATGGAAAAGGGTTAAAGAGAACATCACAAAAAGCGCGGTGGAGGCTGTAGGGTTAAGAACAGTGGATAAAAACAAACACAAAAACAAACCATGGTTCACGAAAGAGATTAAGGATCTGGCAAGGGAAAAAAGAGAAGCATACATAGAATATATTAACAACAGAACACCAATAGAATACGAAAGATACAAAAGAATTAGGAATGAAACAACCAATGAAATTAAACAACTAAAAAGCCAGTACTGGGAGAGGTTCTCATCAGAGATGGAACATGATCTATACGGAGGACAAAGGAGAGTATGGAACATGTTGAGAAACAGAAAAAGACCGGTAAATGAAGAAATACAAATAAACGCTATAAAACCAGAAAGGTGGGTGGAATACTTTAAGAACCTATACCAGAATCCGAACTACGAAATGAGGGAGGAAGAAGAAAATTTGCCAACGAACACATATCCAACGGCGACCATAGAAGCTAAGGGAATAACAACAGAAGATATCCAGATAGCGATAAGGAAACTAAAAACACGAAAATCGTTAGGTATCGATAACATTAACAATGAACTGATAAAGTATGGAGGGCCCGAAATTGTGGTGGAACTTACAAACCTATTTCAAAAGATCGAAAAGACTGGCAGAATCCCAGAAGATTGGAAAGAAAGTGTAACCATCACGATATACAAAAAGGAGCCAAAGGACAACCCGGCTAACTACAGAGGCATAACACTGTTAAGCTCTATACAGAAAATACTGACCAAGATTCTCACACAGAAAATCAGTAACAAAATCAACTTCCTAGAGGAACAACAAGGATTTCGGGCGAATAGATCTACAATAGACGCAATCTTCATCCTAAGGCAGCTAATAGAAAAAGCAATAGAGTTTAACAAGCCTATGTTTGCATGTTTTGTGGATCTCGAGAAGGCGTTCGACAGAGTGAGGCTGAGTGACGTATCACTCTCTTAAAGCAGAATAACGTGGATGAACGGTATTTGAGCATAATTAAGGAACTTAATAGCAACAACAAGACCAGGATAAAGACGAGCCAGGGCACAACACAAGGAGTTGCGGTAGCGACAGGAATAAGGCAGGGAGACAGCCTAAGCCCATGCCTCTTTAACATCATTATGGACCAGATCATTAAAAGCGTGAATGAAGCTGAGGCCGGATACGAGATGGGGGGACGATCCCTGAGAGTCTTGTGCTACGCAGATGACGCAGTACTGATGGCCGAGAATGAGGACGACTTACAAAGGCTACTTAACAAGTTCAAAGCAACAGCAGAAAAGTTTAATATGCTCATATCCCGTAAAAAAACCCAGGCAATGGTGATCGCAAAAGAACCGATTAGATGCAAACTGGTGGTGAACGACCACATCATTGAACAAGTAATGAGCTTTAATTACTTGGGAGTGGAAACATATAGTGACAGATACCTTCTGAACGAGGCAAGAACATAGACAAATAAGGCAGCCAGAATTGCAGGCTGCCTCAGGGACATAATATGGAGGAATAAGTATATGACCACGAAGAGCAAGATTCGGATATACAAAACCTGCATTAGACCAGTGCTCACCTATGCAGCGGAGACGAGAGCTGAAACTTCAAACAACAAAAAGGATGACGAGGACAACGGAAATGAGGATACTGAGAACCATCAAGGGGGGTAGCCTTAGGGATAGAATAAGAAGTAGCGATATACGGAGAGAGTTCGAACTACAAGACGTAGTGAGATGGACGAGAGCACGACGTCGATTTTGGAGAGATCACGTTGATAGAATGAGCCCAGAACAATTACCAAATTGGGCAAAAACACAAAAACCAAATACCAGACGGGCCGTAAGAAGACCACCTAAACGGTGGTACGAAAGTTGGACCTCAGGATCACAGGAGGGAAATACCAGTGGAACCGACAGGACTTAGTCCTATTACACGAAGAAGAAGAAGAACAAGAAGATTCTGTTTCAAACTACGATAAATTTTACATCAAATGATACTTTGCGAAAATTGATATACCTTTAACACTTGGCGTATTGTCTACAGTGATCTTATTTATTTTTGAGCCGTATAATTGATTTTAACTTGACGTATTTTTTTTCTTTTGTAAAAATTTTTTGTGAAGATTTCACTGCTTTTTGAAAATAAAAAATATACAGTAATTAAATATATTTTGCAGTTACTAAAAAGAAATAGAAATATTTTAAAGAAATAGAAATATTTTAAAGAAATAGGAATATTTTAAACAAAATATACATATAAAGCAGATTATACTTTTTCTGCGAAAAATATATATGCATTTTTCGCATTTCGAGGTCAACTACATTTTTCTACTTTTAAATCATTTATTAATTTTTAGTAAAAAGTTTTTATATAAAAAAGACATGAACTTTTGCTCTTGTCGGCGGGCGCCCGCTCTTCTTCCTCTTCGCCGATTTGTAATAATAAAAAATTTCATTATGCTTGTTATTAAATTAACTTTAGAACTTGTTTTTAATATTTGAATATTTTTTTCACAGTTAATACAAAATAACAGTATACACATGAAAAAGAAAGCATAAAGGGTTATATACATGTCAACTGTATAAATATAAACATTTTATATTTATTATATAAAATATTTATATATAAATCTTTATATAATAATACAATAAAATTTGTTTTATATTTGTGCAGTTAACATGTATATAATAATATCTTTTGTGCTTTTATGCATGCTTATTTTGTATTAACTGTGAAAAAATATTCAAATATTAAAAATCAAGTTAATTTAATAACAAGCCTAAAATTTTTTTTATTATTATTACAGATCGGCGAAGAGGAAGAAGAGCGGGCGCCCGCCGACAAGAGCAGAAATTCATGTCTTTTTTATGTAAACTTTCGAGTTCAAATTATTATTGGGGGCCAAGAAGATATAAAAGATATTAACTTAAATGTAAAATTAAATAAGAAATAAATCGTATTTTAAAAAGTATTATTTAGTAAATATTTTATTTATTTAGTATATATATTATATTATATATATTATTATATATGTATTTATATTATTTATATTTATTTTATATTATATTTATTTATTAAATTTTTTATTATTTATTATTTATTTATTATTTTTATTTATTTATTTATTTATTTATCTTCTTTACTTTATATATTTTATAAATTGTAATATTAATATTATAATTATAATATTTTATATATTTATTTATTTTATATTTTATACTTACCTCATTATATCTTATTATATCTTAATATATTTATTATATTTATTATAAATTGTCACACGAACTGTCAAAATTGTCAAAACATGATAATTTGACAGTTGCAGACGATATCAATGAAGCAAGTCGCATAACGCACTTCACAACGAGACAGCGAGACATGCGTTTTTTAGAGAGGGATTATATTTATTATTTATTATTTATTATTTATTTATTTAGTTATTTATAGTTGATTTATATTTATTATGCTTTTATCAATAATGATATATAATTTAGCTCTTAAAATACATATATTTGCAAACTCACAATCAATCAAACGAATGATCATATATAACTGTTACAAATGCACCTTTATGGACAAACTCGCTCTGGATGTGTGCATCGTGTGATCTGAATCTTAAAATTCTTTATGATAAAAATGTACTTTTCGGGTATGAGATTTCGAGTTCTCAAGATTGACTGCACCAATCATCAAATTGGTCGCAATCGAAAGCTTGAGTTGACATTATATAAGAAAAATGCTGTTAGATTTTTGAATACGACTATAGTTTCTGAGAAATCTTAATCGAAACTTACATTACATAAAAATTCCGGATAAGCTATACGGCAGCGGCGCGACGATGTCCATGAAGTTGTATCTTTATTTTATGAATTTTTTTTAAACTTGACGTCGTGCCGCTATCGCGGACGCTTGATAATCTTCCATTAATCCATAATTCTCCAAGTCTGAACATAACATTGATTTATAAACGAATTTTTTGAAAACAAAAATATTATACAGAAAAACTGTTAGTTTTTATTTATTTTTGTACAAGGAATTACTTTGTTTTCATAATTGCATTATGTTTTTCACTCTGTGTATTTGATATTTTGATTTGATTTATTATTTTTAATTTATGACTGTGTGTGTGAATGGGACAATTTGTATAATAATTACTAAAGCCTGTGGATATCAATGAATAACTTGGTTCGCATTGAGTACTACTGAACATTGAGCAAAAAGTAATGTTATATAGAAAGCTATGATTATCTTACTTTCTCTCCATTGCAGATGCTACCATAAAATTACAGAAATTACAGAGCGACTAAGCAAGAAGGAATCGATAAGAATATCTGTAGATATCCATTGCATTTATTCAAGCATTTGTGTGTACTACATGCACGTATTTCAGTTTTATTTCCGATTGTAGCATAGGTATCATTATCACAAGGATCAAATACTTAACTCGACAAATGATTAATGCATTATTGATTGTCTTATTCCGCTTTAAACTGCCGCTTTTCTTCTTGCAACATCTTTTTATGTGCTATTTTACGTTTTACAGTTATCGAGAACGTTTTATATAACGAGCATTGATGCCTTAATATGGCAATCATCCATCTAAAGTTTGAACAGATATTTTACATTCTTCAAATATTCGGAACCTTTACGAATACATGGCCGGCACGTCCAAATATTGGAAAAAACGAACTCTTTCTTCGCAATCTTTATTACTATTTTGCTATTTTCATAATAATGACAGTATGGATACCAATGATAATAAAGACATATAAATGTCGAGATGATATCGATATATTAATGAAAAATATGTCTCAAGTGGCAGCTTTAACTGAAGCTATTTTCAATTCAATTTTGTGCAAAATTAAAAGACAACAATTACAGGTAAATAAATACTTATTTTCTACATATGTACATATATATGTATATGTGTGACGCGCAAAAGTGTGTGTGTTATGTGCGTGCGTGTTTGTGCGTGCGTACGTGCGTGTGTGCGTGTGAGTGTATAAAATCAAAACATTTTGATGTGTAAGTTAAAGCCAATAATTATTGCAAGCATATTATATATTCTTAAGAACTATTATTACGGATATACGAGATATTACATTATTAAATATTCTATATAACACGCAATATAACAGCAATATCACAGAATATTATTTAATATTATATTATTCTAATATAGCAATTTTACAATGAGATATGAGAGTATGGATATTGGCGAAATATTACAAAAATATCACAGTAATATGTCCACAAGAATGAATCATAATAATATAATGGTGACATATCACATTTGTATTACTGCAATATTTACGTAATATATATGTGCGAAAAATTATCATTTTAATATTTTTATATTACAAATATATTGTAGTTGTGTTATTATATAATTCCTCGAGGAATTATCATAATATAAAATATTATATTAGTATAACAAAAATTATCTTGTTAAAATGTTACATTCATTGTTAATATTGTTTTATAACATAATGATATTATTCTAATGATTCTTTATTATATTGTAATAATCATTATTTATTAATATAATCATGATTAAAATTATTTTTACAATTAATTTGTAATAGAAGAATGTTAATAACAAAAATAATATTCTAACAAGGTAATCTTTATTATATTAATTTTGAATAACGACAATTGAAGGAATTATGACAGGAGGAATAAGACAAATCATTAATATTTATAATATAACAATATTATTCACGTTTATATTAATAAAATAATACATACGTAATCATATTGCAGAAAAAATAAAAGTTACTTTAGTGTAAGTGTTGTACAGATTAATATTATTCGCAATTTTTCAAAGTAGAATGCTAATTTATAAAATTAGATTATTTTATAATTTCTTTTCTGTTTTAACTATTAATATTTCTCTTTCAAATTGTCTTCAATTTTGTATTTATTGAAATTTTATTTTCATTAATATTACTACAAATATAAAATTTCAAGATTTTATTATTATGCCAATATTACATATATAATTATATTTTACTAAGAACCATACGCATAATAAATTAATTTTAATAATATTTTGTTTCGTAAAATTTAATTATATGTACGTGTATATATGTATGATTTTGTAATATTACGAATATATTTTTCATTAATATTGTGTATATATATATATATATATATATATATATATATATATATATATATTCAAACGTATACTTACAATGCAAAGTAATATAATATGTTTAAGTATAATTCTAATGAAAAATATATTCGTAACATTACAAAACAAAACCCCAGATAGTCAAATGTCTTGATGTTATAGTCATGTTGCTAACAAATCGTTAAAGCAACTAATTTCTGAAAAACTAGAAACAAAGTGCGATAGTATATATTTGTTGGGTTGAGCACATAATTTATATACTGGAAACTCTTAATAGTGCAGCGTCGGGCTTCTGCTACACTTTTACGAGTTTACTACCTCTACTGTTGAGTTCAGAGCCGTGACAATATATCGTTTCGCCTATACACCAAAAAAAATTCGTACTTATTAATAAAAGATATGTAAAACACAATAACACGAATACGACCGTTGAATTATGTAAGATCGCGAGACGCGTGAGCGTGAGTATACATGTTTTTTTACGCAAAAGGGTACCGCGCCTGTAGCTTTGTGTAACCAATATGCTGCTAAGCTGTTATCCCTACTCATATTACGGAGACCGGACTTGGCGCCCATGGAAGGGATGTATTGCACTTCTTCGAGTCACACTATTGAGAGTTTCCAGTGTAATTCTAATTGTAAGAATGGCAAATTATGACAACATATTAACATCGATCTTCAAACAAGAGATTTGACAACTTGAGGATAAATCGTTGTCAATTTATCATCCGTGATTAATAGCATATTGATAACAACATGATGGCAATAATTTTCCAGGATTTTTATCTTCAGTAAACACACGCTAACAATAATATATACTAATATTATAATTTTTCACTCAATAAAATGTAACTACATAATCTTGTACATAACACAGTTACATTATTGAATAAAAAAATATAACATTGATATTGTGTTAACATGTTTTTAATTGGTATACATATATTTATAATTTTAATTTTAAAAATAAAAATTTTATCTTTAATACATTTTTAATTTAACTTTTTATTTTTACAAAATAATAGCTAATATAATAATTTTATGTAATAGTTATAAAGCGATATTTTTTTTCTTTTTAATTTTGAAACTGTAGTACAGCTGTATAATATTTTATACAGTAACATTTAAATTATAAACATTTATATTAAACTCAGGGTTGGGAAGTAACGCGTAACTTGTAACGTCGTTACCGTTACAGTTACTCTTTTTCGGTAACTGTAACGGTAACGGCGTTACAAATTTTGTTTGTAACCGAAAAAGTAACTTCGTCACATGTTTCGATAACGAGTAACGAAATTAAGAGTTACTTTTATCGTTACTTTCCAGACAGCAGATATCTTTAAAAAATGCTTAAAAGACAGCTTAAAGACGTCTTATTATCTTTTAAATATCTTCAAGATGTCTTTTGACCTTTCTGTACAATCTAGGATTTTTTTCAAATATACTTGAATATACTATAATTTTTTCAAATATATAATTTTCAAGTAAAGAAACTGTTGGAGGAAATGAAGATTTTATTCACATATACAGAATAGTCTTGTTTTGCCGCTGCTTGAGCGACACGGGTTCGGGATTTGCCGGAAGGAGCGGACCAGAGGAGTTCCAAGACGTAAAGTAGAATGACTTACAAGGGAATTGTCGGAAGTGTCCCTCACCGATTTTAATGAGCTTTGGACATATTGCAGAACATAAAAAAATATTAGGCACATATTTCTTTTAGCGGCGTATCTCAACGTTTAAAGGTTGAAACAATCCCTCGAAGAATAACGAATTTTTCGTTTTTAGCGAATATCTTTGAAATTATAGGACATATGAAAAAATGTTTTATACGGAAGTTTTATGATATTTTGTACTCTTTACAATAGTATAATTGTATTTTTAAAAAATGTCCAATTTTTTAATTTACCCCATCTCCACCCCTTATTTTGCAAAATTTAAAAATTTTTTAAGAACAAAAATTAAAGAGTATCAAAAGTCAAATTCATCCATGTATAATAATATGTGGGTTCCACGAATCAATTTTGAGAAAACAAGATGACTTCATGCTATAGGCGCTGCGCTATAAGTTGTGTTGCGTTATGTCTTTAGTTGCGACACATTCAATAAAAGCCTCTTGTATATATATTTATGTTGTGCATATATTGGAACATAAAAATAGATTAATCTTAATGACATAATACGCAACATATTAGAAAATAAATTAAAGAATAAAAGAAATAGTATTATATTTCACATTTGCATATATAATTGTAAATATAAATTTATATAATTATTAAATATAATTTAATATAATATAAAATACTATAAAATAAAAATAAAAGAAAGAATAGAAAAAAAGTTAAAATATCAAAAAAAAGAAGAAAGAAAGGAAAAAGAAAAAGAGGTTGAAATTGTTACAAACGTAATTTCATATGAATAAGAATTTTTTATTAGGCAGAACTAAAAGAATACCAACCTTTGTTGCATGGGTAAGGAAAACTGCCAAAAACTTTAATAGTATTCATCAATAATTTAAAAACACATCTTTTTTAAAGAAATTAGTACAGAATTTGTTCATAAATATATGTCTTACATTTATAGCACATATTCATTACAAAGATGATGTTCATAAAAAAAATGTGTTATGCAAAGCGATTTTTTACACCAAGAACAAGTTATTATTGCTGTTTCGCCACAAATATCGCATTTTACTTTAGAATTTTTTTTAAAACAAAAAATTCTACTGGTGTTTCAAACTCTGTTGGTCTATTCTGTATGTATCCACTTTGAAACCACGCATATTTAAATAAATTTTGAAATCTGGGCGACGAGAACTGATAGTGTGTTAATGATTGTAATTTTAAGATATTATTTCTTGCATGAAGATCCAAAACAAGATCTAACAACATAACGGTATCAGAAAAGTGTTTAATAAAATTCTTCCACAACCGAAATCCGTATACGTCTAATGGCTGTATTTTTCCCGTTGTACCGGCGGGAATAGTTAAGAAAACAATATCTGTTGCAGAATCTGGTTTGGTTTCTGAAATTATGTTAGGACAATGTCCACTCCATGAATCTAATAATAATACTGATTGTGGCCCGACATTCGGAAAAAATATTTTCTTTAACCAAGTTTTTACATGATTCGATGTTAATTTGCCTGATGTTGAAGCCAGAACAAAGATATTAGGCGCCTTGAATAATGTTTCCTGTACTCTTGAACCAAACGTTCCTGTAATTTTTTTTAAAACAATAAAAAGAGGTGATAATAATCTGCCATCAGCCGAAATAGTCGGTTGAATTGTATAGCTATGCGTGGTTAATGATACAGACTGTACTACAGATTCTACCTTTTTTATACCTTTTTCAGCTAAAGTACGACCAGAATGAAATTCTAACTGAAATCCACTTTGATCCGAATTATAAATATTTTCTACTCCATATCGATTAATATAATATTTTACATTTGTAATAAATGTATCGCATTTATCTTCCAAGTCTGTTTTTGATAGCACAGATTTTTTTGTTACAAATTTTGTTATTTTCCGAGACACAATGTTATGTACCTTTTTGAATCTGTTTACCCATGTTACAGAGGCTTTGAATCCTGACGCATTTTCTTTTTCTTGTACTTGAAAAGCCCATCGAGCGATGTTATGTCAATATTATGAATGATGATTTTTCTTTCAAGTGCTTTATTAAAATGATTTAATATGTATTCAGAATTTTTTTTTAATTTTTCCAACCTACTACCACCTTGAATGATTTGGTTTTCCCATCGTCGTAGTTGTCGTACCGATGTTACTTTTTTAAATTTTTGTTTAACTCCTTCAGGTGATCTTGGTCTTGTTTTACCACTCCTTCAGTATTCCACAGCTTGCCTTTTATAGTCATTCGATGTTGTTGTTTCAACAGAACTACAAATAACTTCTTCTGGGAGATAGATTTTCTTTTCATTTTTTGTCTCTAAAAAATCAATTTTTTCCGCTTCTGGAATCTCATATTCATCGTAAAAATCTAATGTTTCTTCCACTTCTGGTTGAAGTTGTTCTTCATCTTTTATTTCTAACAGCATACGTTCAATTTTTTCTTTCACTTCTCTTTCCTGTAGAGTTATCGGAGTTTGTTGATAAATCAAATCAGTAAAAGTTGCAGAAAGTAAAAGTATTACGTTGTATGGATTAAACTGCAGCATTCTGAAATATTAAAATTTTAATATATATCTCGAACTTTTATTATATATAAAAAAGAATAAATTTCACAATTAATAAAATTGTCTTTTTATGATAATAATGTCATCTCTAACTTTCTCTTGACAAAAATATAATAAGGCAAAATAAATTAAGCCATTAAAACTGAATAATAATTTTGTATTTTGTGTATGTTGTGATGATAGAGAAAAACTACAGTATAAGATATTGAAATAGAAATTCTAAAATTTGAAGTAACCAGAAAATATTTTTATAAACAAAAAATAATTTTATTGTTGGTATAGATGCTTACAAAAAATTCATTGAACCATCAATCATAACATTTCATTGACAAAAAAATGATTCTTTTATAAATACGGAACAACAGAATATTATGAAAAATGACAAAAATGAATAACGATATTAAATATTTGTTTTTTATTATTAATGTAATAAATTTTTTAAGACTAAAGTATTGATTTATTTTTTAATATATATTATATATATATATATATGTGTGTGTGTTTAATATATATATATATATATATATGTGTGCGTGTGTGCGTGCGTGCGTGCGTGCGTGCGTGCGTGCGTGCGTGCGTGCGTGCGTGCGTGCGTGTGTGTGTGTAATTAACAAGTTAATTCTTGTTCCATTTCATTTCGGTTTTCCGTACATTACGATATTGCATTATAGGTATATGCATAATAATGATTTAACGAATTTTTATAATTTTAATAATTTCAAAGCAATGAATGACAAGAATAAGACAAAAAAGTAATATAACTCAACAATAAATACTTACATGTTCACGAAAACACAATATTCAATACACTTCTTTACATTGCTAACTACGAACTGAAAAGACAGCTTTCCGTTATTAGATATTTATATCTAAATTTAAATGATTATATGAATATATATATGTATATATATTTGCATATTTTGCACAACGACACGAACGAATAAATTTATCATGTAAAAATTATATATTCATATAATCAATCTATTTTTCTTTGCATTATCTTTAACACTGATTGAGTTGACTTCCGCAAATGTCATCTCGGATGGTATGACTTTGTAGTTTTATTGCTTAAAAACAGTATATATACGCTTATGCCTGCAGAGGTAAAATTATCTCTATTTTTATTTTATGCATCGCAGCACTATTTTAATTCTTGCAATATATAAACATACTTACATATGTTACTTTTGTTATATATACATTAATGGAATAAAGACTAAAGACTCTCCAATTAAAGATTAAAAATAAAATGAAAGGGCTTTAGGAGCCGAGCGATATAGGTGCGCAAAAAAAAGAAAACAAAAATTTCAAATTAAGAAATTTTTATTATACAAACGTTTCGGTCTTTATTTAGACCTTAGAAAAATAGATTAATTATATGAATATATTATTTTTACCTGATTTTATTTGTTTGTGTCGTGTGCAAAATATGCATATATATGTATACAGGGTGTCCCAGACTTACCGAATCACCTGTTAATGGTGGATTCCTGAGGTCATTTAGAGACGAAAATCCTAATACCAAAATATCGAGGCTACAATAGTTTTCAAATGGTAAGAGTTTAAAGTTGACCAATTAGCATGACAAAACTTCGCGCGCTCAGGCACGTCGCATATTAAAAGTGCCACCGCACTAAATTTAATTATCAACATGGAAATATTGATAAATTATGTATTTAATTTATTGTTAAGTTATTGTTATGTAGTAATTTTTGTTATTAAAATAATTATATAAATTTATCTCCTTCATGTGCGGTTAATAAATTTTGGTATTAGAATATCTCCGCAATGACAGAAAATCCTCGTAATTCCACGCGCAACATCGACATTGAATTTAATTGAGTGGCTACGAGGATTTTCTGTCATTGCGGAGATATTCTAATACCGAAATTTATTAACCGCACATGAAAGAGATAAATTTATAAAATTATTTTAATAACAATAAATTACTACATAACAATAACTTAACAATAAATTGAATACATAATTTATCAATATTTCAATGTCGATAATTAAATTTAGTGCGGTGGCACTTTTAATATGCGACGTACCTGAGCGCGTGAAGTTTTGTCATTACCATTTGAAAGCTATTGTAGCCTCGACATTTTGGTATTAGGATTTTCGTCTCTAAATGACCTCAGGAATCCACCATTAACAGGTGATTCGGTAAGTCTGGGGGACTACCCACTGTATACAGGGTGTCCCAGAACAACCTTCCGTCCGTAAAATGACGTATTTCTGACACAATTCTAAGACAAGTCTTTACCAAAATTTGATTTGAAGCGTAGTTTTTGTGTTATAAGCAAAAATAGTTAGCAAATCACGCGTCGAGTATAGAAGGCAGGCAGGAGCGGCACGGCACACCGCGAGCGCGGGCGCAGCTGACCGTCCGACGGGTGATTACCGCCGCATGAGTCGCTAACTATTTTATCTTATAAAATTATGCTTTAAATAAAATTTTGGTAAAGAAAAAAATGTCATAATACGTCAGGAATACGTGTTCCTTAAAATAACATTACTTTAATGACCAAAAGTTGTTCCGGATCGCCGGCCGTCGGACGCTGCGATCAGCTAATTGCTACACGCGATGTGTGTATGTCTGAGTGTGTGCGTAAAAGGAAGGGACAGAGTGAGTGAAAGAAGGAGAGAGAGAGAAATAACCGCCTCCGCGACGGTGACGCTCCTTCGATTGTCAACGACTTCAGACTGATCGATATATTGATTTTCCGGCTCAGCTGAGAGACACATTGCGTGTAGCAATCAGCTGATCGCAGCGTCCAACGTGATTTTAAGGAACACTTATTCCTGATGTAATTATAAGACATTTTCTTCTTTTGGTAAAGGAAAAATTGTCTTAAAATTGTGTCAGGAATACGTCATTTTACGGATGGAAGGTTGTTCTGGGACACCCTGTATATGTATATATGTGTATATATATACACATCTATGCTTTATTTCGCGTAATACGTTGCGTATTATGTCATTAAGATTAATCTATTTTTGTGTTCCAATATATGCACAACATAAATATATACACAAGAGGCTTTTATTGAATGTGTCGCAACTAAAGAAATAACGCAACACAACTTATAGCGCAGCGCCTATAGCACGAAATTATCATCTTGTTTTCTCAAAATTGATTCGTGGAACCCACATATTATACATTATTATACATGGATGAATTTGACTTTTGATACTCTTTAATTTTTGTTCTTAAAAAATTTTTAAATTTTGCAAAATAAGGGGTGGGGATGGAGTAAATTAAAAAATTTGACATTTTTTAAAAACACAATTATACTATTGTAAAGAGTACAAAATACTATAAAACTTTCGTATAAAACATTTTTTCATATGTCCTATAATTTTAAAGATATTCGCTAAAAACGAAAAATTCGTTATTCTTCGAGGGATTGTTTCAACCTCTAAACGTTGAGATACGTCGCTAAAAAAATATGGATTTAATATTTTTTTATGTTCTACAACATATCCAAAGCTCATTAAAATCGGTGAGGGACATTTCCGACAGTTCCCTTGTTAGTCGGATTTAGCAAATAAGCGTCCTTTAATTTTACAAGGTGTGGTTACACGACTCTCTTCGTTTCCCTGCTTGGTTATCGGATACTCGCTTTCTCACTGTTGATTCTCTTAGGCTGATCAGTTTTCGGTTGTCCGGTACTGCACTTGATAATACTAACTTAATTTCGCGACTGCCCGCGCGTCTAAGCACGGGCGGGTTTTCATCGCGCTGTGTACTTGCGCAAAATTCGTGCGGGTCGTTTAACCCACATCGGATGCAAGCGTAGCGAGTCCAAAGGTCGGAATTCTTTGCTTGCACCCTGTCGCAATTGTCGTTGCGGTGTTCTGGTTTTCGCAATCGTTCCGCGCGAGGATCGCTGTGTCATTAGTTCGCGCGGTCAATGCTCCGTATTCGCGGTATGTGGAGCTTCTCGCCTTATTTCACAATAACATATCGGTTATAGCTTATTGGGCTATAACAGTCTCATAACTAACGAGCCAACGCTCGTGAGCGGGTAGAGCGGGTTAGGTGGAATAGAAAAGTCCTGTATCATTTTGCGATTTTCAAAATAATTATTGAGAAATTAATTTACAAAAATCCGCAAATCCGGCGCAAGTATCAGCCTGCTGCAAAAAAGATGGCGAGAAGGACGGCCCACCGCTAGGCCGGTCGCTAAATAATAATCACTAATCTATTGTTCTTATCAACGCTTCTCGTCTATGCCCCTGGTAACCGCGAGGCAATGGCGTCTATTTACACCGCGCGCGCTTAGCAACCGTCCTTAGGGCCTACAGGACGACTTTTCTATTCCATTTAACTCGCTCTACCCGCTCACGAGCGTTGGCTCGTTACTTATGAGACACCTTATATAAGAGCGTACAAAAGCAACGATCTGTTCGTACATCATGTGTCGTCAGTCTGAAGAAGACGTGCGCAGAGGAAGGAAAATAACGTCGATAGCGCGACGCCTCTACATCATTGCCGCCGTTAATAAACGCGCGACTTACGAAACAAAAATAGAAACTAAACTAAAATGTGTGTCAAACACTCATCAATTCCCCCACTTTTGACACCTGCTATCCTTATATATTAATATTTTATTTATATAACTTTTAATCTTTGGACGTGAGACTTCATTACACCATACGGTAATCCTTTGGTAAATATATCTGCCACATTGTCACCAGATAAAACATACCTATTTCAGCTATATCAATCCTTCTTCATATTTTTCTCTGGTTATGTGATATGCGATATCTATATGTTTTGATCTTGATCTTTCTATTCTATTCAATGTGAAGTCGATCGCTGATCTGTTGTCACATCTGATAACATATGGCTTATATGGTACATTAATGTTAGATGAATTTAGTAATTCGTTAAACATCATATCCATACTAATAATTTCCTTCTCAGTATTTGCTAGTGTTACGTATTTTGCTTCCATAGTGGAGGTAGATATATATTTGTGCTTGTTTGATTTCCACGAAATGGCGTTACCACCTAAAAATGCTACCATTCCGCTGTATGAATGCCTATCATCTAAATTCGATGCCCAGTCTGCATTACTATATATTTCTATTTCGTTATTTCCCGCGTTATAGGTTAAAACTTTGTCTATCGTGGTAGCTAAATATTTTAGAACTTTCTTAGCCTGTATCCAATGTAGTTTTCTGGGATTTGAAACAAATTTAATAACTTAGATGTAATATATATGTCTGGTCGCGTCGCTAGTGCTATATATATTAATGAGCCAATAAGTTGTCTATATGGTACATTTTTCATTTCGTCGCTTTCCGATTCATTTGAAGGGCTATCCTGTTTTGATAATTTTATACCTAATTCAATAGGTGTCTTCGTTGCCTTACATTCGTTTATATTATATTCCTTTATCAGTTTTTCTATGTATAACTTGGGACAATTTTACAGTTTGTTCGTCGTAATCTATCTTTATGCCTAGTAAGTATGATACCTCTCCTAAATCTCTTATTTCATACTCTGACATTAACAATGACTTAACTCGTTTTAATTTATCTATGTCTTTAGTGAATAATACAATAGCATCTATAATTAATATTAGTTCGCTTTCATATACATATACGCAGTTGTTACCTTTTAATCTTTGAAACCCATTCTTAGTTAGAAATATGTCAATAGTATTATTCCAATTTCGGCCAGATTGTTTTAATCCATAGATTGGCCTTTTTAATCTTATTATCTTTTTATCTGATTCATTATATCTTGGGGGCAATTTCATATATATGTCTTCGGTAAGTTCTCCGTATAAATATGCGCATTTTATATCTAAATGGTGTGCTTTCCAACCTTAAGAAATTGACACTGTTAGTAATAATCTAATAGTTGAAATGCTTGCAATCGGTGCCTATGACTCAAAATAATCTACATTTTTCTTTTGGTTATAGCCCTGCGCGACCAACCTTTATATTTAACTATTTTTCCCGCTGGATCCGTTTTGACTTTATAAACCTATCTACTACCGATGCATTTAATTTTCTGTCTTGTCGACTATCACCCATGTGTTTCTGCTTTCTAAACTGCTAAGTTCACCTTTCATAGCCGCTTTCCATTCGTTACATTGAGGTGATGTTATCGCTTATTCGAACATTATTGGTTCTACTATTTTGGTTAAGTTAATTTTAATTATTTCTTTTGGTTTACCCGCACAACCGAGGGTTCTTAACTATTTTCTCGCTTTGTTGTATTAGTTTTGTTCGTACCTCGTGCTTGTGTTTTTCTTAAATTGTATGTATTGCCGTTCTCTTCAACCTTTGACTCTGATTCTTCTTCAGATATTTGCGTCTCACTTATTTCGAGATTTTTACCTTCGTCTACTTTTGTATCGTCCTTTTCAACTACGATTTCGTCCTCTATATCACTTACGTTTTCTTTTTTACTAATTGGAATACTGTATATTTTTTTTATAGATGTATTCAAAACCGCATACTTCTTCTATTGTACAAATTCTACAAGTTTAGTTTGAATGCTGTCATCTATGGTAGGATCCCATAACCTATACCGTTTTGTTCTATTTGAATATCCTACTAATATGCATTCTTTCGCTCTTTGATTAAGTTTACTCCTATGTTGTTTTGGTATATGGGCATATGCTAAACATCCATATACTTTCACGTGTTTTACGCTTGGAGTGTTTTCAGTCCAAACCCCTTCCAGAATATTATAATTAATCGCTGAATGTATAGTTTTATTTTAACGTAACAAGCCGCTAGTATCGCCTTTGCTCAGAATTTCTCAGGTAATTGTGCTGTTTTTAACATTGCGCGAACTAGGTCTAATAACGTGAGATTAATTCTCTCCGCTACATCATTCATCTGTGGCGTGTATGTGTTTGTTCGTTCGTGTTTGATTCCTAAATCGTTAAATAAATTTGCAAGTTCTTTATTACAAAACTCTAGTCCGTTATCTGTTCTAATTCTTTTTATTTTTCTGTCAGTTTCTCTTTCTACTCTAGCTATACATATATCTGCGCACATAGTTTGTTACTTCATCTTTATCCTTTAAGCAAAATAAAACGGTTTTTCTTGAGTAATCATCCGTAAATGTAAGAAAATACTTTGATCCTCCTATTGATTTTAAAGGCATAGGTTCGCATAAATCTGAGTGCACTAATTCTAATATATCTTGCGTTTGTCTACCTTTTATTTGTTTGCATGGAGCTTTTGTGGATTTATCAGTACTGCATCCTTGACAATAAATGTTATCAATCTTTATGTTTTCTAAGCCTCGAACTAAATTTTTCGTTGATAACTCTTTAATATTCTTAACACTTGTATGATAAAATCTTTGATGCCATTTGTAAGTTAGGTAGGTTAGTACGCTTACTTCTGTACTATCCATAATACCTAGCGAGAAATGATACATCAATTCGATGACGAATTGACCTTGAAATGATGATGTCAAACACACATTGAAATTTACATCAATTTGAGTGTTTTCTGACCCCCCAATTAGAGATGTTTTCGACGTCGAAATTACATCTAGTCGTCATTTAGACGGAGTTTCGACATTATTTTGACCATACTTTCATATGTTAATAAAGTATTTAGATAGTATATATAAAACTGGTGAGAGGGATGTCTAAATCGATTCGAGTCATTTACCGGAGTTTTGATATTATTTTGTCTGTACTTTTGTATGTCATTGATACAATCGCTATTTTAATCTTTCCAAAATCATTGTTTTGATTTTGGAAAAATGTTAAAATAACGTCAAAACTCCGTTAAAATTACTCGAATCGATTTAGACATTCCTCTCACCAGTTATATATACTATTTAAATATCTTACAAACAACAATTTTGTTAATAACGACATTTATTGAAAATTTTGTGCCGTAATATATATAAATAAGAGTTGTTTGTAATATACAAAGAACTATATGTATGGTTTGTAATATACATATAATTGTAATATACTATATAATTTTCGTTTCTTATATATTATAAACCTTAATTCTGCGTAGCTTACAAAAGTTGTTCGCATTATAAACAATTTTGTATTTAATGTCGGCACAAAGTAATTGTCTGCAAGAACGCCATTACAAATAATTGTTTGTAAGGACATAATAAGAGTATACAAATGGTCATTTTTGCAGTGAAGTACGTGTCAGTAATATATTTCAAAAATAAATAAACAAATCGTAACAAATCGTTGTATACTTCCTCATCTAGGTTAAAGTTTAGGTGATAAAGGCAACACATCTTTCTCATGTATTAGTACTTACTGGATGTTCTGTAGACATATTATTACCAATTATGCAAACTCTTCTATTTTTATCATAAAAGCTGCACCGGCCGGCAAGTAACGAGCACAATAACATATAGTTCTGATATTCACTGTTCAGTCCTTCAAGCAACGTATGTGCGTATCGCGTAATAATGGCACGCGTGCGCGTACATTTTTGCGTTCGTTATCAAAACATATGATTTGAGATGCTGTATTTATTCAACTTTCACTTAAATAATAAAGATAAAATAACACACTTTTAACATGTAATTAAAACCATATCAAAATTTAGCTGTAAAATCCTTTTAAAGTAATGTATCTAACTGTAACTAAATTATATCTACGTAATAGATTTTTAAACAATATATCAACAAAAAAATATATATGGGACGAATCGCGCCAACCGGATCACTTGTCTGCCCAAAATTTGAAGCGACCTACAAAGACGTTCGATAGTTCAAAAAATTAGTCTTTACTAGTACTTTCGAAAGTCATGTGGCCCGTTTTGAAATTCAAAATGGCGGATCCAATATGGCGGGGGGAGGGGGGAGCAACAAAATCTTAAATGGCATGTGGGGTTGAGTGAGGGCTCGTTCGAAAGGGCTTTCCGAGACGAAAACAACACGAGGTCGTCGAGGTCTCTACGATTTTTTTTCGCAAAGTTATGATTATTTAAATATATGGCCATGCGCGATTCATCCGCCAACCGGATCACACTTGTCTGCCCAAAATTTGAAGCGACCTACAAAGACGTTCGATAGCTCAAAAAATTAGTCTTTACTGGTACTTTCGAAAGTCATGTGGCCCGTTTTGAAATTCAAAATGGCGGATCCAATATGGCGGGGGAGGGGGGAGCAACAAAAACTTAAATGGCATGTGGGGTTGCTTTACTTAAATACGTCTTTTCATACCGTTGCTGGGCCCATAACCTTGTTGGAGGAAATGAAAATTTTATTCACATATATAAGAGCGTATAAAAGCAACGACCGGTTCGTACATCACGTGTCGTCAGTCTGAAGAAGACGTGCGCAGAGGAAGGAAAATAACGTCGATAGCGCGACGCCTCTACATCATTGCCGCCGTCAATAAACGCGCGACTTACGAAACAAAAATAGAAACTAAACTAAAATGTGTGTCAAACACTCATCAGAAACATAGATATTTTTCGTTTTATGCATATGCGCACATTTTATATGGTACATGTAACATACTATAGATACTTGTACACGCAGTATCACATACTTAGAAACTGTTGGCATCTCTTTCTAGTATCGGTCTACTGTGTAAAAAAATATTTAAGTAGACAGATAATTCAATTATTAGTCAAGAATTCGATATTATGAAAATTATTGTATTGTGTTAGAATTTTAAAATAAGAAAAATTGAAAAGATGCGAAGAAAGCGATTTTAACCATATATTTACCAATCTATTGAAAGTAAACTAACAATAAGAAAATTATTTTATTTACATTTACAGAATCTAAAAGTGTTTAAGAAAGCTTGTTTACACTTTTTTTCAAAAGTTTCTCTTATTTAAAATAATTTATTATTATCAAAATTATTACACACTTTATATCAATAGCAATATCACTATCAAAAAATTATATAATTTTAATTACTTTACTGTAAAATAATGTTCAAAAATTTTTAGTGCTTAATGTAAAAATTTGATCTTGTATTAAAAAAATTTTTATGTAAAGTTTGTATTGTATATAAAAAAAGTAACGGAAATTGTAACGATTCGTTACTTTTTGAGTAACGGTAACGGTAACGAGTTACTTTTATAAAGTAACTTTCCCAACTCTGATTAAACTTATATAAACTTAAATTATAAATTTATATATATATATAACTTACATATTTCATGGCTATATAATGTTTACACAGTAACATTTAAATTATAAAAGGTACCCATACAGCACATGAATATTGAATAAATATCTCAGAAACGTTGCAATACAATTTTGCAATGTTGCATCAATGTTATGAAATATAGATTCAACGTTGAAAATAAATTACAGAAACGTCTAATGTCCGCTGAATTGCAATGTTTTGTAGATATAGCAATTCAACATTTAAAAAACATTGATTTAGTATTGATTTAATATTGATAAATATTGACTTAATGGTTGTTTAGCAAAACATATTTTTACAACTGTTAAAAGTTTTCTGTGTTGAGATTAGATTTATTTAGCAAGAAGACGATCAGACTTTGTAATAATGGATTTTGATGAATGTAAAGTCTTATCTGACTATGCAATTTGTTGCAGCAATTTTATTGCTGTGATAAATTGCAGCAATTTTTTCTATATCGTACTATGAAATTTTGAAAAGCAATTTGGTTGCAGTGATTGCACAAGATTTAGATCTAGTCCTAATTCTGGCAATTAGTTGCATGCAATTGTAGTAATATTTTTAGAGAATTTATCACTGCCAACATAATTTTTAATGTTGGTTGAACTGAATAGGCTGATGAATGCCAGATACTAGTTAGTTTAGGTTAAGATACTAGTTAATGTCAATGCTGTATGTCAATGCAAATATTAAAGTGTCGTGATTATATTTACCATAATGAGTAATTTTGAGTGGAATAGGGATGTAACAGCATTATTAATTAATCTGTACGAAATGCATCCAAATTTATATAATATAAGCGATAAAAATTATAAAATACGCACAAAAAGACAAGAATCATTAAAAGCAATTAGAACTGTATTATTTGAAAATGGATACGATTTCACCATAGACGATATAAATAAAAAAATTCATGGACTTCGGACACAATTCTTTAAAGAATATAGAAAAGTCAACAAATCAACAGTTTCTGGATGTGGCGCGAAGATGTATACTCACCAAAACTTTGGTGTTTCAATTTGTTACAATTTCTTATTAATTCTGATCCCATAAGGGAATCAGAATCAAATTTGATAGTAGCTGATAATAGTGAAAATCAAATATCAAATATGATAGAATTTGATAATGAAAATCAGATTCAAGAAACTGAAAATCAAATATTATTTGATGATACAAATAACCTGAATGATGATGAATGATGAATAACATCTACAGAATCAGAATTTGAAAAAAACTCAAAAGATCAAAAACAGTTCACAAACAAGCTGCAGAAGTATTACGGGATGCAACAAATATATTAAGTTCATATAAATGTAATAAAGAAAATGACTTAATTTGTTTTGGAAAGTAAGTGAAAAGATTAATATTTTTAATACAATATAAAATTAAAAATTATAACGGATATGAAGTTATTAAATTAGATCACAAATACTTTTTTAAAGAAAAAAATAGTTAAAAATAATACATTACTGACAAATTCTAAAGATTTTAATTTACAAAAAATAAAAGAATTTCATTATTTATTGTTTGTAATATGTTATTGTATCTAGTCTTATAACAAAAAAACCATTGCTGAAGCACATTTTTCTATTTCATTTATTATATTTACTTTTAGAATTTTACTACTTTTATCAGCTATAATTACAAATATATTTTTAAAATTAATGTTTTAATTGATTTTATTTCAGATATATTACGGAAGAAATGAAAAAAATTAAAGAAAAATAACAATTTAAAAATTACAAAGAGAAATATCATAAATTTGAGTTTGGATGCACAAGAAGACTGATTAGAAATAATGGAAGAAAAGATAAAAAATGCAAAAGAAGACTGATTAAAAATAATGGAAGAAAAAATAAAAAATTAATATATTTTGTGTTTGTTTTATGATAAATTTTATTTGATTTATTTTATAATACGTTGCTACATTAAAAAATGCACCATATTTTTTAAGATTTAATTTTAAAAATTAAAGTAAAACCAAAGTTTTTGTTGCATTAAGTATTTTAAATATAATAGTAGTAATATAATAGTAGTAATAAGTATTTTAAATATAACATTCGCAAAATAATTGTTTTTTTATAAAAAGTTTGGTAAAAATATATCCTTTAATATTTTGTTTTGTAATTAAAATTAAAAACAAAAAAAGTTAAAAAGTAAAAAAAAGTCTAAGCAAATTCATTTTGCCAAGGAACTCTTCCTTTATTATTAACATATTCCATAAACTCATTACGTATCTGTATGCAGAATTTCCACTTCTATTACCAATCTGTTGAGATATATTATGAATAAAAAGAAATTCTTTATCGTTATTTTTCTCTTCATTTATCCTATATTGTAACGAGCAATGTTCTCTACAAAAATTGTGTAAAACACAACAAGTTAAAATTATCAGTTGAACTTTTGCAGGAGCTAACTCAATAGGTGTTAATAGAACTCTCCATTTATTTGCGAGAATACCAAAGGCATTTTCTACGACTCTCCGAACCCTACTCAATCTGTAATTAAATATCCTTTGACTCCATATCATGTTTTTAAAAGAGAATGGTTTCAAAATATTATTCGTTAGAGGAAAAGCAGCATCTGCAACTATTACATAAGGTATTGGCATTATGCGACCAGGAAGTGCTTGTTTTTCAGGAAAATTTAGAGAATTATTGGCAATTGCTTTAGCAAGCGAACTTTTTCGGAAGACTCCTCCATCAGATACACGATTATTTGTTCCAACGTCAACATATATAAATTTGTAATCAACGTCAACTAAAATCAAAAGCATAATACTGTTTTGTTTTTTGTAATTGTAAAATGAAGAACCTGCATTTCTTGGTGCTTTAAATAAGATATGTTTCCCGTCCATGGCTCCTAATACATTAGGTAAATTCCATTTATATTCAAATTTTTTTGATATATTGAGCCACTTAATTGTAATATCTGGTACTTAAAATATTTAAAAAAATAAAGAAATTGCAAAAAAAGTAAATATAAAAATATTACAAAAATAACAATTAGACAAAATACCTTTAAATAAATATCTTTTAATATTTTATAAATTGATTCGCAAACTTCAGGTATTATATTTGATATTGTCGATTGTCCAATTCTAAATGTATATTGTAAACTTCGAAAGGATTCACCCGTAGCTAAGAATCTTAAAATTATTATTAATCGATATCTCGCACTAATTGCTACTCTCATATGTGTATCTTGTTTCTCAATATCATTTTTAACTAAATCATAAAGTTTATTTAACATATCTTTATCCATTCTTAGAAAATTTGTATAACTTCTTAAATCACCACAGCAATTGAATTCATCAATGAGAGAGAAGTTTCCTCTGGAAAATCGTTTACGTATCCACGGTCTCACCCACCATCTTTTATTATTTGGTAGCAAAAGAATAGTTGATACTGATATTATCACTGATAATGAAGCAATTTTTTCTATATCGTCTAAATCCATTTCGGATATGAACTAATAAATTTTTTACTAACTGAAAATAGAGACAACAGAAAATAATTCTAAGAACATAAGTCTTGTATCATATATGTTACAATATTTGCTTTAAAAAGAGACAACAATATTTTATATATTGTACCAACATAATCTTATTTAATATATTTTGTTCTGTAGTTGACAATAGTTCAGTTAACTTTATTTTAGTTGCCTGTAGTGTGATCAACATTCAAATAATTGCTGCAACTATTAAGTTGCGGCAATTAAGTCGCTGCAATAAGTTGCACGAAAAATTGCATTGTCAGATACGGGCTTTATATATATTGTAGAGGGACCTTCTGAGGGTAAGGTATGAGGGTAAAGTGATTTTATGTGACGGGTTTTAGTTTCCGAGAAAATTAAGTTTAAAGTTATATGCGCGCATCAAATACTCGGAAGATTAAAATAAATTTCGAGTCGTCGGCGTGGCTCAGTGACGCGTCTGCGACTCGTATCGTCCGCGTTTTTGTTAAAAAAAATCCAAAATGCTCCCACGTTATTAAAAAATCAACGAAAAGTTGCTTTGAGGTAAGATGCGATTAAAATACATTCTTTAATCTTACATCAATTAAGCTTTCCTGATTTTGTTCCGATGATTAAATACGCGTGGTTTGTCTCAAAATTGACTGAGGCAAGAAATATTTTTCGTAATGTCAATGATTTATGTTTTCCGACTTCGCTTTTAAAAAAACCGTGTGCTTGTACTGACAATGAAGTTACTTTTATAAAATGTGCTTGGTGTTCAACAAATTTGTGTTTTCCATGTTTTTATGACAAATATCATCCTAAAATGTGTTCATATAAACAGAATTCTTAATAATAATTGTAATTAAAATATACATATTTTCTCCATCAATTCGTCTCATTTCATTTTTCACTTAACAAAAATTTATTGTTAGTCTTCGGCCCGAAACTGGTTGGAAGAAACCAACGAAAAAATTTAAACACACGAGTAAAGGCTGCGAAACTTTAAATTATGAAAATTGATTAATAATACACAGTTAATAATACGATTTAATATTTATCAATGTGTAATATCAAGATTTATTAATTAAACATTTATTTAATAAAATTAAAAAAAAAAGTAGTAAGACTTTCGAACGCGAAACGACAGCGTACGAGTTGCAGACGCGTCACTGAGCCACGCCGACGACACGAAATTCACTTCAATCTTCCGAGTATTTGATGCGCGTATGTAACTTTAAACTTAATTTTCTCATAAACTAAAGCCCGTCGCATAAAATCACTTTACCCTCATACTCAGAGAAAGTCTCTCTACAATGTATATAACATTCATCAAAATCCATTTGTTTGAAAGTATTGTTCGCTAATATTAAATATATCCTGGTTTTGGAAAAGGAATGAATACACAAGAAATCACATATAAAATATAGTAGATACAATCTTGAGAATGAAACAAATATAAAGAATGTGACAACACAAACAAACAATGTTAACATTAATCTTATACAATATAAGATTTCATAAGCTGAACCTAATTATTTGATTTATTACATAAGCATATAATAACTCGTCTTAAGAATGAATTAATGATTTACCATCTACTATAAATTATGAACGTATACATAATCTATTATATTCCTTAAATTACTATTATATAATCTTAAAAGATGGTATTTAAATAGTACTAATGTATTTCTTAGTATTGAAATGAAAAACAAGGAATTTTAGTTATAATTGTTCAAATAAACAGACTTATCATCTTTATAATTATAGTAAATATACGTCTATTAATATTTAAGTATGACCATATAAGAAATTAACTGACTTTCAAAAAATGAATACTACTAATAATTTCTTAATAAAAAGCAAACCATATTATAATTATGGAAATTCAAGTAAACTTTGAGAAAATCCTTTTATACGATCATAAATGTTAACACATAATATTTATCATTGGAATGGACCACTTATCGCTGTAAGGTAATTGTTGATTAGAAACATTAACATCGTTGAAGTAAAACAGTTCATAGATCTATTAGATCTTACGCTCATTCATACTCTACATGTTATGCATGAAATACATCATAAGATATATAAATATAATAAAACATACATGAGAATCTAATGAACCATTATAAAAAGAAGAAATTATATGAGAACAATACTAATCTAAAGAAAATAACAATTTATATACAAGAGATTCCTATAATCTCACATTATACACAAGAGATTCCTATAATCTCATAACATTATACACAAGAGATTCCTATAATCTCATAATATTATACACAATAGATTCCTATAATCTCATTATATTGTCCCTATAACAATGCAAATCATGAAAGAATAATGAAAGCACAAGGTCCCAATGACCACTCGCTTAATCGGTTAATTACGAAGAAGGAATATTGATTATAAACAAAAGATTCCTATAATCTCATAATATTATACACAAGAGATTCCTATAATCTCATAATATTGTCCCTATGACAATACAACTCATGAAAGGATAAAGAAAGCACAAGGTCCCAATGACCACTCGCTTAATGGATGCCGATGATCCAGACAAATATATATATATATATATATTTGTCTGTAAACCGCATCTTTCTGTGAGTATATATATAATATTTTAAAATTATTTAATATATATAATTTATATATACTTTATATATATATATATATTTATATATATATATATATATATTTATATATATATATATTTATATTTATATATATATATATATATTTAGCATCTATAATAACATCTATAATATACATATAAATACCTCGATTCATTATATACTATATTACTTGCAATAATATATTTAATTATAATATTTATGATTTTTATTAAACAGTGCCTTCATTTATTCATACATTGAAACATGGGAAAATTTTCGATAGTGGAGTTCGAAGACGAGATCCAACTTATTCCCATGTCATGGATATATATATATATATATATATTTCTACATTTCTTATTTTCCTTTAGCATCTATAATATACATATAAATACCTCGATTCATTATATACTGTATTACTTGCAATAATATATTTAATTATAATATTTATGCATGATTTTTATTAAACAGTATACATATATATATATAGTGACCGTTTATATTTCTTTTACTTAATTTTGATGCTCCTCGAAAAAATTCTTGACCGGTGGAATGGCCTACAGCACACTTTCGGCGCGATCGCTCTTCCCAATCGATACTAATTCTCGAAACGACAATAACCTTGGGCGCCAGGCGCGAAAATTCGCGCTGCTCTAAACTTGATACGATAACGTTACAATCCGCGAAAAATGCTAAAATGATCGCAATCGCGACGGCAACTAATTCGGCTAGCCAGCCTTAGAATAGGTGGTTCTTAAGATCCTAAAGAGACGGTCGAACTCCGACGGGATAGCGCCATCATTTCAGCGGAATTAAAAAAGTCGATAATTATCGACAATTTTAATTCCGCCATTATCGATATAGGCATGATTTTTATAGATGTTATACAGAACAATTTCTTATTGTGTTCAAAATGTTGAAATCAGACAACATCGCATATTTTTTACTGATTTATCATGTCATACGCATATGTAAGCGTATGTAAGCATCGATAACAGTAAAATATAAATATGAGTCTGACTTTTTTACATAATTTGAACTGTTCACATTGACATATATATGTTTACACGTTTAGACATAAATAATATTTAGGGAGCTTCCCTGCAAGACACAGTGTAACACAGTGTCCACTAGTGTGAGAGAGAACATATCAGTGTATCTCACTCTCACTAGTGGACACTGTGTTACACTGTCTTGCTGGAAAGCTCCCTTAGTTACTTATGTATGTACATACATATATGACTAAATTTATTTATGTATATATGTATATGAATATTATGTTATACATACATATACGTACATATATACATACATATATATTTTTGTCTCTCACTGTGTGTGTGTGTGTGTATATATATATATATATATATACAATATATGTATATAAGATGTCTCATTTTAAAATGATGACCTGAAATATCTCTCTTGAAAAATACATTTTACAGAAAAATGTTTTAAACAAAAGTTATTTGGTTCGAAGGAGGCCATAGAATGATGCCATTGATTTGAACTAGTCGTTTGAAGGTCACTATCATAAATGGAACTCTAATATTCTATTGCAGCTTATCTCGAGAGCTTTTCAAAACACTATGATAAAGTATTTTGTCAATAACTTTTTGAGCTATAAAGCTTGAAAGTTTTAGCATTTTTTAAATACAAAATATCTTTTAAAATATTTATTTTTCGATTATCTTGCTTTATTTTTATGCACAGAATAACTGATGTAACAAAATAATTAATGTAACGAAAACACATAGTTGTCTTTAAAAAAATGTATGAATTTGCAACAAGCAGTTACATATTTTTTTTTAAAGACAACTATGTGTTTTCGTTACACTAATTGATTTGTCTCATTATTTTGTGCATAAAAATAAGATAATAAAAAATTGAATATATTTTACATTTTATGTCAAAATGTTAGAACTCTCAAGCCTTATAACTCAAAAAGTTTTAAACAAAATATTATTTTGAAAAGCTGTCAATGTAAGCTACAAGGATATGTATTAAAATATATAGGGTTCCAAATGATGGTGACTTACGACTATTCAAGGTCAAACCAATGACACCATTCTATGACTTCTTTTGAACTGAATAACTTTTGTTTAACATTTTTCTGTAAAATGTATTTTCAAGAGATATTTGAGGTCGTCATTTCAAATGAGACATCCTATATATACAGTGATATGTATGTATGTGTGTGTGTTTAGATATTTAAAAGATAGAAGCAGAATTTTTTTCAAAGGGAGAAGGATAACATAAAATGACATAAAATGTCACATCCACATTTATTTAAAACTGCTTTCATAATTTTACACCTTTTAGTATAAAGCTTTCTCACCACGACAAGGTAGATGTAAATCGAGAAAGTTTTTTGGGTTTTCTTGTTACCCAGAGAGAAGGCAAGTGATTCCATTGTTTCTCCCCCTCCCCCTACAAACGCCCAATATTTGCGATATTCATGAAACTATACAATATTTGTACATTGAAAATATCGACACCCGAAGGCCTCTTCATCGTGCCCATTCCCGTGACAACGCAATCACAATATATATATTTTTTTCGTCTCCGACTAATTATAAATGAATCATTTACATTGAGACATCTTTTTCCAAACATATTCATTGAAATTTTTACCATTTTGGAAAAAGCGACAGTTTATTTTCTATTATAATGTTTAGAAAATGTTGCCTTATATATTCAACCCGATTAAAATATTTCTCATTACAAGGATTTCCTCCTAAAGCTATAGTTGTAGCAAAAGCTGCAGCATAAATTCCACAACATGTGCCATCAGGTTGTGTTTGAACCTTTTCAAATATTATATTACTTGCACTTATTTGTAGATAACGATGATGAATGTAATTTTTTTCTTTAGGTACCAATTTATTGTAGGTACAACCGGGTAGACTGTCGTACACTCGGAGCTTGGTACCGTCAAAAAATATACATCGCCAGTGATCACTACAGTTTCCTCCAATAATTTGTAAGCTTTTGTCGCTACAACTTGCTTCAAATAAGTGAGGATATTCCAAATATAACACACTTTGTGTTTCAAAACAAGACTTATGTCTTATGACACATAAAAACCGATCCAATGATTCGTCGTTTATTTTGCTATATATAGGTAATACATTATCCTTTACTAAATTAAAAGGAGCAATTGCTTTGTCTAAAAATTCTTTTTGTTTTGCCATATCGTCTGCAGTTAGTTCTTTATTTTTCAAATAATTAACAACGACGCAATCGTCATCTTGCTCTTCACTTAGAGTAATAGCAGCAATATCAGTTATTGTAGCTTCCAATGGCAAAACGTTAGGTTTCAATCTTTTGTTCTTTTCTGGGCCATTTTCGTTTTCGATTATATTTCGCCTACTTGTTCGACAAAATATTTTTTGTGCTGTTTCTTCTTTAGCTTCTATAATATATCTTGGATTTCTAATAGGCATATGCCTATTATGACGACTGTCCAAGATTTCTGGAAGCATGCATTCATTATAGAAGCGTGTTAAGAAAGGCAGCATTTGATGTCTCCAAAAAATATTGTCTACATCAATACGCAATATTTTCATGCTTTCTGGAGTCCAAATAGTAAAAATACAATATTCTCGTCGTGTTATATTCAACTGCCCTTGAATTTGATAATAATATTGGTGATTTCGATTCATTTTATGTGGATCTTTTTTATCAAAAATAACTTTTAAAAAAGACAATGTTTCAATGGCTTTTTCCACTGTTAAATTTTCAGCTAACAGAGGACATTTAATTTCCACTAGACCACTTTCATCGATAAGTTCGTCAGGAAAAGCACCTAAAAATGGATTTTCAGTATCAATGAATAATCCGCAAGGTTTCACTTCCTTATTTAATTTTATGGCCAGTTCTTTCCTTGTTATTTTCTCATTGCCACGACGTTGATATTTTATAGCTGCATTATCACTGAATGAAGGAAATAAAATGGCTTTTACCGTTGATGCACAAGACGTTGTAGGTCTCATACGGTTCCAAAATTGGATGCCGTCAACATTTCTCGTCTTAGTGATAACCATAATTCTGATTCACTTTGGTTTCTTGTTTCGAATTCGATTTGTTGCCAGTTTTTCGCATTTTCGAATAATTTTTCTAAATGGTTTTGCCGACGTTGTTCGAATATATCAGATGGAAGATCCGGTTTTTGCGATTGCGGACCATAATGATGATCTGTTCCTGGCTCTCCTTTGAATATTTTTTGCCTTCCTTGTTCCTTTCAAAATACTCTAGTTTTTGCAACTTTTATTTGTCGTCTTTCAAGATTCTTGACAACAGGTGAAACAACCTTACGCATGTTTTCACGCAATTGTGTAAGAACTTGTTGTGTATTATATTGTACAACTGCTCCCGCAACTTTAGCACCATAAGATCCTCGTTTGCTGAAATTAATGCGCTTTCCACCAATTTCTTTGTAGATTATCGAATTGAATAATTCTGCAGGATTATTGGTGAAATGCAGCAACAAGTTGTCGAAATAACCATTTATATATGTGATAGCACTTTCTATTTTTTGATATAGACCGAATAATTTCAGAGATGGCACATAATTTTTTTTTGTTTCATCTCCATTCTTTTTACATATACGACCGCGTGCTTCGCATCGCTTATGTTCGTCAAAAACATGGCTAAGAATGTTCAATATATCTTTTTGCAATTCCATAGGCTTATAATATTGAGGTGTTCGTTCCTCTTTTCTTTGTAGCTCGGCTGTCTTTTCTATCTCTTTTCGAATATTTAAAATGTTATTTTTCACTACATTTCGTAATTGTACAAAGCCACGTTGTCTTAGCATTTTTGACTGAGTCCTCTCTGCCACAACTTTCAGCTTTTTGCACAAATTGCAAAGCAAATGATTGGTGCATTCTATTTTTTTTACCGTCACCATTTGCTCACGATATGGTCTGTTGTCAAGAATGGTCTGATATACGCTACTGTCACCATCGACAATAACGGTTTTATAAATTAAACCATACATTTCGAGGCTACATTTAAAACCTTCAGTGATTGCATCGCTCTCCATCTTTGTGGAGCTTGTGTTGCGATCAAAATTTTTGTAGCATTTGTGAGCTCTAGGTTTGACACCTTTTCGTTCTGCCATATCACATATTGCGCAAAATTTATTGCGAATACCAACAAAGAGAATCTTTTTCGTATGGTAACCAATTATAGCTCCAACACCAGAAAGAGAGTTATAAGCGTTACCATACGATCTCTTCATCCAACTACCATCTGTTACAACAGGTATATACGAAATACCGTTTATAGTATCGTTTCTCTCAAGAGCGAGTTCTTTTTCAACTTCGCCAGCCATTTTCATGTTATCCAAGGCTGTTTTTTTAAAATCACCGACTAAATTCTCTCTGTATTTGATATAAGATGGTTCGGACATGCAAGGAACATTCATGGCTGCACATAGCTCTTCGAGCTGGGCATAACCAATTCCCATTGTAACAGTTCCTGCTACAGTAGTCGCATTACCCATGTAGCACATGTTCGTTTTATAAACGTTTTCTAAACGTATCCAATATTTTTTAACCGTCAAGCACCAATAAGAAACGTTTCAACAGAAACATTTTTAAAATCATGGTTTAAGAAACGTATATTTTACGTTTCTATAAATAGAACAAAAATTAATGTTTTAATTCAAAATTATATATATACACATTATTAAGACTGTACTTATTAAGACGATCCCCAGATAGCACAGAAAACTAAAAGATGTCTAAAAGATGTCTTCTAAAAGTCATAATTACGTTAAGTCGACGAAAAGATGACTTTTTGATCATCTTTTCGACAAGACAAAAAAAGATCTATTTTATAATATACTAATATAATATAATTTAATAATATTTTATAATATTTTATAATATTTTATAATATAGTGTTCTTTTGTTTGCCGCTACGTGGCGTGTTCAGACTTAACTCGTATTCAAGTTTTCATAACATGTATATAAAACCTAAAAAAACGGGTACTAAAAGTATAATTTAAATTATGTCTTTTTTGTCAGTTTGACTTCTGATGTAATCTCGAGAAGAGATTCAGAACATGAAAATAGATGGATTATATCCATATTTGCATTATTTTATTGAATCTGTGGATAAACAAATTTTTTACAAATAAAGGAAAAAAATCGTATTTTGACAGTTTCTTAAACGTTTTTTTTGTTAGAAAATGACGTTTCCCTTAACGTTTTTTAAGTGGACATTTTAACCAATCAGAAACGTTTTTATAAGCCGGTTTTAAAACGTTTCGCAGAAACATTTGTGAAACGTTTTTGAAACGAATATGTGCTACTTGGGTAATGTCCAATATTTCTGGTTCTGTGGATTCTGACCAGATGTTAGCTTGATAATTACACATGTGGCATTTGAAAAAGAACTGTGTCTTTAACCCATGGCGACGAGAATTTACGAGCTTCCAATCTTTAAATTGACTCTATTCCTCGCGCATGATTATCAAATATTCTGTGGGTTTCATGTCACATAAAGGAAAAGTCGACAATGCGACGGCCTTCAGGCAAGTTTTCTTGGATACTATTTGTATCTAAAAGGCCATTATCGATGACAAAATCTTTGTCATCTTCGCAAAATTGCTCAATATTATACATACCCGTATTAAATTCTTGGCACTGCATTATTTTGATATTAGGTTTCGAATTCATCGTATCGAGAAATGATTCTATCGGTCTCAAAATCGATGGATTCATCGGTAATATCTTTAATGCTTTTGAAGGCATTTAAAATCTCTTGACTTCTGCTTCAATAACTATCGCCTGCAAAAAAAAAATATATTAGTATTTTGTATAATATTATTATAAAAAATTGGTATATTATTCAAGCTCTCTATAAATTAATAATACTTAAGAAAAAACAAAGCTATGAGAGCTTATCGACATTATTAACTATACATAAAAAATAAAAAAATAAAATAAAAATAGAAAATAATAAAAAATATAAAAATAGAAATAAAGAACAAACTGAAAGGACAACAGATTCTTTATTTCTATTTTTATATTTTTTATTATTTTATTATTTTTTATGTATAGTTAATAATGTCGATAAGCTACTACCGTCTCCCTCGCTCCTATTGCTGCCTCGCTTGCTCCTATTGCTGTCTCGCTCACTCTCATGTCGACTGCGTCGGCAATACTTTTTTAGTTTTTTCAAGGCGGCGCTCAAAAACCGCGTATGAGTTCGGCCGACGCTTCGGTATCCCCTTAATTCCGATCATTGTAATTTGCATGTCTACTCGTGGAAGTGGCATTTCTCATAATGATTAATTGAGTCCTTAACTATAACCGCGCTACCACCTCTTGCTTTATTATCTGGGTGATACACTTTCTATCCCCTTATCTTGATATATGATTGATTTGTCATATGTGTCTCTGAGATGAGGCATATATCTATATTTTGAGTTTTAAGAAAGACTTCTAAGTCTTGTTTTTTGTTCAGAATGCCATTGACATTCCATGTAGCTATTCTTAGGTCTTGTTGTTCCATTCGTTTTATTTCTTATGTGTAGCACTATTATTTCTGTTCTCTAGGTTGTCTATTCTGTCGTTGATTCTTTTTAGTGTCTTCATCATAGTTTGTAGTAGTTGAATTATGGAGGGTTCTGCTTTTGTTGCATTGATTGAGGGTTTCCTTAGTCTATTCTGGGTAGCTTCTGATTAAGATACCCCAGGTTTAATTTTATTAGTGGTAATAGTTTTTGGCTGTGGGTTTCCTCTCTTTGTTTTGATATTATCTTCTCTTTTCTGTTGTAGTTCCTTAGCTATTATACAGCTCCTATAGTTAGCTGGGTGTGCCTCGAAACAGTTAATGCACTTAGCTGGGGTATTTTTGGGCTTTGTACGGGTGACACCCGTTTGGACACGAAACGATTGGACACGTAGTATTGGACACGTTCAGATTGGACACCGCACGATTGACCACACACTTTGCACGATTAGACACTGCACGATTGAACACCGCACGATAGGACACTGCACGATTGGACACCGCACGATTGAACACCATAGGGTGGGAGTCTATTGACCACGTCGCCAATAGGCCAGTTTAAAATGAGGCTCTCTGATTGGTTAATCGTTGCTGATGACCCTAGGCATCGGTCGATATAAGTGGCTGTGGTCAATCGTGACGTGGTCAAACGAGATGCTCCCGACACCACCGTACATGGAAACTTTATCTTGATATATATTTTCAATATTTTCATAATACACACACACACACATACACACACACACGGGGGTGTAAAGGGGGGCCTCCCCCTCCCGCACCCACCCCGTCCACCTCGCTTCGCGTGGAAAGTTGCAAATCCATGTAAACTTTGCTTTGTCTTGCAATGTACATACGAAGCGTGTCCAATCGTGCAGAATGTGTGTCCAATCGTGCAGTGTCCAATCGTGTGGTGTCTAATCGTGCAGTGTCCAATCGTACAAAGTGTGTGTCCAATCGTTCCGTGTCCAAACGGGATCCTCCCGATTAATATTTTGGATGTTGTAAATTCTGTTAATATCTTCTGTTCTGTCGAAGACTAATGTGTACAGTGGCAGACGTGTGTACTCTACCTTATTATTTAACAAATTTTTTAAGTTTTTGTACTACCTCTAAAATCTTATAGTTTTTTCTTCCAGTTCCTTGGTAATGTCCTTTGCTGGAGTTGTCGAGTGTATATTTCTTGCTGTAACTCTTATAAGTCTAGAGGCTTTGTTTTCATATGTATGCCATTCAAGGTTTGTGTTGTTTATTAATACTGTTAGTTCTCTATATTCAGCGTCCAACATTTACTTTAATTTGATTATTATTTAGCATGCTAGCGCTGCATTTAAACTTTTCAATTTGTAACTTTTCTTTGATTATACCATAGTCTTTGACATTACTTAAAATGATTGGTGGTGGCTTTACTATTTTTGGAGCTTTAATTTGCTTTTCCCCGGGGTTATTTCCACTTTTATCAGTTAGTTCTTTTATTTTTTTCCCTTTTTTATTTTTAAGATCAGTTAAGTCCCAATCCATATCCTGATTTCTTTTTTGGAGTCTTTTTTTCTAATTCTAATATTTCCGGAGACTGTTTTGCTTTTCTTTTCTTGTCCCTTTTCTTATCTTTTTTTAAGATCCATTCTATTTCTCGAGCTAATTTTTCCTCGTCGTGTGGTACTCTTGCTCGCTGTATATTGTTGTATTTTGTTTTGATTTTTCTGTAAGTCTGAATTTCTTTTTGTGCTTATACATAGCATTTTTTAGTTGTTCTAATTCGTATCTAAGGATCTTGTTCTCTTGTTTCAGTATTTCCACATAATTTTCTTTATTATTACTGTTATGCGAAAAAGGTACATTTTTCCATTTTTGGTCTTTATCAAGCAATAATTGGCCCTCCCCAGAATCCATAGGACCTGCCTCCTGAGAGGATGGATTGCCCAGACTAATGCCTGGAATACCACCTAGGGTTGCCTCTAAATTAGTTTTATCTATTGTTTGGTGTTGTTAGTTTTGGTCCGCCCCGAGTATTTTATTTCTTCGGTACCTTCTAGCAAACCGGCGAGCGTTCCCCAATCCGCCACCTGGGGAGGCGCCCGACGGGGACTAACAACCCCTCACGGGCCTAACACAAGTGAGAAATTTCTTGAAGTTATAAACGTAAACCATTTTGAGACTATTTCAATGAAAAAGTCTGTTGTATTATAATCTTCATTATTGTTTTTTTCACCCCTATAGTTCAATGCGCTGTTCGAAGTTCGATTGAATAGATTTACTGCCTTATTAACTTTCATTTTATTAAACTGACTCATTGTGAGGACATCTTTGTTCAATTTTGGAGCAAATTTGAAAAACATATTTTCTTGTTCCGCGACTAATTCCTCAAGATGTGAACATTTAACAATAGATGATGATAATTTTAAAGCTTTGACATAATTTGGTTGTAAAATAATACTTCTATTGTTTACTAACGCAGCTTTGAGATTTTTAAGAAGATGAGGGCCATCAACAAAAAAGAATAGTCTACGTTCTGAATCAAAAGGATAAGGCACAGTTTTGAACAGAATACTTATTATTATTAAGCCCAAAACCTCGCCACATTTTTTATTAGATGATCCTATATCAGAGGTAATGGCATGCACATAAAGACCTATTCCTTCAGCCTTTTGAATAATTTAATTAATAATAGGTTTTAATCGTGCACCATCAAAGCCTTCGGAAGTAGTAAAATGATAAGCAACAATTTGCTTCCATCTTTCGAAAATACCACCAAGCATGAAAACTAAACTATGTGTAGCACGTATATTTGTTCTTCCTTCAAAAAGTAAAAAGATAAAGAAATTATATATATTCGAAAACTGTATATACATGAAAACTAAACTATGTGTAGCACGTATATTTGTTCTTCCTTCAAAAAGTAAAAAGATAAAGAAATTATATATATATATATATATATATATATATATATATATATATATATATATATATATATGTATATATATAATTAGCAGAGAACTTGAACTTTTCACAAAAAATGAAAAATATTATATATATATATATATATACAATATATATATATATATTTTTTTTTTTTCACTTTTTGCGAAAAGTTCTCTACTTAATTTTATATATAAATATATATATTTTTTGTTTACTTTTTGCGAAAGGTTCAAGTTCTCTCTACTTATGAAGTCTTACCTTCGCGATTAGGAATAGTAATATATCCAGTAATAGAGTTTGTTGACGGATTATTTCGTTCACCTTCTACCAGACTTACTTCATCTAATTCAAGCATGGAATCTTTTCCACGATCATCAGTAAATAGTGCTACCTTATTCTTCAAAGCTTCAAAAAATATCATCGCATATTCCGGGAGGAAAATTGATACCTTCAAGACTTCTTCTCAGTGTGCCTATTGATGGTAGAGGAATATTTATTAGTTCATTATAACCGTTTTCTGTGCATGAAAATCTAATTCGGAGGGCCTTTTTTATTGTTTCAGTAGACCATTTATATATTCGACGTTTTTTAAAATTATTTTCAAGCCACTCTATCCGATCGTTGTTGAATATTTTATGCAATATATCTTTTGATTTTAATTTCCTTTCTTCACGTAATATTGTATTACAACGTTTCAATTTTAAATTACGAGAGATTAGATTACTTCCTAGATTTTTCAGACTTACAAGGAGATCATCAGATTTGGTAATAATCGATTTTGATGAATGTTATATATATTGTAGAGGGACCTTCCTTGAGTATTAGGGTAAAGTGATTTTACACAACGCGCTTTAGTTTCCGAGAAAATTAAGTTTAAAGTTACATGCGCGCATCAAATACTCGGAAGATTGAAGTGAATTTCGAGTCGTCGGCGTGGCTCAGTGACTAGCGTCTGCGACTCGTACGCTGCCGTTCCGCGTTCAAGTCTTGCTGCCTTTTCTTTGTTTTTATTAATTTTATTAAATAAATGTTCAATACTTGATATTGCACATTGATAAATATTTAAATATATATATAATAATAAATATATAAATCGTATTATTAACTACTGTGTATTATTAATCAATTTTTAGAATTTAAAGTAGCGCAGCCGATTTTTAAATGTTATTTTTTATTGCACAGTAACACTTCCTCACAGGAACACTGTTGCCACCGTTTCAAGTTCCCACAGTTTTTTAATCTGGAATTTAGGCTTTGGCTCGAAACTGATTGGGAGAAACCAACGGAAAAATTTAAACATATGAATAAAGATCTCTGGCATAAGGCTTCCAAAATATTAGAGTACAAAACAATGTTACAAACACTGGATATCAAATAACATTTAAAAATCGGTTGCGCTACTTTAAATTATGAAAATTAATTAATAATACAGTAGTTAATAATACGATTTAATATATATTAATGTGCAATGTCAAGTACTCGGTAAAAAATTTGTTATGTATAATTATATAGATATATGACCATATAAAATTATATAGAAATATATAAAATTTTGTATAAGTTATGTATAATTATATATAATAATATATGACTTATTATATAATTATATATAATTTTATATTAATGTTGGCTAGATGTCAGTCAACGATAATACAAAATTATGCATACTATACATAACTATACATAACTTATACAGAATTTTATATATTTCTATATACTTTTATATTGTTATATATAATTATATATGAAAAATTTTTTACCGGATATTGAACATTTATTTAATAAAATTAAAAAAAAAAAGATAGCAAGACTCGAACGCGGAACGGCAGCGTACGAGTCGCAGACGCTAGTCACTGAGCCACGTTGACGACTCGAAATTCACTTCAATCTTCCGAGTATTTGATGCGCATATGTAACTTTAAACTTAATTTTTTCAGAAACTTAAGCGCGTTGTGTAAAATCACTTTACCCTCATACTCAGGGAAGGTCCCTCTACAATATACAAGGTGTCCGGTAATAACCGCCTCACCGCTCGTATACAGGTAGAGCAGGTCAAACTGAGTAGAAAAATCCTCTACCATTTTTCGATTTTCGAAATATTATTGAGAAATTAATTTAAAAAGATTGACAAATCTGGACGAGTATAAGCGTGTGGCGAGAAAGTCTATCCTACTGCTACGCGGTTACTAGGCGCTTATTGAATGATAGGAGGAGCGGTCTACGACTGGAAATGGATGCGTATGAGTAGCGCGCCTAGTAACCTGCTCTATCTGTATATAAATGGTGAGGCGGTTATTACCGGACACTCTGTATATAACATTCATCAAAATCGATTATTACCAAGTCTGATGATCTCCTTGTTAGATATAATTTTGTCTGCAATCTTGAGTTTATTCTGAGATTCTTTTAATTGCTGTTTTAATTCTTCAATTTGTAATAAATTATTGTTTGATGTTGCTGAAGTTATATCTAAGTCTGTTGATTTTGATGTACAGGTATCTGTCAAATTATCATCTGAATTTAAATTGCTGGCTGATACGATTGAAGTTTCATCAACATTTGATTCTCTTGTTTCATTTACCTGAGGACAAAAATATTTTTTTTTGTTAATTTTATTAATAACTATATTTTCTTTATTAATTATACTATACTTTAATAATAATATTCATATATTTTATTCAAAAAAGTAAAATTCTTTATAGTAAATATACAATGTACTTCACGAGAGAGAGATGTCACTTGATGATAAGCAATGTGATTCCTCTGTTTGCATTGGAAATATTTGTGATGATAATAAATTATTATCTGTATTTTCCTTAAAAAAATTGCTAGCTGATGCAATTGAGTTTCCAACGCATAGTTCTGTTCTTTCATTTACCTGAGAACAAAAACATTTTCTTTGTTAATTATTTAATAACTATATTTTCTTTATTAATTACACTATGTTATACTTTATTAATTATATTCATATATTTTATTCATAAAAATAAGATTTTTCATAATAAATACGTACTTCGCAAGAGACAGGATCTTTTTCTGTACTATTATTTAGCAAAGGAAAAATTGTCGGCACAGTATTACACTTTAATTTTTTTTTGCCACCTACACAAAGTTTTTCCCATATTTCTATTGAAAAATGAACCTGTTGATAAAAAATTAATATTACTGATATATCCTTTACGAATTCTATTAATATTTAAACATGTACTTACATCACAAATGCATGAATAATCACTTGGTTTCCAATTTTTCCTATTAATATTTTTAGCCCACAATGCTTGTCTTGCGGGATTTTTTGGGAAATGTCTCATGGAAATTCCATCATCGCTCTTATTGCGACAATAAGGCACACAACAAAACGTCATCTTCTGAAAAACATTAATTACAATTGTAAACCATTAATCAAATATCTTAAAATGTAAGGTTATAACATAGTTTTCCATGCAACTTTTATATAAATTTCATATTTCATACATAAATTTTTCAATATTTTTATAAATTAAAATAGTAAAAATTCAAACAATAAAAATTGTCTTACCTTTTTACTTTTTTACTTAATTTTTCAGAATATTATTATTTCATACGAATATATATGTATATATATGTATTCACTATATATAATCAACGACGCCATTTAATTTCTTACTAGAACATTGTCCGGACTCCTATTTTAAGGGTCTCTAGTAACGACCACGTCGTTACATAAATATGGCGGACGGTGTCCTAACTCTTATTAGACGAACTCTAGCGTTGCTAAAGTCACTAGATATATAAAGTATGAACCTTGTAAGTGTTGTGTATGAAAGTGAATCTTTGATGAATTAATAAAAATAATTATTTTACATAATTTACCAAAGATTTACTTTCACACACAACGCTTACAAGGTTCGCTGTCCGTAGTCAGAATCAGATTTAGTTAGTAATTCGACGCCATTTTCCCTCCACAGAGAACAATGAATTGCGGTACTTTATATATTTAGTGACTTTAAGCGTTGCTAATGCTAGCGCAATCTTGTGTTATGTGCCAACCGTATAACTTTTTGTGCCACTAGCGGAGAATGCATCAAACGTACAACTTATATGTACTTGCGTATTGGAGAATAAACGGCGATGACGACGACGATGTATCTTAATGAAAAAGATAGAGAAGATAGGAAAGATTACATTAAAAAGATTGAAGAGTTATTGGGAGACAAAGATACGTATTTACCAATGAATAAAGACCTGATTAGAAAATTAATTTCTAATCTACATGACTTACTGAAAGGATGGAAAAATGACTGAATAACACACTTTGAATGCTTGCTGTTGTTCTTTTTACTTTAGTGAAGGCATCCTTCTTAGAGCTTACGGACTTCCTAAGGTTCACAAGGTCAATTGCTCCTACAGACTTATTGTTTCTTCTGTTAATACTCCATTGTACAATTTAGCGTTATACTTACACATTATCATAGTTAAGAGCTTTCCCATTGCTAGAAGTCACGTAAAAAATAGCTTTGATTTGGTTAATAAATTGTCTTGTATAAAAATAAAAAATAATTATCAACTCATTATCGTTGCAGACATTGTGCTGCAAGATTTGGAGGAGAGGGTATTACAATCTTTACCGTTCATTCCATCTTTTTACTATAGATTTGTAGATGACATCATTTTGGCTGTTCCTTGTAACTTGATAAAACACACTTTTACTACATTTAACTCCTACATCCGAGACTTCAGTTTACTTTCGAAATAGAATCGAACAAAAAGTTGAATTTTCTTGGTACCATTTTTATTGTTAGTAACAACAGATTAATTTTCGATTGGTTTCAAAAACAGACATGCTCGGTAAATATTTGAATTTTTATTCTCAACATCCGAGTTGTCAAAAAAGAGACACGATTATAGGAATCATTGACAGAGTGTTCACTATTTCAAATCCACAGTTTCATTCTAAAAATACTTTTTCCATTATTAACATATTACTAAATAACGGATATCCACTGAAACTCATTTTCGATATCAACCATCGTTTAAAACACTTGTTTCAGAGAAAAAACTTACCAACCATAATAATTATGAACCTAAGAATGAAAATACTTCTTTTTTCACCATTCCAAATTTATCCGCATTAACCGATAAATCTAATAACATTGTTAGAGATACTGATATCACAGTCTCTAACTATAGCCTTAATAAATTGAATAATTTGATTAAAGTACATAAAGACAGTATACCTAAACTTTCTAATACTCAAATTGTCTATAAAATCAAATGTAATGTTTGTGATGCGTCTTACGTGGAACAGATTGGGAGAAAATTCATTACAAGAATCAAAGAACATAGACAACACATTAATAAGAGCACCAATACAAAATCTGTAATTACTGATCACAGAATTAATTTTAATCATGAGTTTAACTGGAACGACATTGAAATTTTAGACTTAGAATCCCATTATAGTAAGCGCCTTATCTCCGAAATGCTGCATATTAAGAAACAACAAAACAGCTTAAATTTGGAAACCGATACGGAATGTCTATCTGATATCTATAATAATATTATTGATAAACTGTCTGCTGCGCCACATCGACACCAGTTTATATAAATAGCACGCGTACTTACTATCAGCGACGATAGTTCGCCGTTTTGTTTTTATCAGTGCTGAGTGACTTGGCTTTCTAATTATTTATTTCAACGATAATGGACACCAATACTTTATATAAATGGTCTATATGTAAGTTAGCAAAAATTTATTCGTTTTTTTAATGTTTGCTAATAAAATTGTAACTTCAAACCTTTGGTTTCCATTTTTTATCTCTACATTACATATCAGTGTTAACTTATATTTATGTAACTTCTTTCAGACATTGACAAGTTTTCTTTTAATTCCTGGTATTTTCCTCTTTACTAATTTATTTGAGATGTGTACCACACTTTCTTACAATATGAGACACTCAGCAGAATGTTGGATTAAGACGGCGAACCTCAATCCTCAACATTTTTATCATAATTTAAATTATTTATCTTTACACCTTTGACTATTAAGCGGCTGAATATGGTTTAATTTATTATAATTATTTTTTCATTCCGCCCATTTCCTGCGCTGAAAAGGGCTTGATATTGAATAATCAAGCCAAAACGTTCGCACGTTTTTTTTTGACTAAGCAATAAACTATATATTTAGTTATTTATCACAATTTACACTATTATATCCGGTTCTTTTTTACGTCTTAGTACTACATTTTAATTTACTTAATAACAAAATTCCACATTTCGACTTTGCATTATAATATTGACGTTCACGATACACGTAGAGCAAAACTAAAGACACTTTCTTTATATAATTTAGATTCAAGCTATCGATTAAGTCTAGAACTTGATCCGTTCAGTGGTTATATCAAATCTGATAATCTCGATATATCTTAAACTACCGACCCGCGTAAAGAGACACGGTGTGTCTTTTCTTGCTTACGCTGGAACTTAACTAAAACACTACCGTGTCTCTTAATCGTTGAATGTATAGGGCAAAATAAATATAAATATTTAAGAGTGATAAATATACATATAAAACTATCATAAGTAATAGCAAAACATAAATATTTATAAGAATACACATTTACTGTTAGCATGTAACGCATATAAAATGTTAATGGAAATGCTTATTTAACTAAATATATGATGTTAAAAATCAAACACTTGACAAATTATAAATAATAATAATAAAACTTTGAACATACTGTCGAAAAAACGGATAATTAAAAATAATTGAACAAATTATTTTTGTAATATAATAAGAAAATCGATTTACATTCATTAGTTTATGTTATTGTTTTCAATAAAACATGCTCACACTCATTATATGCTTATTTAGAGTAATGACTTACAATGAACGAAGCCGAGAACCATCAATGATCAGTGGTCCACATTACGTATGAGAAAAAAGAAACATATATGCGAGTCTTTCTTTTTAAATTTTATAAGATCAGATCAGATATCAATATTGTATTGTAAATTTAAAATTTGAGTTTTGTAAATTACGAAAAGTATTATATATCACGCATTATCATTTCTATACATTTATTTACATTTAATTGTAAATTTAATTACAAACGTGTGCAAATTTACAATTACTGTTATAGTGAATCTCAAAATTACTCATGATAGATGTAATTTTTTACACAATTTTTTACATAATAGAAAAAAAATTATTTACGCAATCATAAATAAATTAATAATTAATTCGAATGCGCATGTTTTTTGTTATATAGGGTAACTCTCAATTAATATTTTAGGAGGTGAAAAAAGGTGGAATTTTGAGTAAAAAGTTCCTTTTCCGATTTTAGCTCAGACCATTATTTACCGAGTTATTAACAATTAAAGTTGACTAATCAGACGGTGCGTGGCCGGAGTACTTAGGAGCGTAGCATGCCATGGGACCCTTCATGCTTACCGTACATTTTCTCCATTAAAATTTTATTTTAAATTTTCTTGTTAAATAATGAATAAATAAATAAATCAATAAATTGATAGATAAATAAATTAAGTTTTAAAAATTTCTCAAAAAGTTGAAGTTTAAGTAAAAACTGAAAGCACCATCGTTTCTGTGAAAAAAATTACGTAAGTATCATATGTATATGACGCATGTAAAAACAATTTTTTAAGAAATTGTTTAAACAATTTATTTATTATGATAATGTTTTTTTTGCCAGTAATCTTCCTAAATACTCATGGCGAACATCCCGTAGTTATTCCCATCACTGCTTGATTAGCCGTGAGAATTTATGGGTTAAATAATTGAATAAATGTATAAATAAATAATATATAATTAAATGAACAAAATAATAAGAAATAATAAATAAAAATAAAAAGCAATCAGAAATTTGTATACATTTCTAACTGTATTTATTCTTCTTTATTTATTTATTTATTTATTTTACTTTCTTTTTATTTTATTTATTTTATTTTACGAGCTAAAATCGGAAAAGGAACTTTTTACTCAAAATTCTACCTTCTTTCACCCCCTAAAGTATTAATTGAGAGTTACGAGACACCCTGTATATAAAAACAATCAATTTCTATATTAATATGATATAATTAAACATTTTATGAATGCCGGCATTCGATATGCAAGGCTTATCCATGTTTCTTAAAGAAATAAGAAAGAAAACATGACATAAGCGTGAGAGCGAATGAGACGCATATAGAGACAACGCGGTGTCCTATAGCTCTCTCGCTCATACTTCTGCATTCAAGTGTAGAATGAGTGAGGCAGAGCTATAAGACATCACTAATCGGTATCACGTCTTGTCATGCTTTCTCTTTCAATCGTGCGGCTTGCACTAAGGATCTAAAATCGGAGTGCCTCCTACTTTTTCACCTTCGCTACTTGATCTCCGCCGATCTTCAAGTGACACGTACGTGCGCGCTTCATGTGTATGTGACGCTTTCGGTTGTTATGTACACGCACCGGCATAAATGGTGTCCGTCAGTAAATGTGTATGTACGTACGTGTATATATATATATATATATATATATATATATATATATATATATATATAATATATATATATATATATAGATCTTTATATTTGTCTCACTCATACGAACAATGCCGTTTCTCTTTTCTTTTTATTTATTAATTCTTTGTTTATTGAATCATTACTAGGAGACTGCGTTTTTCAACTTTTTATTTCCTTTCTATTTTTCTTTTATTAAATGATTTATCGTAGTGTCATAGCAGAGAACGCATTATTAATCGCGATAAGTAATAAGTATTACGATGCCTCAAAACTTGTGTTCTGAGATACGAGGTCGCATCGTCGGACAGTGACAGGTCGGAAGAACAGTAGCGGAAATCGCTGCTGCGATTCCGTGCTCTGACAAAACTGTTCGACGATGGATACAACGATTTGCCGATGGTGGTGATCATGCATTGCATGATCATCGTCGGCATAATCGTAGGTCTCGTAAAAGGGTGGAAGAAGACGAGGCTATCGTTGCCGCAGCAATTGAGCAGTCTTTCGGCGCTGTTCAAGGGGCTCTCAACGCAGCGAACGTCCAAGTATCGGATCGGACCGCCCGGTGACGTCTAAACGAAGCTAGGTTACATTGCTACTGTCCAGCCCACAAAATTCCGCTGACTTCTGTTCATTGGGAGCAGCGCATCGCGTTCGCTTTGGAGAACCTGGTGACGAGCCGTGAGGAGTGGGAAGCTGTGATTTGGACCAATGAAAAGGTCTTTGTATCATCTGTCGACCGCACACCTCATGTATGGCGACCAAGGGATCAAAGGTTGCATCCGAACCATGTTGTGCCTCTTCACAAAAGTGGAAGGATTTCGTGTGGAATGTGGGGCTGGATTTCGGGAACTGCAATCGGCAAATTGGTGCAAATTCCCTCGCGGATGAACTCTGCGGACTATATTCGCATACTGGAGGATGTTCTTCTTCCTTCAGTACGCGCAATCTATCCCGCAGAGGATGTACCAGTTATCCGGTTAGTGCAGGATAACTCCGGAGTCCATACCTCACATGAAACACGGGCATGGTTTCGGGATCATCCGGAGATTCAATTGGTCAACTGGCCTGCACGTTCACCAAATCTAAATTTGATCGAAAATGTCTGGGCACAAATGGTTCAACGATGGGAACCAAGACGGGAGAGGACAGTAGCAGCGTTAGTTAACCGTGCGAGAGAAGTTTGGGAAGGGTTTTGGCGTCGACCAGACTTTCTCGCAAACTTGATTGATTCGATACCAAATCGACTCAATCAAGTTATTGACCGGGACGGATTATTAAATGATATGCAGCTTTCGCGCTTGTCCCACGATCGGCTCTTTTCAGGGCCAATAAAACTTTCACACCGAGAGAAGCATCTATAGGCGTCTCACTCGTTCCTATACTTTGTATGTGTATATATATATATATATATTTCTTTTTTTATTTATATTTTATATATAATTATATATAACGATATATAAAAAAAATATATATATGTATTTATGAAAATAAATAAAAAAAGGAGAAAATAGAGTTTAAAAAATAGAGTTTTTAATTTACTTTAAATTAATATTTAATATTAATATACATATATGTATCATTATATCATTAATATTTAAAAAAAATTTATAAAGATATCTAAATTTTTGTATAACTACGCAGCATAACGTTATCTTCCATAAATCAGTTACATTTTTATATAAGTATTGTAAATTTATGTTAAATGCTCGTTGGTTCATTTGTGACAAACCATGAATTCGATCAGATATCGATATTGTATTATAAACCCGGTAAAAAATTTTTATATATAATCAGACAAAAATAGTCGTATCTAATTATACAAATTTATATACGAAATTTGTCCATTTTATATATAATTATACATAAAATGTTGCAGGCATTGTGTATAAGTATGTATAAGCTTACATATACATAATTCTAATTGTAGCTATCAATCCATTTATATATAAATATACGTAACGTTTTATACGGTGTTATCTATAATAATTATACATATTTTTACACAATTGTGTAAAGTTCTGTATAATAATATTCAATTCTGCATTACTATACATAAGAAATTTTTTATCGGGAATTTAAAATTTGAGTTTTGTAATAATACAATTACGAAAAATATTTTATATCACGAATTATCATTTCTACACATTTATTTATATGTAATTGTAAATTTAATTACAAATGGGTGCAAGTTTACAATTACTGTTCTAGTGAATCTCAAAATTACTCATAATGATACATGTATATATATTTTTTATCAAATTTTTTTATATAATAGAAAAAAAAAAATTACGCAATCATAAATAAATTAATATTTAATTAGAATAAGCGTATGTTTTTTGCTATATATGAAACCGATAAATTTCTAATAATATGATATAATTATAATTTTATGAATGCCGGCATTCGATATGCAGGGCTCAGCCACGTTTCTTGAAGGAATAAGAAAGAAATCATAACATAAACGCGAGAGCGAACGAGACGCATATAGAGACAACGCGGTGTCCTATAGCTCTCTCGCTCATTTCTCCTGCATTCAAGCGTAGAGTGAGTGAGGCAGAGCTACAGGACACCACTAATCGGCATCACGTCTTGTCATGCTTTCTCTCTCGATCGTGCGGATTGCGCTAAGGATGCAACATCGAATTGCCTCTTACTTTTTTCTCCTCCGCTGCATGAACTCCGCTGCGCTTTAAGCGACACGTACGTACGCGCTGCATGTGTATATGACGCTTTCGGTTGTCATACACGTACATACACATTTACCGACGAAAACCATTTATTCCGATGCGTGTACATATATATTAACCGACGGACACTATTCCTGTCAGTGCGTGTACACCATATATGTATTATTGTGCATTGCGCATGATGACGTCACGCATGACGTAACCAATGTTGTTAACCAATAAGAATAATATTCAGGAATGTAGTCGCAAAATTTAAATGTTCAAAATAATGGTACTATGTCATATTAATACATAATATATTTATACTATGTTATATTAATAGTATTAATATATATATTTAAACTTAAAATTTCTAGTAAATTAATAATATTAATAATAATAAGATGGTAATACTCATAGAAATTTTTTTATAACACATCACTAAAAGCCTTGTGATAACTTATATTCATTCAACTTACAGAGCTTTTCCATAACAGCGAAAGATTTTATTTAGACTTTGCATATCACTTATTCTTATTAACGCAGAAGGAATAAATAAGAATTTTTTAAAACATATTTTGCTGGGATGATATTAATAATAATAAGCTATATTATATCATATATATTAGGCTCAAAGATCGAAAATGCTCAGCGAAAATGCTGAGCGAATAAACTAATCACAACGTGTTCTGGCTTCTCAGATTCAGCCACAACGCGAAATTCGTGATGTGGCACTTTTAAAAGCGCTCATAAACGTGTGTGAAGTTGGCCCCACACTTTGTTATTGATGTTATCGATCTCGCGTTTGCGGTACAAATTAGCACAATTGTAGTACAATACGGCACAATAAAGAAAAAGTCAAAATTCGAAAAGTGCGGAGCTATCAAAAATTTTTTTTTTTTTTTTCTTGAATACGTTTTGAGTTACAGGATTGTGGTTTACGGTATAATATGGCACAAGCGTAGCACAATACAGCACAATTAATAAAAATATAAAATTCGAAAAGTGGGGCCAACTTCACACACGGCGCTCATAACGTGTTTTGGCAAATTCGAAAAGGCCACAAAACGAAATTCGTGTTGTGATTCTTTTAATATTCGACCAGAACGCGTTCTGACAATAAACAAATACCACAACGCGTTGTTGCAGCCGTGACGCGATGTTTTTAAAACAAATTGCAATCTGTCGTCAACGGAGTCGACGGATTCATGTACAATTCTTGTTCGTCTATATTTAGTGTTTTGTTATTATAGAGAAAACACATTTATAAGTTTTGTGTATTGGTTTCAAATTTAATTTAATAAAAAAGAGATCCTTGAACAGACAACTGTAACGAATATATTGTTATTAGTAAAAGAAATTGCGATGACTGAAAGTTTCTATGATAGAAAATTTATTGTTCTATTTATTTTATTATTAGAATTATAGAATAAGACTAATAGATAGATAGATAGATAGATAGATAGATAGATATTTATTCAATTGATCCCCTTAGGGTTACAATTTTTACATCATATCCTTATAATTAACCATACTTATACATCCCCTCCCCCTGGGGGCCCCCGTGGCTTTTCCAGTCACCTCGTCCCCCGAGGTTCGCACACTCACACCACAACTTCTCTACTTATCTACAAAGTTCCTCGATATCTAGTCAGACCTCATCCCTCCTCGCACTGTCACTCTTATTCTTACATATACATAAATACATTTTTCAAATCCCCCAGCGCGATCCTGGCCTTGAGCGACCTTACATTTTAAAAAACCCACTCCCTATCCCTACGCCCCTCTCTCTCCTCCCCTTTCGACCCTCTATCCTCCCCTTCTCCCTTTAATTCCCACATCTAAAAGAAACGACTCTCTCTCATATCCCGTTCTTTTCCTCTCTCTCTCTCCACCTTTCTCTCTCTCTCTTTCACTCTCCTCTCACCCTTCTCTCTCTCTTTTCCCTCTCTCTCTCTCTCCCATTCCTTAACCCCAAACTTCCTTACTAATTGCCTGTTGTTCTATATTTCTTTCTACACTCTTTCCTCTTCTTAGCCTCAATCTCCTCCCCCGCGACCCTATCCCTTTTGCCACCCTTACACACTAATTCTCTCTCCCTCCCTCACGACCCGTCCTCTTTACCCTTTCTCCCCTCTCTTCCGCTACTCTCGCTCCCTCCTTTCCTCTCCACTCTTGCCTCTTCTCCATCTCTCTCTCTGCTTTCTCTGTCTCTCCTCTCCCTTAATCGTCTCCTCTTCTTTCTGCCAGTTTCCCTCTCCTCTCAGGCTGGGCTGATTTCCTCTTCTTTCCTTGACCCTCTTCTCATCCCTTTCACCTTGTCATCACCTTCTTCTATTCTCCCATCCCTCTCCTAATTGTCCTCTCCTTCTCTCCTCTTACTTCCTATCCATCCCACCTCCCCCCCCTTCTTCTCTCTTCTCTCTCTAAGCTCTCTCCTCCTCCTTCCTCGAATATCTTCTTCTTCTCTATGCCTGCTACCCTTCTACTCGTCCTCCTCTTCTCTCCTTACACCTCTCATCTTTCTCTCCTCTCCATCCTCTGCTTCCCATCTCCTCCATTCTCTTCCAGACACTCTCCCGCTTTTCTTTCCTCTCTCTTTCCTCCTTTTCCTCCTCTTCCACCCACTCTTCTTCTTCGTCCTCTTCTACCATCTTCCACCATGCCTCACTCTCCCCTGTCTTCCTCTCCTCTTCTTCTCTACTCTCGCCGCTCTCTCCTCTTCTTTTCTATTCCTTCATCTTGCCCCCTTCTCCTTGTCCCTTTCTCCCTCAACCCCCTCTGCTCTCTCTTCTTTCCTCCTTTCTCTTCTCCTTGTCCTATAGCCGCTCCTCTCTCCTTTTCTTCCTCTTTCACCATCTTCTTCCCCCTTTCACTTCTCTCTTATTCCCTTCTTCGCTCACTCATCCCCTCATCTCTTCCCCCTTCTTCCTCCTCTCGTTCATCTGTCCTTCTTCTCTACTCTTTTCTGACCCCTCTTTCTCTCCATTCTCTTGTCCCTTCTCTCCTCCTCTCTCTTCCCCTCGCTGCTTCACTCCTCTCTCCTCTTCTTCCCTGTCACCTTCCTCTTCTCGCTTTCCACTTGACTTGACACTTTCTCTCGACTCTCTCTCCTCTCCCTTTCATTCTCTTCTCTCCTCCCTCTGCCATTCCGCTGCCCCTCTCTCCCCTTCTTCTTCTCTCGCCCTTTCTCTTTCCTCACACTCCACTTTTCCTTCCCTGCTCTCCCTCCTTACCTCTATCTCTCCATAAATCTTCTTTATTACCGCTAACGTTTCTAACAAGCATTCCTTCGTTTTTCTCATCTCTTTTTTTAATCCCCCTCCGCTCTTCCATCTCTCCCTGTTCCTTCTTCCTCATTTCCTCTCTCTCTTTTCTTTCTTCACACCACTCTCTTCCTTCACTCTACCGGCATCTCCACTATTTTTTATTCCTCGTCTTATATCACTTCCCTCTGTCCACACACTCCATTGTCTCCTTGCTTTTGAATTCCCAACTTTCTTCTAACCTCTCAACACACGTGTTCTATACTACTTTACCGGATCGATATATCGACCGACCTTCCATACAACATCGATCTATCCGCTGTCTTGTCCGCGCCGCACCTTTCAGATCGCCGCCTACCGCCATCTGTCCTTCGTCATCAGTACCTCTTGTTTTTTCTTGCTCCGTCACACCTCTCTCTCCCCGCCGTTCTCTTCGCCCCCCTTGCCACCACTTAACCTCCTTGTCTCTCTCCTAGTTTCTTCTTGTCTTCTCTTTTATCTCCTCTCTTCTACATCTCTCTTAGCACCCTCACCGTCACTCCTCCAACCACCCATGTTCATCTCTTTCCTCCTTACTCCACTTTGTCTCTCCTTTCTTCACTTCTCCAATTCTCCCACGTCATCACTCTCGTCTCATTACTCCAAATTTCCCGACCATATATCTCTCCTCCACATTGTCTTTCTACTCCACTCCACTTTCCCGGTCGGCACAGACCTCACACTTCCTCTCCTGCCCATTCTTTCCCTTCACAAACTTTCCCATCCTCTCAAAATCTCACTTATTCCTCCGATCACACATTTCACCCATCCTCTCCGTCCACTATCTTTTCCCCCTCTCAGAATAAGACTAATAATTCTCGTTGTAGAAAATAGATAATAATTGTTATCAATTATTATAAGGTACTTAAGTATTCCCGGTAAAAAATTTGTTATGTATAATCATATATGATATCCCAAGTAGCACATATTCGTTTCAAAAACGTTTCACAAATGTTTCTGCGAAACGTTTTATAACCGCTTATAACGGCTTTTAAAAACGTTTCTGATTGGTTAAAATGTCCACTTAAAAAACGTTAAGGGAAACGTCATTTTCTAACAAAAACAAACATTTAAGAAACTATCAAAATACGGTCTCTTTCCTTTATTTGTGAAAAATTTGTTTATTCACAAATTCAATAAAATAATGCATATCTGGATATAATCCATCTATTTTTATCATGTTCTGAATCTCTTGTCGAGATTACCTCAAAAGTCAAACTGACAAAAAAGACATAATTTAAATTATACTTTTAGTACCTGTTCTTTTAGGCTATATATACATGTTATGAAAATTTGAATACGAATTATAGTTAACTCTAAACACGCCACGTAGCGGCAAACAAAGGAACACGTATATTATAAAATAGATCTTTCTTGTCTTGTCAAAAAGATGATCAAAAAGACATCTTTTCGTCGACTAAAATTAATTATGACTTTTAGAAGACTAATATTTTAAAAAATTATTTTTTTTGTAGGTAGAAAAATATTCTTTTAGACATCTTCTAGCTTTGTCAGAAAGATAACTTAAAAAAGACATCTTTTCGTCATCTTTTAATTTTCTGTGCTATCTGAAGATCGTCTTAATAAGTACAGTCTTAATAATGTGTATATATATAATTTTGAATGAAAAAATTAATTTTTATTCTATTTATAGAAACGTAAAAAATGCGTTTCTTAAACCATAATTTTAAAAATGTTTCTGTTGAAGCGTTTTTTATTGGTACTTGACGGTTAAAAAATATTGGATACGTTTAGAAAACGTTTATAAAACGAACATGTGCTACCTGGGATATGACCATATAAAATTATATAGAAATATATAAAATTTTATATAAGTTATGTATAATTATATATTATGTATAATTATATATAATAATATATGACTTATTGTATAATTATATATAATAATATATGACTTATTGTATAATTATATATAATAATATATGACTTATTGTATAATTATATATAATTTTATATTAATGTTAGCTAAATGTCAGTCAACGATAATACAAAATTATGCATACTATACATAACTGTACATAACTTATACAGAATTTTATATATTCTATATATTTTTATATTGTTATATATAATTATATATGAGAAATTTTTTACCGGGTTGTTTCAATTTTAACAATAGTATAAAAATACTACATATTATTCTGATTTTAATAAACTATTTTAATAAGCTGTAATGTTCCCCCTTCCCCGACGTCTCGACGGTTCCAGGATTCGGGAAAAGGACAGACACGGCGGGTGATAGACTCCTTTTCTATGTCGTACTAAGACGAGTTTATTATATTCTTACTTTACAAGTTCGTTATGTTATGCTTGGATATGCTGGTTACATTTGAGCGGGGAGGTGTATATACAAGGGGCGGTATGTACAAGTTGGTCCCGTGTAGGGCCGTCGGTGTTCGTCGTGATGACGCGGGTTCGGTCGGTGGCGTCCTGGTGGCGGACGACTTGGCGGTTCGGTCGGTGGCGTCCTAGAGGCGGACGACTTGGCGGTAGCCCACGACAGGCGGGCGCTTGGTGGTGTGGTTGGTGTCGTCCGGAAGCGGACTGATGTCAACGTTATTCGCCCGGAGACGGGTGGTTTGCTTATGAGCGTTCGGAAACGGACGGTTTCTAGCTCCTGCAAGGGGCCGGAGGCCGAGGACTCCCGTTGTCCGAAGGAGGGTTGTCACGGGCCGGAGGCCGGGGACGCCCGGTCGAATCAACGAGAACTCCCGTTGTCCGAAGGATGGCTGACAAGAAGCCGAAGGCCGGGAACGCCCGGTCGGTTCAACGAGAACTCTCGTTGTCCGGAGGATGGTTGTCACGGGCCGGAGGCCGGGGACGCCCGGTCGATTCAACGAGAACGCCCGTTGTCCGGAGGATGGTTGGACAAGGTGCCGGAGGCCAGGGACGCCCGTTGTCCGGAGGATCGTGTAGGAATAGTCGCTTGTGTCGGGAGCCTCGAGAGAACTCCCTCGAGGAAGGATCAGGACAGGACTAGGTGCCGGTTCTTCGGCCGAGCCGCCTTATATACCCGGCGGCCGGCCTCCCACTCTCTTGGTTATAAGTAGAGTAGGGAGGCGGTCGAGTAGGGAGACCGGGAGCCCTAACGTTGTAACGTTTGGTGGCGCTGAAAGGCGCCGATTGTTTTACAGGGGCGGCTGTTCGGCCCCTGGTGACTTTGTCACAAAACAATATAATTGTAATAATGTTATTAATTATTAAGGTATTTTGATCATGTAACGTGGTATTTGTTTATTGCCAGAACACGTTCTGGTCGAATATTAAGAAAACCACAACACGAATTTCGCTTAGTGGCCTTTTCGAATTTGCCAAAACGTGTTATGAGCGTTTTTGGAAGTGCTAAGCCAATATGCTCACCAATTTCGCGTTGTGGCTGAATTTGAGAAGTCGTTGTGGTCGGTTTTTTCGCTCATTGTCAGTGAGCGTTTTCGATCTTTGAGCCTAACATATATACATTAATTCAAACATAACATTTTCCATGCAAATATAAAAATTCGTATATATTTGTGAAAAGGACGTATTTTCTCATTAATAAAACAATTAATTAAATTAATAAAATATAATTGGAAATGTATTTAAAAATAAATATTTTACTATTAAATCTCGAGAGTATATACTCTTTTCTTGTTGAAAAAATTGTCTTAAACGTACGTATAATACAATTTCATAATGTTTATACTTTGTTGACAAGTTATGATTAAAAAACTTAATAGCTTATATAGGAAATATGCAACAATGAATGAGAATCAGTATATTTGTATTGTTGCCGTTATAATGCTGTAGACGAAATAACAAATCATTAGTTGTTATCATGCTTTTGATAACATAATGTTTCAGTTCACTGATTGTTTGCTTTCGAAATTTGATCAACTAATTGCGGATATGTATTAGCTGTTGCTGCATTTACTATCGCGATCTTTATTTTAATATTTCGATGTTAGAAAATGTACAGCAAACATATAACAACACATGCAATAAATTAGTTTGCTTAATATGATTATGAGGCTTGACTATCTGGGACCTTTCAAATATTTTATTTATTCCAAAGTGTTATGTAACATCTCAAGTAATAAAAAAAAAAAAAAAACTTTGAGTTTTAAGTCCTTAGCTTTCGCCACAAAGACTTTTTCCAACCTTTATTTCTTTTTATCTTACATTTTTCCTACTACATTTTTCTTATACCTAAAAATACTTAATACCTAATTCGTCTGAGTGGGTTCGAGTCTGCGTTTCCGCCATACTAGTTATCTCAGGTAAGCTTCGGCAGCGCAGCGTGCACACCACCTTACGACTAAAATTCTCTTAATCCTACTGGGTCTGGGTGGACTCGAACCTGCGTTTACGCGTACTCTTCGCTTCAGGCGAGTTTCAGCGCCGCAGCGTGCACAACCGTCCAACCCCTAACATCTCAAGTAATAAGGTGATAGTGTATCTAACGCCATTGAAATGTTATTTAATGTCACCTTGCGATATAATATATTATAACAATGTAACTATGTAATATTTTGATGTTATTTCTAAATATAATATGTTAGTAATATTTTAAGTAATTATTTACTATAGAGGCATCTCCAATGACCTTGACCTTGATATATGTTGTCAAGGTCACTGTCCTGAGTAATGTTCAAAAGGTTTTAGTCGTCGCTCGTTGTTTCTTAAAAAGTTACTATCAAAATAAGTTTCATAAATAGGATATAATTTTCTCACCTCATATATATTTAATATAGCGGGTTTATTTATTTAGGTGTATTAAATCAATCGCGTGAGCGGAGTGATACATACATGTAAAAAAAAATTACTTTAAGCGACACCTCGCCGATGACGACCTTGATATATCTTGTAGAAGGTATACTTCTAAGTAACGTGCTTTGTACTTTGCATGGAATAATATAAATATGGGCCAGGGTATATTTTCATAATATACACACATACACACACACGGTGGGGGGGGGGTGCAAGGGAGGGCCTTCGGCCCCCCCTCCCGCACCCACCTCGTCCATCCCGCTTCGCGTAGAAAGTTGCAAACCCATGTGAATTTTGCTTTGTTTTGCAACGTATATGCGAAGCGAGGTGAACAGGGTGGGTGCGGGAGGGGGGCTGAAGGCCTCCCTTGCACCCCCCCGTGTGTGTGTGTGTATATAAACTGTATCCTTTCGTATTATGTTATTGACTGAGAAGGTATGGTCGTAAAGAAGAACATTTTAATTATCATTTAGCAGAGTTTATATTTAAAAAGAGATTTTATTTTGAAAAACGATTGGATGCTTTTTTCGAAATAATGGCTATTAAGTATCCTCAAAGTGAAAATATAATGAATAAATGTAAATGAGTAAATGAAATAAATAAAATAAAATTATACAATATACAATATAAGATATTATATAACTACTCCTATGAACGAATAATAATATTCTATTTGTCAAACTTTTTTTGTTAATAACTTTTTAAGAAACAACGAGCGACGGCTAAAACCTTTTGAACATTACTCAGGACAGTGACCTTGACAATATATGTCAAGGTCAAGGTCATTGGACCTGCCTCCCCTATAATAAATAATTACCATATTCTGTAATATTTTACTGTAATACATAATTTTCAGTACATTGCAATATTGCTATATTGTCAATAATATTTCTGTAACATTACGTGCTCTATATGAGATTTTACTCTTACTAAATAATACAGTAAAAGTTATATAATTGTGGGAATGCTCAATTTTGTACATAATTAGAGCTAATTGATAATGCTGGTGAATATCGGAGCAAATTAAGTGCGGGATTTATTATATGCAGATTACAATAGAAAAAGGACTTTTAGGTACACACACATTGTCCGACGACAGGCATAACCACAGGCTTTTGTATATTACTAAACTGCTAACTGCTAACTCCTTATGTATAAGATGACTTTAATTTTATATACAAACAAGTATATGTGGTCTCTTTTTGCGCATGCACTCTGTAATAGCATATGTTGCACGCATGTACATCACAGACTTCAGTATATTATTCACAAAAATATTCACACACATAATGATTAATTAAATATATTCAGAATCATCATCATTATTTTAAATAATCAAGAGAGACACGGTAATATTACAAGAATACTTATACCATTTACTTTTACTTAAAATATATGCTTACTTAAAAAAAAGAAATTTTATTTTTTTTATTAACTGTGCTTTGGCACTCAGTAATTGCACATTTGTATCTCATCATATAATATATTTTTGACTTTTTTCACTAACATGTGTCAGAATTAGAGACCGAAAGAAGGTTAGAAATATATGTACTGATCATAATAGCATCGGCACATGTCAGCGCATACACAGAAAGGGTTACCTTAGTACATAAAATTCGAGGACATTTATATAAGTAAAATTTGAGGAGTTAGCAGTTTAGTAATACAGGGTGTCCCAAAACAACCTTCTGTCCGTAAAATGACGTATTCCTGACACAATTCTAAGACAATTTTTCCTTTACCAAAATTTGATTTGAAGCGTAGTTTTTGAGTTATAAGCAAAAATAGTTAGCAAATTACACGTCGAGTACAGAAGGCAGGCAGGAACGGCGCGGCGCACCGCGAGCGATTACCGCCGCATGAGTCGCTAACTATTTTATCTTATAACAGTGCTGTTCTCTACTTGTACATTTCGGCCAGATCTCGAGGCTCACGCCTATCACCTCCCTACTACGCGTGTTACATTTCGTTGCTAATGCGCAAGTAGTAGGTAGGGAGGTGATAGGCGTGAGCCTCGAAATCTTGCCGAAATGTGCAAGTAGAGAACAGCACTGTCTTATAACATAAAATTATGCTTTAAATAAAATTTTGGTAAAGAAGAAAATGTCTTATAATTACGTCAGGAATAAGTGTTCCTTAAAATAACGCTGCGATCAACTAATTGCTGCACGCGTCACATGTGTCTCTCAGCTGAGCCGGAAAATCAATATATCGATCAGTCTGAAGTCGTCGACGACAATGTCGATGACAATCGAAGGAGCGTTGCCGTCGCGGAGACGGTTATTTTTCTCTTTCTCTTTCATTCACTCACTCTGTCCCTTTCTTTACGCACACACTCAGACCAAAGAGTAAAAAGAAACAGGAAGGAATGTATCGGTGGTGGGGGTTAGCCAAATCGCTGACGGAAGCCGCCATCTTGAGTCCACTTTTTTGACGCTTATTAACATCGTCTGCAGCTGTTGTCAGACAGATACATGTGCATATTATTTTGCACAATTATTAATTCTAAAAAAAAATAGTGAAATAAAATTATGGTGCATTGTCAGGCCTGTGGCATAACAACAATAGCGCGAAATTATGGGATAACATTTCATCGGTTAATAATTGTTATCAATATAATAACAAGAATTTAATGTTTTATTTAGATATACTATTTAAAGGACAGTAAACAATGTGTTAAAATTTCAATATTATTAATATATATTATTTTATTTGTTGCGTATTAAAATTATATATTTCAATTTAATCTTATTGAGTTGATTTTATCAAAAATATTAAGTATATTTCATATTTATATTTAAAACTTTGTTCTTTCAGCATCTCCGAAAAGCCATTCAATTTTGGCGCCCATAAGCAGCCATTTTGAGTGTCCACTTTTATGCTGGTATATATAGGCATTTCCGTCCGTTTAGCTCGAGCCATATGCTCCCTCCTGTTTCTTTTTACTCTTTGACTCAGACATACACACATCGCGTGTAGCAATCAGCTGATCGCAGCGTCCGACGGCCGGAATAACTTTTGGTCATTAAAGTAACGTTATTTTAAGGAACACGTATTCCTGACGTAATTATAAGATATTTTCTTCTTTACCAAAATTTTATTTAAAGCATAATTTTATGCTGTAAGATAAAATAGTTAGCGACTCATGCGGCGATAATCACCCGTCGGTCGATCAGCTGCACCCGCGCTCGCGGTGCGCCACGCCGCTCCTGCCTGCCTTCTATACTCGACGCGTGATTTGCTAACTATTTTTGCTTGTAACACAAAAACTACGCTTCAAATCAAATTTTGGTAAAGGAAAAATTGTCTTAGAATTGTGTCAGAAATATGTCATTTTACGGACGGAAAGTTGTTCTGGGACACTGTATATAGAAGTCTGTGGGCATAACTAGAGCCGTTAGCGCCAGTAACGCATGCGCTGTTCATACAGGTACAACCAACCCTAATTACTTAATTAATTACGAAATTGTGCATTCCTAAAATTATGCAACTTCTACGAATAATACTATTAAGATATCACTATTACATTAGCATGAATGTAATTTCAAATTGCGTGTGAATTATAATTATTTAAATATATATGACAAATGTTTTCTGTTGATAAAATAAAACATGTAACTTTGTAAATATTTAATTTTGCAAATATGATTTTTTTATGCCAGATATTTACACGATGTATTAAATCATATACAATCCCAGATAAAGCAAATGTATGTCAGTTTGATATCGAATATGAACAAAATAACTATTATATGTATAAGTTTCTTTAAATGATACTAGTACACAGCGCACGCTTTGCGCACACCGTGCTTTCAGTTTTAATTTAAAAATTAATTTTTTAAAATTAATTTTAAAAATTTACATTTAAAAATTTTTTAAATATTTTAATTATATATCTTTACTAAGTTTTTTTTCTAACCATTATTAAAATAATACTGCTGTAAATTAAATTATTAGTAAAAATTTTATCTCTGATACAGTTTTGCCAATTATCAACTGTTATTAACTATTATTAATATATTTTTTTTAACTATTTTTTAATTAACTATTATTAATATATTTAGTTAATATATTAAACTATTATTAATATATAATTATTATTAACTATTATTAATAAATTAAATTATATAGTGTAAATTTTCTCTAATTAAGGCTCCCGAGTAATCACCGTGGCCTTATTGGAATCGTGACGTCATAAACGAGAAATAATATTGTGAGAATTCTTGCGTGCCATTTTTAAAAAAAGATATTTCAATAAAACAAGACTACAGATCGCTTTAACACACTTGTAAAATTGTCCGGAAACTAAGCATTTCTCTTGACAGTTAATAAATAGCCGTAAAATGAGTGTAAAGTATGCCTATATACATGGGAAATGCGGTCTGACAGCTGTCTAAAGAAATGGAAAATGTTTCTTCCACATAGTGTATTCGTTGCTAAGTTTAGTTTTCGGAGTATTTTACAAATATGCTGAAGCGATCTATAGTGTTGTTTCATTGAAATACCTTTTTATTTAAAAATGACACGCAAGAATAATTTGGTTGTCAAAATGTCACTTTCAAACATCAATGCGAGACAAAAAGAGAGAGAGTGATTCAGACAATACGATAATTACATTAGATAAAAAGAAAAATAATGATAGGGTTCTTATTCCTATCGCAGCTATAATTGTCGCCACTTGTCAACTCAGAGTTTCATGGCGACTACTCGGGAGCCTTAATATAATTACTGCTTTTTAGAAAAAATAGATTTAAGTAACAAATTACACATTGAAGTAATACCTTCTGTATACTTTTTTTAATAAGTAAAATATATTAAAATAACTTTTATTTATATCACCTTTTTAAGAGATATGCATAGATTTTTGACGTCTTTTTTACATTTTGGATATTCTGTTGAACATCATATTTAATATTAAACTACATATTTAATAAATAAATAATATCAGGGCTCTCTTAAAAATAAACTCTAGTCACTGAATATAATAGGCAATAGGCAATAGAGAGCAAATATATCGTACGAACAGGATAGGTAACAATTAAGATCAATAAATTAAATCAATAATAAGGTGTATTTGTTCCTTATAATGATCAATATTTATGTGATAACAAAATTAAGTTATAATCATACATATGTCGCAATTAGATTCGGTATAAATTATTAACGGAAGTATTATCGCAAACACGCATTGTAATTGTAAAATCGACGTTATCCCGAAAATAAACCCATATGTAAAGCAAATTAAATTCAATTAAATTAAATACGAACGTTTCGAGCTCAATTTTGAGTTTTCATCAGCGCAATAAAATAATTATAAATAAATAAAAAGTCTTTGGCGAAAATATAAACAAATATTAAAACTTAAATGAAACTAGCCTATTAACGGTATTTTTTGGACAGTCTCCGACGAATGTTTAGTTTAGATTTACAATCAAGATGTCAACATTTAAAGTAAAATCACTAACTAAGAATATTGTAATGAATACAATGGCAGTTGAAACCTGCAAATATTGGAGGTGTTAAAGTAACGTGAACAAAAATCAATCAGACTCAATAATCCTTAAAACAATAACTATTAAGAGGTCACTCACGCTTTAACAATATTCTGTGACGGTTGATCGCAATTGTCGACTAAATAAGGTGTATTGTTGATCGCAATTGTTAACTAAACAAGGTGTACTGTGGCGGTCGATCGAATACTGTCGAAATACACATCAAGTTACGTGTTTATATGTGTACCCACCACTATATTTTTGGAAGCGTGTTAACGATGTCATGGTAAACGTTCGGTAAATTTTCCGTGTCTTTTTTTCAAACGCGAGGAATATCTCTCAAGGAAGCGAGGCAATGATACCCGACTTCGATGGTACAGCGAGATATAAACTACAAGAATTTTTAAACACATGCACGTATGCCGTGCAAAACATTGACCCCATAGACGAAGAATCCTTAATACAAGCGATCCTTTATACCAAATTGAAAGGAAAGACTATGTAAGATTTTCAGACTTGCGATATACAGATATTCGAAGAACTAAAACATCAACTCGAAACGTGTTACCAGACTAAGCAGAGTACCACACATCTCCAAGTAGAATTTAACTCCTTGAAGCAGAGGTCAAACGAATCGGTACAAGCCTTCGGTCAACGTGTCGATTCACTCGCCATGAAGTTATACGATTCAATGGTAGAAGGAAGGAAACACGCGCCCATGTACAAACAAGCGAATTAGGAGACTATAAAAGAACAAGCATTGATAAATTTCCAAATCGGGTTATGCGATGATCTAAAAATCCTTGTACGCGCTCAACAATACGCAACATTACAAGAAACGATAACCGAAACGAGCGCAGAAAAGAAGTTTATCGGACCGACGACGAGAGTCACCGGATATATGAATAAAAATAAGGCCGAGACAAGTCTTCCACGCGCTAATCGTAGTTCAACGATTCAATCTTTAAATGCGGAAAAAACGAACATTACGGACGCGATTGCCGGTCATACAAATATGCACTTCCCAAGCCGAAAAAACCCGTGCGAATAAATTCAATAAATAAGTATTGCAAACATTGCCAAAAACCTGGTTATAATCGCGAAGAATGCTGGGAATTACACGAGAAACCGCATACTCGACCAATAAAAATGAGTGTTAGAAACAAAGATTTCGTTAAAAATCAACACAGAGAACGTAAACACGACCGTACGATCGTATACAAGCAACGGAAACAGTGCGACGACTCTAAGACTGTAACAACGATAACGAACAAGAGGGAGCAAGAAAGAAAACGCCACGAGTATCGCGTAACACACATACATAATACAACGCATACTCACCCGAGACCGGAATTACTATTCGTAAATCTACTCATGCATCAGGCAAGCAATGGAAAAGTTAACATGCTGTATGACTCTGGATCAACCATTTTGTTAATAAAATTAAAGCATCTCAAAGATGACGCATTAATTTATGAAAACAAGATTACTCTCACCGGCGTAATCGCATATAAAATGTACACGCTAGGACAAGTACATGCGACGATCAAAATAAACGGACATAAAATAAAACACACAATGTACGTAGTCAAGGACGACTTTCCGTTAGAACAAGAAGGAATATTAGAAATAGATTCCCTACGACAACAATCGGCAACCGGTGATTATCGTCGAAATCAGATAATGATAGGGAGCAGTGTACTAAAATTACACCCTTATCACAAGATAATTTTAAAGCTCTGTAGGGAGACAATTGTGCCGTGATTACTCAAAATCGAATAGGAATAATCCGAGCGGAAAAAATCGCTCCTGGAATATACATCGGAAACTGCTTGTTAGTTAAACCGGAAAATTTTGAGTGCCCTGTAAGTGTGATAAACATCACCGATAACACTGTCAAACTACCCTCGCCCGTAGTAACACTAGAAGAGATAGGAACTAACACCGCGGAAATATGTACCTTAACGATAAAACGAAAGAATAGATCAGTCATCACGCGGAATCAACGCATTTGACTAGCACTACAAACTCAACATCTAAATAACGAAGATAGGCACTCTTAAGGATATGCGACGAATACATCGGCGTATTTCATCTAAGTGGGGAACCACTGACGTGCACTGCGACGGTAGAGCACGAGGTAAACACACGCACGGACACCTCAACGATAACATGAGACCATACCGCCTTTCGGAGAAACATAAGACAGAAGTAAGCAGACAAGTGCAGCAAATGTTAGAAGACAACATAATTCGTATCAGCGCGAGTCAATGGAACGCACCGCTATTGGTAGTACCGAAAAAGACCAACACATCAGGTGAACCAAAACTACGAATGGTCATAGATTTTTGGAAGCTCAACGAATTAACCATCGGCGATTCCTTCCCTTTGCCTAATATCACGGATATATTAGACCAGCTGGGAAACGCCAAGTATTTCACAACATTAGATTTAGCATCTGGATATCATCAGATATCAATGACCGAGAAAGATAAACGTAAAACGGCATTTTCAACGCCTTGGACATTACGAGTTCAACCGAATGTCATTTCGATTATAAAACGCACCGGACATTTCAGAGGTTAATGAAATCTGTATCGACAGGAATACAAAGACTTAAATGCCTAGTCTATCTAGACGACATCGTCATTTACGGAGCAAGCCTCGAAGATCGTAATGAGACTCAAAGAAGTATTGCAACGACTTCGAGCTAATGACTTAAAATTACAGCCAGATAAGTGCGAATTCTTGCGCAAAGAAGTAATGTATCTAGGCCGAGTATATATAATTTGCCCACACATTCGAAATGGCCAGGGTTAAATTTGGCTACGTTCGAAAGGGCCACGTTCGAAACGACCACGTTCGGAATGGCCACACGTTCGTAATGGCCACGTTCGTAATTGCCACGTTCGAAACGGCCACGTTCGAAACGGCCACGTTCGGAACGGCCACGTTTGGAATGGCCACGGTCTCGATTGATCCACCACGTTAATATTGACGTACGTGCAATGTACGTTGCAAGACAAAGCAAAGTTCACATAGGTTTGCAACTTCCTACGCGAAGCGAGGTGGGCGGGATGGGTGCGGGAGGGGGAGAGTGTGTGTGTGTGCGTGTACGTGGCGCGCGCGCGCGTGTGTGTGTGAGTGTGTGAGTGTGTGTGTGAGTGTGCGTGTGAGTGTGTGCGTGTGTGTGTGGTCAATATTTACGTGGTCAATTGGGACCGTGGCCATTCCGAAAGTGGCCGTTTCGAACGTGTGACCATTCCGAACGGAAAATGGAATATCTCCTAATCCGTCTAAACTAATGACGATAAAAGATTTCCCGACACCAAAGAAAGTAAAAGATATTATTTATAGGTCTAGTCGGTTACTATAGATTCATAGAAGATGTTTCTAAAATAGCTAAACCGCTAACGAGACTAACGAAAAAAAACAGAGAAATTCGTGTGGACCGAGGACTAACAATGCTTTCGAAGTACTTAAAGAAAAATTAATGACCGCACCTGTGTTGAAATATCCAGATTTTATCGAAGAATTCAACGTAACGACCGACGTCTGACTATGCGATTGGAGCTGTGTTATCTCAAGAGCTGATAGGCAAAGACCGCCGTATTGCTTACGCGAGCGGAGTATTAAATCGCGCAGAACAAAATTACAACACAACGGAAAAAGAATTACTTGCAATAGTATGGCCTGTCAAGCATTTTAGACCATATGTTTACGGAACAAAATTTAAAATAATAAGTGATCATTAGCCGCTAATATGGTTATTCAATGTCAATGATCCTGGATCAAGATTAATTCGATGGAGATTAAAAGTAAAAGAATACGATTACGAAATAATACACAAGGCCGCACGAGCAAACGCCGACACTCTAAGCCGAAACGTGACGCTAGAAGCTCCGAAGAAAGAAGAGGAAAAAAAAATACTCACTATGAGAGACGAAGAAAAATACAAAGAAGACGAAGAGCATAATCAGCGATAGTGCATGTACTTATAGCAAAGAAGAAAAGAAATAAATATTATATGAATTTCATGATCTACAGGAGGACACCAAGGAATTGAGAGGACAATAAGAAGAATTCGCCTCACGCACAATTAGTCTGGTATAACGAAAGATGTCGAAAATTATATTAAAAAATGCGATTTTACTGATAAATATTAATTTATTTTTATTCTAACAAAACTTTGAAAACAATTTTGAACGTAGAACTCATTAATTGTGTACTTTATTTCTGTTTTTATAATATAGAATATAGAATATAAGAATGTCTACATTAACACACACTTAAAATGTGCTGGTTATGACATGTTTCTAAGAAAAATAAAAGGAAAAAACATGGATACGTAATGAAGATGAAGCAAATGTTTTTGATCGTTTATTTCAACGAAGTATAATTGTCAACCACATTATATGTGATAAATATCGACTCTATTTACAGAAAACAGAAATCTGAAAAAGAGCTTACATCATAAATTGAGAGTGATCTTCCTTCTTTTGAATCTTCTGATCCAACATTCGATGTTCAATTCAAATCGAAGAAAACTATTTCTAAAGTCGAATATGTTGAAATTCCCATTCAGAGAATTGTTGTTACACATAAATACTGTTGTATCTGTTCTGCTACAGAAAATTTAACTGTAATTCCTGAAGAAGCTCAAATGTAATCTTACATAAAGAAAAAAATTTACATGCAAGCCGGAAACCGGTCGAACTCACATCATAAAAAATCGAATATATGAAGAAGAACTAAATCTTTTAAAGGTGTACTCTAACACAACAAGTCTTAGTATTTTGGAGTTGTCTAAAGTAATGGAAACTCTTTCCATCAAATGTGATACAAAATTATTTGACAAAATCGGTGACTTTAGTCTGTCAGAAAAACAGGTTGAAATTTTAATGGGATTTAACTTAGGAAAATTTTATTGAAGTAAAAGATATGATGACTTCATTGCGAAATAGTCAATCCCGTTTGGTGATCCAAGCTCTCGTTGTGTTTCTTTTCAAATTATGTACAGGAAATTCCAATGAAATAATAACTTCCATTTTACAATTAAAAAATAAACAATTAGTTTCAGAATATTCTGCTAGCATAATCAAATCTTTTGAAAATGACGTTTTATCACATCGCTTTGGTCTAAGTTCTCTTAAAAGGGATGATCTTTTTCAAAATCATACTACGTAAATTGCAAAAAAATTGTTTGATATTCGTGACAATTTATTTTTGATTTGTGGTAGTACATATGCACAACATTAAAAAAGTATCAACAATAAATATAAAAAAAAAATCTTTCTCGGGACAGAAAAAAGTTCACCTTTGTAAACCGTTTACTATCCGTACAACTGATGAATATGTAGTTGACATGCTTGGACCATATCTTACAAATCAAAATGATGTGGAAGTTTGGAAAACAATTATTCAAGATCCAGACGGTTTATGCAAATTCTTGAAAAAAATGACACTTTTGTCTTTGATCGTGGCTTTCAAGATATAGTACATTACTTAGAAGAAAAGAATTTTAAAGTAATAATGCCTGCTTTAAAAGGAAAAAGAAAGCAATTAACTATAGAAGAATCTAATTATTCTCGTTTTGTGACTAAAATTTGATGGGTAGTTGAATCTGTACACGGTATACTTAAACAAAAATATCGTCTTTTAGACCATAAAATAGACAATAAATTGATATCGAAAATTGGTATCTATTTTAGAATCGCGTCGTTTTTGAAATTATTCAGAAGTAAAGTATTAACTTTTGGAAAAAGGTTGCATTCTGATACAGAAACTTCAGATGAAATTGTGCAAAGGATGCAGGATTAAAAAGATATTCAAAATATTTTGGCTACTGAGGCAGAAGAAAAAGGATGGATCCGCTGAAAACTCTGTTTCAAAACTGTTACATTAGATGACATTTGGATTTTCCAGAAATGACCAAAAAAGATTTAAAAATTTTATTCACCGGATCTTATCAACTTTCTCAAGCTGTATCATATTTAGCAGAAATGATTGATAAAGATGGCAAACTAAACCCTTGAGTATGTTAAAGACGAGATAAATGTACTTAAATTAAAAGTTCCATCTCGTCACATTTCTCGCACAACATATAGGTGTTTTTTAAGATACAAGCTTAATATCATTGGTGTTTCTGGTCTTGACACATTACGTATGTGAGTGTGCTAATGGCAAACAAACTGTTGGTTGTTGTTCACACATTGCCGCGATTGTGTATTATTTGTCTTATGAGTAGGGATACTATGGGGATTCTAACCCAGGGAGAAGTGGGGAGGGGGAGGGGGGAGGGTCCTACCCACGTCCAAAAACAGATGTTTATCTTTGTGATTGATTTATAGCCGGGGGGAGGGAGGAGGGTTACTCTAGAAGCCATAAAACTGTTTTTTTCTAATTTTTATGACTATTTTATGATCATTTTATCATTAGGATTTTAAGCACCGGCGTTCGGCAGCTTTGTACCCTCGCGGAAAATCGCCCATAAAACGGGGGTAAGACATCTTCCTTATTATTTTTTTAAAGGAAGAATTTGCAATTGCGCCAACGTTCGGCTGCTCGAACATTTTATGATTAGGATGTCGTAGGAAAAGAATAGAAATTTTTGGTTGACATTGCGACGCACAAGTCGGGCCGTTTTAAAAGGTGCAAAAAACGCATGATTTATAGCCGGGGACTCTATAAAATTCATGTCAGCTTTTATTAGTTGTGAAGAGTAGGCATTTGTACTAGCTCTTATGCCATGCTCATCTCCTACTCTTTTTTACCAAGACGTTACCTAGCTCTCGCTGGGCTGGCATAAAGTGTCTGTCTATGATCCAGTGAAGTGAAGTTCATTTTCTAAAGCTAAAAATGTCGCAAGTAGTAGCATTCATGTATGTGCTTTTTGAGTCGGGATACCGTCGCCTTCGACTTCCGGAGTGGATTGCCCATCGCCGGTACCATCACCGCCGGTCACTTTGGCGAGCGCGAAATTTGGCCCGCGCCCTGTTTCAGGCGTTGTTGAACGTTTTATTCGGAGATGTAAGTAGTTTTTATTATTATTATTTTATACGCTTTTTTATTTATAATATATTTATAATATATTTATTAATTTTTCATAGATTTTCCAAATAGATGCTGATCCGATCCCTGGATATATCAGCATAGCGCACATGGAGGAGGTGCGCTGGGTGCGGGCCTGCCGTAAGGAGATCCTCGAGTGAGAGGATTTGTGGGGTGATGGCTCCGGGGCCCGAGATCTCGACGCGGAGTATCCGTATCTGTATGCGGACATTTTCTACCTCCGCAGACTATTCGGAGAGGAGCCCCTCGTATTGTAAGTATGCTCAAATTTTAAATATTTTTTTTAAAGTACTAATAAAAATGTTCATTTTCTTTTCTGTTACAGACGCAGCCGTCACGAGTTCCCCCTCCGCCTAGCTCCTACGGATTTTTAGTTTTCTTTTTATTAAATTTTATATTTAATATCATTTTATATCTTTTTATATCTTTTATATTTTTAAATTTAAAACACACACACTTTATATGTATAAATACACACACTTTTTAAATAAAAAAATTATGTTAAACACATATAATTGCTTGCTTGCGCTTCCTTTATCTATCCCATCCTTCTTCCTTCATATATTATATATAATTAAATATAATAACTTAATATTTAATATAAAAAAATTCTCTGTTTGCATTCTCGCATCATCTTCTTCGCCTTCATGTAGCGCTATCTCTTTCTTTCCTAGCGCTTACTCTCTCGCTCTCCTTCGCCTCGCGCTATCTTTCTTTCCTAGCTTTGCATTCTCTCTTCCCAGCATGACGTCGCAACGAACTACGTATGAAAACTGAAACTGTTTACGGGTGGGAGGAAACACGGATGGGAAATGCGTGCGAATAAATTATATCATGATTTAAATTTAAAAAACTTTATTCTTCTCTTTTACATTTTTTTTATTATTATTATATATTGTGACTAAAAACTAAAGCTGCCAATTCGCAATCAACGAGTTGATGTTTATTGAAGGCGTCGCTGGCGCGTATTACATTTGATATTTCTTTATTCATTACAGTGGACGCAATATTGGAGAATTTTGTAAACTTAGTATCGACTGTCTCGGTGATTCTAACCAATCAATCAAAGGTTACATCGATGCATTGATCGAGATCAAACATACGGTGTAACGTCGGTTCAATAATCATCATGCGTACGTTTAAAGATTCGAAACTTATAAGTTTAGTATCGTTAATCGTATGAACTCGCACTGTTAGCGATCCAACGCTTATAAAATTATAGGTATCTTTAGAGTCTTTTCGCAGTAAATTGTGAATATTGCGACGTTGCTCGTAGAGTCCCTTCCACGTTTCGAGAGATAATATCAGTTCCATTCCTTGATGATCTCCTATGACAATTTCCATGTAACTCGGTGGACCCACGTTGATACCAATTTCAAGGAATTTGAATTCCGTGGCTGTCAATGCGTATCGTCTACCTAGTATACGAATCGCACGACGCTTCAACGAAATGCTGTAGAAAAATAAAAAAATAAAATTAGTTTAAAAAACAATTTGTGAAGAAATAGAAAGAAGTTAAACAAAAACTTACTTGTCACATTTGTTCTCAAACGATGGAGTTTCATAACGACTCGGTACGTAATTATTCACGCTTCTGTTGGGACCGCCGCTGCTTCTTTCGACGTAGTACATATTTCCAGATTTCAAAAGTGGACCACTTTCACGAACGGTTAACGCAACACTGACCATATGAAGAATCAAATATACGTGGCACCCTTTTTTTTAAAGTAGAGGGGAGAGATTAGTGGTAAATGTGGTGAGAGATTCTAGAATACTTTAGTGCTCTGAAATTTTTTTTTAGGAGAAGGGAGAGACGATACTCGGATAAAAAAGAATTCTTAAACGACTCGTGAGGGAGGGAGGGAATGAGGAGGGAGAATAAGAGATAAAACATATTAATGTTTAAATATTTTATTTTTCCAAATCTTGCAATTCTTTCTGGCGTTACAACCACCAGTTAAATATTTTGAATATATTTTGTAATGCGCAATTCTTAACATGTTTTCCACATCGCATAGTATTTTTAACATCTAGATTATTTAGAGATTCGATATCATCGTAATCAGCATCCAAGGTCTCGGTAATTAAATTTTCTCTCGCATCGTCGCTGAGCATATTAACTAGCCATTCTCGTTTCTAGTATCCTTTAACGTATACAATACACTGCATTTTATCATTTTCTTCTTCAACTACAGCTGTTGTAATCAATCGTTTCGCCATGTTGTACGCAACGATTCCATCCTCCCATTGTAGTCCATGATGATTCACCATCAACCATGAAGCTTGACACTTTTCGGATTTTGTAAGGAGATGCCATGATATAGGACTCCGAAAAATGTAGTGTGCGAGAACAGTTCCTCTTCTGAAGCACTTCCACCTTCTTTGGGATGAATTTATTCGAAACGATAAATCCTTGCAGATCGACAAATGTTGGAACAGACATGACGAGATCTCTCTTTGTCAGTTAAGAAGAAGAATGACAACCATCTCATAACACTTGGATTTATATCCTGCTTCCTTTCTCTAAATTATTGCCGCAAACACTTAGGTAATTTTACGCACAACGTTGGTCAACGGGTTGTACTGGATCGTGTATGATGAGACAGTAAGCAGTCGTATTATTAGACACATTCTCCTTACACTCAAATTCCAATCGCACATCCACAGTTGCACTCTTGACCGATTCGTTTCGTCGAGAACAATCGATGATCACAAACGGACCGTAATGTAGAAACAGTGAAACGGTGAGACTCGGTTCGAGGTAGTTGTATCCGTAATAGTTTTTGCAGAAACCCGCGTACGTATCGTAATCGACCATCTGTTTTTATCGAAATCCAGATTCATGTCGTCGTACGGATAACATTCCGAGTTCAGATAGAGTTTCATGTTTGTTAATTTACAGTCGTCGAATTTACTCGCATCCTCGGACATAACATTCTTCCGGCCTGTCTGCAGAGCAAAGATAACGTATCGTGGTTTCTCCAGCTGAGTCGCGGTCTTAATGGCCCACGAATGCTTGGTTGTACGCTGCAACAGCGGAAACTGATACAGATCCCACGAACGAAAACCCATGCTGAGGTAGCGTCCGCTTTCCAGAGCGCGCAGCATAGACAGCTTTTTAATTTCACTCAACAACACATGTGACATTTGCCATTGTATCTTGAATATGTTGATCACAGGCTCCAGCGTCGAAGCTCCAAGCAGACAATTGTTGTCATTACGCGATCGTATTAAGCTCAACTCGTGACGAGCGTTAATTACTATGCGTCTGTAATCCTCACAAAATCCCAATAACATGTAGAGCGGTAAAAATTAAAGTGTCCATCCACAATAGTTGACTCACTCCAGCCAGCATTTCTCATAATCACGCTTCTATCGGATGATATTGTTACATAGTTTTTGAGCATACTTGTTATTCCCACGTTTCTATTCCGATCAATCTTCACACCATCGAGTTCGTATCGAATCTCGTCACACATGAATGCAACGCAATTATTTTGCAGTACCACATTGGATCCGGCAGTTGGCTTCTTTATCTTCAATTCTCCCTCGATGTATAAAAAACTCGCGTACGGCAATGTATACAGATCCTGTTGTTGTATGGGTATTCTTATCTCATCACTGTGTCCGAACGTTGTGCTGGCGAATGAGTTGTAGGAGTGAGTCTCAATCTTGACGATGCGATCGTCAAAGATTGGCTCGTCCGCGATGTTGAGAATGTCAGTCATCGTTCAAATGTTTCGCATCGCGAATCCCAAAGATTGTAAAAACGCAACGTTTGATGCGTTCAATTTCTTTTTTTTAGTGCCGGATGATTGGATATTAGCAAATGTCGATGTTGTTGTCGCTGGCGTCGTAAAGATTGTGTTGTCTCTCACGTCTTTCGATCCGTTCAACAGGAGCATCACACACTAATTTTGCGGCCGCCGTACATGCAATCTAATGGTGACCTCTTCTCCTCGAAAATCGAGTAATCGTCCTTCCTGGTCGACAACGCGTAACGTTAAATCCGTAATGTACCGCACGGTGATTGGTAGGTAAATGATGTGCGCCGGTGTTTCCAATATCTTATATCCTGGTGGTACCCTCGGTGAAAATTCGTGTATCGTATGAACGAGTTTGCCGTTGTTGTACGCACCGTGGTCACATTACATTCGACGCGGATAATGTTCACGTTGATAATGTTAATCGGCACGTCCGACTCCCATTTTCGCGGCTGCAGTATACGGTTCGAGAATCCTAGCAGCGATTCAATGTTGTTAGGCTTGCTAAAATTTATTCTGTAGGCGCATTTGATCTCGCTCTTCATCGTATTGTAATTAGCGCGGAACACTATAGGCCATTCTCCAGCCTCAAAGTCATCGTCGTCGTCAGTGTGTTTTTTATCACCATCACGAACTGTGTGTTGCAAACGTTTTCGTGAAATTGTATGTTTCAAAAATTCATGTATCGCTTGCAGCTCGTACGATCCCTCGGGAATCGTAATTTCCGCATCGTCTTTGCCAAAGTAATATTTATTATTCGAGGAATTCACGTTTGATATCGTGTGATAACTCTCCAAATCCGCTAGACCGAGCTCGTATTCACCGTCGCTTAAATCTACATTGGAAAAGTAGTTTGCCGCGAGAACGCTGCTCTTTCCAATCAGCGTAAATGTCATAGACATGTTGACCAAACTGTTTAACGAATACTAAGTTAAATAGCGCAATGTATATCTTTAAATTCGCATGCATCGACCGTTGGGAGAAACTGCAAGCACAATTGTCAGTAGATGCTTTGATTATAAGTTTGATAGGATGTGTGATTATATTCTATTTTTGTCACATTTAAATATTGCACCAATTCATTCGGCGGCCGAAGATTGCCAAAACTGTCAAAATATATAGCGCGATTCCCCCTCTTTGCATACGCTACCCAGTGAGTACCCGAGCCTTTAGCGTTATCCAAATTTATGATGCCGCTCTCGTTTCGATATATACCACTAATCGGTAATGAATCACGCATAAAAACATCTCTAAAATACGGAATGTGCATACGTTTTGCTAGTTGCAGCAATTGTATGTTGGTAGTTACGCCCTCTGGCATTTTTAGCGTCTCTTTGACGTTTTTTTTTCTTTCTCATTGAGACTCCTCGTCCGTATTTGTATGGCGCGAGATACAATCCGCGACCTTCCATGGCGCGATTGTGACGTAGCATCTCTTGAAACTGACATTGTGTAGCTTTTCCATCGCTCACCATCTTTGCTACACCAGCCGCTCCACCAATCAGAGATCCGAGAGCGCCCAACACTGGTAGAATTGGTTTCCCACGTTTCGCTACCGGAAGTATTTGTTTTTTTCACCGTCTTTTTCTTCGTTTTCGTCTTTAGACCCATACCGAACTTCGTCTTGGTTTTCATCGCTGTCCAGACAGCTGTGGCTGCGGCTCTCTCACCGAGAGACGAATCTTTCGCAGTGATGCGAGTTTGCGCCTTCTTGGCGATTATCCTATCCGCCGCGTGTCTTTCAGCAAGATCGTTACTCCGAAAGTACGCTATATTGTGTTCACGACACGCCGCGTCCAATGGGTTGATACCTCGAGCGCCTCTAGCCAATGGTTTTTCTAGCCGCGTGCCCGAACCGCAAAACTGATATCCAGGAATATGCAATTCGATAGGAAGCGCGTTTATCGCACGATTTAATAGACCTCTACCTATTTGCGTTGACATTCATGACAAGTTTATCGCACGATTTAATAGACCTCTACCTATTTGCGTTGACATTCACGACAATCTTTTATCATCGGCGCTGGACCGTCAATGTGCGTTTGTTGCCATGGTCGATTGTAATGTTCGAAACAGCGACGATAGGTCTGAACCTCCGAATCCGCCTTTATGTATTCCGGAAGTTTGTCCCACACGTAGTAGACGTGATTGCCACACATTCGCAATAAAACTGCTTTAGATACAAACTGTAGCTGTTCGGCACTCAAATCGAGAATATCGTAAGGACTTGATAGCAGGACAAACATTTTTTCGTTACTGAGCACTTTGTAGTTCCGCGCAGCTATAAATAGACAGGCGTGCGATCCGAATCGGAAGTGGGAAAATGAAATTCGTGCGACAACCTTTCGCGATACGCGTGACAAATTACGACGCCAGATTACGCTCGATGGGGGACGACGCGGAGATGCGTAGACACGGTACGATGCTGCCGAATACTATACGTGCAATCGTTTGCGGCCCCTCAAATTGCGGTAAAACTAACGTGTTGATTAGTTTAATAAAAAGCCCGCACGGCGTCCGCTTTGAAAATGTGTACATGTATTCAAAATCACTGCACAGCCAAAATATCGATATCTAGAGAATTTGTTAACGTCGATCGATGAAATCGGCTATTTTACATTCTCCAATAACAGTGACGTCATTGGAGTCATTCCACCAGGCAAAGCACGTCCAAACTCGATTTTTGTTTTCGATGACGTGGCGTGCGACAAACAAAATACGATAAGAGAATATTTTTCAATGGGACGCCACTCGAACGTCGACTGCTTCTATCTCTGCCAGACATACGCGAGAATACCGAAACATCTTTTACGCGACAACGCGAACCTGCTAATCTTGTTTAAACAAGATGGCACCAACTTGAAACATGTGTACATACAACGATCACGTGAATACCGACATGTCATACGAGGATTTCAGTGAGTTATGTCGTACTTGTTGACAGCAAAAGTATGGATTTCTCGTGATAGACAAGGATAGCTTGTTTACAAACGGGCGATACAGAAACGGATTTAACGTGTTTGCGATACCACAAAACTATTAGTCGTTGCCTACATTTTGTCGTGAGGGGTGAAACGTGAGCGTTCAACACTCTCTATCGATATGGCTGGGAGCGATAATATTCGTGAGCGTGAAAAGATGGCGAAGGAAATTGCGAAAACGAGTGAATCGATCCGCAAGAAACATCGCGCTTTGAAGACCAGTAACATCGATGACGATATCGCGGTCAAGACCCATTTTAAACTTATTATCGAGCCGCTGCAAAAGATTGTCGACAACTCGATCGCGGTGAAAAATAAGTCGGAGAGTAGCGCAAAGATTAAAATCTTACCCATCAAGCGATACAAGGAGGATGAAAAGGAAGAGGATAAAGATGAGGAGGTAGAGGAAGAGGAAGAGGAAGATGCGACACCGAAAAAAAGGAAACGATCGGATGTTTTACTGTATGAACTGTCGATAGCCTCTACGCCGTTAGCCGCACAACAAGCGTAAACAAAGATGTTTTCGAAACCTAGGGCAACATGTTCGAATTATCGTTTATCCGAAACAAGTTACAAACGCCGAAAGGTCAAGAAACGTTGCGGGAGTACTTTGGACCACTTGTGCAAAAGTACATAGGCGCTTTGCTCGGTAGCGACAGAAATCACGAGATTGATCATGTGTATGGAGTCTATTTTGACAGAAAGAATGAAATGCGACTCGGCAATAAACGATTCAACATCAACAAAGATGACTTTATTATCATAGACGACGTGCGGTACATTGGAATGCCAGGATTGTACGAGTTGATCTTCAAGAGAATTCTCGATGACGAACTTTACACGAGGGAGAACGATTTGGAAAAATACAAGAGCATATTATTGGTGACGAACGCGCATAGACGCGATTATGATGCGCAGGGCCATTTGAAGGGTAACAGAGGGTACAAGTACAAACATATAATTGCACCGTTGATGTCGCTCGAATCGAAAAATACAAAATCTGGAGGGAGGATATCTATGCCTCGTGTTATGACGCTAACCAACAATATGATTGATTACGTGCACTGAGACGATCCCAACGAGCTAGTGGATCGGCTACGATTGCTCAACGCTTCGCGCCAAGCTGGTCACAACGCTCACGACAACGAGATCCAGTCGATCATCGAGGAACTTCGTGAAGCAGGAATTTTTATAAATTAAATGGTGTCTCGACAAACTAATCAGTCGATCAGCGTCGCATGACACTTTACGAAGCATCAGAAAAAAATGCCTATCAACAAAATTGGATTATTCGATCCAAGAAATGATGCAACCGGCACAAACAGTTCTTGGGATAGATTGGTAAAAAGTTATGTGCACGAAAACGCTTTGTGTCGCCTCGTTACAGACTTCGATGCAAGGTCACGTAAGATTCGCCGTGTAGCGCAACCAGAGGCTGACACCGATGCCGTCAACAAACTGTACGAGGAGTCGTGCGTTAAAAGATTAATGAATCGACAGAAAGAATCAGATGAGAAGCTGACTTCGCTTGAGAAGGACGTGCGAGCAATACAGATTGTGCTAAACGAACTTCAACGCCCGGCAACGCTAACTCAGAAACAGCTATCAACCTGAATGAGTATCAGTGAACGGATTAGGAACGGCTATCAAACGGTTATCGAACAGCTACGAAGGATTATCGAACGACTGCGAACAATTATCGAACAGCTACGAAGAATTATCGAACTGCTATCTAACTACAATGAGTGGCAGTGGCAGTGAACGACATAGCAGCAGCAGCTGCAACAGCTTCGAACGAGGCTATCAGCATCTCAAGCAGGGCTGCGAACGAGGCTACGAACACGTTCTTAACGGCTACACTCAAGGTTATAAACAACTCAAGAACTCCTACGATCGATCAAAAGACGTCTGTGAACAAGGCTACGAACGGGTTAGAAGCGGCTACGAACGAATCAAAAACGACTGCGAAAAAGGCTGCGAACAAGTCAAGAACGATTTTCGAATGGGTGAAGGACGGCAGTGAAGAACGTAAGAACAGGTCAAGAATAGGTCAAGAACAGGTTAGAACAAGTCAAGAACAGGTCAGAAACAGGTCAGAACAAGTTAGAACAGGTCAAGAACGGCTATTAAAGGATGATAAACGAAAATGAGTGAAAAAAAACGAACAACAAACGGTCATCGAGAAAAACTGACAAAGTAAAGAATCAACATAGTTTGAAGAGACGACAGTTGGTAAACGAACTGCACGCGCCGGCGAGAAAAAATTTTCCTCGAAGACACGTCATAGTGCGGGGATACGATGATCTGTGGCAAGCCGACATCGTCGAGATGCGTCCATATTCTCGTTTCAACAAAGGTTACCACTACATACTTACCGTCATTGATGTGTTGAGCAAGTATGCATGGGCTGTACCACTCAAGAGTAAAGGTGGAAGCGAGACGGCTGATGCAATCGCCAAAATAATTTGAGATAGCAAGAGATGCCCGAAAAACATGCAAACTGATAACGGGAAGGAATTTTACCGATGTGCAACGGCTTATACGGAAACATAACATTAATCACTATTCCACATATTCAGTATTGAAGGCGTCTGTCGTCGAGCGATTCAATCGCACGCTGAAGAACGACATGTGGAAGATGTTTACGCTGAACGGAACTTACAAGTGGATCGACGCGCTATCCCGACTCGTTGCAGAATATAACGCGCGAAAACATCGCACTATCAATATGAGACCTATCGATGTTACTCCCACGATCGCTGATAGATTTTTAAATATGGTATACAACAGTATAAATTGCTGCTTCTGCAAAGTTTAAAGTAGGTGACTTGGTACGCGTTGGCAAATACAAAAAACTTTTTGAAAAGGGTTACACATCAAATTGGACAACCGAGGTGTTTAAGATTGTTAAAGTGGAACATACTAATCTCGTAACATATCTACTCGAGGATTATCGCAAAAAATCTATCGCTGGAGCGTTTTACGAGCACGAGTTGCATCGCGCGAATTATCCATTTAGATGTGTATCTCATGGAGAAAGTACTACGCAGGAGGGGTGATGAGGTTTACGTGAAATGGTTGGGATTTGATAGTTCACACAATTCTTGGGTACATAAGGATCATGTAATTTAATTTTATAAGAAATACAATGTATTCAATATAAAAATATATGAAATATTTGAAATATACAAAATCTTTATTAATACATCCTTTCCAATAGTCATTACAATATATAAAATATGAAATATGCATACAAGAAAAAAAAATCACACACATTATATTTTATAAAAATCTTGTAATGTCCCCGCGGTAACGTATCAGTAGTTGTAGGTACGATATACCGTTTGTTGTCGTACGGACTTAGAGCAATTTTTGTTTCGCGAATAGTGTATACCTCGTGCAATTTTGATCTCATACACGATCTCATTGACTACGCGTTATTTCAATCTCTTCGTTCAAACACCGCGTGTAATCGTCGAACGTTATCGTTCTCGCAACAACGTTACTCTTGACGCCTTTTACCTTTTTCGTATCCTTCTTACTATTCACGCGCAACGCATACATTTTTGCTCTAAGCCCGACAAATTCGGTTATTATGGTACCGTTGTTTTCATCCTTCATTAGACCCGGTACCTTTTTATTCACGAGCGGTATACCGTACGCATTGTCTATAGTTGCTCGTCAAATCTGTTGATGTCGCGTTTCATATTCTCGTACACATCGTCGCACTCAATGTGATATAAGACTATCCGTGTCAGTGTACATGACTTTGCATCTCTCCTGATACATTGGTACCATATAATCGTGGTGAAATTCGTACAAACATGTCTTGGATATATCGAGAATACACATACCCATGTAAATTGGTTTGTAGAATTTCACCTCGAGTTTACGTAATTCTACAGCGATTAAATTTTCCGAAAAAATGCTTCTGCTATGAAAATTTGGTTTTGCAATCAATGCCTCTGCGCCATACCTTCCGTCCCATTTTATTAAAAGTTTAACATCTACGCGATTGCGCACATTTTCCATCATTTTGCCAAACACGGCATTATTCATTTTGTTTGTACAAATTTTTTTCAAAATTATTTTTCGCCAGTGTTCTAAATTTTGTGTTGAGTTCCATATAAGTACGGAGCCACGGAGATTGAGTGAATTGTAATATACGATGAATTTTTGCAACACGAAGACCATGACGTGAACATTGCTGCAGGTTGCGGTAGTGTATCACGTAACGCTTCTTATCGTACGAGGTTGCGAGAAGTTTGTCCTCGCGCTTGCCGGGTGGTTTGTCGCGTGTCGGACAAAACAGTAGGTCAGTCTGCGAATCGTGAAAATGCTGCGGATACTCGAGGTCGACTTCAAGAATGTAACCTGTAGACGAATCGAGCGCGATCGATGATACATCAAAATTGGAAACATTATCGACCCACTGAAAATCGACATAGAGCAATGGTTGACACATTGCCCATCCGTATAAATTATTAACATTGAAATACATCAAGTACGTTGATGGTTCCGATGAGTCATACGACTGCATGTACTTGGTGTCTGTGAAGTTGGCACGTCATTTTATTAATTTTTAAAAAATAATGGGAGTTCTAGTAGCACTTTTCATAGTTCTATAGTTCCTGATAAAAATTAAAAAAAGTTCCGCATTTTTAATATCAAAAATATCGAAAATAAAAAATGACGTGCTAACTTCACGTTCCAGCATGGCACATTCTCCTCTAAAGTACAAGAAAACATCGAAAATCAAGATGTTTATTAAGAGGTCTCTTAGTTCTGTATCAATTCTATAATTATATATCATTTCAAGGCAAAATTCCAACAAATTACCAAAAAAATTAAAAATAAAGAATGACGCGCTAACTTCGCGAATTTAGCACGACACTCTCCTCTCTAAAGTATTAAAACGAATTAAAAATTCTTATTTTTTACAAGAGTTCCCGATAGTTCTAATTGAGAGTCTCATATATATATAATTTTAGATCGATATTCCACCAATTAACTTTTAAACAATTTTTGTTTTAATTGCGTATTACGACACTTAGTAAAAATATGTCGTGCTGCTGATTTTCGGCAGTTCTGACGATAGTTCTCGACAGTTCTGCAAGAGTTCTATGCATTAAAATCAGTTTTAAACAGAGTTCCGATCATTATTTATTTTTAAAACAATTTTTAACAATTACGTCCAGCACGTCACTTAGTGAAAATGTGTCGTGCTGATGATTTTTGGCAGTTCTGATGCTAGTTCTCGACAGTTCCGCAAGAGTTCTATGCATTAAAATTTGTTTTAAACAGAGTTCCAGTCATTATTTATTTTTAAAACAATTTTTAACATTTACATCCAGCACGCCATTTAGTAAAATGTGTCGTGCTGATGATTTTCGGCAGTTCTGACGATAATTCTCGACAGTTCTGCAAGAGTTCTATGCATTAGAATTATTTTTAAAAAGAGTTTCTGTTATTATTTATTTTTTAATCAATTTGCGAATTTAGCACGACACTCTTCTCGCTAAAGTACTAAAACGAATTGAAAATTATCATTTTTTACAAGAGTTCCCGATAGTTCTAATTGAAATTTACATATATGTACAATTTCAAATTGATATTCCACCAATTAATTTTTAAACAATTTTTAACAATTTTTAACAAAGAATGCATAGAACTCTTGCAGAACTGTTGAGAACTATCGTTAGAACTGCCGAAAATCAGCAGCACGATACATTTTCACTAAGTGGCGTGCTGGATGTAAATGTTAAAAATTGTTTTAAAAATAAATAATGATCGGAACTCTGTTTAAAACTGATTTTAATGCATAGAACTCTTGCAGAACTGTCGAGAACTATCGTCAGAACTGCCGAAAATCAGCAGCACGACATATTTTTACTAAGTGTCGTAATACGCAATTAAAACAAAAATTGTTTAAAAGTTAATTGGTGGAATATCGATCTAAAATTATATATATATGAGACTCTCAATTAGAACTATCGGGAACTCTTGTAAAAAATAAGAATTTTTAATTCGTTTTAATACTTTAGAGAGGAGAGTGTCGTGCTAAATTCGCGAAGTTAGCGCGTCATTCTTTATTTTTAATTTTTTTGGTAATTTGTTGGAATTTTGCCTTGAAATGATATATAATTATAGAATTGATACAGAACTAAGAGACCTCTTAATAAACATCTTGATTTTCGATGTTTTCTTATACTTTAGAGGAGAATGTGCCATGCTGGAACGTGAAGTTAGCACATCATTTTTTATTTTCGATATTTTTGATATTAAAAATGTGGAACTTTTTTTAATTTTTATCAGGAACTATAGAACTATGAAAAGTGCTACTAGAACTCCCATTATTTTTTAAAAATTAATAAAATGACGTGCCAACTTCACAGACACATGTACTTGTTATTAGCACGCGCGTACCTGTTGGAACATTGACTCAGACCACCGCGTATACCTCGTTCGATAAACATAACCATGTCAATGTCTGTGAGTAATTAAGATATAATTTTCGTATGCTTTAACATGGCGTCCCACGTGTAGCCGGGAAGAGTATAGTAATACGCGGGATCGAGCTCATAACTCTTGATACAACTCTCGCGGAGATTTTCAAAAATGTCGGCTAATAACAAGACATCGATTTTGAAATACAGATCGCTATATTCACCTAGCGTTCGAATGGAGAATCGCTTCCACACAGTCTCAGCGTGCGCGTAATTGCTCTCGGATACTGTGTTACCAGTCAAGGAGCTGTAAAATGATTCTCGCGATGGTAAACACGCATCTTGCAATTTATCTACACAGTCAATGTATTCGTACGGGAAGACACCTTTTCTTGTTAATAAATTGAAATCCTCGGCGGATAAATTTTTAAATTCCGATTGTAAAATTTTGAGTTTATCCTTGCTCAGAAAAGATGCCGATTTGTCGAGACTTGTTGTGAGAAATTTATATGAATCTATGAAACGTAATTTAATGTGCTTTCCTGGTTTGTCTTTGGTACCTTTAACATGTTTTGTAAATGAAATATATTTTTCTTTTGTTATCGGAAGTAAATCGATTTCCCCTTCGAACGCTGTGGCTATTTCCTCGATTATAAAGTGAGAATCATAACCAGATAAATTGTGAAATACTATTGGAATGCAAAAAGATTCTTTGTAATTTAGATTGCAATTTGAATGCGCGGGACCTCTGTACCGCCCGGTCAAATGACAATGATCGCGTATACGCGTATCATCTTCCACGAATGGTTTCTCACATATATGACACTGTCGCACTTCGAAATTCTTTCCATTCATTTTGCGTTAAATTTACCATGGGGACATTGGTTGTTAAAATATTTTCTACACGTTGCGCCAAATTTTTAAGTTCGTCGGCGAACCATGCAACGCAATTGGCTTCGCGACGAGAACGATACGCGGATAACGAATTATCGTACGAGCAATGTACATAATAAGCGATACTAAATACTTGGTGATGTTGATAAAAATTTTCTTCTTCTTTTTTCACCAAAACGCACTCCAGATCGGCGTACACGACGAAAGGTCGCTCCTTCCTGTTGTAGTTGGTGAATGCGAGTCACTTGTCCTTATTGCTCCGGTAGCCGGATAGCGCAATCGTTCATCTTTCCACAGTCTACTGTATGCGACTGTAGTTTCTCGTCCGAATGAAAATAGTGCATGCATCTGTAAAATAAAAATTACAATTTGTTATCCTTGTTTTAAATATTTTTAGACAGTTTTATTAAATATACATACCGATCGCAGATATATTTTTTACTCTTGTGTTTGCTAAATTACATACTAACAAGTCTGGATAAATTCTTGATCTACGCGAAATGTCCAATATCTCGCGCATCTTGCACATAGAGCAAGTTGACGTTCTTGTCCCTCTTTTGCTCCGTAAGGCGTAACGAGATAATGTTTTCATTCTCGATGGTATACACATTGATTGAAATGTCATTATATATTTCAAACTTTTTAATTTGATTAAGAGTGACTGGAAACTCAATATCTTGGAGATTCAGTACTGTTGTATAATGCGGGTACGATGATTGTCGGTCTGTGTGTCTTTCAGCTGGATACAGAGCAGCCACTACCGCCCACGCAAAACATGCATTGTCTTTAGATTGCACGTTAACCGCTGCTCGTTTCATTATTATCTTTCGCGGTAATTGCACGCAACATCCGGCACGCATAGAATTATATTTATTTATATTTACAGTCAAATTTAGTATACGCGATAATGCCCATCCGCTTTCGCGTTCCTGAAATTCTTCGAACGATGCAAGGGTGGGCTCGATGACTCGCCGCTCATACCACTCGCGTAAATCCAATGTATGTAAGAGTTCACAGTTTCTCGTATTGATTAATTTATTAGCATGCTTATCGCCCGCCACAAACTCGCCGTTAAACACTGTATTCACTTTCACACTGTTGTGTTTTTGCATAATGTCTCGCACGTGCTCGAGCACAATGTCACTCGCATCTTCCAAAAATTGACGAGGTTCGATGTGATTATAATTTATAACCGCACCAGTCAAGATGCGGCTTTCAAACGCTGTATCAATCTCTCGCCATATGAGTCTTTCCGCGTTATTGTCACTACTATAATCACCACCACTGGGTATAAACTGTCTCTGCAATCGAGTTTTTGCACCCTCGAGTCGCGCAATTCTTGTCACCAAAGATTGTTTATTTCCGATTGAGAGTCGCGGACGCTTGACACGGCTGCGTTCTTCAAGCTCTTCGATAAACTCCTCGCAATGCTGCAGCCATCCAAAATATTCACCCAATGTGGTGACTTGGTGGGAACGCTCCAACAAGTCACGTTCTTTCTGCTCCACGTTTTCCATTTTTTTTTTATTTTGTTTTTTTCTCTATTTTTGTGTGCAAACATAACACATATTACGCGACATTATTATATATAATAAAATTTGACAGCTGCTGCACCATTGCATATCCACCTCATCGGGCGATGTAACTTTATGTCTCCGTATTTCGTACATTACTCCGATGTCATCTCGAAAGGTATCCATACACGAAGCACAGAGAGCTAGAGCACCCGTTGAATAATAAAAGTGTATGGCGCAAATCTTACGTTGATTTTGCGCACGGACTTGTTCATTTTCTACTACGTTGTCGTCAAAATCAGTATCACTGCAATCACTAATATAATTACTATCGTCCGACAACGTGTGATCTTCGTCTGACAACTCGTTTATTATCGCTTCGAAATTAATATTTTCCATTTATTCACTATTGTGTCACTAACAATTCAAATAACTGACAGTAACCACTCAACTTTTTTTCCACAGCTTCCTCTATGCGCTTTCAAATCGTACTATGGTTTGACGGGGCTCTCATCCTTCTTATATTTCGCCTAATGCTGTCTTAACACATCCTACCAAACGTCAACGCTTTTGCACCTATAAAAACGGCCCGACCTGTTCGTCGCAGTGTCAACTAAAAATTTCTATTCTTTTCCTACGACATCCTAATCATAAAATGTTCGAGCTGAACGTTGGCGCAGTTGCAAATTCTTCCTTAAAAAAAATAATAAGGAAGATGTCTCACCCCCGTTTTATGGGCGATTTTCCGCGAGAGTACCAAGCTGCCGAACGCCGGTGCTTAAAATTCTAATGATAAAATGACCATAAAATAGTCATAAAAATTAGAAAAAAACAGTTTTATGGCTTCTAAAGTAACCCCCCCCCCCGGCTATAAATCAATCACAAAGATAAACATTTGTTTTTGGACGTGGGTAGGACCCTCTCCCCTCCCACTTCCCCCACTCCTCCCTGAGTTAGAATCCCCATAGTATCCCTACTCTTATGCAAGATACTTATCAAAAGTATTTAAACCAGCAGAAATATTTAACGAGACATTTAAACAAAATAATTGCATTCCAGTGATTGAAGGTGATAGCGATGAAGATTAGATTTTTTTATAATAAATACATTTGTATTGGTATTGCTTCCAGTCAATACCAGTACAAATATGTATATGTGAGAGGCGAGGGGACTCACAGAAATCAAGCACCCCGATTTGTAAGAGGTGAGGGGACTCACAAAAATCAAGCACCCCGATAACAAAGAGTTGACGATTAAACAATGCAATAGGAATTTTCACCGCATTAATTGGCATCATCGTATGCGCGACGCAGTACAGCGCGGCGTTGCGTTTCTAAATTTTATTTTTTTCAACCATATTGTACCACTCTGAGGTATTTGACAAAAATATATATAAAAATAAATAATTCAATAATGTTTTTGTAAAAATATAGTAGGTGTCACTCAAATATATCCTCCTAAAAAAAGTTAAAAAAAATTCAAAAATTTTTTTTACCATTTTTTGTCAGAGAAACTTTTTAATTTTTTTAAACAATTGGTTCATCGATCTCCACAACATATATTTTTTTCATAAAAATTGGTTCAGTCGTTTTCAAGAAAATTACATTTTTTATTTTTTTCCCCCCTCCATAACTCCACAAAAATGCTATTTTGAGGTAAACGTGTGGCATAATTTTATATTACATTGGTCAACTTATGACACCAATTTGGACCTGATACGTGCGGGGGCAGATTTGTCTACCTTATCCGGCCATACCTTTTAGCAAAGCAATACCGATTCCGAATCAAGAAGCTAACACCATAAGCAAAGAATTCGTAACGAAGATTATACTCGAACACGGAATACCGGATAAAATTAACGGACCAAGGCAAGAATTTTATAAGCGACATATTCAAAAATATTTGTAAACTATTAAAAATAAATAAAATTCAAACCGCAGCTTATCATCCCGAGAGTAACGACGCGCTAGAAAGATCGCACCAAACTTGCGGAATATTTAGAACATTATATAAATAACGACCAAACAGAGTGAAACGAATGGATTTTGTTCGCGATGTTTATCGCACACGGCAACAGGATACACACCATTTGAACTAGTTTACAGGCACCAAGCAGAGATATCGACGGTCCTGACAAAACCGCCTAAACCGACGTACAATTACGAAGACTACGCACAAGAGTTAAAGGAACGGTTACGAACAACAAATCAACTAGCAAGAGAAATTAACGAAGAAAAAATAAAGTCAAAGAAAAATTATGACAAAAATACAAAACAAACAAGCTTAAAAGTAGGCGACAAGGTATTAGTATACGACGAAACGCTACAGCGCGGAAAATCGAAGAAACTCGAATCGTTATGAACAGGACTGTATTCTATTATCAAAAAACACTCCAAGGTAAACTACACGGTAAAAAAGGGAAGAAAAACAATCCACATGCACGTTAATAGACTCAAGCCATTTATCGACGCTTAAAACGAAATATATGTATATATATGTATACAGGGTGTCCCAGACTATCAGTACACCCCTTTTATCTCGGAAACAGAGCGTTTTAGAGAAAAATATTTCAGACAAAAGTTGCATGGTTTCGTAGGATACATAAGATGGTGTTATTGGTTTGACCTTGAATTGTCATTTGAAGGCCATGTGAAGGTCACGTCGATTTTTTTAAATGGATCACGCTATATATTATTGCATATTCTTGTAGCTTATCTTCAGAGCTTTCCGAAACACTATAATAAAATGTTTTCTCATTAAATACTTTTCGAATTATAAGGCTTCGAAGTTTCAACATTTTATTTCAAAATACAAAATATCTTGTAAAACATTCAGTTTTCGGCAATCTTATCTTAATACTTTTATGCACAGAATAATAAGACGAATCAATTGATGTAAAGAAAACACATAGTTATCTTTACGAAAAAATCTGAATTTGCAACTAGCAGTTACACATTTTTACTTTAACATAATTATGTGTTTAATAACGCCAATTGATTTGTCTCATTATTCTGTGCATAAAAGTATTAGGGTAAAATAATCGAGAAATGAATATTTTACGAGATATCTTGTATTTTATGTCAATCCCATTCATGAATTATCAATAAATAATATATATATGAGAATTTTCATATTATATATTTATAAATTCTAGATTTAAGGCTTCCGCGGCCGCTAAAATTATCAGAGAAAAGGGCTTTCTGATGAATGCATCGTGTCGTGATGGCGTTATGCAGCCGTTTGGAATCTTTGACGAAATGCTATGATTAATAGATACAATGCTTACATGTTATGAATAAATAGATGCTTTTATGCAAACGAAATCAGTGGTACAATATAATATTATTTATAACCGCGTAGCACGTATACAGCGAAGCACGTAGACACTATTATAAAAAGCGTGTATCGAATCCAATCAGCAGTACACGATTTCGTTCTGTTAATATCTTACATATATTATATATAATATGTATCAATTTTTGAAAACATATTATGTTAGTATTTGAAAAATGTGAATATTAAATAATTTGATATTTGAAATGTCAATAGTTTTATAGAATAATATAGCGGAATAAATTATTATGCATTTATTAATGCATATTACATGACATATATATGTAATATTTGAGTGTATATGCATTGCCAAAAATACAGCTAGCCAATTTATATTTGTATAGCAATATGGAAATACTGTATGAGAAGTGTTATATTTGTATGTTTTTGTTACGTCCAGACTCGGGAAGGATGAGTTAGAAGGAAGGATGTAACAGCCAGCTCTCGAAACCGTACGGATTAGGATGTAAGTTTCGAATCGAACGAATTATCAGGTCCAAAAACAAGTCAATGATAATGAATATCGCTATTACTTGTTATTTCGGACATTCGTCGAAAGGTCCTTTTTGATAAAGAAAATTAATCTTTATTACGCGGGATAGGACCAAGTGCGATCTCTCAACCGATAGAGGGGTTAGAAGTCACGGAGAGAATTGAGTTTTAACATTACATAAATTTACTCATAGTTTTGAAAGTATATTATATCAAATTATTGCTAAGTTTGGTTATAAATGTGTGTATATAATATGTGTATACATGTGTTTGTAATTGAATTATAATCATTCTCTAATTTGTGTTCGCGTGAGTACGTGTGTGTGTGTGTATTAATCGCGGGTGTTACATAAGTACGGAGGTCATCACCCAAAATAATGAGAGGGAGAGTGAGAGTCTAAAGTTTTATGTTCTGGGTGGAAAGTTTACATATTTTATTTTTGTTGTAATAAGAAAAAACTGTGTGTGTTTTTCGGGTTCGTTTCTGATTCTATCTAATTAATCTCGTCTTACTATTTTGGCGAAGTCTTACGTTCGGTAGTCTCGTGGTGTTCTCTTCGTCTCGGTGTTGTTCTGCAGCTAAGCGTTGAGGGTTGTGCTCGTGGATCACACACTAAGTTTGCGTTAAAAGGAGAGCCCGAACGAAAGTCAAGTTTCCGAGAGAAATTACTGGTACAACACTACTGACTATCAACCCCGAATTTCTGAAATAATCGACTCTAAAAGTTCTAAGAGCTTGAGGAGTGTTAACAATGATGGTCATGAGCGTTCTCGCAACTCTTCTCTTTTATATAATTTTCCTGAGGTGTGTTGGGCGGGACCACATATTGAGATTGGTCCAAAGGTATCTTTTCTCTGTCTTGTTTTGAATGTTGCTGAGCTCGTGAAAATTAGGAAATCTTAGAATTTACTCAGCTGTGTTTATTGTTCGGTTACAGAAGAGATTGGTAATTTGTCGTTGGTCCCTTCTGTACTCGTTTAGAAATCGCGTCTAAATATTTGAGTTACGTGGCAAAAACGGTCTATTTATCGCGCGACTTTTCTATATTACTAATTAGGCGGTTATCATTTAATCCTACGTAGTGACGAACATCGAACTGTAATGTATTTTTATCGTGTATTCATTGGGAAATCGTGTTGAAATGTTTAAGGTGTTGTGTAACAAGAACAGTTTATTTATCGCGCGACTTTTCCTTATTATTAATTGAGCGATTATCATCTAATCATACGTAGTGACGAACCGTAATGTATTTCATCATCGAGCCCTTCCGTATTTGTTGGGAAATCGTGTTGTAATGTTTAAAGTGTTATTTGACAAGAACGGTCTGTTTGTCGAATGACTTCTCTTTATCGTTTATCAATTAATCCGTGTGAGAGGAAGAAACGTGGAGCCGACAGGACGTAACATTTTATAGTTTCAAGACTTTTTGGTCTTCCTACCACACTTCTTCAAAATTCTACAGTATTTCTAGAATATAAAATCTACTAATATCATACAATTCTCACCACATATAATTTCTTTTACAACATATGTGTCTTCTCTCTCTTTATCAATTACTAGTTCTACTTCTGGTATATCAAATGTGTTTTGAAAATCTAATGTTTCTTCTTTATCAATTTCATACGTTTCTTCATGCATTAATTTATATTTTCAATCTTATTTTTGGTAAAACTGCATAAAAGGTAACACCTCTCCGATTTTCTTGCTACTTACATATTGTTCGGGGAATTGCTCTGAGTAATTCCCCGTAAGAATTAAGTGGGGGACGGTATTGGTTTAGGAGATTTAACAAAATGAAATTTCATATTTTTCATGCTTCCTTCGGTTTTATAAACTGATAATACTAACAGTGAGGTTTGTTTACGTCCTACTAATTTGTGCGACACGAAAAAAGTTTTTGTTTACATTATTTGAGGGATATACAAAGTGGGCCATTTTAATCGATCCAGTCGAATATCTGAAAAACCAAGCTCGGGAGAGAAAAATGTTTCAGACAAAAGTTGTTCGGTTTCGAGGAGGCCATAAGATGGTATCATTGGTCTGATCTTGAAGAGTCATTTGAAGGTCACATGAACGTCATGTTTAATTTTTTAAATGAGACATCCTATATATTATTGCATATTCTTGTAGCTTATCTCGAGAGCTTTCCAAAATACTATAATTAAATGTTTTTTTGTGAAGTACTTTTCGAGTTATAAGGCTTCAAAGTTGCAATATTTTTATATAAAATACAAGATATCTCATAAAATATTCATTTTTCGATTATCTTACCCTAATACTTTTATGCGCAGAATAATGAGACAAATCAATGTTGGTGTAAAAAAAACACATAGTTATTTTTAAGAAAAAATCTGAATTTGCAACTAGCAGTTACACATTTTTACTTTAACATAATTATGTGTTTTAATCGCCGCGAGGATAGCCAGTCGTGAGCAGGATTCGCGAAAGGATAGAGATACAAGGCAAATTGTTTATGTTGAAATGTAGTTGATGTTTATTTGTCATAATCTGTACAAGATGATCGTGTATGAATGTGCGTTGTATGTTCAATGTGTCGTGTAAGATACAGCATGGTAGTGTAAATGTGTGTGACGTATGAATGCTCGTAAATGACAGTTAAGCGCGTGTATGGTATTTACAAGAGTTGTTCAGATGTAAATGACAAATGAGCGCATATATAATATGTACAAGGTTATTCATAATTACAGGGCAGATACTGATAGCGGTTCGTTACGATTGACAATGAATCCATTCTCAGCGCGCGAGATGGAATTCGAGGCGGTACGCTCCCGATGACTCGAGATTCGCGATTCGCAAATGATTCAGGGATCTCTCAAGGCCGGAGCGGAATACGCTCCACTCCGAACACTTCGCTTTTCGGTGATTCAGGAGATCCTGCATGATCGAGAACGCTCAATATAGTGGCGGAGTACGCTCCACCGCAAACACCTGGGATGCTAGTCGGTATTTGGAAGCTTTCTCTGCGAGTTACTCGCTCGAAGAGTCGGAATCAGGTGTCTTCCATGTGGTGATGTCGATCCTTTGGATCAATACCTTGTTAATTACTTCTTCTTCTTCTCTTTGTTTTGCGCGCGGAGGGGGAAGTCGATTCTTCCCGCGCGGGGCGGCTCGTCTTCGCGGGTTTCGGGCCCGTTCGGTCGCACTCGGTTTTTTACCCTAGCGCTGTTTATTGGATTGGCGCCCCGCTGTGAGCCATTATAAAGGCTGTCGTTTTACAAGTTTAAAAAGGGCACTAAGTGCCTCCACCCTTGCCCGACGGATGTTCTCCGGGTGGCGGACTTACAGCGGATCGACGGCCGGGTAACGAGGGGTCCCTCGTTATAGTTTTATAATAATTTAATAAAAAAAGACAAACACCTAAATTTTGAAAAAAGTTTGTAAAAGCACAATAATAATACAAATTTTTAAAAATTGATACATACATAATACAACATGCATAAGATAGTAACAAAACAAAATTGTACTAAACTGCTTGTATTCGATAGATACTTTTTATAGTAATGTATACGTGCTTTGCTGTATGTGGTTATAATATAATATATATTGCATCACTTACCTTATTTCGCAAGAGTATCTGTTTATTCATAGAATGTAAGCATTGTATCTATTAGTCATGGCATCTCGTCAAAGATTCCTTATTCGACTAGTTCAGTTTTGGATGGAGTTTCGAAAAGCTCAAACCCCCGATTTTGTTGTCATCACGTATATTTACGTATTTTGATGTGCTGATTACGAAAATAATAGTGAAAGTTACCGACAATTTCATTTTTATGGTAAAAACCATAAAAAATTGTTAAAAAATGACGTAATTTGGTTTTATTTTATCAAATACTGAAAATTTAGAAAAATATTTTAAACAAAAGTTGTAGATCTCTCCGAAATATGCATTTTATGTTCTATTCATTTTTACCATACAAGTGATAGTTTTCTAGAAAATCAAACTTAAAGATATATCTCATCACACTACAATATGGGGTGCAACCCGTTTGGACACGTTCAGATTGGATACTGCACGATTGGACACTGCACGATTAGACATTGCACGATTAGGAACGGGACCCCGCTCCCATAAGAAAAATAACAAAATTTGAGTGCGTGGAAAGTACCAAGGTTAACAGTACTGCGTAGAAGTTTCAATGTAAAATTTTGTAGAAAACCCATGTAGAATCGTAAATTATAGGCCAGTTTTGCGTAAAAAATTAAAAACTCATGTGGAATCGTACAATTTTGAATCAAGCGATGTCCAATAGTTCAGTGTCCAATCATGCTGTGTCCAATCGTGCAGTATCCAATCTGAACGTGTCCAAACGGAATGCACCCCATATTATAGTGTGATGAAATATATCTTTAAGTTTGATTTTCTAGAAAACTATCACTTGTATGGTAAAAATGAATAGAACATAAAATGCATATTTCGGAGAGATCTACAATCTTTTGTTTAAAACATTTTTCTAAATTTTCAGTATTTGATCAAATAAAACCAAAAGACGTCATTTTTTAATGATTTTTTATGGTTTTCACCATGAAAATGAAATTGTCGGTAACTTTCACTATTATTTTCGTAATCAGCGCAAAATACGTAAATATACGTGATGACAGCAAAATCGGGGGTTTGAGCTTTTCGGAACTACACCTTCTCTGTGAGACTGCGAAGAAAAAACTATCGCCGTAAGGAGCGAGTGCCGCATACGAATGGAGTGTGCTTGTAGTGGTATATAGAAGTATTCTAGCTTATTTCTGAAAGAAATGCGACTTTAGAATACAACTTTATCATACAGGATGTCTCAAATTAAAATGGCAAAACTTCGGGAGCGTGTAGGGGACCGAAAAACTAAGACAAAAAGTCCTTTAGAGATTTGCTCTATTTTCGAGAAAATTGCAAAATTTCAATATCTTATTGTCAGTTGCTCTTTTGAATTGATTAGCACCGAATAAACTCTCTGCTTCAAGGTTCCTTACATATGTAAACACTTGATGTTATCCTTTACATTCTTTTATTTCTTTACATTCTTGCTTTCTCCTACGATTCCTTAATTTGTACTTAGTCGGATAGTTTGAAGTGAATAACATCTGTCACAATGCCGCATACATATTCTAATGTTGAATATGCTGACATAGTTTTTGTGTACGGTTTCTGTAACAGTAATGCTTTAGAAGCGATGTGAGAGTATGCGCGCCAATTTCCAAACAGAAGAGTGCCTAATCGACGAGTCTTTTTGTTGACTTTTAATAGATTGCGAGAGACTGGGTAATTTTCACTTCATCATGAAGGCAATTCCAGGTAGCGGATTTTCGGAGAAGAAATTGTATCCAACGCTACTTTGATAATAATCCTCAGACTAGCGTCCGAAAGGTATCAGCTGCAGGAATATCGCAGCAGATAATATGGCCAACTTTGAAAGGTGATAATCGCTACCCGTACCATCTTCAGAAGGTGCAGAATTTATTACCTCAAAATTATATCAAGAGATTGAATTTTAGTAATTGGTTTTTTGAAATAAATCGCAATGACAATTTATTTCCATTAAAAATAATATGGACCGATGAAATTATCTTTACAAGAGGAGGAATTGTTAAGCAAAGAAATTATCATGTATAGGCTCATGAAAATCCCAGAGTTATTAGAGAATACTGGTTCCAGCATGAATTTGCTATAAACGTTTGGCTCGGAATTTGGAATGGATTTCTGGTGGGACCATATTTCTTACCCAAAAGATTGAATGGAATCACATTTACACATTTTTTAGAAAACGACTTTTCTAATTATTTAGAGGACATTCCTTTACAACAGCGTATTGAAATGTGGTTCCAACTCGATGGATGTCCAGCTCATTATAGAAGAGCTGCTCGAGCTTGGCTGGACATAAATTATCCACAACGATGGATTGTACGTGGGGAAATTGTACCTTGGCCACCCCGATCACCTGATATGATCACCTAACCCATGGACTTCTTCGTATAGGGAACCTTGAAACAGAAAGTTTATTCGATGCCAATCAATTCAAGAGAACAATTGAGCGACCGAATCATAGATGCAGTGCACCAAATATCACAAGAACAATGTCTAGCTGCAATTAATGCAGTTAGTGCTAAATGTAATGCTTGCATTGCTGTAAGAGGGCAACATTTTGAACAATATCTGTATTAAATAGATAACAGAAATAAAATGTAAAAAATTTGATTTTGTTTCTTTTTTTGCAATTTTCTCCAAAATGGAGCAAAAACGAGCAAATCTCTAAAAGACTGTTTCTTTTAGTTTTTCGATCCCCTATACGAAGTTTTGCCATTTAAATTTGGGACACTCTGTATATGAATATGTCATTAAATATGTTACAAGTTTTTCTATAAGAAAAATTTCAAAATTTTGAAAAATTGAAGGAGGAGAGGAATTTCGAAAAATATGATCGCACAGTTTAGAGTACATTAAAAACTGTAAAACTTTTATTTAAATTTTTTTATATTTCTTCTTGTTTTGGTGGTATTTGATTAGAAATATAAAAATCAATTTTTTTCAAGAGGGTGTTTCACCCCTTTAACAGTTGTGTGGACATGTATAAAAAAAATGTGTTTCCTATTTTGACCTAGACTACAACATATTAAAAGTTCATTAACCCTTTGAGTCACGAATTTTTCTAATTGTCAGTATTTTATAAAATTTGGTATATAAGGATTTTTGGGGTCGTTGATTACGAATCCGTTGTCAGATTTTCAAAATTCAAGATCCAAGGCGGATCCAATATGACAGATGAAATTTTACTTCCGCCATATTAGATCTCTATATTAAATTTTGGAAATTAAATTTTTTTTCCTTTAGATTCAGATTCTGCGATCTAAAAAAACCTTCAGAGAAAAAATTTAAAAAAGAATACAACTGTTACTTTCAATTTAGAACAGAAAATATTGTTTTTTATATAAAAAACGGACTTATACCGGACTTCCCTCGGGATTGCCGGGGTGTTTTTCAGGTACACCAATCCCTTTTATCCTTCTCTACACCTCCTTCCAAAAAACTCTTTCCGTTCCCTCTAGCATATGACCACAGAGAGCGTCTTATCTGCAGTCATAGGGACCTACTGTTTTATGCCGGTTCCGAACGGCCTAGATAGAGGGAATTCTCTTTCTGCGGCAAGATATACTCTCGGTGGTCTTGCCATTACCTTCCGAGAGGTGGCGATCAAATAACATCGAATAAAAATTCGATGGTTCTGTTCGGATTTGAACCCGAGATTCTAGGCATAGTGAGCAGACGCTCAACTCACTGCGCCAGAACCGCACATTTGTTTTTTATATATTTTTTATCAAAAAAGGAGGATTTAACAAAAATAACACGATGGAAAATTCTAAAAAAAATCTGAAAAATACTTTAGAGTGTACTAAGATTATAAAAAAAGTTGCCGTATTTATTGTCATAATAGATTAGTAGAAAATGCATTTTTTCGTAAAAAAAAGTACTAATTTTGACTGTTTGTTTATGTATGGTATTTTTGCAATTAATAATTAATGACTGTTCATATTTTTTTACACTTATTGATGTTCTAGAGACTCTGTAGAAACAAAAAATCCGGTATTTGTTAATAAAAAAGTAGTTAAAACAATAAAAAACTACGAAAAAGAGGTGGGTCTCTGGGTGACTCGCTGTGACTCAAAGGGTTAAAATTGGAGAGGAACATTTTTACACCTTTCCTTGTGAGTATATATAAGAATGTACAAAAAATAATATACAATATATGACATTACAAGTACATCCTGAGAATATACGAAAAATAGAGTAGCCTTCACTTGACACAGCACAATTGGACACGTTGCAAACAGACAAGAAATTTTGAACATCGTTTACTTGGACAATACTCATTTGGACACCGTTCATTTGGACACGAAAAGAATGCGCGCTGTTTACTTGGACATAGTTTATTTGGATACCGTTCGGTTAGACACCATTCAGTTGGATACCGTTTAGTTGGACACCGAAAATGAAAAGTCACAAACCCATGTGAAACCGTATAATTATAGACCTTGTTACTCATTCGAAACACAGGGCGATATGTGTTGTCCCTTCACGCTTCGCGTGAAAAGTCGTAAACCTATATAGAATCATATAATTGTAGTCCAAATAGACGGTGTCCAAATGAATGGTGCGCAAGTAAATGGTGTCTAACTGAACGGTGTGCAAATAAACGATGCGCAAATAAACGGTGTACAAATAAACGCTGCGCAACTTTCTGTGTCCAAATGAACAATGTGCAAGTTAACGGTGTTTAAGTGAACGCACGCAACTGTATCTAATTAAACCGTGCGCAAAATATCGTGTCTATTTGAAACGTGTCCAATTGAACTGTATCTAATTGAACTATGTCCAAGTGCACCGCCCCCTTCCTAGTTCCGACAAAGAGCGAAAACTTAATTTATTTTATTAATTAAATCCTTTGGATGTCATAGTCGTCTCTGTGAGATTGCGAAGAAAAAACTATCGCCATGAATAGCAACCTTTAGACGTGTGGGGTGTACATATAGCAATATAGAATATTTCTAGCTTATTTTTGAAAAATGTATTTTCAGAATATAACTTTATTATATGTTTGAAGTTGTCGTTAAATATGATATAAGCTTTGCCATAAGAGAAATTTTTAAATTTTCAAAAATTGAATAAAGGAGATCGATTTCAAAAAATATGGTATTTTCGAAAATTTTATTGCACAGTTTTAAAGTATATTACAAATCATAAAACTTTTATTCAAACTTTTTTTTATATCTCTTACTCTTTCGACGATGTTTGCTCAAAAATATAGAAACCGATTTTTTTCAAGAGAGTGTTTCATTTCTTTATAATGGCCATATGGACACGTATAAAAAAATATGCATTTCTTATTTTAATCTAGACTACAACATATTCAAAACTTATCAAAATTGGCGTATGGCACTTGGGTAATTTTAGTGGTGCTGTATGGGTTTCAATTGTCTTTGAATCTTTTAGTGAGGGTTATCACAATTGATAACAAAAAAAAAAGTATTCTTATCACAATTTGATGTGTACAATAACGGAGACAAAGGTGAAATGCGAACTTTTCGTGTATGTCAGCACGATAGTCGACACCAAAAAATATCAGGCCCGTACACCCTTACAGGATAATATTGTATACTAACATATACGTTAGAATTACCGCTATACACAAAATCGAAAATAATCGCAGTGCCGTAACAGGCGCAATGATGACTCTGCGCTGCCCGATTTCTTATTCCATCGTACTTGTGGGACTTACATATTTTCTAAAAATTCTTTTGATTTTGTGAAAAGGAGAGACCGATTGGTTACTCGCTTGCTACCGGACGCGGCCGCTAATAGGGTGTCCATCGTCGAATCCGCTTGTCCACGCGCTAGGTGATGGACTCCACTTTCTCGAGAGCGCTTCACTGAGTTGTGTACGTATTTGCGGCTAATACAATAAGTACTGTGTGTGTGGAAGGGGGAGGGTGTGGGGTGTGGGGTGTAGGTGTGGGTGTGAGGGCAGGTGCAGGTGCGGGTGCGTGTGTGTGTGTGTGTAACGTTAGCGACAATCGTTTATGATATTTGTATCGATTGGTGAGTGTATAATTCGCGTTCCGCGTATAATGTTTTCTAATTATAATAATTACAACGTTTCGGTTATTTCGCTCGCTTGTTAGATTGCAGTGTCAATCGTGGGTAATTGTGTTGGTGTATCGGTGAACGGATCCGTTTCTTTTCGCGTTCCGGTCTTTCTTTTGCCTGGCGCGGCACCGAGGCACGTGTTCTGTTTTTGTCGCCCCACGCGTGCTGGTGTTTTGACATTTCATGCTGTTTGTTTTGACGGCTTATCTCGATAATATTTCGATCGCAAGTGATTTCTGGAATGGTAGAGGATTCAGTTCAGAGGAGGATTTAATAGGCTGGTGACAAGAACGCTCGTCCAAGGCGGCGAGCTCTGCACCCCGTGCAGGTTTTCCAGCGTATTCTGAACGGTAAGATTTCTCCGGTACTTTGTACTGAGAACTCTCGGCGGAGGCAGAGTACGCTCCACCCCGGTTTGTATCCGGTGACAAATGTTACTGGAAAGCGTGCTTAGCGGAATATAGTTTCTCTATTTGTAGTTTGCAGTGCAGCGTACGGTCGGCGGAGTTCGAGGCCTCGGCGAGCACGAGACCGTGTCGCGCGCTCGGGCGCTTTCGGTAGCGGTCGGACGGTACCCAAGCGGAACTTATTGTTAGTCTCTCGCTCGCCGAGATCCGTTGTTCGTAACGGCTGCGAATAATCGAAGACTTAAAAAGGGCACATCGCGCTTCCGCTTTTGCCCGGTCAGTGTTCACCGAGCTGCGGACTTCCGACTGATGTTCGGTCGGGAACTACAAGGAAGTAGTAACGGGGAGTGCCTCGTTACAAACCTATGTGGAATAGTATAATTATAGTCCTCGTTTTGGTGTCCAAATGAATAATGTTTAAATGAACAGTACCCAAATGACTGGTATCCAATTGAATGATGCTCAACTGAATCGTGTCCAAGTAAACGGTGTGCAAATAAACAGTGTGTATATTCTTCTATCCAAATGAACTGTGTCCAAATGTACGCATTTTTTTCGTGTCCAAATGAATGATGACCAAATGAACAGTGTCCAAAAGTACTATGTCCAAGTGCACCGCTCCCCGAAAAATAATATATTTTATTACATGTTATAAAGGATCTTTTCAGTATATGATGTGCCGTACATATATTCATAGAATATAGAATATTCGAATGATAGTATGTGCTGTTAGAATACTCCCTATCATATGAAATAAAAACAAAAATAATCCGTGAGGTGTTAATCTGAACATTTAGGAAAGGCAATTTAGAAAAAGCATTGAAGTTATCAAATAATTTGTTATATGTTTTAAACCAATGTTATCTACTTGATTCTTGTGGAAAATTACTCATTGTCAGAACAACCTTTCCTACATTTAAGTGGTGACAAAATCGTTGAGGTGTAATTTTTTTTTGCAGTATTATTAAAAAATTAAATACAGTACAATAAATAGCGCGCACTTAGCGCGCGTTTGTGTTCTAGTTTACATATAAAAGGAAATAAATAAAAAAGAAGCAATCCAATAACGTCAAAATATTAATATCTTTTATGACCTTTTATGATTTATGTCTGTGACATTATATCATTTTCACGTTTTGAAGATGTTAATTAGTCAAATGAGGTCAGAGACAAAAATCTAACGTCAAAATGACATACATTTATTACTTGAGTTATTTCAAATTTTATTCTAATTCTATCTGTAGTTATGATTATTTATATTTTAGTATTTGCTGATAAGGATCGAAAAGTTTGTGGAAGTCTCAAAACATCGCGAAAAACTTGTTCTACAGAAATATGTGGACCGTTATGCAATGTTTATCTCGACTGTTGCAATATCTTTCTTCATAGCGGGAATCACTGTCATTTGTGCTCCGTTATTTCTTCCTCTAGAATTTCCGATGGATGTGTGGTATCCGTTTTCGACAGAACCACTATTACGAAAATTTATTCTTTACATTATGCAAATATTCATAATTGCACAGACTGTCTTCTGCCTTGGTGTAGATATCATGATTGCTGTTATCTTATTCTATTCCACAGCTAAACTGGAGATATTGGCTTCCGAAGTGAAGCAAGCTATTAATGAAATTCATATTATATCATGCGTCAGAAAACATCAAGAAATAATAGAGTAAGTAATAAAAATAATTTATGAGAATAGAAACTGCGACCATCCTGCGTTTTATTGTCTGCAAAATTTAAATTTGTATGTCACATAAAGAGTTTTATTAATTTCTTAAAAATAATATATTCTTCAAATCTTTTTTAATATTATGACACTTACATTAATCGCATATATGTATATGCATGTATACTTACTGTACTGGGTTGGGAAGTAACACGTTACTTGTAACGCCGTTACCAATATAGTTACTTTTTTTGATAACTGTATAACGGTAACGGCGTTACAAATTTTGTTTATAACAGAAAAAGTAACTTCGTTACATTTTTTTAATAACGAGTAACAAGTAGTTTAACATTTTACTTTTATCGTTACTTTTTTTCAAATTTATTTGTATAATTTTCCAAATTTATTCGTATAATTTTCATAGAAAGAAGAGTGTTGAAATGCAGCATTATATGTATGTAAACGCGTCATAGAAAAGATACATAGAAAACATATGGAAAAAATCATGAACAAAAGTTTCCGAAATTTATCAATGCTGGCAACAAATTTCGGAACGCAGAAATTATCAATAAATAACTACCAATAAAAAGAATATAAGTCTGAGTCACTGATCTCTCATTATGAAATCAAGTTTCAACTTTTGTTTCGAGATTCGAAGTCGGAGCATTACGGCTTAATAATTGTGAAATAATGTTTATCAAGGTTAAAACGACGGAATTATAATTTTATGAGAAGAATCTTTTTGGTTTTATATGCTTTTGATTCTTATTTAAATCACAAATAGCTTACAATACGTGCTCGCATAATCTGATCAGTTCGCCAGCATCATATTCGTTTACCACGTGGCATATTATAAAGAATTTATAAAGAATTAATAGCATAAATAAAAAATTTCGATAAAATTTAGCAATGTGTATTTTGAAATAAACCCTTTAATATTTAATAAATTTATATAAATTTATATAAAAAAGGTAACGGAAATTGTAACGATTTGTTATTCTTTTTTGAGTAACGGTAACGAGTTACTTTTGAAAATTGGTAACGAGTAATTTTTTAGAAAAAAGAATAACAGTAACAAGATACTTTTATAAAGTAACTTTTCCAACCCTCATTTGAATTACTTTTGATTCTAATAAAAGACGAAGCAGATTAATTATTTATTTGGATACTGTGCATAATACAGTCTAATATTATAATAACGCATATCTCTTTCATACGTGCTAGATGACTCATGAATAGCGTGAATGGAAATAACAGTTTAACTGTATAATAGTAATGCATATATCTGTGAACATATCCTTTCTTGTGATGGTGTATTTAAATGAATTTGTTGCATCTCACACAGCCGCTACGGTCCTATATTTCAAGGAGATAATTTCATTATAATATTTTAAAGTCCATATATGTATAATATAGTGCTATTACAAGGTTTGATATTCTGTACTTATTACATATTAAATAAATCATAACTGATGCAGTGTTGCTACTTCTACATCTACTTTTTTCCTTATCAGAATCAAAAGTAATAAAAATATATAGATTAATTATTATTATCATAAAAGAGGCATATATTTTTAAATGTAATAAATATTTTCATATAATAATTAGAAAATAATTAATAAAATATTTTTTAAGAAAGATTATTTTCTCGTGAAAAAATGCGAATATTTTTTTCAAATGCATTAATATGTATTATGATGGTAACAATTAATATATTTAGTGATGTAAATACACTGATTTAGTGATGTAAATACAACAAAATTAGCGCAACAAAAATTTATATCGAAATTTCACTCAACTTGAAATAATCATAACTCCGCGAAAAATTGTCTTATCTAAAAGTTTTTTTTTATTTTGAAGCTTGAAGTCTCTACTTTAAGAAGCATTTGTCAGATTTCGAATTTTTTCTTTCCCCCTCCCGCCTTTTTCTCAAAAGTAAGGACGTGTTTTATCTCGGAAAATTCGCACAGTTTGACGCACTCCACGGAGTGGAATGAATTTTTTTCACAAGTATCATGATAATCATTGTAAAATTTGAAATTTTCCTTGCAAATTAAAAAAAAATTGAGATCGATACGATTTTTTTTCGCGGACTTGTGACGTATCAAAGTGACCTATACAAATTTGTGCCTTTCACCGCTAACATTAGCATTATCTGATGCGCACCGCGAGGAGGTGTTGGTCGAATTTTACGCATTGTGTGCATGTGTGTGTGTATGCTGTGCGTGAAAAATTCTGTTCTATTTAAAAATTATAAAAAAGTGACATCATTCCGTACATCTTCCTCACATTAAATCTTATATGAATCATAAGATATTCTAGAATATCCCCCCTCTCCTTCTCTTTCGCTCTCTTGAAGATTTTTGGTTCTATATTTTCACGGATATTTTCTTTATGTCAGCGATCTATTACAAAAATAGAATATAACACAAAGTAGTAGTAGTAATAGTAAGGATTTATTGTTTCCCCGTGGGGTTTACAATCTCATACAAAAACTACCTTAAATCTAAACTTACACTAATTAAATCTAACTTAACCTATGACATTAACTGCGATGCTCCGGCGTACTAACACGCCTTTGTATCACAGTCCACCACACACACACACACACACGTCTCGCAATTGAACTTCCGTTTCCTTTTGCCTCTCATGTACATAGTTTTCCGCTCTTCGCATTCCTACATTTCTACATTTCTCTTCCTTCCACATCGCCTCTATTCCTTTTCTTCATCTTTCTCTCTCCCTCTCCCTCTCTCTTTCCCCCTCTCCTTCTCTCTTTCCCCCTCTCCCTCTCTTTCTCTTCCCTCCCTCCCTCTCTTTCTCTTCCCTCCCTCCCTCTCTCCCTCCCTCCCTCTTTCCCTCTGTCCTTTTCCTTTCTTTCTCAACTTCCTTCATCCATTTCTCACCTTCCCCTTTTGTCCTAGTACCCACCCTACCGTCTCCTGCCACCTCCCACCTCCCTTCTTCCAATCCCTGCATCTTTCCCATAAATGTTCCCATGATTTCATTTTTCTTCCGCAAAATCTGCATCCCTTCGTCTCCCCTTGCTCCCAATATTTTTTCTCCTCTACCTCGTTTCCCAGTCTAAACCTTGCTATCCTCTTCTATCTATTCTCCCCCCATCCTTTTTTCAAATAATCCGGAACCCTTTCCCCTTTAACCTCTTTATACCAATTATTGTATCTTGACTATCTTATTCTTTCTCATCTTTCTTTCCTCTGTCTTTCTTTGTCCTTTCCCTCCACCTCTCCCCACCACCAGTCCCCTTCCTCTCTCTTCTTTTCCATCTCCTCCATCTTCACTCCAACTCTCTCAAAAAAACCTTTTCTCTCCCCTTCCCATTGCGATCCTACCTTTCCCTTCTTTGCTCTTTCCCTCTCTTCTCAGCATCTTTTCGCCAACTGACTTTCTTTCCCTTCTCTCAATCTCTCCTCAAAACCCCATGTTCTCCTTCCTACGCTATTACACAATTTCTCTCTATGCAGCTCCTCCCTTACTATGGCGTCCTCTTCTCTACTCCAAGCAACCACCTCAAGTAGCGGAGACCAGGGTTAAAAGTAACAGGGATAGATTGTAACACGGCTGATAACTTTGTAAAGAAAATAGATATCATTATGAAAACAAAATGGGTCAAATACTTGTTTACCACTGTTACGCTGCCATCATGATAGTTCTAGTGCCACTCTATTAACGAGTGTTGTGTACGAGGTAACTACACATCATGTGAATAAATAAGTTTCAATATTTTTTTGAATTATTCGTAAATTTTACACTTTATCAGCAATTTTTTTTTTCATATCTTATGAGTTAATCAGTAGACAAATATATGTTGCCATTTCATTATATTTTAAACGGTTTTAATATAAATACTTTAGTTTAGAATGTATCGTATTTTGGGGTTAGAAGTAACATGTTACAACATGCTGTTGGTGTAAATTGTAACATATTACAACTTACTCCAACACGAAATATTGTATGTATAAATCAACATACCTAACTAATTATGTAATTATGAGACATGAGATTGCATTAAAAAATCTGATAAGGTTAATTTTGTGTGTTCCAACTGCTACTTAGATGAGTCTTCGAGTGAGAACTAAAAACAATTTATTTTAATTAATTATTTGCATTTAACTGATCTCATTAAGACGCTAATGTTGTGCTAAGTAAAAAGAAAACAATTTATGTTACGTTGATTACTGATTAAGAAATACTATTTATGTTGTGTTAATTAAAGAAAAGATAATTTATGTTATGTTGATTGTTTTTAATATGTTGAGTATTATTAATTAAAGTTACTTTTAATTATTTGTTAGTTCTCATTTTATAATTCAGCTTGTATCTATTTGTGTACAACTTACCCCAGCGTTGTTACTTTCAATCCCAAAGTCGAGGTAGAAAGTAACAATTCTCCCCGATCATTTTGCAGGATCATAACATTTTTCTCAAAATATTTAATAACACATTATCGCTATCAAACTAATCTTAAATCTTCAACTTATCCGTATAAATAAACATTAAATCTCTAACAAAAATATAGAATTTATTTATTTCATCAAAACTAAAAAATACTTTCAACCCCGGTCTCCCCTACTTTTCTTCCAAACTTTTTAGAACCCCTCTTTCATTCCATCCCTATATTTCTACTCCATATCCCATCACTGTCCATACCAACCTATCAAACAGCCACAGTCTCCTTCCCCAGTCTTTTCCAAACCTTTTTTTCCCAATCCCCCATATTTGTCCCATGAGAGCTGCTGCCTTTCTCTCCCTGTCTCTTATTTGCGCTTCCTGTCCTCCATTCTTCTGAAGTACGTACCTCAAATAACTGAATTCCTTTACCTCTTCCAATATCACTCCTTTTTAACCTCCCTTCCTCCTCCTTCACCTTTCTCCTCCCCGTCCGCTCCTTTTTTCTCTTCCCCCTGGACCTCATCCTTTCCTCCTTCCTCCCCCTCTATCGCCCCTTCTCTCCTTTTGCACTCTTCCTTCTCTTCCATACTCTCCCTCACTGCTTCCATCTCCTTGTGTATACTCCTCGTCCTTTCCAACATCTCCTCTCATACCTCCTTATCTCCCTCACCTCAACTCTTCTATTCCTTCAGCTCCTCCATCTCTCCTTCTCCTCTTCCTCTCTCTTCCGCTCCTTCCCTTCTCTCTTTTTTTTACGCTCTTCCCCTCTTGGCTAACCTCCACTTCTTCTTATCATTTTTCCGCTCTTCCCCTCTTGGCTTCCCTCCACTTCTTATCACTTTTCTGCTCTTAACCCTAACCTTCTCTTCTTCCTCTTCTCTTCCGCTCCTTCCGTTCTTTTCTTTATTCACGCTCCTCCACTCTTTCTTGTCATTTTTTCACTCTTGTCTGTAACCTCGTCGCTTCCAATATCTCCACCATACATTCTTTCATCCCCTTCACCTCACTCTTTCGCTGCCTCAATTCCTCCCTCACTCTCTTCCTCTTTTTTTCCGCTTTCTGCTTTCTCTCCTTTACTCTGTTCTTTCAATTTTATCTTCTCTTCGCTTTATCTTAACATCTTTCCTCTTAACCTTTCACCACATGTATCTCCCGACTATGCCTGTCACTCCCTATTGATTCGATATCTCGTCGATCTCCTTTATCGATATCGATTTATCGGTCTTCCTTCCTCGGCGATATACCCTCTATCACACTCCTACCGCCATTTGCCTTTGACTCCTTGTACTCCTTCCTCTCTGTTACACCGCTGCAGCTCACCGATATCGATGTATCGACCACATTCCGCCGTCTTCTTCATTCCCCTTCTCTCCCCGCTCCGCAACTTATTTCTCATAACACCTCTTTCCATTTTTAATTTTTCTTCATTTCTTCGCCACCTCATTTTTCACATCATTTTCTTCTCTACTATTGTCCCTCCGCTTTCTGTTCCCTCATCTCTCTCCTCCTTGCTCCCCTCACTTCCTTGTCCTTTTTCGCACCACCAATTCTACCACGTCATCCTCTTCTGTCTATATAACACAAAGTATTCCAGTTTATTTAAAAATATTTTGAAATATTTGAAAATTATAAGAAGTTTTGTAAAATTTATCTCACAGAATTTTAAATATATCCAAAAGAAAATGTAAACCCTTCCTTAAGGAAATGGTTGACCCATCTTTTTTATCAACGAAACGCGATTTTTTTTAATTGTATCAGTTTTTGAAATGGCTATACAAAATTCGAAATGCTCTTATACGATTAAAGTACATATATCAATGTTTAGTGCGACAATCGATTTCATGTCGAAAATGAAAAAAAGTTTGATAATTATGGTTTTTTTTATCTACTTTTATCTCATTATGGGGTCCATAGGTGTCAACTCATTATAATATATGATTATTATAAATTTTCTACAAGTTATATGTATAAAATAAACATATCACACTGATTAGATTATATAAAATAGTATTATTAACTACGCGAATTGAATTTGAAAGATAAATATAAAAGAATAGAGTTCATGAGTTGTGTGTATATATGTGTACGTGCAATATTTGTACAAAGAGAAAAACAGAACCATAGATCAGTTGCCTGATGTCGCGATGGATGGCGCTACGATCTGTTTGTGTAACCAAGAGAGTTACCAAAAGAGAGAGAGAGAGAGTGAAAACGTATAATGAGAACAAAGACCACAGACTTCTATATATTATTAGATTGCTAACTCCCCAAATTTTGCTTATACATATAAAGCGTCCTTGAATTTTATGTACTAAGCTAACTCTTTCTGCGCATGTGCTGACATGTGCCGACGACATTATGATCAGTATAGTGGCCTTCACTTGGACACAGAACAATTGGACACGTTGCAAAAGGACACAGTTCAAATGGACACCAAATTTTAGACACCGTTCAGTTGGACACTGAAAACGAAAAGTTGCAAACTTATGTAGAACTGTATAATTATAGATCTCGTATCGCATCCGAAGCACAGAGCAATATGAATTGTAAGTCGTAAACCATGTAGAATTGTATAATTGTAATCGTTTCCGTATTTAAATAAACGGTGTCCAAGTGAACAGTGTGCAAGTGAACAGCGCGTATTTTTTTCGTGTCCAAATAAACAGTGTCCAAATAAACGGTATCCAAATAAACGGTATTCAAATGAACGGTGTCCAAGTGAATAATGTCCAAAATTTCGTATCTATTTGAACCGTGTCCATTTGCAACGTGTCCAATTGTACTGTGTTTAAGTGCACCGCTGCGACAGACGAGAGTGCGTGTACGTGTTGTGTGTGTATTTTTATATATACGACGTGTAAAATTTGGTCGAATAATTTTCCGTTGGTGTATATTAGATCCAATGATACTCTTTTCTCACCAAAATAATAATAAATCTATAAAATATAATGAAAAAATTAAATAATAAAATATAGCTATTAATATTAAAATTAATTTATATGGATAAGAAATGTAGAAAAATTTATAAAATATATGTATATATAAATATGTATTTATAAAATTAATCTTTAAAGTTGTAATTTTAATTACAGTTTTATAAGTAGGACATTTTTTTTAAACATGATATTCCAGGCAAAATCGAAAAGCATTTTCTATTTTGTCTCCAATGCCTACAGTGTTAGAAAGAAATATATTATTTTTATGTTATGTGTAATCCACATAATACATATAAATTAAGTTTTATTTCTATTATTTTTATTACATTATTTATATATAACATTTATTTTGCTAATTTCAGTAATTAGATGCAATTGCCGTAATATCGCTGTAATTCGATTGTATTTTCAAAAATATTTTTAACATAATATGTATTGTATTCAATATTATATTATGTAAAGCATGGCGCTTTTTTCTGGTTTAACATTCTTTTTCTATATTTTGTTTTCTATGTTTTTTTATATTCTTTTGTATTTTATATTTATCCTTTCTCTATCTTATCTATCCTGTTTTCTGTACTATTTATATTTTTTGGAAATGTAAAAAAATTGTTTTCTTTAATATTATATTAAAATTATTATATATAATATATTATTATAATTAATATATATATATAAATTATATATATATAATTTATATATATATATATATTATTATATATATTATATATATATAAATTATTATATATAATATATTATTATGTATAAATTTGTTATGTTTAATATAACATTGAAGGAAACATTTTTCTACATTTTCTCTTGACGAAAGAGACCACTGCCTTCTCGCGGTTTCTACGGAACAGCAACATGTATGTTGTCCATTTACAAAATATTATTTTGATATTATTTGAGTATTATTTATTAGAATATTTTAATCATTAAAATTTTATTAACACGTATGATTTTTAAAAAAAAAACCTATATTTTAGCCAAGAGTGGATTTTTATTATTTTTATTTCTTATATTTTTTATTTCTTGAATTATTTTTCATCTTTTATATACACATTAAATTGTAATATAAGAGATTGATATAATTCATAATTTTTTAACGTAAAATCTAATAAATAAATAAAAATGGGTGGGAGTCTATTGACCACGTCAATTGGCCAGTTTAAAATGAGGCTCTCTGATTGGTTAATCGTTGCTGATGACCCTAGGCATCGGTCGATATAAGTGGCTGTGGTCAATCGTGACGTGGTCAAACGGGACGCTCCCAATAAAAATGTGTCAAGCCGCTGATATATTTCTTGAAATCTCAAGTCAAGCGTGAGGCGTCAGCTATAGCGCAAAAGAAAAAGACAGCGCATTATATGTCTGCGCCTTTCTGTTAGTCGAAGCTGGTCGAGTGCAGAGTGGCACACGTTCATGGCTCGTTCGCTTATGTGTGTACGTCCCGGCAGCGTGCAACGTCTCAAAAATGGCATCACTGATCCGAGTCTTGCCGGGCGACTGCTCTTACCACTGAGCTATTCAGCCCCACACCGATATCTTCCTTATCTATTTGTTTATAAATCTATAGATATGAGAAAACGTGATCTTTTCAGCCACCGTAAATTTAATAATACTACGAATATAATGCTCTTAATGTTTACAAATAAGCAACTAAAAACTTGGCGAATAAGAGCCAAACGCGGATGCTAATGCGTCGATTTTGCAGAAAATAATTTTAAATGAAAAAAATATTGAAAAAATATATAAAATTCTCAAAAATCAGAATTAAATAAATGTTAGTAAATACAACCAAAAAAATATGTGCCCTGTGCATTTATCAAATTCGCAGAAAAATTATTTTCTGCGAAATTGACGCATTAGCATCCGTTTGGCTCTTATTCGCCAAGTTTCTAGATGCTTGTTTGTAAACATTATAAGTTTTATACATATATTAATATTATAAAACTTTTTCATTTCACATTTTATAGATTCGAAAAAAATTTTAATGGATTAATGCGATTTTTGCGATTAAAATGAAACCAAACATGACATAAATCGGATAGTTTTTAATTAGTCAATAGTCATAATTACGATTATGACTATCTAATTACGATCATATATTATATTATAATATAAATAAATAGATAGATAGTAATTTATTGATTGCCCTTGGGGTTTTCAACTCTACATGGTGTTTTCTCGGGGACCACCAACCCTTTACAAAAAGAAACTCCTTACAGACTTCCTCCTTCTTTCTCACTCTCATACATATTCACAAATATTTACAATACACACCTAAAAATACCCTTGTCCCTCTCTCCGTAACCTCTTGTTTTCTCACTTTTTCTCATACCTATTCTCATCCCCTTCTCCGCGAACCTGGCCATCTACGACGTTACAAAAAACTTTTTTCCATTCCCTCCCTCACTTCCCTTCCCTCTCTCTTCTTTCTTTCCCTGTCTTTCCTCACGCCTCTCTTTCTCGCCCCTCTTCTTTCCCGCTTTTCACTCTCTCTCCTCTCTACCTCCTCACCATTCATTTCCCGCATCTAAAAAGGACAGCGTCTCTCTCTCTCTCACTCCTTAATCCAAAACTCTCTTATAAATTGCTCAATGCTTCTATACACTCCCCACCCCTCATTTTCTAACCTTATTCCTGTCACTAACCCACCCCCCTCATACATCCCTCTTCTATCCTCGCCTCTCTCTCATACATTTCTCTCTTCGCTTGCATTCTTCCACTCTCACCCTCTCCCCCTCACCACTCTCTCTCTCTATCTCTCTCTTTCCCCTCTCTCTCTCTCTCTCTCTCTTCTCTTTCTCTCTCCTCTCTCACTCCTCTTCTCCTGCTTCTCTTCTCCCTTCTCCATTTCTCCGTCTCTTCCCCTTCCTCTCCTTCTTTCCTCCTCTTCCTCCATCACCCTCTTCTCTTCTCTCCTTTCTTCGCGTTCCTTCTCACTTGTCCCTCCTCTCTCCGCCCACTCAGTACTCGCCCGTAATCTCCACCCGTCATCGCCCACGCTTCTCTCCGTCACAGCCTCCCTCATCTCTTTCCTCTCTATCTTCCACCTTTCTTCCTTTACTCTCCTTCCTACTCTCCAGCTCACTGTGGATCTTCCTCACCGTCCTCAATCGTTCCGTCCTGCAATCTCTCCCGTTGATCTTTCTCACTGCCCTTCGCCCCTCCGTTATGCAATCTTTCTCTCTCCCGTCTCCTTCCTTCTCCCCCCTTACTCTCCACCATCCTTCTTCTCCTCACTCTAACCTTCTCTTATCCCTTTTCCTCAGTCCTCCTCTTCTTCTCTCTTCCTGCCTCTCCCCTATTCGTCCTCTTCTTCTCTCCTCTTACTTCTCATTGTTCTCTCCTCTCCATCCTCTGTCTCCCATCTCTTCTCTTCTTCTAACCATCTCCACTTCCTCCCATCCACTCTCAGTTCCCTGCTCGTTGCTACCACTTTCCTGCCTCTCGCTCTCTCTCTTCTCGCTGCCTCTCCGATCCTTGTTTCCCTTCTCTTCGCTTACTCAGAATCTGCACATAACCATCGCCCACGCTTCTTTCCCTCATAGCTTCCTTCATTTCTCTCCTTTCTATCTTCCGCCTTTCTCCCCTTGCTCTCCTTCCTATTCTCCAGCTCACCGTGTATCTCCACCATGCTCTCCTGCATCTCTCTCACCCCACTCCCTATCTCTCTCTTCTCTTCCATCTCTCTCGTCAACTCTAGGCTCCTTTTCACATCTTCCCCTCTTCCTTTCCCCTCCTCTCTTCCTTCTTCCTTCTCTTCCCTTCGCTTCTCCCCTTCCGTCTCCCCGGTCTCCTTTTCCCTTTTACCTCTCGACTTGATACTCTCTTCTATCCCCCTCCCCTCTCCCTTCTTCCTCTTTCTTCCTCCCTCTGCTACTCCACCAGTCTTCTCTCTTCCTCTTCCTCCACCGCTTTCTCTCTCCTCTTACACTCCCCCTCTCTTTCCTTGAGCTCCCCGTGAATCTTCCTCACTACCCTCAGCCACTCCGTCATGCAATCTCTCATCGTGAGTTTTCCTCACTGCCCTCAGCAACTCCGTCATGCAATCTCTCTCTCCCATCTCCTTCCTTCTCCCTCCTTGCCGCTCCACCATCCTTCTTTCCTCTTTTTCCTCCATTACACCTCTTCTCTTCTATTTTTTCTCTGTGCTCCTCCTCACTTGATTTTCCTTCTCTTTGTCTATCCGATACTTGCACCTAATCTCCACCAGTCACCGCCTACATCTCTCTCCATCTGCCCTCCATCATCTCCTTCATTTCAATCGCTTTCCCTCGCTGCTTCTAGTTTCTTTATAATCCTCTTTATCCTCACCCTCTTCTTTCACCGCACTCCATTCATTTGGTTTTCCTTCTCTCTGTCTATTTGCACCTCGCACTTAACCTCCACCTGTCACTCTCGCCACTTGTCGTACCATCCCCTCTATTCCTCCCTATCTGGTCGATATATCGATCTGTCTTTTTCCGCATCGATCTATCCGCTTGTCTCTCCACGCCACATCGCTTATACCATCTTTTGCCGCCATCTGCCGTTCACCGTCCGTACTCTTCTCTCCTTCCCTCGTCTCACCGCTCTACTCCACTTACTCTCCGTACCGACCATCTTCCGCCTTCCTTTTCTTTCCCTTCTCCCCCCTTTCCTTCACTCGTCCTCTTTGCCCATCTTTTCCTCTTCTCTTCCTCTTTCCTTCCCTTCATTATAAAAAAATAAAATTTTTATAGTAAGATGACATATAATACGAAAATTGTAGTATTATCGACAATTTTAATTCCGCTTAGATAAGAGCACTAACTCGTCGGAGTTCGGTTATCGATCCGACATCCTCTTAATGATGTTGACGACGACCGAACTCCGATGAGTTTTTATTTTCTACAGTATGATGATATATGATATGAAAAATGATGGATAAAGGAATACTTGCGAACGAGACTTCAGAACTCTTTGATGTCGTTTATTTCGCTTAATCCTTACTTGTTCTCTCTTTCACTTTCCACCACTACCAGTCTCGCGGAAATCTTATTTATAATATAAACATCTGATTAAATAAAAATTGAAACTTTTATTTCTTATTTTTTTGATTTGAAAATAATTTTAATGGATTAATGAGATTTTTGCGATTAACATGACGTTAAACGACATAAATCGGATAATTTAATTAGAAAGATAATAATAATTATAATTATTGATTAATTAAAAATCATCTAATGTAAAAAAAAATATATAAATGTACTTATAATAGACAGATTCGAATAAGATAATGGTTATGTTCGTGGATATGAAGGCAGCGTTTGACTTGGTGAATAGAGGGGTGTTAGTGGATGCATTGAGGAAAAGGGGGGTAAGGGGTGGATTAATAGGGAGGTGTCAGAAAGTGTTGAGGGAAACGATAAGTAAAGTAAGGGCGGGAGAGAGAGAGGGGGAGAGATTTTAAACGATAAGGGGGGTAAGGCATGGATGTCCACTAAGTCCGTCGTTATTCACGATATTGCTGGCGGACATAGATGAAGAGTTAGGAAAGAGGGGATGGGAGAAGGTGAGGTTGGAAAAGGGAAGGGTCTGTACTTTGGCATATGCAGATGATATTACGATGTTGATGGAGAGTGAGGAGAAGATGAAAGGGATGATGAAGGAGCTAGAAAGGTACTTGAATAGGAAGGGGTTGGATTTAAATGTGAGGAAGACAATTTTGAGATGTAGAAAGAGAGGAGAAAGGTGGAGAAAGGTATGCTGGAAATGGAAGGGTAGGAAGATAGAGGAGGGAATTTAGTTATCTGGGGTATGTAGTAAGGGGTAATGGGAAGCAAGATAGGCAGGTGAGGGAGAGAGTAAGAAAGAGGGCAGGAATTTTAGAGCAAGTATGGGGAATAGGTAAAAGGAAATTTGGGAAGGACTGGGGTAAAAGAATGTGGCTGTTTGATAGGTTGATATGGCCGGTAGTGATTTATAGGATGAAGATTTGGGGACGGAAGGAAAGGGATGAAATAGAAAGGATTTAGGACAGATATTTAAGATGGATGGTAGAGGTGGGAAAGAACGTTCCGGGGTATATGATAAGGGGAGAATTTCAGAAGTTGGGAGAGTTTCACATGTTGAGAAAGAGGACAGGAATGAGAGCTGGAAGTACGAGAGAAGGTTAGAAGAAGGAAAGGGAGAGTATTGGCAAATGAATGTTGGAAGGAAGTGAGAGAGGGCGAGAAAGGGGAGAACAGGAAAAGGGTGGAAAGAGGAAAAAAAAGAATTTTGGGAGGGAAGGGAATGGAAAATTGAGGAGATGAAATGCTTGAGAGAAAAAGGAAGATTAAAAGGGGAGAATATATATGAAAGGGAAAAACAAAGGCAAAGGGAGGAAAGTTGGGAAAAGATACGGAAATCTAAATTTAATAGATGGTACAGGGTGGTTAAGGGAGGTGTGCCGAAGTATTTAAAAGAAAATTGGGAGGAAAGTAGGTGAATGAGGGTTGCGAGATACAGATTGGGTAATGAGATGAGGAGGGGCAGATATTGGGAGGGAGAGTCGGTGCGTAAGTATAGAATATAGTGGGTAGGAGAAAGAGACATGAGAGCACGTGTGAGAGGAATATGGGGAATGGGGGGATGAAAGGGGGTGGCAGGAAACAGTAAAGGAGGTACTGGAGGAGGAGGGGCAGGGGGAGGGATGGTTGAAAAGGTTGGATGAGAAGGGAGAGGAAGGGAGGGGTAAATAAAAGAGAGGAGAGTGAATAAAAAAAAGCGTTTGTAAATGGAAACGGAAATCCCTTAGAGAGCAGGAGTAAAGAGGGTGTGTGTGTATAGGTAGAATAGGATTGTAAGATAAAGCGTATGGTATGTGATAAGGCGTATTAAGGAAGATTATGTATATTAATGTAATGTAGTTGTAATCCTTACAAGGGGATGACCAGGATTGGCCCCCTCCGATTTGAATGAGCTTATGGTATGTTGTTGTCTTACCTTCCCACTAATTACGGGTAAAACACTTTTTGATAACGCTCAAGCATTCGCGAGAAAAATGGGTTTAAAGTTTTCCGTGCTCGTTATATACCTATTTGTAAAGACAGCTTTCAGCGATCGGTTGTAGTAGAGAGCGTAAGGCGACTGACTACTGATTATCGCGACGTACGTTACAAGTTCGAGGCCTGCGAGTTTTTTTTTTTTAATTAACATTAAAAGTATTCACAATCATATGAAACATTGCGGAAGGGACCGCCAACGCAACATCGTCAACGTATCTTATATAAAACGGAAGAGTCAATGGAAGAGCCACGACAGCCCTGTTCTCAAAATCTTGGAGAGTGACAGCCGCAATGACGGGGGAGAGCAGAGAGCCCATGGGCGTGCTAAATGTTTGCTGGTAACAAATGTCATCGAAAGTGAAATATGTGGAATTCATTACAAACTTTATCGCAATTATGAATTCTTCACGTAGTATAAAACACATTTTCTCAATATATTTCCACTGTTCAACAATGCTGTCAATGGCCATATCTAACAGTATATTGGTAAACAAAGATATCACATCCAAAGAGATTAATTTAAAATTACTATTCATACGTAGATCATTGAGTTTATCGACTACCTGAAAACTATTGGAGACCTGGCTGTTAGGTTTTAAGATCTATTTATAGATGATATTATGTAGAAATCTAGCAAGACCATAAAGCGGTGTGTTCTTCGAGGAAGCAATGATACGCAAAGGATGATTCTGTTTGTATATTTTTGGCGGCCCATAAGCCATATTCAATTCAATTCAGTATAAATGTATTTATAAAATAATAAAATAGACAGTATTGCTTTTTTATGTATGCAATATAAATAAAAATTTATTTTTATATAGAAATTCGAGATCAGAAACAACGTTTATATGAATAAAATATTATAATAAACTTAGTAGAGAGAGGGGGAGAGAGAGAGAGAGAGAGAGAGAGAGAGAGAAGCGTAATTAAACATGAAGGTGCAACTGAGAGCATGAAGCTGAACGATACGAGTGAGCGACCGATAGACAAGGATTATCTATTTTGTTCGTTCCTGTCAAGTAAGAAGATTGCAACTCCACCAGTGGCGATTTCAGCAAATTAATCACTGCTCTATTTTACTCTTGTATCTTGCTTTCACGTACCGTATACGTTTAAAAGTTATTTTTGCAAAACTATTTTTTACTAGACTTCTAACAAGGGAACGGTCGGAAGTATACCTCACCGATTTTAATGAACTTTGGATATGTTGTAGAGCATAAAAAAAATATTACACCCATTTTCTTTAATGGCGTATCTTAAAGTTTAGGGGTTGAATTAACCCTTCGAAAAATATCGAATTTTTCGTTTTTAATGAAATATCTTTGAAAATATAAGATATATGAAAAGATGTTTTATACAAAAGTTTTATGGTATTTTGTATTCTTTACAATAGTGTCATTATATTTTTTAAAAATGTCAAGTTTTTTAATAATTTACCACCCCACTCCTTATTTTAAAAATTTAAAAAAAAAACAAAAATTAAAGAGTATCAAAAGCCAAATCCATTCATGTATAATAATATATGGATTCTACGAATTACTTGTGAGAAAACAAGATAAGTTCGTGCTATAGGCGCTGCGCTATAAATTGTTGCGTTCTTTCTTTAGTTGTGGCACATTCAATAACTGCTCCTTGTGCATATATTTGTCTTGTGTATATAAATTTGTCGGTTTAATTTTCGAACACCCTGTATAATTAACAAGTGATTATTTTCTCTATTTTATTTCGGTTTTCCGTTCACTACTATGCTGCATTATATATGTATAATAATAATTTAATGCACTTTATAATTTCAATAATATCTAAGCAATGAATGAGAAGAATAAGAAAGTAATATAAGTTGACAATAAATACTTACATGTTCACCAAAGCACAATATCCAAATCCAACACACTTATTTATATTACTGGCTACAAACTGAAAGGACAGCTTTCCATTACTAGCTACGAACTGGAAAAACAGCTTTCCATTATAGATGTTTACATCTAATTGATTATATGAATATATGATTTTTGCTCGTGTGGTGTGCAAAATATACATTGTTGTGCCGCGGGTACGGCACTGGATTCGGGATCCGCGGAGGATAGCAGGATTCAGGGCGCAGGGAGGCTTCGTTCTTTTCAATAACGTAGAATCTTTGTAGTAGTTAAAGAGTACAGTATATTTTTACCCAAATACAGTAGTTGTTTTTACAGAATTCCTTCTCCTTCGATTAGCAGTTGTAGAGTAGGCCGAGCTCGTTCGGCCAGGAGATTATTCGAGGACCGTGGCGGCGTCGGGCGCTGCCGCTAGGCGCGTGTCCGCGTGCGTTAGAGATCTCGGCACTTAGGTAGTACTTCGGTCTTATCACTGCTCGATTACACTTGGTGGGTTTAAGCGACTGCTCGTTGCAGTTATGATTATTACTAGTTCACTTTGTGACTGCCCGTGCGTCCGAGCGCGGGTGGGTTTTTTATACTGTTAGGCGACTGTCTTAAAATTCGGTCGGGTTGCTCAACTCGCGTTGAGTGCAAGCGCAGCGGGTTCAAGGGTCGGACTTCCTGGTTTGCACTCTTTTGCAACGCTCGCCGCGGTGTTCCGACTTCATCTCCGGTTTCGCGTGGCTCGCTATGTCAGCGGCACGCGCGGTCAATGCGCCCAATCGCGGTATGCGGATATCGCAATGCTTATTTTGTTGGTATTTCGCAATCGCTTAACGATTATGCTTTATCGATATATAATATTTATTTGTATCTTTATAATATTAATTAATTATAGTCTCGGGCTATAACATCCCTCCCTCGTTGTAAAAAGAAAACGGAAGGACGACGCTTTTCTTATTTTTATTTACATTACTTGCTTACTTTATATATGTATAAATGTACAATTGTTGTTTCTTAACATTAAAATCGTGTATTTAGACTACGCTTAAGTATAGGTTTCGGGAATTCGTAGGATAGGTCGTCGTCGGATATTCGCACGGACGGTCGTCTGTTTTGTTTCCTTCTTTTGTGTAGTTTAATCAAGAGTACTGTCGTAATTGCTAGCGCTATGGTTATTATGCCACTTATGGATATCGGGATGATAAACTGTTTGTGTGTGTAAAACGTCTCATCGCTATGACGTAGTCATTGTCTATGTTCTGTATTCTATTTCTTAGTTCTGCTAGCTCTGCGCGATGTTGTAGCACGTTTTTCGCTTGGCGTTGTGTCTCGTCTCGTATTTCCATGTCATCCCGTATGAACGTCAGGTTCGTTTCGGGTAGGAACGTTTCTAGGTTTCCGCCAAGGATCGTGTCTTTATTTTCTATGGTCATGTCTGGCGTTATTACTTTACAGTTGTCGCGTATAGTTAGTTTGCCGGTATGTCTTATTATTATTCTTTTTTCTTGTTTTTCTTCGCACGTTATTACGATTTGCGTGTCGCTTACGACTGAGTATAGGCGTGTGAATCGTTAAACGGGATCCATACAGCGTTGCTCGTGATCGTGTGCTTTGCGTTACAGTGGTTGCGGTATTGGTGTCTTTGTAAGTACATTTGCACTTCGCACGGGCTATCTACATTTATGCGGCGTATCGGGTGGATTTTTTCGCAGGTGTATTCGTTATCTTTCTTGTAACATTCGTTAAGCTCGCTTTCGCTTATCTGTAGGTATGTATGCCTCTCTCGATTTAGCACTATTACCTGGTTTTTTACATCCGCGTGCGTGAATATATTTTCTCGGTCATGTGTCGGCAAAGGGATTACCTTAACTACGTCATACGCTGGTTGTGAGATTAGCGGAAATTGTAGTACGATGAATATTTTCGGTCCGTCTCGATACGCGCTTATCTTTATGTATTCTTCGATATTAAGCCATTCTTCTACTTAGTTTAAAGGGAAAGTATAGCCCTTGCGCTCCCTGTGCGGCGGCTTTTTGGAGTTGTGTGATTATATTCTCGATTGGCGTTAATATCGGGTGCATTGTGCCCTTTCGTATGTACGTTAAGTATTCAATTACATCTTTCGCTCATGAGGTCGGCTATCATTGCTGATATTACGGTGAAGTATTCGTCGATCTGCTCGCGAGTACTGTATTCCCTAAACTGGTGGTTTATGAGTCTACCGTTATAGTCTAGCATGTTTCGAGCTTATTTAAGTGTGTGATTGTTAAGTTTAGAATTTGTAACTGATTTTTCATCGCATGTTGCACCGTGTGTTGTGTGTTCTGTAATAAGTGTATCTGTTTGTCTATTAATTTTTTATCGTTCGCGTCCATGGTGCCGAAAAGAGTTTTGGCTACTGTTCCGATTCCGTCGAACAGTCCTCTACGTTTGTTTGTTTGTGGTGTGTATAGCGTATTTATGATCGTTATCAGTTGCGTTAGCTGGTCCGTGTCTTTTTTGACTATTTCGTTTAAATTGTGGCAAGTTTTCTGGTTAGTGTTTTCAAGTATCATCCTTGTGCACATTGCGTCCGTCTGTTCTATGTATATTTTCACTTGCCGAAATTTCTCGTTGACTAGTCGAAGTCTAGTTTGATAACTAGCTTCCATGTCTTCTTTACTTGGTGCAGGCGGCCTATCTTCTCGAAATACAATCCGGGATTATATTCGAATTCTTGTATTTCATAGGTGTCGCTTGCCTTTTCTGCTTCTGTGAGCATCGTGTTCATCCCGTAGGTGAGGTATCTGTAATGTTATATTATATTTCATTTTATTTTTAGTTCGCGAACGTCATCTTAATCCTTATGTTGCGCTTTTTTATCATTGCGGGCGTTTATTTCTTTCGCGGGGGTCTGAGGCGGGTCCGTTATATTTTCATTTTTTCTTGTTAGCATTCGTCCATTAGTAAAAAAAAATTCTGTTACTATGGTTCTCGGTCGTCATTGGTCCGTCGATTGCCAGCGGTACGGGAGTTGTTTATGTATTTCTCTCTCTCTCCCCCCCCTTTTTTTTTTGCTGCGCGTGGTGTCCTTTTCTTCTTTTTCTACGCGTCTATGAACGGCTTGAGCCTATTTACATGCATACGGGTCGTCTTCCTTTCCCTCTTTATCATGTAGTTTACCTCGGAGTGTTTTTCGGTAATTACGTACGGTCCAGTCCATAGTGATTCGAGCTTTTTTGATCGTCCTCGGTGTAGGGTCTCGTCAAAAATTAAAACCTTGTCGCCTATTTGAAATCTTATTTCTTTCATCTTTTTGTCGTAATTTTTCTTTGATTTTACTTTTTCGTCTTTGATATTTTCTCTCGCTATTCGGTTTGTTGCCTGTAATCGTTCTTTTAATTCTTGCGCGTAATCGTCGTAATTATACGTTGGTTTCGGCGGTTTCGTCAGGGCTGTCGGCATTTCGGCTTGATGTCCGTAAACTAATTCAAACGGCGTGTATTCCGTGGCTGTGTGTGGGGTGGTGTTGTACGTAAACATTGCGTACGATATCCATTCATCCCAGTCCGTTTGATCGGCGTTGATGTAATGTCGCAAATATTCCGCTAAGGTTCGGTGCGATCTTTCTAATGCGCCGTTACTTTCCGGGTGATACGCGGTTGTTTGTATTTTATTTATCTTGAGCAATTTGCACGTATTTTTAAATATGTCGCTGAGGAAGTTCGTGCCTTGATCGGTCAATACCGCTTCTGGTATTCCATGCTCGAGTATGATCTTCGTTACGAATTCCTTACTCACGGTGTTAGCCTCCTGATTCGGAATCGGTATTGCTTTGCTAAATTTTGTTAAACTGTCTTGAAATGTTAGTAGGTATTTATTGCCATTATTCATTATGGTTAACGATCCTACTATATCTAATGCGCATTTTTCGAAGGACTTGCTCGGCGTATCCGTTATTACGAAAGGTGCTTTCGTTCGCCGCGATAATTTATTTCGCTGGCATGTCGCGCATTTTTTAATGTAATTCTCGACATCTTTCGTTAGGCCAGTCCAGTTGTGGTTCAGGCGTATTCTTTTTATCGTTCGGTCTATTCCTTGATGCCCTCCCGTAGGTGCATCATGATATTCGTACAATATTTGCCGCTTTTCTTCTTCGGTGTATGTTGTCTCTGTTTGCACCATTGTTCTCTTTCTCCTGCTCGATATCTTCTTCGCTGCTGATATCGTGTCTTGTTACTTTCGACGGTGAGGATCTTCTCTCTCTCTCTCGTCGGCGTCTCGCGTTACGTGGCGGCTTAGCGCGTCGGCGTTCGCGTTTGCTCGTCCGGCTTTATGTATGATTTCATACTCGTATTTTTCTAATTTTAATTTCCATCGGATTAATCGGGATCCGGGATCATTTACATTGAATAACCAAATTAACGGTTTATGATCGATAATAATTTTAAATTTCGTGCCATATGTGTAGGGTCGGAAATGTTTGACGGCCCATACTATTGCCAGTAATTCTTTTTCTGTTGTATTATAATTCTGTTCGGCGCGATTTAAAACTCGGCTCGCGTATGCGACGGGGCGGTCTCTTGTTCCCTGTAATAGCACAGCTCCGATCGCGTAATCTGACGCGTCGGTAGTCACGTTGAATTCTTCCGCGAAATCCGGGAATTTAAGCACCGGTGCGGTAGTTAATTTTTCTTTCAATCTGTCGAATGCGATTTGTTGTTTGGCGGCCCACATAAATTTTTCCGATTTTTTCGTCAGTTTTGTAAGTAGTCTAGCGATCTTTGAAAAATCTACAATAAATCTGCGGTAATATCCGGCCAGCCCTATGAAGGATTGTATGTCCTTTACCTTTTTCGGCGTCGGGAACTCTTTTATCGCCGTTAATTTCGATGGGTCAGGCAATATTTCGTTTTCGGAAATAATATGGCCTAGATATGTTACTTCCTTTCGCAAGAATTCGCATTTTTCGGGTTGTAATTTTAAGTTATTTTCCCGTATGCGTTGGAGTACTTCTCGAAGTCTTCGTATGTGTTCCTCGAGGCTGCTTCCGTATATTACTATGTCGTCTTAGTAGACTAGACATTTGAGTCCTTGTAGGCCGGTTAAGATTGAGTTCATCAGTCGCTGGAACGTTGCCGGTGCATTTCTTAATCTGAACGGCATCCGATTGAATTCGTAATGTCCGTGGGGTGTGGAGAATGCAGTTTTCGGTTTATCCTTTTGTGCCATAGGTATTTGATGATACCCTGACGCTAAATCCAGCGTAGTGAAGTATTTGGCGTTTCCCAACTGGTCCAATATATCCGTGATGTTGGGCAGTGGGAATGAATTGCCTATCGTTATTTCGTTTAGCTTCCAGAAGTCGATAACTACTCGGAGCTTTGGTTTTCCAGATGCGTCGGCCTTCTTTGGTACGACTAGTAGTGGTGCGTTCCATTGGCTCGCGCTTGGTCGGATTATTTCATCTTTTAACATATCTCGCACTTGTCGATTTACTTCCGCTTTATGTTTTTCGGGTAGGCGGTACGGCCTCTTGTTTATGGGTGCGGTGTCGGTTCGCTTATCTCATGTTTTACTGCTGTCGTGCAAGTCAATGGTTCTCCCTCTAAATGAAATGTGTCGCTGTATTCTTCGCATAGCCGTGTGAGTGCCTGTCGTTCTTCTGTATTGAGGTGCAGTGTCCTTAGCGTCTGTCAGATCTGCACGTGTCGTTCTGTCATGCCCTTTGTTTTCTTTTTCGCATTCTGATTTATCACGAGTATTTCTCCGGCGGCTTCTATATTTTCTAGCTCGACTTCTGGCGTTCGCAATTCTATCTCTTCATCTGTCGTATTTATTACGCTAATCGAGCAAGAATATTTTTTCGGTTGAACGATGCAGTTTCCTATGTATACTTCTGCTATCGGTTCCTGGGCTTTGACTATCCCCGTTCTGTTGTGTTTGGTTGCGGCTTTGATTATTGTTTCGCTACATGGCTTTAATATAACCTTGCTATACGGTTGTAGTTTGAGTTTCGTGCTTCCGATCTTTATCTGTTCATTCTTGTAGTCGCAGGTCACGGAATGTTTCCGAAGAAAATCGATGCCTATAATTCCTGCTCGATGGAGAAATCGTCCCTTACGACATGGATTGTGTGTCAGAGCTTTTCTTTGCTTAATTTAATTGTCGCGTGCATTTTTCCGATCGTGTTCACGCGGTGTCCGGTGACGCCCGTTAATGTTATCGGTGTATCGTAGATTAACGTGTCATCGTGTAAATGGTTTAGTTTTATTAACGAGATCGTCTCGATCCGGAATCGTATAACATCTTTGCGTTTCCGCGTTTCGTTTCGCGTATTGGCAAGTCTACGAGTAATAGTTCTGTTTTGTGCGATGTACGAGCTGCGTTTTGTATATGCGTAACGCGATACTGTGAGGCAGGTCGTGGCGGCTTCTTGCTGTCCTCCTCTGTCTCTTTCTCGCTTTCGCTGCTTGCTGCGCTGTTATCTGAGTGTCGCGTGTGCGATACCTTTCGTTCGGTCACGTCTCGTTCGCGCGTTCTTCCGTCGGATTTTGCGGGGTTTCGTCCGTGTTTCCCTAGTTTCCCGTTTAGGCTCCAGCATTCTTCGCGCGTATGGCCAGATTTTTTGCAGTGCTTGCAATATTTATTAATTATGTTAACTCCTGTTGGCTTTTCCGGTTTCGGCAGGGTGTACCTTCCCGATCGGCAATCTCGTCCGAAATGTCCGGATTTTCCGCATTTGAAGCACGTCGTGTTCGTACTTCGAGGCGATCGCAAGTAACTAGAGTCGGGTTTCGTTTTATTTTGATAACCGCTTGTTCGCGCGCCCGTCGACTTGATAAGCTTCTCCTCGGAGCTCGCGCCGTTTATCGCTTCTTGTAATGTTGAGAAGCGTTGCGATCGTACGAGGGTCTTCAAATCGTCGCGCAATCCGATTTGATAATTAATTAGCGCCTGTTTCTTAATGGTTTGTTGGATCGTGCGTTTTTGCTCGGGGTTATGATCCTTTCCCTCGGTCATCGTATAATTTGAGTGCCACTAAATCCACGCGTTGTTCAAATGCGTACGCGGTTTCGTTCGGCTTTTGCTTTAATGAGTTAAACTCAATTTGTAGATGCGTCGTACTTTGTTTCGTTTGGTAACACGCTTCTAGTTGTTTTCGAAATTCGTCGAAGGTGCGTATGTTGCGTGTCTCGAAATCCTGTCGCGCTCTTCCGCGTAATTTCGTGTATAGAATCGCTTGCATGAGAGATTCCTGGTCCGTTGGGTTGGTGTTTTGTATCGCGTATGTACATGTATTTAGAAAATTTTGTAATTTGTGTCGCGACGATCCATCGAATTCCGGGATCATTTGTCTCGCTTCCTTTAGCGTGAGGAAATTCGGTGCCATGCTACGGCGGTTTCTAATATCGCGATCGGTCCGTCCGTAGTATATACTCTCGGAAAGTTTTTTGCGGCGACCGATATGTTGATCGCGTTGTTGTAATTGAATCACTTGCTCCGTTAAACATTGTATCCCCGCGCGCATTTCTTGTAGCATTGCGGCTGTCGAATCATTGCCCGTTTCTTTTCGTGGTCGGGTGATTCGGGGTTGGTCGCTAATTACCGTGTTTGTCGTCGATGGATTTATTACTTGTCGCATCCGTGCGATCTCAGCTTCCACCGCGTTATTGCCTATGTTCGCGGAGGTAGATGCGCGGGGAGTTTGTGATTCGGCCATCTCGTTTGTGTGCCGGTAAATTTCTTCGGGATCGAAGATATCGCTCTCGTACGATGTTAGAGAAAATTCTCGCCTAAGTGATACTTGGCTAGGAGTTCGACTGATATATGGTCTCGTCCGTCTCGTTACGTTGTGTAGTTCGTCGGTGGGGTGAGTCAGATTATTTTGGAAGAGACTCGCGTCGAAACTCGTGAACGGAAATTCGCGTTCTGTGATTATGTTACTCGGTAACTCGGTGTCGCTATCGCTCGAGTATTGTGTTTCGAGATTCCGGCGGATACTATCGCGTATGTCTTCGAGCGCTTCTATGGCTACTCTCGCGGGACTTACATCGCTATAGCTTATCGCTTGTTTTGCCGGTTTGCTGAATAACCACGACTTATTCGCTATCGGTTTCGGGGCGTTGCGTCCTTCCGACATTCACGCGAATTATATATTTAGTACAATGGTTTGACTTACATTAATACTATCGCTAGCATGGTCGCTCGCTCTTCCGCTCGGATTTCGCTGACGCTTGCGTCTGTGCTCGGCGGCTAGTACGGCTGGCGGTCGCTGTCCAGTGGTGATGCGTTGTCCGTGAAGTTGTCATAGGTCGGGCTGCTTGGCTCGCGTCCTTTCTCCAATTTCACGATCACTCACTCACTGTCTCGAAGTATGATGGTGCGCGATTTTCGGACTTTACGGCTTTGTGCACGCTCTTTTCTATTGCCTTGCTTGGGTTTTGTCCGTCGGCTTTAATTTATTAGCCCGACGTGCCTGTTTTAATTTTCTTAAAATTGTTACAGGACTTCAACTGCCTTTGGACGGCTCTTGTTGCTGCTGTATGCGGATCCCACCGCTGCCACCAGTTGTTGTGCCGCGGGTACGGCACTGGGTTCGGGATCCGTGGAGGATAGCAGGATTCATGGCGCAGGGAGGCTTCGTTTTTTTCAATAACGTAGAATCTTTGTAGTAGTTAAAGAGTACAGTATATTTTTATCCAAATATAGTTGTTTTTACAGAGGTTCCTTCTCCTTCGATTAGCAGTTGTAGGGTAGGCCGAGCTCGTTCGGCCAGGAGATAATTCGAGGAGCGTGGCGGCGTCGGGCGCTGCCGCTAGGCGCGTGTCCCCGTGCATTAGCGATCTCGGCACTTAGGTAGTACTTCGGTCTTATCACTGCTCGATTACACTTGGTGGGTTTAAGCGACTGCTCGTTGCAGTTATGATTATTACTAGTTCACTTTGTGACTTCCCGCGCGTCCGAGCGCGGGTGGGTTTTTTATACTGTTGGGCGACCGTCTTAAAATTCGGTCGGGTTGCTCAACTCGCGCTGAGTGCAAGCGCAGCGAGTCCAAGGGTCGGACTTCCAGGTTTGCACTCTTTCGCAACGTTCGCCACGGTGTTCCGGCTTTGTCTCCAGTTTCGCGCGTGGCTCGCTATGTCAGCGGCATGCGCGATCAATGCGCCTAATCGCGGTATGCGGATATCGCAATGCTTATTTCGTTGGCATTTCGCAATCGCTGTTTTAACGATTATGCTTTATCAATATATAATATTTATTTGTATCTTTATAATATTAATTAGTTATAGTCTCGGGCTATAACAACATATTTGTATATTTTGCACACGACACGAGCAAATACATTTATCATGCAAAAATCATATAATCAACTATTTTTCTTTGCACTATCTTCAATATTAATTGAGTTGATTTCCGCAAATATGACCTCAGATGATACTACTTTTAAATGTGATTTTATTGCTAAAAACAGTATATGCACGCTTGTGCCTGCAGAGGTAAAATAATCTCTATTTTTATTTTATGCATCACAGCACTATTTTAATTCTTGCAATACGTAAACATACCTACATATGTTACTTTCGTTACTGCATTTATGCTTTATTTCATGTAATATGTTGCGTGTTATGTTATTAAGATTAATCCATTTTTATGTTCCAATACGCACAAGACAAATATATGCACAAGAGGTAGTTATTGAATGTGCCACAACTAAAGAAAGAACGCAACAATTTATAGCGTAGCGCCTATAGCATGAAGTTATCTTGTTTTCTCAAAATTGATTCGTGGAATCCATATATTATTATACATGGATTTGGTTTTTGATATTCTTTAATTTTTGTTCTTTTTTATAATTTTGCAAAATAAGGGGTGGAGGTGGTAAGTTATTAGAAAATTTGACATTTTTAAAAAATATAATAACACTATTGTAAAGAGTACAAAATACCACAAAACTTTTGTATAAAACATTTTTCTATATATCTAATATTTTTAAAGATATTCGCTAAGAACGAAAAATTTATTATTTTTCGAAGGATTGTTTCAACCCCTAAACGTTGAGATACGCCGTTAAAAAAATATGTCTATATTTTTTTAACGGCGTATCTCAACGTTTAGGGGCGAGTCTAATATTTTTATATGCTCTACAACATATTTAAAGTTCATTAAAATCTGTGAGGGACACTTCCGATCGTTCCCTTGTAAGCTCATTTCCACAAGTTCACTGATGTTCTTTGATATTGTACCAAGACTAAGCGCTATATCTTTTGCGCGAAGTAACTGCAGAATTTTTATATTAAACAGATGTTGACACAATGAGCTTGGGACTTTTTCATTTTTTACATTTTTTTGCCTGCAAATATAGAATTTAGTTTTCATTACTATAAGTACTTTAATTGCAGAAAAGGATTTTTTATTTGTTTAGCCAACAAAAATATTTGTGCACAAAATAATTAATATCACTTTCTGTCGGTAAAAAAGACTTTTAGGAACCTCTTAAGGGGATCGTAAAATCCTGTAATACCGACGAAATATACACATATTTCCAAAGGAAAAATCACATAGTTTAATTATTCGGATTGACAAATTCTTTTCCACAATTAAAGTATACATAATAAAGTTATGAAAACAAGACTTGATGCAAAAAAGAAACAAAATTTGTTTAATTACAATTTTGTTATTGGCTTGTAGAACGAATATTTGGAAATACAAAATTTCTGTAATTTATATATGAAAAATAAGTGTATTTACATATCGGTATTATACAGAGTGTTTTATTTTAATTTCCCCAGGCAAATATTTCAGAAAATAATGAAAATTCGAAAAAATGTTTCAGACAAAAGTTGTATGGTTTTTAGGGGGACATAAGATGATGCCATTGGTTTGAGCTTGGATAGTCGTTTGAAGGTCACGTAAAGAGATCATCTTTAATTTCTTAAATGGAACTTACTATTTTTTATTACATATTCTTGTAGCTTATCTCGAGAGCTTTCCAAAACACTATAATAAAATATTTTTTCATTAAATACTTTTCGTGTTATAACGCTTCAAAGTTGTAATATTTTAACATAAAATACAAGATAAGTTTGGCCATTTAACCCGGGAACATCCTGTATACAGAGTGAGCCATTTTAATCGATCCAGTCGAATATCTCGAAAACTAAGCTCGGGAGAGAAAAATGTTTCAGGCAAAAGTTGTTTGGTTTCGAGGAGGCCATAAGATGGTACCATTGGTCTGACCTTGAAGAGTCATTGGTAGGTCACGTGAAGGTCACCTCAATTTTTTTTAATGGAACACCCTATATATTATTGCATATTCTTGTAACTGACGTCGAGAACTTTCCAAAACACTATAATAAAATGTTTTTTTTGGGTATTTTTCGAATTATAAGGCTTCAAAGTTGTAATATTTTAACATAAAATACAAGATATCTCGTAAAATATTCACTTTTCGATTTTTTTAAAGAAACAACCATGTATTTTCTTTATGATTATTATTATTATGGGCTATAAGGTATTAAAATAAGATAATCGAAAAATGAATATTTTACGAGATATCTTGTATTTTATGTCAAAATATTGCAACTTTGAAGCCTTATAATTCGAAAAATACCCAAAAAAAACATTTTATTATAGTGTTTTGGAAAGTTCTCGACGTCAGTTACAAGAATATGCAATAATATATAGGGTGTTCCATTAAAAAAAATTGAGGTGACCTTCACGTGACCTACCAATGACTCTTCAAGGTCAGACCAATGGTACCATCTTATGGCCTCCTCGAAACCAAACAACTTTTGCCTGAAACATTTTTCTCTCCCGAGCTTAGTTTTCGAGATATTCGACTGGATCGATTAAAATGGCTCACTCTGTATACAGGATGTTCCCGGGTTAAATGGCCAAACTTAAAATATGAATTTGGGACCTCAAAACAAACAAAAATTTCCTCTGGAAGTTTGCTCGTAAAAGCTTCGTTCAGGAGATATCGACTTGTTAAGTTACAGAACTATAGGAATGAATAATATTGAAATATTTCTGTTTTGTCTTTGTTTTGAAGATTGAAGGTCATTCATAGCCTTCTGTTTTTTACAAATAGAATCGATTTCGCGCAGTGTACCAAATAATTGTTAGTTCATTGAATACTTTCGTGGAGTAAAGTAATACAAGTAATATGTGTCGTACATATTCTAATAATGAATATGCTAATATGGTATATTTATATGGGTTTTGTGATGGAAATACTAACGCCGTGAATTCGCTGCGCGATTTCCAAACAGAAAATTGTCAAATAAGCATGTATTCTTTTTAACATTTCAACGACTGAAAGAAACTGGATCATTTACAATGGAGCCCAGAGCTCATGGAGTTTTTACACCGCTGCAGAATGAAAGAAGAACAGCCATCATATTACAGCATTTCGACCAAAATCCATCAACAAGTGTCTGAAGATCTGGTTCTGAATTAGAAATTTCACCTACAGTTACATGGAAGACACTCTCAACTTATGGACGTCATCCATTCCATATTCAACGTGTCCAACATTTATTACCGGTTGATATACTACGCAGGAGAGCATTTTGCGATTGGTTTTTAAACCAAACAAATAATGATCCACAATTTTGGCAAACGATTTTGTGAATAGATGAGATTACATTTACCAGACAAGGTATTCTCAATCAAAGAAGTAGTCATATTTGGTCACATGAAAATCCTCGAGCAATCCGTGAACAACATTTCTAACAGTTTTCAGTGTAATGTGTGGTTAGGAATAATTAATAATACTTTAATTGGACCCCATTTTCTACCAGTTCATTTGAATGCAATTTTCTCGAATTTTTGAATACTCAAATGGATGACCTTTTGGAAAATATTCCTTTGAATTTGAGAAGAAACTTCTGGTTTCAATTGGATGGATGTCTTGCTCATTATGGTAGAGGTCCTCGACAATGGCTTAATGTCATTTTCCTGGAAAATGGATCGGTCGTACTGGACCTGTAGCTTGGCCTCTGCGTTCACCGGATTTAACGCCTTTAGGTTTTTTTGTATGGGGTACTCTCAAGCAAAAATTATAAAAATTATATGAAGTGCCTAGTAATGACCTTTAATCATTACAACGGAGAGTAGTACAAGCGTGCGAAGAAATTACAGATGTAAAATGTCAGTCATCCACTCGTTCTGTGATCGATAGGTGCAATGCTTATCTCCGAGCTGGAGGCTATCATTTTGAACAAAATATTTAATAATTATAAATTTTGATTACTGTAAAGCAATAAAAGAAGTAATAAAAGAGATAAACTTAGATTATTTCGGTATTATTCATTCCTATAGTTCTGTAACTTAACAAGTCGATATCTCTTGAACGAAGCTTTTGCGAGCAAACTTCCAGAGGAAATTTTTGTTTGTTTTGAGGTCCCAAATTCATATTTTAAGTTTGGCCATTTAACCCGGGAACACCCTGTATAATATTGTATCTTTTTTCTCTTAGGAACGTTAGCTAATTCTGTCTTTTTCTAATGCTTTGCTTATTATATTACTTTGTTACTGTTTGACAAGCTCATATTTGCAATATTTTTATTCATTTCCTTGCGAAATAATTTAAAAGCTAGTAACTTTGTGAGAAAGCAAGAGGGCGATATAGCAAGTGATTAGAAAGAGATCGAATGATCGTATTGTAAGAGAAAAAAGATACGAGAAAATGTAATAATATTAGAACGTGCATAAATATTATTCTCCACGCATAAAACAGACAAGGATAGTACTATTGTTTTTCCTTGTCATAGAAACAGATTATAGCTCTCACTATCGCGACACTGGTCAATCTGCTGGTGCACTAATCTATTGCTCTTTTTTATCCATTTATCCTCGATCTCGTATGATACATATGCACGAAAGTGTTCAATTACCAAAATCTTTTTACTAGACTTCAAATTCATTTCTAAAAGTTTAGATATATTCTTTTATGCATTTCCAACCCGGAACGTATCTTATTTTATACGTGCAAATTGCAAAACTTTTATATTAAATAAATCTAGTTATGTCGTGCATGTCGTATAGGCATAAGGTGGTTCACAGCGAGTGACACTATAGCGATAAGGAAATTCTTTCGATCGACAGACAAAGCAAAAGCGATAAGACAATTCTTGCGATGAACGGACAAAGCAGGGCGAGCATTCATTCTCGCTGAGGCAACGGGCCAAGTAGCATTAATCGTAACTAGTAATTTTTATCATAGTAAATAATTTTTATTATAGTGAATAATTCTGATAAAATAAATGATTTTTTAAAAGAGATTCTTATTCTAATGTCCACAACATAAATTGGTGGCAGCGGTGCGGGATACTAAACTGTGTCTCGTATTGAACTCATATAAGAAAAGTAAATTGTGAAGTGCAGTGCATTCTACAAAATCTTAACTGAATTCCGAAGCACTCTACACACAGTTCACAGTTTTTGGTGACAGTTAATCTGGGATCCGCGTAACCGTAAGGCTTAGGCAAAACTGACGCAGGTGAAGGACCAATCAGACAACCTGGATCCACAGTGGCATTGGAGAGAAACTCGAACCAACGTAAGTCTAACAGAATCTTCATTAAATTCAATTCTGGTACAAGACTACGTGACAGCACCTAATAACATGTCGCGAACTCAATCACCAATACGTCAACTAAGCGCTCCTAATGAAATAACAACAACAGTGAATGTTATGATGGATAAAATGATAAAATTAGGAGAGAAAATCGAACAACTTGAAGCGCGAATAGAAGGAAGACCAGCTATCATACACCTCAAAATCTGTATCCAAGACTCCCAGAAGAAGATTTAACAGAAACGGCATCAATTGACCGAATTGAGAAATATGAAAAGTGCATCCCCATGATACCAGAGTTTGACGGACAAAATGCGGAACAATTTATTATCATGCGTGTTTAAACGATACTAGTTGAACATCAGCATCAATATTTACTGCTGGCTATACTATCACAAAAATTAAAAGGCAAAGCAGCAACAGCCATCAAAGCGGACACTATTCTTTCGTTGGACAAACTAATTGAAAAGGTACGATTTCTATATGGTAAAACAATAGATGTCTCTGCTTTAGCTACAAAAAGACATCTATGCAAACAGAAGCCAAACGAAAGTGTGGATGAATTTATAGAACGATTTTCAAAAATTCATGATGAAGTGATAACTGCTATTAATACTAACAATAATCCCTCGATGATCGAAACAAGAGAAATACTAGCTACTGAAGAATCTGTGAGAGCATTTAAACGTAACGCCAGAAGGGATATATCAATATTCTTACTTGGACAAAGAACGACCGATTTACAGAGCACTTTCGAAGCAGCCAGAATGTTTGATTTAGAAACTAGATACAGCCGAATGTTTGACAGGAATGATAATAAAGACTTCAAAAGGGATAAATGAGATGTAAAACCAAAAGTAAGGTTCTGCAATTACTGTAAACGGAACGGACACGTTGAGGAAGACTGCCGCACAAAGAAGTATCATCAAGAGAAGAAGGATTTTCACCGAGACCATAAAACAATCAACCCACCTGCCAACAACTACGGTGATTCAAGAGAAAGGGGAAGGATCAACAACGTTACCGAAGCCCCTCCTGGAAGAAAATTGGTCAGAATGAGACCTGTCGTACGACTAAAAATTAATCCATTCGACGAGGCAAAATTTCTGATAGATACAGGTAGTGAAATAACAATGATATCTGAAAGTAAACTTAAGAATAAAAATGTAACGCGAGATAAAGGAATAGAAATAGTAAACATAAATCAAACCGTATGTAATAGCCTTTATTCAGTAAACACAAAATTTTAAAATAAACTACATAAAATACAGGTAGTAGAAGACAATTTTATAAAAGATGTCGACGGCATTTTAGGAACAGATTTATTATACGCGCATAAATTTGAACTAACAAATAATTGCTTTAAATTAGGCAATATATTAAAGAAAGTAAAATATGAATCAAGTAAAAATCAAAAATCTGTATTAGTTATATTTGACAATGATATTGGGGCTATCACTAGGCTTAACCAAGAAAACAATCCAATTCTTCCATATCATTTAACAAATAAAATATCCGAAATAATACCGTACGATGAATCACTTGCTTTTACATTAAACAAATGCGAGATTGATTTACAGAGATTAAAATTATTAAAGAATAATATTAGGCTTAATCACATAAATGAATCACGTAAAGAAATTGAAGATATAATTTTATCGTATCACGACATATTCACTCTTCCTAACGATCCACTTCCTTTATCCCCTATACATGAAATAAAAACAACCGATGAAATACCAATACAAACCAAACAGTACAGATATCCACCAATTCATCAAGAAGAGATTAAACGACAAATAAAAGAGATGCTTGCTAAAGGAATAATTCGTGATAGCGATTCACCTTATAACTCACCGCTTTGGATAGTTCCAAAAAAGATACTTCAGGAAAAAGAAAGTGGAGATTAGTAATAGATTATCGGAAACTAAATGATAAAACCATTCAAGATAATTACCCACTACCTAATATTGATGAAATAATTGATAAACTCGGGAACGCTCGTTATTTTAGCGCATTTGAATTAACATCCGGGTTTCACCAGATCGGTATGAAACAAGAGGACATTAAAAAGACTGCGTTTTCTACTCAGGATGGCCATTCGGGTTAAGAAACGCGCCACCTATCTTTCAAAGGATGATGAATAAAGGACTAAAAGGTTTGATCGGAAATAACTGTTTCGTCTACATCGATGATATAATAGTATACGGACATACAATTGAAGAACATAATAAAAACTTAAAAGTACTATTTGAACGTTTAAAACAATGCGGCCTAAAACTTCAACCTGACAAATGCGAGTATTTAAAACCTGGATTAGCCTATCTCGGACACAATATCTGCTGAAGGTATAAAACCGAATCCAGAACGAGTCAATAAAATTAAAAATTATCCTAAACCAAAGAACGAAAAAAAATTAAACAATTTTTAGGACTTTGCTCTTATTATAGAAAATTCATACCAAAATTTAGTGAAATCACAAAACCAATAAATAAGCTATTAAAGAAAGATCAAACATTTAAATGGACAAATGAACAAGACGCTTTTTCAAAACTTAAACAAATGCTAATTGAAGACTCTGTATTACAATATCCTAACTGGAAAGAGGCATTTATACTCACCACAGACGCCAGCAATTCTGTACTAGGAGCCGTGCTTTCCCAAGGAAGAATTGGTGATGATCGATCATTAGCATATGCATCCAGAACATTAAACAAGGCGGAAGCCCGGTATACAACAACAGAAAAGGAACTACTAGCATTTGTATGGGCGACACGACACTTTCACTAATATCTTTATGGACGAAAATTTACAATCGTGACAGATCATCGACCATTAATATGGCTAATGAATGTAAAAGATCCAAACTCTCGACTGATGCGATGGAGACTAAAACTGTTAGAGTATGACTACGAAATTATCTACAAACCAGGAAAAATCAACACTAACGCTGATGCTCTTTCCAGAATGAATATAAATACTATTGAAGACTTTCACAGAGAATTAGATGAATACTTGAAATTTTATGGAGATGTTTCGGAAGACGATATTACGAGTTTACTACCTATCTAAAAGAACAAGTAGAATCAATACCTTCGAAAAATTCGAGAGATGAACAAACACGTCAAGCATTCCCAAAACAAAAAGAAAAATTAAGGAAGATAAAAAATCAAGCAACAATTAAACATGGAACTAATAAAGGTTCTCCTACTATCATGTATTTATGGAGACCACCAGAACTGATAAAGAAAGATATAATATTTCTAGATCCGGGCGAGACAAGAAATTACAAACAGAACATAATAAATTCTTTGATAGGAGACGACAAAATTATAAATGTAATTACAGAAAAGAAACACGAAATCGAATTTGCTGATATAGCAGCGGAAATGGAGCTAACAATATATATATCAGAACCATCAAATAAAGAAAGAATAATTCAGGAAGCACATAGTTCAGAGCTTGGAGGACACTTTGGCATAGAAAAAACAGTATTAAAAATACAAAAGGACTACACTTGGAAAGGAATTTATCAAGACGTCAAAAAATTCATCGAAAACTGCGAATCCTGTCAAAGAAATAAAAACACAGAAAAACAACCATATAAACAGCAAAGAGTGGATATTCCAACAAAATCTAGTGAAAAGGTGTCGCTCGACATTGTAGGACCTCTGCAGTAAACAGATCAAAGAAATCAATACATCCTTGTTATTCAAGATTATTTACTTGATACATGATTTGCGAAGCATTAATTGACAAATCAACAGCTGCAATAATAAAAGCATTTTGGAGTTCATGGCTTAGAATATTTGAAAAACCAAAAGAAATCCTAACAGACAAGGCAAAGGAGTTTATGAGTCAAGAGTGCAATGAATTTTGTAGAAGAATGAAGCGACAAAACAAACCCTTACCTCCATATATCACCCTCAATCAAATGGAAAAAACGAAAGAAGTCACACAATATTAAAAGAATATCTTAGACATTACTCCACTCCTGAAAATCCTTGGGATCTACTACTACCAAAAGCAATGCTAGCATACAATACTACTCAAAACAGAATGACCGGTTATACATCTTTTGAATTGCAAATGGGATACGAAACTAACTCCATTTTAGAAGAAATAAATGAAGAAGAAAAAATAGAACATTTACAGGAGAGAAGAAAGTTTGAACAAGAAAACAAATTAAAAGAAGTAAGAGAAAAATTAGAACGCAACCAACTCTCTACTTCCTATGATAACCTAGAACCAATCCTTCCAAAAATGAAAGTCTTAACAAAAAATTACATAGCCAGGTTTACAACCTCGTTGGAAAAGACTTTACGAGATCATTAAAACTCTACCAAATAACTCAGTGATAGTAAATGAAAATGGAAGACAAGTGACTCATCATCGGACAAACGTAAAAGTATTTAAACATAAAGATCAAAGTTATTACAGAAAGCAGCGATGATGAAGAAGAAAATTAAACTCATTATTATTATACTACTCATTTTGACGACCACGGCATACGTTAACGGACTTGAACAAGAAGGCGACAATAAATATCGTGTAACAAGACTTGATAATAATGAAAATATAGTCCTAGAAGGATTAGGTCAAGCTCGACTCTACCATGAAGAATGGAAATTCATAATAGGCTTTGATTTTTCATATATAGAAACCGACTTAAACGCGATCGATACAATGTATAGATACGTACTAAATAATCTATGCATGAAAAACACTAGAAATGGAGAAAAATTTGTATGTTCTTCCTTTCAACAAATCTCAAAACGAATTAATACTTTTAATAAAGTTCGGCGAGAGCTAAGAAATACCTTCCATCTTACGAGATTAGACAGCACTCCTCGCGAATCAAAAGAGGTCTATTCGATTTTATCGGAGAAGTTAGCAAAACCCTGTTTGGTACGCTAAATGCATCAGATGCGACGTACTATAATAACGAAATAGACAAATTGTATAATGATCAAAAAGAAATATTACACTATATAAGAAACCAAACAAGTATTATATTAAACTCGATAGGTTCCAGTATAACCAACCTAAATAAATCCCAAGAACAGATAAATGATATAAATAAGTTTAATAAAGTACGCGATTTAAATAGAAGTAGTGAAATGAATATTCAAATAAACGAATTAATATTTGACATAGAATTAGATATAATGGAATTAAAAGATAAAATAAAGCGTATAGAAGAACTTGCTTACGATGCCAAACATGGTACTATTAAACTTTATATTTTAACACCTGAAAGATTGTTTGAAATACTCAGAACACACGAATATGTAAGGAATTTTCCGCTAAAACTAGAAGAAAAAAATTATTTAACATTAATTAATATTTGCGAAATAAATGCAATCCTAAAAAAGAATACTAATAGAAATGAAAATTCCATTGTTAGAAGAAGCAAAATTAAACGTAAAACGAGTAATAACTTTACCTGTTCATGGATGGCTATTTCAATCAATAATTGATACCAAGAATAGATTTATATTGTTAGACGAGATGCAAATGTACTTTATTCCCGTAACAGAACTAAAGTTAGAAAAAGGAAGAAAATTAAGAGACATAAAATTAATAAAAAGAAATAAACCAGATTATTCAATAAGACAAGATAACGATTGTCTATTAAATATACTTACTAAGCGTTCAAGTGAAGAATGTGAAAGTAAATATGCTATTATTAAAGAATCGTATTAGATACAATCTGACATGGGAAACAAGTGGATAGGCATTATTCCTAAAGAAGAACAAATTAATATATTATGTACAGATAATAAAACAAGGCGACTGAAATTAAAAGGAAATGTAATGATTGATTTAGCGCCAGATTGTATTGGAATATCCAACTCAGAGGCACTAAGACCTAATAATCTAATCAAAGAAAACATTACAGTTGACATATTTGATACAAAAATCAAACTGCCAAACATAACATTGACTGAGTCTGATATTCCAAAAGATCTATTAAGTGTAAAATTAATAATGACTTACAAGAAATAGGAAAATCATTAGATAAAATAGAAAATATAGCGGATAAGATAATGCAACATCAAAGACAAGAAACATGGAAGGAAAAATTAATGCAATACTTAAACTATATAGGATATGTAGCAATAGAAGGACTTACTTTTGTATTTCTAGCAAAGATAGGATTCTTTAAACTATAAATACAAACTATTAGAATGATGTGCGGAAATTGTTATAATAATTGCAGTTTCGGAGAAAATGCTAATCATATAGACGATAAAGCACAAAATGTAGCTTATGCATCAGCCATCCCAATCATGGACAAGAATCGTTTTAACAAAATAAGAAAACTATAAACGATTCTTAAAAACGCAGGGAGGTGTCGTGCATGTCGTATAGGCATAAGGTGGTTCACAGCGAGTGACACACTATAGCGATAAGGAAATTCTTTCGATCGACAGACAAAGCAAAAGCGATAAGACAATTCTTGCGATGAACGGACAAAGCAGGGCGAGCATTCATTCTCGTTGAGGCAACGGGCCAAGTAGCATTAATCGTAACTAGTAATTTTTATCATAGTAAATAATTTTTATTGTAGTAAATAATTCTGATAAAATAAATGATTTTTTAAAAGAGATTCTTATTCTAATGTCCACAACAGTTACAATTTGACGTTAAAAATTGATAATATAAAAACTATAAACTTTTTCGTTTTTAACTGAAAATTAAATATGTTCCAGATTCCTTACTGTACGTACTTTACATATGGAGAAGCATTTTTCATTCTGTACAACTAATAAAATAATTTTAGTATATTACAAAATAATTTTTTTGATCGATAAAGTAAGACGGTACGGTATCTTCAAGCAGAAAGAATGTATAATTATGAACAACGTTACTTATATAAATTATTTCTTGATTATTATAATTGAATTGTCACGCTATACAAATTGTCAAAATAGGTCTGTTTTCTATCACTGAACTGGCTGCACTAGTTCAGAGGATATTTTTTTCTCTCCATATTGGAAAGAGAGAATATCTTCTGAACTAGTGTAAACAGTTCAGCAATAAAAAATAGACCTAATATGTGATCTCCGCACTGACATCTCTTCATGAAGTAAGCATAACAAGAGAACCAATCAACATCGCCGGAAAGTTCAACATTTCGATATATTCGAGTTCAAAGTTTTATATTACTTTTAGAGTTTTTTTTATACTTTCAACTACACAATTCTTAAAATTATGATGTGATAAAATAATTTAGAAACCAGAATCATATATATAATGTCAAAAAAAACTATAAAAAGTGACTAATTTTGTTCTTGTATTTTTTTATTGGATTGTGTTATCACAGTATTATAAGTAGAAAGAATCCTTAAAATTTTTATTTATTTTTTTAAATTTCTTATAATTTTGTAGAAATATATTTACAAAATTATAAGAAATTTTAAAAAATGTACAAATGTACAAAAATGTAAGAAATTAAATTTTTTTTAAGAAAATGTTTTTATCTCCATAAAGAGAGAATGAGAAAAAGAGAAAGAAAGAAAGAGAGGGGAAAAAGAAAGAAAGAGAGAGAACTATTTTCCTGCTTAAACAAAAAATAATTGTGTGATTGGGTTGGCAGTGTTCAAATTACCCACATTCGGAATGGCCACCGTTAATTTTGCCAACGTTTGGAATGACCACGTTCGTTTTGCACACGTTCGGAATGACCACGGAAAATATTGCACGAAGTTCGAAATGGCTACGTTCGTTTTGCTCACGTTCGGAATGGCCACGTCCAAAATGGCAACATTTAATAAGCACAGAGCGATATGTGTTGTCCCTCGCTTTGTGGCCATGTCGAACATAATTATTCCAAACGTGATCATTCCGAATGTGGCCATTTCAAACGTGAGCAAAACGAACGTTGCTATTCCGAACGTGAGCAAAACGAATGTGACTATTCCAAACGTGGGCAAATTGTATCCTCTCAATTAGGTTTATGTGTATTACATTTTTGCAAAAACTTATATTTTCTAGATTTTCTAGATTTTCCATATTTTCTAGCTTGCTAAACCTTTTAGTATTTAATTTACTATTTACTTGTTTTAAATACATATTAATTTTATTTGCATATATCTTTGTAAACAGTTTTATTGTAAAAACGCAACGAGCTATTCAATATATACTTTTCAAAACTACGCTTACGATGGGATTTACCGTAATCAGCGGCTGTTTCCCTCTTCTATACGTAAGTATTTAATTAATTAAACTATGGGACTTTTAATTTTAATTGAGAACATTTTGACAGATACAATCTCATGTCTTGATACCTCAATTTTTATCTATGGTAATAGCAGCTTTGCAACGAATGTATATCACAGCATGGGCAGCTAATGATTTGAAGGAAGTTGTAAGTTCTCTGAAAAAAATATTTAGTGGTGAAAACAATTTACAAACGCATTTAATTTGTTATATCACTGTATATATCTAACTGCGAAAATTATCTTCTTTTTTAATTGCTAATGTTGACCTGTCATCAGCATCAGCTTTACCCAATAGGTATCATGAGAATATTGCTTGGTTAAACTTTGTCCATCAGTTAGTCTTGAAGGGCTGATTGTGCGTGCGTGTGTGCATGTACATATATGTATATTAGTAACTACTAATAACCAAGAAAGGTGATAAAAATCAGCGTAGCGTATAAGGATGCAAATAAAAACTCAAGTTTTTTAAATAAAACAATGCATTTATTTGAATGTTTTGATTCATTTTGAGATCATCTTCAGCAATGCAACATATAAATATACAATCATATAACACATTAAAACATTTAAAAGTACGCAGATACGCAAAATGTAATAAGTTTCTTACTGGTTCCAAACTTTAAAAACAAAAATACCGAATACATGTTCAAATGTATTTTCTAATATAATGCTAATGGCAAAATTGAAAGAGAAACAATAGGAACCAAGAAGAAACTTTTCACAGATCTTAAACGCAATATACATATACTTGGGTAAATATCTAGAATAACGAAGCCAGATCGTGTTGTTGATGTTGTCAAGGTTATGATCCTAAGTAACATCCAAAAGGTTTTAACAATCGCTTGTTATTTATTTAAAAGTTATTAACAACAATAGTTGCAGTTATTTATTATCATATTAACAATTTTACTGTATAAGATATATCAAGGTCAACGTAATTGGCGCGGACTGAATAACATTTAAAAGGTTTTAGCTGTTGCTCGTTGTTTATTAAAAAGTTGTAAACAACAGTTTCAATTATTTACTACAATGGATATGCTTTTCTCATTATACAGGGTGTCCCCGAATTGGCGGATCAACTCTCGTGGGTAGATAGAGCGTGTTAAACTGAAGAAAAAATCTTATTATCATTTTGCTAAGTTCGCAATAATTAATGAGATATATAAATTAATAAAGATCGGCCAATCCGTGCCAGTATAAGCGCACGGCGCGAAGAAACCTCTCAGTTGTTACTTGATACTAGACGCGTGGCAAGATATAAACGCAGCGCGCAGTGTACGTGTCTCTTTCAGTATGTCCTTTGTACGTCCTTTGTAGAGCGGTCCGCCTACTGTCTCGCTGCGCGCCTAGTATCAAGTAACAAGTAGGAGGCTTCTTCGCGCCGCGCGCTTATCCTGACACGTATTGGCCGATCTTTATTAACTTATATCTCATTAATTATTGCGAATTTAGCAAAATGATATAAGATTTTTCTCTTCAGTTTAACACGCTCTATCTACCTATGAGAGTTAATCCGCCAATTCGGGGACACCCTGTATATTTTTTCATTAATATATACTTTCAATATTTTTATAATATACACACACACACACACACACACACACACGGGGGGGCCTTCGGCCACCTCGCTTCACATGTACATTGCAAGACAAAACAAAGTTCACATGAGTTTGCAACTTTCCAATGCAATGTACATGTAAAGTGAAGTGGGCAAGTGCGGGAGGGGGGGGGCCGAAGGCGCGCGCGCGTGTTGTGTGTATGTGTGCGCGCGCGTGCGTGCGTATATTATGAAAATATTGTTTCATCTTTTCAGAAATACACCAATAATATGTAAAATGGTTTGGTTAAAGCAGAGAATAAATTGTATTTAACTGTTTGTGGTTAAAGTAAAAAATATTTTGAATTTTTAATAAAAAACTATTATATATATTAACGATTGACTGTTTTAAATGATTTAAATAATTCAAAATAACTGCTATATTTTCTAAACCTTTTTTGTTAATAACTTTTAAGTAAATAACGAGCGATGGCTAAAACCTTTTGGATGTTACTCAGGGTCATGACCTTGACAACATACGTCAAGGTCAACGCGATCGGAGCTGGTTCCGTTATTCTAGATATTTACCAAAATTTGACTGAAATAATGTGAAAATCTTGGATGCGGAATCCTTTCTGAATAAAAAACTTTTGTCAGAGATGTTTATTGGACTCCAAAGAAATAGTTTAAATCGATAGAAAGATGCAGAATGCTTACACGTTTTTTGTTGAAAATATATCAAGACTTTGAAAAATTTCACGCTTTGAGATTTTCTCTCCCTATTTAATTATTTAAGAGGTTTGAGTTTATTACCGATGACTTGTAAACAGCGTCTGACTTTATCATTTTCATTTGTGCGTTTGACGCATTGAGCGACGGTTGTGTGCGCTGTTACAATTACATATACATATATTGCATTTGAGATCTGTGATGAGTTTCTTCCTGGTTCCTATTATTTTTCTTTCAATTTTTATTATAGCGTTATATTGGGAAATGCATTTAAGAATGTATTTGGTATTTTTGTTTGTAAAGTTTGGAACTAGTAAGAAACTTATTACATTTTACGTATACTTTTAAATGTTGTAATGTATTATATGATTATATATTCTTACGTTATATTGCTGAAGATAAAACGTTCAAATAAATGCGTTTTTTTATTTTAAAAGAATTTGATTTTTTAATTGCGCCCTTACATCCTGTGCTGCCTCCTATCGCTTTTTTTCTTGATGTTGTTACTTTTATTTAATAACCTTATAAATTATTATTAATTATTATTATTTTTAGTAATTAAATATATATTGTTATTAATTAATAAATAATTAAATATTATTTTGTTTATATATAGAGTGTTCATTTGAAAAGTTTCCACCCTGTTTATTTTGTCACCTATTAATATTTGTGAAAAATACCGAAAGACATCAATTTTGCTTTGGAAAGGGACGTATAAATATGATAAATGCAACGGTATTACTTCATCGCCTTCGCAAGGGTAGTTACCCCTTCAAAAATCTTAATTGGCAATAGGGGTCAAATGGCATATCATTTTAAAGATTTTTTTATTCTCTTTACTAACCTCGTTTGTTTTCGCCTGACGTCTTTCGGTATTTTTCGCAAAAATTAATTGGTTACAAAAAATAGGAAATTTTTCAAATAAAAACTTTGTATAATAATTATTAAATTAAATTGTCTATAAATTGTATTATCCGAAACGGATCCTTCAAGTATGTTGATACTAGATATTTCATTTGTTTACATATCGAATTTTACTTCTTACATAAGTTGCTGTCCAAATAAAGCAAAAAAAAAGAAAAAAGAACTTTCAAGCATTTATTTTTCTTAAATCTATTTTTTCAATTTTATTTATATGTATAAAAAAATGTTATTTTGGTAAATACTTTCCTAATGCCATTTTTACAGTTTCAAACGTGTTTAAACTTTCAATTTAGCACTTTTCTATTATCTCATTAACTTATATATCTTCTTGAAAGTGAAGTAACATTTTACAATGTATAATAACTTTACAGTAAACGTATTTGTTAACTATCATTGCACGATATCACAGAGGTTTCAATATTTCAGATATGCATGGGTATATATGTGTCCGCATATATACGCATCAGAAGCACAGCAATATGTGTTGTCCTTTGCTTTCTGTTTTGATTTCTTCTGCCATCACGCACACATACACACTAGGGTAAACCTTGAGAAAAGGGGACCCACCACCTATAACCTTGACATATGTTGTCAAGGTCATTGTCCTGAGTAACCTCCAAAAAGTTTTAACCATCAGTCCTTGTTTATTAAAAAGTTATACACAAAAAGAGTTTTATGAATTATACGTAGAAATTTATTTATTTAACATAATATAAACAATATAACAAAACTTAATTATTATTTATTGGATAATTGTTTCATAATATCAAAAAAATCATCAATTCGCTTATCAAAAGAATATAGTTTTTTGAATAAAAATTCAGAAATATAATGTTTATAGTAATCTTTTTTTGTACCAATTTGCTGTACGAGTAAGTAAAGTATAAACACAAAATCACATACACACACACGCGCACACACACACACACACGGAAGGGTGCAAAGGGGGCCTTCGGCCCTCCTCCCGCACCCGCCCTGTCCACCTCGCTTCGCGTGGAAAGTTGCAAACCCATGTGAACTTTGCTTTGTCTTGTACATGCGAAGCGAGGTGGACGGGGTGGGTGAGGGAGGGGGGGCCTTTGGTCCCCCTTTGCACCGCCCCCGTGTGTGTGTATGTTATGAAAATATTGAAAATATATATCAAGATAAAGCAACAAATACAATAATTATGACATTTCGAAATAAAACATTTTTTGTTTATAACTTTCTAACAAACAACGAGCGACGGCTAAAACCTTTTAAACGTTACTCAGAACAATGACCGTGACAATATATGTCAAAATAATTAACTTCACTTTCAAGAAGAACGAAAAATTAGATCACATTTTTCAAACTTTTTTTGTCAATAACTTTTTAATAAACAAGGATCGACGGTTAAAACTTTTTGGAGGTTACTCAGGACAGTGACCTTGACAACATATGTCAAGATCATAGGAGGTGGGTCCCCTTTTCTCAAGGTTTACCGATCGAAGCTTCGAAGCTTCGAATTACAAAATTCGAAGGTTGATAGAATCGAAGTTTTGAACACAGTTAAAAATGTTGCATTTTGTGTAGACAAAAAATCAAACGCGCATTATAAAAACCGGTGCAGTTTTTACGTTCTGCAGTTTATCAATACAGTAAGAACATTGTCAATTAATTGACATTAAGTTTCCTCAAGTTTACTTGATTATTTCAACAGAATAATAGATACTGCACATATTTTTTAGAAATAATTTCATAACTTGATTTTTTGTGTTTTTGAGCATATATTTACTTGCGAAGCACATGAAAAAAGATTTCAGCGGTGAGACCGGCTTGTGGAAGGAGGCCTCGATGTCAGAGGCCGTTTCCGAGATTTTCCTCCCCTACAGCTCCGGCTGGCGTGTACACATTTATGTATACATATTATTGTTTACGTCTACGACAATAACTACACTAGCTCGTGTGTACATCGTTTAATCGGTGAATCTTTGACTTTGACAGTCGACACTGTCTGTGCGTTCTAATAACAAAATTCCGATAAATATGCATAAGTACTACTAAAAAAAAAACTCATATTTTTTTATTGTAATCAATAAAACTAGTGCGAAGATAGTATGTACAAGTGTTTTTACGAAGGCGCAAGTCTTTTTGAAGAAGTTATGACGATGGAGAATACTAATATTTAATAATTTAAAAATATATACGGCTCCAATATTTACAAACATGATAAGATATACTCGGCAATGAGAGCTCATGCGCGGATGTTGATATGTAAAGAAACTGCGTAAAGAAATTAATTCTTTTCACGAAAGAATTTTTAATTAGTGCACAGAGCACATATTTAGATTCTCATTTTTGAGACTTCTAAAAACCCCTCTATACCCCCCTAAGGAGATGTAGACGAGAAAAAATATCAGGGCGAAGTCGCTGAATCGGGAATTGAACCCGAATCTTTCGCTTGCCGGGCGACTGCTCTTACTATTGAGCTATTCAGCCCCACACCGATACTTCTCTCGTCTATTTGTTTATAAACCTATGGATAGATAAACCGAAGAACGCGATTTTTCAGCCCCGCGTGAATTTAATAATTTGAAAATATATACGGCTCCAATATTTACAAACATGATAAGATATACTCGGCAATGAGAGCCATGCGCGGATGTTGATGCGTAAAGAAACTGCGTAAAGAAATTAATTCTTTTCACGAAAGAATTTTTAATTAGTGCACAGAGCACATATTTAATTTTGAGATATGCGAAGTTTCAAGTACTAATAAATTTGATTTTTATTCGCATAGAATAATATAAATATGAACGAGGGAATATTTTCATAACATATATACACACATACGGGGGGGGGTGCAAGGGGGGCCTTCGGCCCCCCCTCTTGCGCCCACACCGTCCACCTCGCTTCACGTAAAAAGTTGCAAACCTATATAAACTTTGCTTTGTCTTGCAACGTACATGCGAAGCGAGGTGGACGGGATGGGTGCGGGACGGGGGTCGAAGACCCCCCTTGCACTCCCCCCGTGTGTGTGTGTATGTTATGAAACTAACTGATATACATGTTCTTTTTCCTTTCTGTCAACTTTTTTTGAAGATCTTATGAATGATGATGAATAAATTTATTTATGTAATTTTTTCATTTAAAACTTATAAAAAGACTTGCGCTTTCGTAAAAACACTTGTACGTACTATCTTCGCATTAGTTTTGTTGATTACACTAAAAAAAATTTGAGTTTTCTTTGGAGTAGTACTTATGCATATTTACCTTTTACAAATATCAACTTTGGTGTATGTTCTACGCGGACTTTAAAACAGTGAGTAAATTTTTGTTTTATTGTTCTTTAATTAATTAATTAATTATATTTGATTATTATTAATAATAAGAAAAAAAGTACTATTATTAATCAATATTTTTCACATTTATTTACGTAAAATTTGCGTAAAATTCTTTATTTAAATTTTACGAATTTATTTACGTAATTTGTTTTATTTTTAACAAATTAATATTATTTTTATATTTTACTATAATTTTTAACGATTTTTAATAATTTTTAATATTTTAATATAATTTTTTTAAATAGTGTATTGAAAGTATTAATAAGAATTAAAACATAATAAAAAGTTGGATGTGATCACATGGCAAAAGAAGTGAAGATAGACAATCAGCAACGTGTGAAATTTGTGACGTCGTATTGCGAATACATGGATCTACGTCATCATTAATTGAACATTTAACAAATGTACATTCAATTAATCGTCCGCCAACTATTAGAAGAAAACGTCAATCTGAAGAAATTGCAGAGTAATTAATTATAAATATTTAATTATAATTAAATAATTATAATTATTTAATTATAAATAAAATATTTAATAAAAATATTTATATATTTTTTACTAATTAAATAAAACACGCACATATGTATATATGTATATGTATATGTAATAGTATGTATCAATTAAAGGACACTCCTAGTAAGATAACAATAAAAACGGTTTACGTGATTTTCAGGATAGCACAAGAAGAATCAGAAAAACTTGATACATTACAACTCAGGTGTTCCACTCCAAATGATAGTACAACACCAAGAAGAAAAAAACGGGCTCGTATAACAGCAGTTCGTTCAAAATCTGGATTCCTCAACAAAGAACGTGCTAAAGTAATCACGAGAGCCTTAACAAAGTTAATTGCATCTAGTAGATTATCGTATAATTTTACATCTAGCCCTGCATTTAAAGAATTTATGAAGGAACTGGAACCAAACTATGATTGTCCTTGTACTCTAAATATACTTCGCCGCCTTCGTATGTTTGAAAATGAAATCAAAACAAAAGTTGAAAACTAGACAACTAGTCAGTACGTTGCTCTCGACACAGACTGCTGGACTTCTAGAGCTCAGGAAGGTTACATAAATGTCAACGCACATTTTATTGATAAAGACTGGGTACCGCATATTATTACCCTCTGTACTGAAGAGCTTGAAGAACATCACACAGCTGAAAATCTTGCGGACAGTTTACAAAATGTTATTTCGCAATATGGCATTGAAGATAAAGTAACTGCTATAGTAAATAATAATGCCAGCAATATTGTATTAGCCGTAAACCTTGTGCCACACGTTCAGGTCGATGTTACTTGTGCTGCTCATACAATTCATTTGGCAGTACAAAACGCCCTTAAACAAGGAGATGTATACAATTTGTTAACAAAAGCCAGTAAGATTGTTTCTCATTTTCGACATTCTGCTCTTTCTTCGCAAAATCTCGCACTGAAACAGGAACAGTTAGGTTTACCAAAACTTAAATTGATTCAAAGTCTTTGCACACGCTGGAATACTGACCTGCAAATGGCTGAAAGGCTCATTGAAAACTGCAGCGCCATTACAAATGTGCTACACAACAGACAGAGCTGTAACAAAATCACAACAAGCTCAAGCTCTAGAAATGCAAGAAAATGATTGGAGCATTTTAGAGTCCTTAGTAGAAGTCCTAAAACCTCTTGAAGTTTCTATAACGGTTTTATTGGGAGGAACACTTTCAATAGTAAATCCGATTGTGCCGAACTTTGATTGATAATCATCTAACTCCTGTGTTAAATAAATATAAAGAAAATGAAACAATTACTCCGATAATAAACGAGTTATCTAAGCAGTTGTTAGATCGATTTCTTCTAGACTGGGATTCAGAAAATGAGATTCAAGTGTCTCAAAAAGCATCCTTCTTAGACCCCAGATTTAAAGGATTACTAGCTGAATCAACAATGGCAAGAGTAATGATACGAGCACGTATTGAACAGGAGATTGAAATTGACACTTTGTGTTCAACCAAAAGTGAAAAAGCTGAATTTAAAAAAGCCAGTGCTCTTGATTTCCTATTCAAGCGCGCTGAGAATGGAAAACTTTCATTAGCTACTGGACAATACAAAAGATATTTATCAGAGCCAGAAATAGACATAAACATGGACCCATTTGAATGGTGGAAATCTCAGGAAAATAAATTTCCATTGGTGGCACAATTAGCTAAAAAATATTTATGTCTTCCTGTCACATCCGTCGCTTCGGAGAGAGTTTTTTTAACGGCTGGAAATATTGTCACACCGCAACGAAGTTGTTCAGCAATCGAAAATGTCGCTACTAATGTATTTTTATATCAAAATAGAAATTATTTGTAATAATTTTGAAAATTATTATTTAGTTGTTTACGTATTCACTTGTTTTTTTTTATTCATTTATATATTTCCTTATTTCGAAAGCTATATTACGAGAAAATTACCAAATATTTTGTTATGTTAAAAAATAAAAATATTTAATAATGTTAAGCTTTCGTTTTTTTATTGCACCTTTCCCCCCCCTTCTCTCTCACCCCTCTCTCTCTCTCTCTCTCTCTCTCTTTCTTTCTTTTTCCTCTTTTACTCATACATATAATAAGGGAATTTCAAATCTTCGAAAATCGCGAAGTCTTTTCGATATTCCGAATCCTTCGAATATTCAAAGGATCCTTCATCACTTCAAATCCTTCGAAATTTTGGAAATTCGAAGAATCCTTTTTCATTTTGAATATTTCGAAGCTTCGAATATTCGAAGGTTTCGAAAAGTAACAGCCGTAACACCCACTCTGTCTACCTCGCATGGAAAGTTGCAAATCCATGTGAACTTTGCTTAGTCTTGCAACGTACATGCGAAGCGAGGTGGACGGGGTGGGTGCGGGAAGGAGGGTCGAAGGCCCCCACTTGCACCTCTCCCCCCGTATGTGTGTGTGTGATTATAAAAATACTGAAAATATATATCAAGATAAAGCAACAAATACAATAATTATGGGATTTCAAAATAAAACATTTTTTGTTTATAACTTTCTAACAAACAACGAGCGACGACTAAAACCTTTTGAACATTACTCAGGACAGTGACTTTGACAATATATGTCAAGGTCATTAACTTCTGAAAGGGCTGACCTTATGAATATTTCCCACTTTTTTTGTTAATAACTTTTTAATGAACGACGAGCGACGGCTAAAACCTTTTGAATGTTACACAAGACAGTGACCTTGACAATATGTCAAGGTCAAGGTCATTGGGGCTGGGTCCCCTATTCAGCATATTTACTAATATTTTATATATAATTTATATATTTTTATTAGTTTTTTCTAAATATCATTTTTGTAAAAAATTTCCTTTTTTATTAAGAAAGTTGTTTTGTAAAAATTCTACTTTGTGAAAATTTTTTTGTGAAAAATTGTTATTTTGATTGGGTAGAAAGATATACTATACAAGATATACTATACAGCACTGCTGTGCTGTTCTCTACTTGCACATTTCGGCCAGATCTCAAGACCCACACCTATTGCCTCCCCACCTATTGCTCGCGCATTAGCAACGAAACGTAACACGCGCGTAACTAAAGAGAGCGACACTTCGCTTCAGGAGCGTTTATATCGCAAATGTTATATGGTAATACGCCTCTAATAATACAGCAAAAGTTTATAAATATAATTTTTTTTATGTTTTATATCTTATCAATAATTAAAATCATTTTTATTCTACTATTAATTACGTTTGTTTTGCGATATTTAAAAAAATTTTCAAAGTAATATAATTTTCAAAGTATTCATAAAAAATTTTTATAATTTTTTATTCGAAGCTTCTTACATTCTTTTGCAATCATATTGAATAATAAACGTTAAATTAAATATTTATTTTCACAACATATATTGAAATAATATATTTGACAAAATTTGGATTAAAAAACGCTATAATAACAATAATAAAACAATTATAATATAATTTTATATAGTAATAATACTATACAATAGTATTCCACATCACTCATGAGGTACTATTGTTGATGCATTTTTTTAAAGTGGTTTCCCCAGTATGCTTATTCCACTAATTGTAAGAAGAAGAATTAGAAAAAGAAAAAAAGTATTTTACCCATATGTATATATGAGCGAAAGGGAAATGTTAGGTGAATGAAAAAATAAAAACAAAAATAAACGCAGACATTAATTAGATTTTCTAAGCCATTTACACGAATTAACAAAAGATGAAATATCTACAGAGATATCAGAAGAACTAGTTTGCATTAATGCATTAATCTAATAAAGATGCGTCGTTTAAGCAAGAACGTTTGTCTGTTTTTATGTATTTTAGTTTTGTAAATGAGCATTCGCATAAATATGTGGATCCAAACATCGAAAAAATTCAAAGATCACAAGTTTTGGGTAAGTGGATACATTTAAAATTTTTAAAAAGTTGACCCTTTTTCTGAACGCGTTTAAGAGACAGATCATTTTGCAGATCACAAAGTTCTGCCTGAAAATCTAAATGTTGTTCCTCAATTTGTACATTGAGAGGATTTTAAAAAAGAATTAAATCTTTTCGAAGCATTTCAAAATCATTGAACTGCGTATCAAATTGAGTTTTTAATGAATCTATCAAGTAAAGATGTTTTTTAAAATTACAATTTTTGCCATGTTCTTCAAAAAGGATTTGGCAAGAAGGATAAAAATGAAAGATATTCTTTTCTAAATGATTTTTTATTAATATTAATTTCCTACGGAATGAGTCGACATGGCTAACTAGTTGGGATATGGTTTGTTTGGCCTTTTGCAGCTCCCGATTTAACTCATTTAAATGAGAAGTTACGTCAGTAATAAGAGCGAGTTCACTAAGAAAATCTAAATCTTCAAAGAAAGATTTAAATTCATCATAATTTATAGATTTTTCTTACAAGAAAAGGAAAATTCCTCTTCTTATGGCAAAAAATTTTTTTAAACATTTTCCTGCACTAAATCATCGAACTTCGCAATACAGAGGGATATTTGTATAAATCGCATTATGTTCTTCGAGAAAGGATTGAAATTTTCTGTGATTCAGAAATTTATGACCGCCTTTTATTGCATTAATAATTTTTGACACAGTATGCATTACGGTACATAATTTAATTGCTTCCTCACATAATGTTTCTTGATGAATAATACAATGAATGAAAGGGCATTTTAAGTTTCGCTGCTTGATTTGGCCGAAGAATCTAGTTTTTGAACCAGTCATTGACTTCGCGCCATCAGTTATAATAGCTGAACATTTAGAAAAATCGGTGTTTAATTTACTCAACAGCTTTAAAAGTATCTACACCGGTTGTTGTGCCATGTAATGGTACGAAATCTAAAAGTTCTTCGACATGTGAAAAATCGTTTTGAACGATTCGAGCAAAAATGCTCAATTGACTTACATGTCGATTATCGGTAGTTTCGTCCAGGCACAATAAAAAATACGAATACGTTGATAACAAATATTTTAATTTATCTTCTGTTGAAGAAACAATTTGGTACATTCTTGCTGCTATTGTCTTTTTATTCAATGGAATACTAGCAGCTTCTGCAAGAGTTAATGAATCTCCAAATGATTTTATTGCTTCGATGAGACATTCTTTAACAAATTCATCATTGGTAAAGGGCTTGGAATGTTTAGTGATAAGATGGGAAATGGTATAAGATACCGTAACTGCTTTTAGCATTAGATGTAGAAGCATTATTGATATCAAAAACTGGATCATACCCAAGTAGCACATATTCGTTTCAAAAACGTTTCACAAATGTTTCTGCGAAACATTTTAGAACCGGCTTTTGAAAACGTTTCTGATTGGTTAAAATGTCTACTTAAAAAACGTTAAGGGAAACGTCATTTTCTAACAAAAAAAACGTTTAAGAAACTGTCAAATACGGTTTTTTTCCTTTATTTGTTTATTTACAGATTCAATAAAATAATGCATATATGGATATAATCCATCTATCTTCATCATGTTCTGAATCTCTTGTCGAGATTACATCAGAAGTCAAACTGACAAAAAAGACATAATTTAAATTATACTTTTAGTATCTGTTCTTTTAGGCTTTATATACATGTTATGAAAACTTGAATACGAGTTATTTAAGTCTGAACATGCCACGTAGTGGCAAACAAAGGAACACGTATATTATAAAATAGATCTTTTTTGTCTTGTTGAAAAGATGATCAAAAAGACATCTTTTCGTCGATTAAAATTAATTATGACTTTTAGAAGACATCTTTTACACATCTTTCAAAAGATGATTTTTTTTAGGTAGAAAGATATCCTTTTAGACATCTTTTAGCCAGAAAGATAACTTTTCGTCATCTTTTAATTTTCTTTGCTATCTGAAGATCGTCTTAATAAGTACAGTCTTAATAATGTGTATATACATATATAATTTTGAATTAAAAAATTAATTTTTGTTCTATTTTACGTAAAAAATACGTTTCTTAACCATGATTTTTTTAAAAATGTTTCTGTTGAAACGTTTCTTATTGGTGCTTGACGGTTAAAAAATATTGGATACGTTTAGAAAACGTTTATAAAACGAACATGTGCTACCTGGGTAACTTTCTTTATATGCTAATTTTAAATCTTCTATCAATCTATTAATCTTTTCTTGATCCACATATTTAGAATACTCATTGAAATGTTTATTTTGAAAATGTCTTTCAATAATAAACTTTTTAATTATAGATGGTTGATAACCGCACAAAAGACAAACCGTTCTATTATAAATTAAAGCGAAGAACTTATTTTCCCAAGCTTCATCAAAATATTGTACAAACCTCTGTTCACTGCCATTCTTTATAATTAATAATATGCACAGAAAACACTAGAAGTCTCTGTGTAATAATACAAAAAGATTAAAAACGAAAGAAAATCAAGTATATGCACAGAATGTTTTTCAATAATGCGGCATGCAGGTGGAGGATTGTATCAGGAAAGAAGTAAACTGTGACTTAATCAACAGCAGTAACAGTTATGGAGATAAGTATATTAGTGTTGATATGGATAAGAATAAAGATCAGAGATGCATCAAGAGACTAGTGAAATTTTAAAAAAAATTTATAGAAATAAAAAGTTTAAGTAATAAAGTATAACATTAAGTGACAAGGAACAATAAGTTTAAAGCATTTCATCAGCGGAGATATAATAGTGACTGCAAAACTCAATCGAAAGAAATGTACAACAAAGGGAAGTAGAAATTTTTTAAATATTATTGACAAAGTAATAGCTGCTAAAATCAAACTAATCAAAGTTGTTAAAGCAGGGGTATTAATACAGTTGATTTATACAAAGAAATATACTTAAAAAAAATTACTTATCGTGACTCGAACCAACAACATCGATGGTATAAGTCTGACGTGCTTCCGCTGCGCCACGTGCTCTTCGAAAATACGCTCTATTCCATAGGTTCATAAAGCACTCGAAATTCTTTAATTTCGATTTTCTTGCGAATGCTTGAGAAGTGCATTATCCCTTTACTCAATATACTTTACGTGATGACCTATCGTTACAATGAGTTTCATTGAAATCGATTGGTATCACGTCGTAAGGTCCCCTTGTGAGTCTATGGAGGTCTAATATCTATTAAGACCGTATGTTCCATCAGTCAAACAATGTTTTAAATGTTATAAATCCGAACATATTAAGCAATATTGTAAAAAGGATATAGGCTTTGTGTGATATGTGGAGATGCTTCGCATAGTTGCTGCAACAAAAACGCAAATGTGTGAACTATGTAGTGATAAATGCCTATAATAATAATATAAAGTAGGTAATGTAAAGGCAATTTCAAAGATTGTCCATCATACGTGCATATATGTATATTACACACACAAGTATATATATAGGGTGTTCCGAAAATGCCGGTAAATATTTTAATGGCAGGTTCTTTAGAACATTTTAAGACGAAAAGTTTAATACAAAAATGTCGAGGCTACAATAGTTTTCAAACTGGAAGCAATTATATTTTACGAATGATAAGGCTGAGATTTCACGCTCTCAGGCACGACAAAATAACAAGTGCTAACATAATATTCATAACTTCGTGAAAAGAGCGCTATTTATAGGAGCACTTTTATAACTTGTTATTTTGCCACAAAATGCACAAGACCTAAATTATAGGAAATTTTGTTACCTTCAATTTAGATCCTATGCATTTTCTTCGTAAAGTTGTCAAAAATGAAGATATAGACAAGAAAAGGAATAAAAATGCAATTTTGGCATAATTTATCTGAAAAACAGCACTTTTCTAATGTCAGTTTTTTTAGTAAAATACATCTCGTGATGGACTTACGCAGCTGGATCATTTTCATATGTATATGAACTAATAAAAATAGGTTGAAACTAATTTTAAAAAAATTATTACGCATACGTTTTTGCACTATAACTGTAATTTTTAATAAAAGTGTACATTGCCCTTTATCTTTACACACTTATAACTCATAAACGATTTATCGTAGAAGGATCTGCCGCAGCTCATTTTAAAGAAAATTTAATTGTCTTTAATTAATGTATATGTTATTATAATCTACAGCCAACCAGAAGTGAGCTATTTTATAAAATACCTTTGAAAATTCAAATTTTGCAACTTTCTTGCCTTTATCTCATACACTCATTACCAAAATGAATTCAAATATACATGAAAAGTTTCAAAATTTTATTTCCTATTACTTTTATAATACATGCTATGTGCGTACGATCAGTACTTTTTGAGTTATAATCAACTTTTTCGCACAAAAATTGTAGTTTTAGCCACTAACAGCGCACTCAAAAAATTTTTTAAAATTCATATCTCCGAAAATATCGATCGCACAGGAATGAAAAAAAGCAATTTATTCGCAATTTAATGTTCAACTTTCATCTGAACGACTTTGCAATCCGAATGGCCATTTTCGAGATATTAACGAAAAACGAAAAATGCATGACGCGCGGGCACGTTTTTGTCGCGTCGCAAAATGACCCATATTTTAAAAAATTCTATCTCGGCTTCTATTGGTCGTACGAAGTTCTATAAAAAACCAAACTGTGCGGAATTTTATTAGCTACAATTTTGATATTCATGTTTTTGCTCGTAAACTTGATACTTTTCGAGTTATTTACGAAAAACCGGTTTTTTGGACCTTCTTATCACCACTGTGAGTTTTCCGTAGCTTTCACGCATGAGGATTTTTGATATGTCAAAAAGCACCCCAAAACACATCTCTCCACAAAATTGCAGCATTTGTTCAATTATTTCTTCCAAATCGTGAAATATCGAACCATTTTACTGGGCTAATTATGTTAAAGTAAAAATGTGTAACTGTTAGTTACAAATTCAGATTTTTTCTTAAAGCTAACTATGTGTTTTAATTACACCAATTGATTCGTCTCATTATTCTATGCATAAAAGTATTAGAGTAAGATACTCGAAAAATGAATATTTTACGAGCTATCTTGTATTTTATGTCAAAATATTGCAACATTGAAAAGCCTTATAACTCGAAAAGTGTTTAATGAAAAAACATTTTATTATAGTGTTTTGGAAAGCTCTCGAGGTAAGCTACAAGAATATGCAATAATATATCGGGTGTCCCATTTAAAAAATTCAAGATGACCTTGGTCTGACCTTGGCGACGCCATCCAAGGTTAACCTGATACGTTCAGTAAATAGACTTTTTTAAACCTTACAAATTTTGTCTAAAACATTTTTTGATAAAACTTATATTTTTCGAAATATTCAAGGCTTCCGACTTTTTTCAAATTTTGGTAAAGGAAAAATTGTCTTAGAATTGTGTCAGGAATACGTCATTTTACGGACGGAAGGTTGTTCTGGGACACCCTGTATATATATATGGGACGAATCGCGCCAACCGGATCACTTGTCTGCCCAAAATTTGAAGCGACCTACAAAGACGTTCGATAGCTCAAAAAATTAGTCTTTACTAGTACTTTCGAAAGTCATGTGGCCCGTTTTGAAATTCAAAATGGCGGATCCAATATGGCGGGGGGAGGGGGGAGCAACAAAAACTTAAATGGCATGTGGGGTTGAGTGAGGGCTCGTTCGAAAGAGCTTTCCGAGACGAAAACAACGCGAGGTCGCCAAGGTCTCTACAATTTTTTTTCGCAAAGTTATTATTTGAACATTTCTATGTTCATATGGTCATATGGTCATATGGTCGGACACGCTAGCAGTCTTGTCTTGGTTGGCAGAAAACGCCATTATAGTTGATTCTACTATCTTTGTTGTAAATGTAATTTTTTATATTTTATTACAACACTTGTTTGTAAAACTTGTTTATTTTTTTTTACAAGTTACAAAAAAAATTACAACAATTGTTGTAGATATAATTTGTAAAAAATAAGTTAACGACAAACAAGTGTTGTAATAAAATGTAAAAAATTACATTTACAACAAAGATAGTAGAATCAACTATAATGGCGTTTTCTGCCAACCAAGACAAGACTGCTAGCGCGTCCGATTATATGACCATATGACCATATGGACATAGAAATGTTCAAATAATAATAACTTTGCGAAAAAAATCGTAGAGACCTCGGCGACCTCGCGTTGTTTTCGTCTCGGAAAGCCTTTTCGAACGAGCCCTCACTCAACCCCACATGCCATTTAAGTTTTTGTTGCTCCCCCCTCCCCCCGCCATATTAGATCCGCCATTTTGAATTTCAAAACGGGCCACATGACTTTCGAAAGTAATAGTAAAGACTAATTTTTTGAGCTATCGAACGTCTTTGTAGATCGCTTCAAATTTTGGGCAGACAAGTGATCCAGTTGGCGCGATTCGTCCCATATATATATATATATACATATGTATATATGTATATGTATATTGTTATGCCTCGGGGTGTTAGACACGGAATTTGTTGGATCGTTTGTTGGGGAATTCTAGGATGTGGGTCGTGGCACTGTGTATTTTATTTACCACAATAGTTTATGTTGAAACCTAACTTTATTAAATTCTCTAAACGTATCTCGTTGTCAAGTTTTCTCTTACTCTTCACTGATATTATTTGGCGGTTCTCCGCACGGTTGTACTATATTCGCGACTGATCAACTATTTGCCTGCTAGCTGCAGTTATTATAATTTCGTGTTCGGTATTACGATTGCCCGATACAGTTATTATCAATTCACTTTCTGTGTTACGATTACACTTCTGTGTTACAATCCTTATTAATTTGATTTCCGTGTTACGACTGCCCGTTGCTTAATTGCAGCAGGGGATTTTATTACCTTCGAATTGCACGCCTTTTGGAGGGGATTCCTTAGCAACATGACCAAATATGATCGGGTTGCTATCCGAGTCCTAGTGCAGGCAAGGAAATTTAAAGTTGAAATTTCTCACTTGCACATTTTGCAATTCAGCAACATCTTTCCAGTATGTCTCCGAGAGCGCTTTCCGGTCTTGCGTTCACGCTTGGCCTTGGGCGGGCGTGGCTCGCTGTGTCAGCAACTTGCGCGATTCGCGCTATCGCGGTGCATACCTGATGCACTTTTATTACTACGTTAAAGAAATTTATTTTAACATATATATATATTTATAATGTATAGCCTTTGGGGCTATAACATCCCTCCCCCATTGAAAGATAAAACGTAGGTACGACGTAGTAAAATTTATTCTTATTATTACTAAATTTATTATTATAGTTATTTTTATTTATTAATAAAATTTATCTCTAACTATTTTCCCATATATACAGGGTGTCTCATAACTAACGAGCCAACGCTCGTGAGCGGGTAGAGCGGGTTAAATGGAATATAAAAGTCCTGTACCATTTTGCGATTTTCAGAATAATTATTGAGAAATTAATTTACAAAGATCGGCAAATCTAACACGAGTATCAGCCCGCCGCAAAAAAGATGGCGAGAAGGACGGCCCACCGCTAGGCCGGTCGCTAAATAATAATCACTAATCTATTGTTCTTATCAACGCTTCTCGTCTATGCCCCTGGTAACCGCGAGGTAATGGCATCTATTTACGCCGCGCGCGCTTAGCGACCGTCCTTAGGGCCATCCTCGCCATTTTTTTTGCAGCAAGCTGATAGTCGCGCCGGATTTGCCGATCTTTGTAAATTAATTTCTCAATAATTATTCTGAAAATCGCAAAATGGTACAAGATTTTTCTATTCCTTTAACCCGCTCTACCCGTTCACGAGCGTTGGCTCGTTAATTATGAAACACCCTGTATATATATATATATATATATATACAGGGTGTCCCAGAACAACCTTCCGTGTGTATGTCTGAGTGTGTGCGTAAAAGACAGGGACAGAGTGAGTGAGAGAAAGAGAGAGAGAGAAATAACCGTTTCCGCTCCTTCGATTGTCATCGACATTGTCGTCGACGACTTTAAACAGATCGATATATTGATTTTCTGGCTCAGCTGAGAGACACATCGCGTGTAGCAATCAGCTGATCGCAACGTCCGACGGCTGACCATACAGAACAACTTTTGGTCATTAAAGTAACGTTATTTTAAGGAACACTTATTCCTGACGTAATTATAAGACATTTTCTTCTTTACCAAAATTTTATTTAAAGCATAATTTTATGCTATAAGATAAAATAGTTAACGACTCATGTGGCGGTAATCACCCGTCGGACGGTCAGCTGCGCCTGCGCTCGCGGTGCGCCGCGCCGCTTCTGCTTGCCTTCTTTACTCGACGCGTGATTTGCTAACTATTTTTGCTTATAACACAAAAACTAGGCTTCAAATCAAATTTTGGTAAAAGAAAAATTGTCTTAGAATTATGTCAGAAATACGTCATTTTACGGATGAAAGATTGTTCTGGGACACCCTGTATATATATTCAAAATAACCTGATGTCCTTAAAGTGAAATATTCTTGAGTGCATTCGAAGACAATTTTTCCTTTACCTTTAAAATTTGATTGGCTGATTTTCAAAATCAGTATACTTATCAATTCAATACCATCGCATTCACATCCATGCCCACATGTTTACAATTACACGTATATTAAGATCGTAAACCCGATTTCGTCGTTTACTTGTTTACGTGTAAAAAGCTAAAAATCGAACTTTTGAAGCTCGGTGTCTTGAAAATCATTGATTTTTGGACCTTGTGTCCATTGAGATTTTTGATCAGGAAGTCATAATAAATAACATGCTGCACTTTCAGCAAATTTGGCCGAGAACCAAAATTCCATTGATTGAGTGCGGGGTCCTTTGTGCCTTGATCTGTTAATACTGCTTCTGGTATTCCGTGTTCGAGTATGATTTTCGTTACGAATCCTTTACTCACGGTATTAGCCTCCTGGTTCGGGATTGGTATCACCTTACTAAATTTCGTGAGGCTATTTTGGAACGTTAACACATATTTGTTTCCGTTAGTGGTTAGCGTTAGCGGTCCTACAATATCTAGAGCGCATTTCTCGAACGGTATGTTAGGCGTATCTGTTATGACGAGAAGTGCTTTATTTTTTCGTGAAAGTTTGTTCTTCTGACATAATTCGCATTTTTTTATGTATTTTTCGACGTCTTTTGTAAACCGGTCCAATTATGCGTGAAACGAATTCTTCTTATTGTCCTCTCGATTCCTTGGCGTCCTCCTATGGTTGCGGCGTGATACTCATATAATATTTGTTTCTTTTCTTCTTCGCTGTAAGTACGTGTAGTATCGCTGTTATTCTGTTCGCCTTTTTCTTTATTTCTTTCTTCGCTGTTCACTGCGAGTATCTCTTCTTTTCTCTCCGTCTTGTAGATTTCTGGTGTCACATTTCGGCTCAGCGCGTCGGCGTTCGCGTTCGCTCGTCCGGCCTTGTGTATGATTTCATAATCATACTCTTCTAATTTTAGTCGCTATCGGATTAATCCGGGATCATTTACACGGAATAACCATATCAAAGGTTTATGGTCCATAATAATTTTTAATTTTGTTCTGTATACGTATGGTCTGAAATGTTTAACAGCTCATACAATTGCTAGTAGCTCCTTTTCGGTGGTGCTGTAATTTTGTCCGGCGCGATTAAGCACTCTGCTTGCGTAAGCAATTGGCCTGTCGCTGCCTACCTTTCCTTGTGATAATACAGCTCCGATTGCATGATCAGATGCATCGGTAGTTACATTGAATTCCTCTGTGAAATCAGGGTATTTTAATACTGGCGCTGTCATTAATTTTTCCTTGAGGGTATCGAATGCGTACTGTTGCTCTCTAGTCCACACGAATTTTTCCGTTTTCTTCGTTAATTTAGTTAGTGGTCTGGCTATTTTCGAAAAAGTCTTCAATAAATTGTCTGTAGTATCCTGCCAGCCCTATGAAAGATTGTATGTCTTTCTCTTTTTTCGGCGTCGAAAAATTCTTTATTGCCGTTAATTTTGACGGGTTCAGGGATATTCCATTTTCGGAAATTATGTGTCCCAGATAAGTTACTTCCTTCCGTAGGAACTCACATTTGTCGGGTTGTAATTTCAGTTTTGTTTCTCGTAATTGTTGTAAGACTTCTTCGAGTCGCTTATTGTGGTCCTCTAAGCTTGATCTGTATATGACGATGTCGTCTAGATAAATTAAGCATCTGAGTCCTTATATTCCGGTTAAGACTGTATTCATCAGTCGTTGGAGGGTTGCTGATGCGTTTTTCAACCCAAACGGCATTCTATTAAATTCATAGTGTCCGTAAGGTGTCGAAAAGGCAGTTTTACTCTTATCTTGTTCGACCATCGGATCTGATGATATCCCGATGCCAAATCTAATGTTGTGAACTTGGAGTTTCCCAGCTGGTCCAGTATATCTGTGATATTTGGCAAGGGGAAAGAATCGCCGATTGTTAAGTCGTTGAGTTTCCGAAAATATATGACTATTCGTAATTTCGGTTCACCTGATGCGTCGGCCTTTTTTGGTATGACTAATAGCAGTGCGTTCCATTGACTCGTGCTGGTACGAATTACGTTGTCTTCTAACATTTGTTGTACTGTTTGTTTACTTCCGTCTTATGTTTCTCCGGAAGGCGATACGGTTTCACGTTTACTGTTGAGGTACCCGTACGTGTGTTTATCTCGTGCTCTATCGTCGCAGTGCACGTCAGTGGTTTCCCACTTAGATGAAATACGTTGCTGCATTCGTTGCATATCCTTGAGAGTGCCTGTCTTTCTTCGTTGTTTAGGTGTTGAGTTCATAATGCTAGTCAAATGCGTTGATTTCGTGTGGTGACTGATCTATCCTCTCGTTTCGTCGTTAAGGCGCACATTTTCGCGATGTTGACGTCTATCTCTTTTAGCGTTATTACGGGTGAGGGTAGTTCGACCGTTTTATCGGTGGTATTTATCATACTTACGGAACACTTTAAATTTTCCGGTTTAACTAGACAGTTCCCGATGTATATTCCAGGAACAGTTTCTTCCGCTCGGATTATTCTTACTCGATTTTGAGTAGTCGCGGCGCGTACAATCGTCTTGCTACGGAGCTTCAGAATTATTTTGTGGTAAGAATATAATTTTAATATACTGCTTCCTATCGTTCTTTGATTTCGACGATAATTGCAAGTTGCTGATTGTTGTCGTAGGAAATCTATCCCTAAGATTCTTTCCTGTTCTATCAGAAAGTCGTCCTTGACTATGTATATTGTGTGCTTTATTTTATGTCCGTTTATTTTGATTGTCGCGTGCACTTGTCCTAGCGTGTACATTTTATGTTTGGTTACGCCGATGAAGGTAATCTTATCTTCATATATTAACACGTCAGTAGATGTGTACTACTATGAGCAAACGACGGTGACGTCACAGGCGCCAACCCCCACTACGTCTGTGACGTCACCGTCATCTGCCCATAGTGATATCACCGTTATCTACCCATAGTGGTACATATCTACTACAGTCCACTACTATATTATTTAAATAAATTCGTCGGCGTTTAATGTGATAGTAGTAGCACTTTTTCCTTTATATTATAGCACCCATGCTCTTTCAATTATTATTATTATGCATAATTTTTACTTAACATGAGCAGATAATTCTTGTAATTAGAAAATAGCGTAGTAATGTGTTAACAGCGATTCTAACCCAGGAGCTCGAGGGGGGTGCAGGAGCAGGGGGAAACCGCGGGCGCGGGGGGATGACGTCACGCAGGTCCGCGGCGCGGTTGGTAAACGAGGGGTATGTGGAGAGGGGGAGAGGTCCGCGACGCAGCCGGTAGACGAGGGGACAGCGGAGAGGAGAGAGAGGTCCGCAACGCGGCCGGTAGGCAAGGGGACAGCGGAGAGGAGAGAGAGGTCCGCGACGCAGCCGGTAGACGAAGGGTTTGCGGAGAGGGAAAAGAGGTCCGCGGCGTAACCGATGGCTCCGCGAGTAGGGAGAGGGATAGAGAGAGACGGTGCGATAGGCGTTCGCAACGCGGTAGAGAGAGACGGCGCGATAGGCGTTCGCAACGCGGTAGACGGAGACGACGCGATAGACGTGTGGTATAGAATAGGATAAGGAGAGCGCTATATGCAGTGTGCATAGAATAGGACAAGGAGAGCATGATGTGTTGGGAAAAGGTGAGCGCTATATGCGTTTAGCATAGCGTAGGACAAGGAGAGCGCACGTAGCAGGAAAAGGAGAAGATTACAATAGAAAGATAGTGTGAGAGAGAAAGGAGTGTGAGGGGAAAGGATAGCGGAAGCGCGTTAAAATGGAGGCTAAAGACGTACGCGAGAAAATAAATTTTTTATATTAAATTTATTATATTAAATTATAATCTTAAAATTCAACTTGGTATTCAACTTGGAAATTTATTATCTTATATTTCTTGTCTTTCAAAAGAAATTTATTTTACATGCTTGGTTTTCTAAAAAAAATACAAGCTAGCCAAATTTACGGACCTAAAGAGCTAGTAAAATTATTATTATTATTATTATTAATTATATAATATGTGGTGGAATAAGGATAGGATTGATTGAAGAAGGCGCAAGCAATATACATGTTTAACATAATTTTTATTCAAAAATGTGTGTGTATGTATACATATAATGTGTGTGTGTGTGTGTGTGTGTTCTAAAATTAAAAATATAAAATTATAAATTTTGGGAAAAAGGAGGCAATACGAGTCAGTCGCAGTTGGTGAAACGCAATTTTTTAATCTGTATTCATTCAAACAACAAAATTAAAATAAATTTAAATTGGTTTGACATAAGATGAGACGTACGTTTCGGCCTTCTTTTTAGGCCATCTTCAGCGCAAAATTAATCGAAATACGAAATATAAAATATAATATAATATGAAATAGAATATAATTTGTGGCTTCTATGTACGGCAATACTGAGAATTCATTTGCGGATAATTTGCAGAAAAAAAACAAATCTTATTAGTATATACATTTCATCATTTTAAAAGATACTTACAATATTAACTTCAAATATCATTCACATTGTCAAAGTCGAAATTACAGACTTCATGTTGACTATATCTTTCGATATCAGGTGGCGACGACTGTGGTGGTGGTAGTAACAACATATATTTGTTTGGATATATATATTTATCCAAACATATACAGTCAAGAGTCTTTCCACAAGTACACAAATGTCCAAAACGTATAACAAACGTTCATGTTGATTATCTACAAACAATTTCTTAAATTTATTAGTCTCAATATTATGGTAAAAAGCCATCGAAAGTATAAATTCTAAACACTTATTGTTTATAACTGTTGGAATACATATACACACGACAGATATGTACAAGCGCGGATACATTCAGCTACCCAACCATAATTGAATTCTGTACACTGATAACGTCTACTGGTTCCACATCCGTATTCCCTTATTCGCTTTGTATATTTCACCCGTATGATATACAGTACACTGATCTATCCAACAATCTTCTGAATTCACAAATCGAGTAAATCTGCGTTCATTGGAATAAAGTTCATCGTTAGGATATTCGAGAGGTGATTTATAATTATTACAAAGTTCACAGAAAATTTTTTTTTGTAAATCGACCGGCCATTCTGTATAATCGCAATCATACACAGTCAACAGCTTCAGCTTGGCGGGTGAAATGTTGCACATCTACATTTTGCATGCCTACTTCCCGATCGTGAATAAATTTTGGTATCGATATTCGTGGAGAAGTCTTCGTTTCACTGTTATCGTCTCGAACAAGAGTGATTACATGTCTCCTTCACGTTTTTCGAATTCTTTTATGAAAGGCCCCATTGTAAGTAAATTGTTCTTCTGTCTTTGACAAAAACAGTCATAAGAAATGGCTATATTAATAATAAGTTCAAATGTTTATCACCACACATGCATAATAATAATTTATTTTTCAGACACAGATCTTAGTTTATGCAAAAGCCATCAACGCAAAATTTTCTTTATCAGCTATAACAAGATCATATTAAGGATGGTCATACACGCTTCTCCATAGATCACCACTAACAGTTTTATTTTTCATACATTAGTCTTCTTTCGTACAAAACGGGCAAAAATTACATGGCATTATTTGATATAACGGATTTCGACACTCCCTGCAAAATAATCTGAGGATTAGTTCATAAACTATAGTTTCATGTGTACGCACCGCTCCAATATCATGAAACATGTCCACTATTCTCATGAAACACGATATACAGTATTTACGACCACTCGCGGTTCTATAATAAAAAAATACAACGCACATTCGTTTCATCACATCATATGTATGGAGTTCTGCAGCATCTAACTTACGCTCAACATTTTCTGTACCATCACTAAAATCATTGTGATAAACACTGTCGTATAAGGATTCTACATCCGATTCAGACGAATCGGACGAATCGGACGAAATGTCCATCAAGTCATCCATGAGCGCAAAGTTTTCTTTATTAGATATAACAAAAATGTCACAGGGATGATCATAAGCTCTCGTTTTCTTCACCAGATACGACAAGATTGTCACAAGGATGATCGCAAACTCTCCTATGATACGCTCCTCCCAAATATATATTTTAATCTCACATCTCTCATCTTCTAACTCGAGTATCACGTTTCATCTAAATCAGCAGTTTTCAACATCTTTAGCAGATTGAATGTAGATCCAACTATACACAGCATACGTTTTATAAAGAATAGGCGAAGAAAGAAATAATAAAAATTAGTAATGAAAAAGACAACTGTCTCTCCACACAGCATTCATACAAATAATTATAATAAAACGATTATTGAATCACGACACAATCAAATAAACATTAAACAAACATGTATCGAACATTGATCAACATCAATTGAAACATCGATCCAACCATGTTCAAACCACAATCATACATCAAATAAACATCAAACAAACGTCTATCGAATTGCTATGAACATCGGTCCAACCATGTTTGAACCACTATCGTACATCAAACGAACGTCGATCAACATTAAACAAACCTCGATCAACATTAAAAACGAACCATAATCGGTTCGTAATCAGCTGTCATTGATCGACTACTTGTTTAAAGATGTTAAATATTCCACGTCTATTGTCTGCTAAAAATACAAACTAACAGAAAAATGCATCACGTACTTTAATATAATATTCACCACACAGATGTATACAAGGAGAGATATATAATATTTGATAATAAATATATATTTTTTTTCTTGTAATATATTTCTCAATACAACAGGACTGATTATAATAGAAAATTTCTAAATTCTGCTGCTTTCCACTACTTAACGTCTTTTATTGATCTGGGTCTTCTAACAAAATCAACCGGTGTAGTATTTCTAAGTAAAATCAGTAAATGTGATATTTTATTAATAGCTCTTGCATTTAAACGTACAGAAGTTGGACCTTTCATCCAAAGTAGTATCATTTTGTCATAACTCCTAAACAGATCAAATGCATATAATCTAGCGGAGTGTTAGTTATAGGTAAAAAATTGAGAACATTATGTAAAATAGAAACACTAATTTGAAAATCTTTATAGGCATTAATCGCAAATAACTCATCTGTTCTTAAAGTATTGTTTTCTTTTTATATGGAAAGCAGATTCTACTATTTACATATTTGCCCTTGATTAAACAATTATTAAACCCGGTATGACCTTTTATAGATAATGTAAAAGATTTGACAGGTGAATCGCATTATGAAAGCAAATAATGAGACTTTAATAATGTCTTTGTTATAAATATAACCATTAATAATTAAATCGATTAAGTCGTTAACTAAAGGTGCAAAAAAAGAAAAAAAGGCATTAGCATTATTAGGTTTCTGATATCCAAAGTGCACCAACAAGACTGTCAGATTTACAGTATATCTTGTTATTTGAATATAAAATTAGCCATAAGGATGCTTGTGATGATTTAACAAGTGGCAGGCCATTGATATTTATTATTAAGTTATCGAGAATTTATCCAAGAAAGTAAATAAATTATTGTACAAATAAATATAAAGAAAGAGAAAACGAGCGAGAGAGAGAGAGAGAGAGAGAGAGAGAGAGAGAGAGAAGGAGAGAAATCCATATAAATATAAATAAAATAATATTTATAATTAAGAAAATAACATGCCGAAAAGAATCGACGAGACAATCATTGAGACGATCGCATGCAAACAGAGCCGTATACATGTCATTAATATGAAGTTATTGAAAAATTAAAAATTTTAAAAGTTAATACAAAAGAAACAAAATTTATATAAAAATTATTACAAATAGAAAATTAAAAAAAAAACATTAAAAATTTTTAATTTTTCAGTCTTGTTGGTGCATACTTTGGATATCAGAAACCTAATAATGCTAATGCCTTTTTTTCTTTTTTTGCACCTTTAAGTTAACGACTTAATCGATTTAATTATTAATGGTTATATTTATAACAAAGACATTATTAAAGTCTCATTATTTGCTTTCATAATGCGATTCACCTGTCAAATCTTTTACATTATCTATAAAAGGTCATACCGGGTTTAATAATTGTTTAATCAAGGGCAAATATGTAAATAGTAGAATCTGCTTTCCATATAAAAAGAAAACAATACTTTAAGAACAGATGAGTTATTTGCGATTAATGCCTATAAAGATTTTCAAATTAGTGTTTCTATTTTACATAATGTTCTCAATTTTTTACCTATAACTAACACTCCGCTAGATTATATGCATTTGATCTGTTTAGGAGTTATGACAAAATGATACTACTTTGGATGAAAGGTCCAACTTCTGTACGTTTAAATGCAAGAGCTATTAATAAAATATCACATTTACTGATTTTACTTAGAAATACTACACCGGTTGATTTTGTTAGAAGACCCAGATCAATAAAAGACGTTAAGTAGTGGAAAGCAGCAGAATTTAGAAATTTTCTATTATAATCAGTCCTGTTGTATTGAGAAATATATTACAAGAAAAAAAATATATATTCATTTTCTCACATTACATGTAGCTGTAACAATTCTTACACGTCGAAATTTATATCAAGAAGAATTAAAAATTTTGCTGAAGCTTTGCTTCATTATTTTATTGAGTCATTTGAAATATTTTACAGTGAACAGTACATATCGCATAATGTGCATAATCTTTTACGTATATGTTCTGATGTAAGACTGTATGGTCTACTCGATAATTTTAGTGCTTTCAGTTTCGAAAATTTTATAACATTTATAAAAAGACAGTTACGGAAAAATGAAAAGCCATTGCAACAGTTGATTAAAAGGTATAATAAAATTGAAAATTGTAATTTCTTATTTGTAGAACATGATGATAATAATAATAATAATAATAAGATATATTCATGTACAAATTTACACAACAATGGTCCAATACTTGATAATGTTGATGAATCGTAGTATCTCAGAATATCAAATGGAAAATTTACTATTAATTGTAAAAATTCTCCTAATAATTGCTGCTTATTATGAAACGGTAAATATATTCTGATTATAAATGTTACACAAAAAAAAATAAAGAAATTTGTGTTATTGATACAAAATTGAAATATGTAAAAGATTTATATAAATCACCATGTCATGAAATATAATTTTGTGCGTAACATAATATACATATTTTTATAATAAAATATGTATACATAATTTCTACATGATCTTCGTTCATTTTGCGTAACACAGAAATGGATAACAAAAAATATATCATTGCGGAATTTAATGATGATTTGCAGCTAATACCTGCTACATAGTACAACGCAGATACGTTTACATATATTTGGCCTAGTCACTTTAAAACAAAGCTTCGTATTAATAAAGCTATAACGGCAAGAGAGATACTATGAGAAAAATCAGATTGGAAGGAGTTACCAGTAAAAATTTTTGGCATTGCGAGTAAGTGAATAATATAAAACATAAATTTGTATGTATTATTAGTTACATGTAATATTGCATATATTATTAATAATTTTTATAACTTCTTTTACACTTTTATTTTAAATTATTCAGATATTTACGAAGAAGGTATACAAAAATTAATTTAGGCAGAAGATACATCAAATAATGATACATATCTATCTTCAAATGACAAGAACGAGAAAAAAAGGAGACGTATAAGAACCAAAAAAAAATATTTATCTTTCTCTTTTGAAAAAAAAAGATGTAGATTTCTTTAAAGAGAAATAGTGTTACGCAAGAAAAAATTCTGCCCGCTCTTCCACAGAAATAAAATTTTGTGTTGTATGACACACATAAAAAAATTCTGCTTTACGTATAGAAAATGAAAATCTATGTTCTCGTGGTAAGTTTAAAAAATACTAATACTTTTATATATTTTCTATAAATAAAAAAGTATGCAAAAATATATATGTTGCATAATGTATAATATAGAAAACACAGGAATTATATTCATATTCTATAAACTAAATATATTAATTTATTTCAGAATTTAAGGAACTAATCTTAGAAAAAAATAGAATATTATTTAAATTGGACGCGATTGAAAATAAGTTCGAATCTACTATGCATTGCAATAAACATATAAAAATTGTGCTTTACAAAATGTATTCAAAATATTCAATTGGTGATCGAAACATTATTCTAAAGGTTTGATCAATCCATATTTATAATAAACTATTGTCAAAATACATATGCGTTATTTTCTTTTTTTTATCCTTTCCTTATAGCAAGTATTATATATCTCTCCTTGTATACATCTGTGTGGTGAATATTATATTACAGTACGTGATGCATTTTTCTGTTAGTTTCTATTTTTAGCAGACAATAGACGTGGAATATTTAACATCTTTAAACAAGTAATCGATCAATGACAGCTGATTACGAACCGATCATGGTTCGTTTTTAATGTTGATCGAGGTTTGTTTAATGTTGATCGACGTTCGATTGATGTATGATGGTGGTTCAAACATGGTTGAATCGATGTTTCAATCGATATTGATCAATGTTCGATACATGTCTGTTTATTGTTTATTTGATTGTGTCGTGATTCAATAATCGTTTTATTATAATTATCTGTATGAATGCTGTGTGGAGCGACAGTTGTCTTTTTTATTACTGATTTTTATTATTTCTTTCTTCGCCTATTCTTTATAAAACGTATCCTATATAGTTGGATCTACATTCATTCTGCTAAAGATGCTGAAAAATGCTGATGTAGATGAGACGTGATACTCGAGTTAGAAAAAGATGAGAGTTTTTTCTTGTCCATCTCTGTAGTACTATATCGTATTATATTTCAGTACGTGATGTAGTTGCATCTGGTATTATATTTCGATTCACGATATTAAAATATTTAACGTCTTTTAAACAGTACAAATAGTTGATTTTTGTTTATTGTAATTGATCATGATACATTTTATGTTGGTCGACGTTCGTTTATTGTAGGATAGTGGTTCAAACATGGCTGGATCGATGTTTATCGCGGTTCGATAGATGTTTGTTTGATGTTAATCTACGTTTGTTTAATGTTAATCGACGTTCGTTTGATGTACAATAGTGGTTTAAACATGGTTGGACCGTTGTTTGTTAAAATCTTATGTTATATACTAATCAATGCGTCCATTATTATACCACATTGTTTTCTACTTTATAAACCGCATGGAGAGGCAGTTGTCTTTTTCATTACTGATTTTTATTATTTCTTTCTTTGCCTATTCTTTAATGTGCCGGTAAACATTACCGCTTATTGTCTCATTTTGTATGATCGCGTTGTCGAATACAATCCTCTAACGAACGTAGTACGTAAAATTACAAGAATCAGCAATTATTCCCTCCAATGTTAAAACTTGCGATACAAGAAAAATCTATCCTACAATCAAAATTGTACGCCGAATATTATATGAAGTTATAAGGCGTTCTTAAACCGAGCAGGAACGCTCGTCTTATCAACCAACGGTCAAATCTTCTGTAAATAATTATCCCCTCCAATGTTAAAACATAAAACTTGCGATACTCGATGATTAACATCAGTCGTTCGTCGTAGTTCTCGCCAATATCTTTTCATTATGGTTATGCCAACGTTTGTGGATCTTCAAGGATTTATTATCGATAAAAAATTTATCGTGAAAGAAATTGCGATTCTGACAAAGGGATCTGTACTCTCTCATTATATTTTTACGAGTCTTACACCATTCCGTTTGCTCACAAGATCTGAAAGATCTCAAGTTGCATGGTTGATTGGAAAACATCACAATCTGCAATGGGAAGATGGAAACATTCCATACTACATGGTCAAACGTTTAATCACTGATGCCGTGACGTTGAAAGATGCAGCTTCTCGAGTGTATGTTAAGGGGCATGAAAAACGAGAATGGTTGGCAAATTTACTGGCAGATGATGCGAGAATCGGCCTTATTATCGAGACATTGGATAACGACTATGAAGATGTTCCTCCTTTAGATAAATTAAATGCTACTCTACACTGCGATAAACATGTAAGAAATTGCGCTTTACAAAATGTATTTAAAATATTCAATTGGTGGTCGAATCATCATCAAGAAGGTTCAATCAACCCATATTTACATTAAACTATACTTTAAGTATTATTTTCTATATTTTGTAATTAAATTTTTTTATTTTTAAATAAATTTGGAATTTTTATACATTTATATTTCTTTTACTACCGCCTTCTCCTTTGCTCTCTCCTTTCCTTACCATCATGCTCTCTCCTTTCCTTACACATCATAGTTATAGAACGCCTATAGCACCGTCTCTCTTTACCACGTTACAAACGCCTATAGCACCGTCTCTCTCTACCGCGTTGCGAACGCCTATAGTACCGTCTCTCTCTACCGCGTTGCGAACGCCTATAGCACCGTCTCTCTCTACCGCGTTGCAAACTCCTATCGCACCGTCTCTCTCTCTCTCTATACCACGTTGTGAACGCCTATCGCGTCGTTACCATGGGGATATAAAAAATTTATTAATATTAATCTAATTATTTATTGCAAATATACATTATGGATAAACAGAGTGGGGTGAATATTTTATTTATAACAGTTGACATTCCTCTCTCTCACCATCAGACCTCCGTAATCAGTCGGAGAGGACACTCCCTCCACCTGCAGAACCATATGTACCTCCCCTTCAATCTGGGGGACATTTGGTATCCCCCTTTTCCCTCAATTTGCGAGGATATTTGGTACCCCCCCCCTCACGAACATATCAGTACCGGGGGGTGAGGTAAGCGGGGGAACCGTTTACCTCACCCCCCTCAGATCCCTGTATTAGAACTCTCTTATACTATCTACTTATATATTGATTGATAAACAAGGTGCAAAGCAATATACATATTTAATATATATAATTTTTATTCAATAATGTGTGTGTGTGTGTGTGTGTGTGTGTGTGGTGTGTTCTAAATTTAAAAGATATAAAATATAAAATATAAAAATATACCGCGATGAATATCTATCGAACTATGTTTGAACCACTATCGTATATCAAACGAATGTCGATCAACATCAAACGAACCATGATTGTTCATTAATCGATAAATCAACTACATGTTTAAAGATATTAAACATTCTACGTCTATTGTCTGCTAAAAAAATGCAGATTAACAGAAAAATGCATCACGTACTGTAATATAATACATGCTATAAGGAGAGGATAAAAAAGATAATAATAATACACATATATTTTAACAATAGTTTATTATAAATATGGATTAATCGAACCTTTATGATGATGATTGGACCACCAATTGAATAATTTAATTACATTTTGTAAAGCACAATTTCTTCATGTTTATCGCAGCGTAGAGTAGCATCTAATTTATCTAAAGCAGGAACGTCTTCATAGTCGTTATCCAATGTCTCGATAATAAGACCGATTCTCGCATCATCTTCCAGTAAATTTGTCAACCATTCTCGTTTTTCATGTCCTTTAACATACACTCGAGAAGATGCATCTTTTAACGTCACGGCATCAGTGATTAAACGTTTGGCCCTGTAGTATGGAATGTTTCCATCTTCCCATTGCAGATTGATGTGATGTTTTCCAATCAACCATGCAACTTGAGATCTCTCAGATCTCGTGAGCAAACGGAAAGCTGTAAGACTCGTAAAAATATAATGAGAGAGTACAGATCCCTTTGTCAGAATCACAATTTCTTTCACGATAAGTTTTTTATCAATAATAAATCCTTGAAGATCCACAAACGTTGGCACAACCATAATGAAACGATATTGGCGAGAACTACAACGGACGACTGATGTCGATCATCGAGTATCGTAAGTTTTATAATATTTTAACATTGGAGGGGATTATTTCTGATTCATGTAATTTTGCGGACAACATTTGTCAACGGGTTATATTCGACAATGCGATCGTGCAAGATAAGGCAATATGCGGTAGTATTTGCGGGTACGTCTTGCTTACATTCAAATTCTATCCTTATGTCCACGGTGGCATTTTTGACAGACTCGTTTTGTCGCGAGCAGTCAATGACCGTGAGAGAACCGCACTCTAGAAATTTTGCCATGCATTATTATTATTACATCCGTAATAAGATTTACGAAAACGCGAGTACATGTCGAATAGGATAGCGTATCTCTTTTTATCAAAATCCAAATTTAAATCATACGGATAAAATTCAGACTTTAGATAGAGTTTAACGCCAATTTGCAGTCGTCGAATTTTGTAATATCTTTCGACGCTACATTTTTTCTATTAGTCTGTATTGCAAAAATTACATATCGTGGTTTCTCCAGCTGAGAGGCAGTTTTCACAGTCCACGAATGCTTGGTCGTCCTGTGCAGCAAAGGAAATTCATATAGATCCCACAAACGAAAACTCATGTTCAAATATCTACCACTCTCCAACGCTCGTAGCAAGGACAGTTTACTAATTTCATTCAATATTACGTGAGGCATACGCCATTGTGTTTTGAGTAATTCAATCTCAGTTTCAGCCGTCTGAGCTCCAAATAGACAATTGTTATCGTTGCGCGAACGTATTAGAATTAATTCATGACAAGCGTTAATCACAACGCACTTATAATCCTCGCAAAATCCCAGCAGCATGTTGAGCGGCACGCAAAAATTGAAGTAACCTTCATCATCATTATTTGCAACTATATTCCACGCAGCATTGTGCAAGATTTTACTTCTCTCGTGTGTTAAGGAGATGTAGTTTTTAATTGTGCAAGTTATTCCAACATTTCTGTTGCGATCAATTTCTACACCGTTGAGTTCATGTCGAAGTTCATCAAACATGAATGCAACGCAATTATTTCCCAATATCATTAGTTCATCCTTTTTCCTTATCGTCAATTTTCCCTCGACGTAAAGGATGCTTTCGCACGGTAACGTGTACAAATCCTGATGCTGTATAGATATCTCATCGCTATATCCAAGTGTTGTTGTATTTGCGTATGGATTGTACGTATGAGTTTCAATTTTTACTATACGGTCGTCAAAGATCGGTTCGCTTCCAATGTTCAAAATGTCAGTTGTGCCGCGGGACGGCACTGGGTTCGGGATCCGCGTAGGATGGCAAGACTCAGAGTGCAGGATAGCGTCGGTGTTACTAACGTAGTCTGGTGTATCCGTTTTATGAAAATATAGTATATTTTACCCAAGTCTCGGTGGTACAATGCTTGCTTATTTCCTATGGTAGCGATAGCGGTTCCTTCCTGGCGTTGTCGGCGGCGTTGACTGGGACTAGCCCTTCACTCTTGTACGTTGTCGGTTATTAGCGGCTCACACTTAATTCTACTCTGCTTGCTGCAGTTATGATTACACTTGTTTCGCTCGCACGACTACCTGATTACACTCGTTTCGTTTGTAAGACTGCCCGCACGTCTGAGTGCGGGTGCGTTTTTTATATCGTTGAGCGACCGTCCTAAAATTCGGGGGTTGCTCAACTCGCGCTGAGTGCAAGCGCAGCAGGTCCAAGAGTCGGACTTCCTTGCTTGCACTCTTTCGCAATTCTCACCGCGGTGTTCCGGCTTCGTCTCGGGTTTCGCGCGTGGCTCGCTATGTCAGCGGTACGCGCAGTCAACGCTCCGATTGCGGTATGCGGATATCGTTTATTTTGCAATGCTTATTTTGTTAGTATTCCGCAATCGTTCTCCTTATTATACTTTAATAATTAATATATAATATTAATGTATATCTATAATATTGATTAGTTATAGTCTCGGGCTATAACAATCATTCTTTCAATTATTTCGTATAATGAATCCCAGACTTTAAAAATTCATGATTCAACGCGCTGAGCTTCTTTTTAGCGTAACCAGACACATGATTATTGTCACCAGATACCGCTCGCCTCCTCGCAAAAGTATTGTCCTTCGTAAAGATATTGTCTCTCGCGTGCTCCGTTTCGTTCAACACAAACATACTATTTTTGACGTCATCGTACGTGCAATCTTACGGTAATTTCCTCTCTTCGAAAATCGAGCAATCGACCCTTCTGATCCACAACACGTATCGTTAAATCAGTAATGCCTCGCACGACAATTGGTAGATAAATGATTTGCGCGGATGTTTCCAATATCATATCCCGGTGGTACGCTTGGAGAAAATTCATGTATCGTGTGTACGCGCTTGCTATTGCTATGCACTAGCGGTCACACTGCATTCTATACGAATGATGTTTATGTTAATAATATTTATCGGCACATCATACCATTTCCGCGGCTGCAATACACGATTCGAGAATCCCAACAACGATTCTATGTTGTTGGGCTTATTAAAATTTATTCTGTATGTGCATTTAATTTCACTTTCCAACGTATTATAATTAGCGCGATCACTATTGGATATTTCTCATCATTGTTATTAACAATGTTGCGGGAATCGAATTGTAAAATTGCATGCGTTAGATATTCATTTATACTATGCAATTCGTACGATCCTTTGGGAATCGTAATTTCCTTGTCATCGTTGTTAAAGTAAAATTTATTATTCGAGGAATTCACATTCGGTATTGCATGATAAGTTTCAAAATTCGTTAAAACAAATTCGTAATCATCATCGTTCAAATCTATGGGTTGAAAGTAGCTTACAGTAAGAACGCTACTCTTGTCAGTCAACGTAAGTGTCAGACATCGAATACTGAGTCACAACGGTAGAGTATTAGGCTTTAAATTTAATTGTTTAAAGAAATTGTAGACACAATTGTCCGCAAATACTCTGATTATAATTTTGATAAGACGCGCGATTGTATTCAATTTTTCTCACATTCCGTTCAAAATATTGCACCAATTCCTCGGGCGATTGAAGATTACCAAAACTGTCAAAATATACATCATCTCCCCTCTTTGCGTATGCTACCCAATAAGTACCGGGGCCCTCAACGTCGTCCAAATTGACAATGCAGCTCTCGTTTCGTCGCACGCCGCTTATCGGTAAATTATTGCGCATGAAAACGCCTCTAAAGAAAGGTATGCGCATACGTCTTGCAAGTTGTTCCAATTGTACGTTAGTTGTTACACCCGCAGGCATTTTTAACGTTTTTTTTTCTTAGCAGTCGTTGAGAACCCCCGTCGACGCTTGTATGGAGCGAGATAAAGTCCACGACCTTCCATAGCACGATTGTGACGTTGCATTTCTTCGAATTGGCGTTGCGCGGCCTTGCTATCGTTTACCGCCTTTGCGATTCCCGCTGTTCCACCAGCCAAAGAACTGATTACTCCTAACAATGGTAAAATCGATAAACTACCACCACGCTTCGCAACTGGAAGAATTCGTTTTTTCAACATCTTTTTCTTTTTCGGTGATTTTTTCATCTTCATTCCCGTACCAAATTTCGTTTTTGCCTTCATGGTCGTCCAAACAGCTGTGGCAGCCGCTCTTTCACTAAGAGTCGAATCCCTCGCGGTAATACGTTCCCGCGCCTTCGCAGCTAGTATACGATCCGCAACGTGTCGTTCGCCGAGATCGTTACTTCACGAGTAAGCTATATCGTGCTCGCGACACGCGGCGTTTAATGGATTGATACCTCGATCACCTCTAGCCAATCGTTTTTTTAAACGAGTTCCCGGTCCACAAAACTGATATCCAGGAATATGTAATTCGATAGGAAGCGCGTTTATCGCACGATTCAACAGACCGCTACTTTTTAAAATTCTCGCTGACATTCGTAACAATCTTTTATAAATGGTGCTGGACCGTCGATATGTGTTTGCTGCCACGATAAATTATAATGTCACAAACACGATACCGTCGTACTTCAGAATGACCCTTTATACCCTTTATGTTCGGGAAATTTGTCCCACAGTCGTTCCACGTAGCGGCTAAACTGTCTCAATAAAATAATCTTTGGTATATATTGCAACTGTTTAGAGGTAAGCTCGAGAATATCACTGTCATCCAACAGATGAAAAAACATTTTCAATACTGAGCGGTTTCGTTTCGGTGCACATCTATAAATAGGTCCTCCCATGACTCATTCTCAAAATACGGTTGTACTGCAAGCGACGATAATCAAAGTTATAAATTTTGACAATAGACTAATGCCTGATAAAGAAATACGCAAGCATGGAAACATGTTACCAATTACTATACGCGGTATTATTTGCGATTCTTCGAATTGTGGTAAGACTTAATGTATTAATAAATCTAATTGAAAGTCCGTACGATGTTTGCTTTGAGAACCTGTACGTATACTCAAAATCGCTTCAACAACCGAAATATCAATATTTGGAAAATTTATTGACACCAATAGATGAAATTGGTTATTTCACATTCTCTAATAATAGCGAAGTCGTTCTTCCAAGCGAGACACTTCCGAATTCCATTTTTATCTTTGATGCAATAAACAAAATACGATAAGAGAGTACTTTGCAATGGGTCGACACTTGAGCGTCGACTGTTTTTATCTTTGTCAAACGTATGCCAAGATACCCAAGCATCTTATATGCGACAATGCGAACCTGCTGATTTTATTTAAACAGGATAGTACAAACTTGAAACATGTGTACAATGATCACGTAAATACTGACATGTCATACAACGATTTTCACGCATTGTCAGAAATGTTGGCAACACAAGTATGGATTCGTAGTTATTGATAAAGACAGCTTGCTGACCAATGGACGATATAGAAAAGGATTTATTAAATTTGCGATACCGTAGAGCGGTTAGTCGTTTTCAACACATCAGTCTAACAACGTCAAAATATTCATCATGCTAAACAACAATGATGATGATGAACGTGAAAAGATTGCAAGAGAGATTGCAAAAACGAGCGAATCAATTCGCAAAAAATATCGCGCTTTAAAAACTGATAATATTGAGGAAGACATCGCTTTGGAGAGACATTTTAAGCCAATCACTGAATTTTATGACGCGACTCCGACGACACGAGACAAAGGATATTCGCCTATCAAGACATCCGTAGCCAGGACTCAGCTCAGTCCAAGAGCAGCGTCGAACGACCAAACATCGTACGAAAGTAATTTCCCGACTTCGGTATATCGTTGGTCGTGTGCGTGAACAATATAGAGTGATTACAATCCCAAGCGTACAGTAAAAAACAGTGTGCATAATACGCGATTCAGGGTGATCACACCCCCAGACGGTGTCAAAAAACACACAAATTCGTGTATCGACTCAGGGTATTTATACCCCCAGGCGATGTCGAACACGAACGTCGGAACTATGTCATATGTGGAATTACTTGTTGGCGATAACCGAGGCAATCAAATAGTATTGCTTATCGTCACCTGGCACTCATTGATGCAGAAACGTGCAGATATTGAACGACATGTAAAATCGACTGAAAGTGAACTATTATGGATCTGCAATCTATCTATCTAAATGATTACATTAACTGGATCTAAGATTGTTAAATTAACATTATTTAATAATTCTTTGTATATGCAACCGCAAACATTGGTACATTTATTCGATTTTGAAGACTGTATCGATCATATGCACTTCTGGTTGTGTCAGAATACATATATTGTTAATGAAAAGTTTAAACAATTTGTTAGCCTTTTGCAACGCAACAATATCACTGACGTTTACGATGCTACAAAAGTGATACGTGAGAGTGACGCGTTTGACGGTAAATCACTCGTAAATTGTGAATTGTTAATATGTGCTGTAAATGATGTACTCTACGATGTTTGCAATAAATAAATTACCGTTTTCACTACTGATTTTTATTATTTCTTCGCCTATTCTTTATAAAACGTATGCCACTGTGTATCCCATATATTATATAATAAGTTAATATAAAAAAAATTTAATATACAAAAATTTATTTTCTCGCGTGCGCCTTTAGTCTCCTTCTTAACGCGCTCCTGCTATCTTTTTCCCTCCTTTTTTGTCTCTCATACTCTTCCTACTGCCATGTTGTATTGTGCTCTCCTTTTCTTACCACGTGCGCTCTCTTCGTCCTATGCTATGTACAATGTATATAGCGCTCTCCTTATCCTATCCTATACCACACGTCTATCGCGCTGTCTCTCTCTATCGCGTTGCGAACGTCTATCGCGCCGTCTCTATTCCTCTTTCTACTCGCGGACCCATCGGTTACGCCGCGGACCTCTCTCCTCTCTTCGCAAACCTCTCGTCTACCGACCGCACCGCGGACCTTTCTTCCCTCTCCCCTGTCCCCTCGCCTACCAGCTGCGTCGCGGACCTCTCTTTCCTTTCCACTGTCCTCTCGTCTACCGGCTGCGTCGCGGACCTCTTCCCCTCTCCGCAAACCCCTCGTCTACCGGCTGCGCCGCGGATCTGCGTGACGTCATCCCCTCGCGCCCGCGGTTCCTCTCTTGCCCCATACCCCCCTCGAGCTCCTGGGTTAGAATCCCTCTTATATCACTACTCGCAATAATTATCAAAATATTAATTAAAAAAGATCGGCGAATGAGCGCACGTTTCGCGCAGCTAGACCATGGCCGTACGTTCTAGGCGTGCTGGCGGCAAGTGTCACGCGGGTCGCGTAGCAACGAAATGTATGGCCGCGCGAAGAGAGCCAGCCTATGCACGAGCAACGAGCGAGCAGAAGTAGCGCGTGACGTTGGAGCCGCGCATCGATTGATAATTATCTTTGATAATTGTCTCAATGATTTGACAAAAAACTGCATCAAGGAGCACTATTAGGGATAAGTTAAATAATTATTTTTCTGTTAGGTAATTAATCAGTTGACAGTTATCGTTGTTCACAAATAATTGATAATTTAAGCAATTTTTTATAAGCACTTGAAAAATTTGTCGTACGATAAATGTAATATCACTCGTTAAAGAAATATTTTATTTGTCATAAATTTCATTGAATATGTCGATGTTGCTAACAGATAGGGAATTTCTTGGAATTCTCAGACAAATGTTTAAAGTTAAAAATATTGCATTCCAAAAATAATGAGTAAAATATGTAAAATTATAAAAAATGAAAAGTTATAAAATTATAAAATAGTAAGTATTAGAAAAAAATGGTAAGCAGGTAACGATTAGTTTTCGAAAATATTTACGAAATAATAAGAAATAAATAAAAATACCATTCATTATGAAGGCGCTATCGTTTCCTCACTACCTTGCGGTAGATAGCACAGTGCGTTTTTTTTATAGTGGTTTCCCCTGTAGGCCTAATCCACTCTCATTTTTAATGCAATAGTTGTTCGAAATGCCTTCCTCGTTGTTGAAGACATATTTCGATCCTCCAAATAACACTGCGCGTCGCACGATGCGCCATTTCCGGCGTGATGGTATTGAAGGCCGCTAAAATTACATCACGTACTTCATCTTCTGTACCATCACGCCGGTGCTCTGTCAGACTCTTAATGTACTCATAAAAAAAATCAAATACATTAAGGTCTGGTGACCGTGCGGGCCAAATGATAGGGCCCCCTCGACCTATCCATCTTTTAGGAAATCGCGCGTTTAATAATTGTCGCACTCGTCGGGAAAAGTGCGCAGGAGCTCCATTATGCTGAAAAATCATCTCAGCCCGTACGCCGAGAGGGAGGACGTCATGAAGAAGTAGTGGCAGCTGGTTTTCCAATAAGTCCACGTACACTTCCCCATTGAGACGCAGCGGAAGAAAGTATGAGCCAATCTGAAAATTGCCGATGAAAACATTTAACATGGGTCACGGGAAAAAATCTTGAACGCACTCTTGATTGCTTACCACTTTATTCGCGATTATTCCTGCCCACACATTTATCGCAATGTTGGAAGGCGCCCTGACGAACAACGTGCGGATTTTCTTCGTCCCAAAAAACAAAATTCCGAGAGTTAAACACGCCGTTCGGTGTGAAGGTAGCCTCGTCCGTCCATAAAATTTGATCAGGGAATGATGCATTCCGCCGACCTGCGAGAAAACCTGCGTGTGTATAAATCGTTAATATACGCTAAAAATATCACAAATGTCGAATAAAAATAATTAAAATATACCTTCACAAAAATATATGCGTGGTACTGCATCTCCCGAAAGAAGCTCCTGTACTCTTTGGAAATGATACGGGTGCAACGCATTTCGTTGTAAAGTACGATGCACCGCGCATCGCGAGTACCCAAGCGTACGAGCTGCATGATGGACACTATTTCCTGGATCTTCTTCAAATAAGTCCAAAATTCTTTCTTTATCATTAGCATGAAGATGCGGATGTGGACCACCAGTATGACGTGGCAAAAGATATCCTGTCTCTATTGCACGTTGCACACATCTTAAAATTGTGTCCTTCTACGGATATCGATCTCGTCCGGGAAATCGATCCGCATAAATACGTGCCGCTTCACGGGCATTTTCTTTGGCCATCCCGTAACAAATAATCATATCCGTATATTCTCGCACCGTAAAACTCATTGTAATAATCGTAGACACGCGTGTTTCACTTTCACGAAGCGACGACAAGTCGTTAGAATCTGAAAAAACAAAAGCATGCATTATTTGATTACGTTTTGTTTTTATATTTTACGCACACACTCAGACATACACACATCGCGTGTAGCAATCAGCTGATCGCAGCGTCCGACAGCCGGCGATCCGGAACAACTTTTGGTCATTAAAGTAATGTTATGTTATAAGATAAAATAGTTAGCGACTCATGCAGCAGTAATCACCCGTCGGACGGTCAGCTGCGCCCGCGCTCGCGATGCGCCGCGCCGCTCCTGTCTGTTTTCTGTACTCGACGCGTGATTTGCTAACTATTTTTGCTTATAACTCAAAAATTATGTTTCAAATCAAATTTTGGTAAAGAAAAAATTGTTTTAAAATTGTGTTAGGAATACGTCATTTTATGGACGGAAGGTTGTTCTGGAACACCCTGTATATAAAATAATGTTAAGAAATTACGCGTCAAGAATACACCGCAACTGGAGCAATAATCGAGCAAGTCGTTGACGCAGCGTGCCACGTCCAAGGCCGTACACGAACGCGAGATCAAAAAACGATCGCGGAGACATATCGGAAAGATATCTCTGAAGGGAGTATCCCGTTTGGACACGGAACGATTGAACACCAAATGATTGGACACCGCACGATTGGACATCTCGCTTCGCATGTACATTGCAAGACAAAGCAAAGTTTACATGAGTTTGCAACTTTCCACGTGAAGCGAGGTGGACGGGATGAGTGCGGGAGGGGGAGGGCCGGAGGCCTCTTTGCATCACCCTGTGTGTGTGTGCGTGTGCGTGTGTGTGGTCAATATTTACGTGGTCAATCGGGACCTTAGTCAATCGCAACACGGTCAAATACGACGCGTGGTCAATCGCAACGTGGTCAAATGCAACGCGTGGTCAATCGTAACGTGGTCAAATGCAACGTGGTCAAATGACTTCCATTCCCTTTTGGCTCTCATTTACATGGTTTTCCGTCCTTCTCTCTCCTATAATTCTACATTCCTCTTCCTTCCACATCGTCTCTCTTCCTTTTCTTCACCCCCCCTCTGTCTCTCTCTCTCTCTCTCTTTCTCTCCCCTTCCCTTTCTCTCTCTGTCTTTCTCCTTTCTTCTTCAACTTCCCTCTCACCTTTCCCTTTTTCTCCCAATACCACCTTACCGCCTCCTGCCAGCTTCCACATCCTTTCTTCCAATCCCTGCATCTTTCCCATAAGGCCTAATCTACAATGTGCTCTTTGTTTCCCGTTTTTTAGAAATTAATCCAATCCTTTTCGATTATTCTTTTTAAAATCAACTGCAATTGGTTAATTTCTAAAGAAACATGAAGCAAAGAGCACATTGTAGATTAGGCTTAAATGTTCCCATGTTTCCGTTTCTCCTCCGCACAATCTGCATCCCTTCGTCTCCCCCTCCTCCCAATATTTTCTCTTCTCCACCTCGTTTCCCAATCTAAATCTTGCTTTCCTCTTCTATCTACTCTTCCCCCACCCTTTTTTCAAATATTCGGGAACCCCTTCCCCTTTAACCTCTTTATACCAACTATTGTATCTTGACTCTCTTATTCCTTCCCATCTTTCTTTCCTCTGTCTTTCTTTGTCCTTTCCGTCCAGTTCTCCCAGCCACCAGTCCCCTTCCTCTTGCTTCTTTTCCATCTCCATCTTCACTCCAACCCTCTCAAAGAAACCTTTCTTTTCCCCTTCCCATCCCAATCCTACCCTTCCCTTTCTTGCTCTTTTCTTCATCTTCTCCCAGCAGCTTCTCGCCAACTGACTTCCTTTCCCTTCTCTCAATCTCTCCTCAAAACCCCATGCTCTTCTTCCTGCTCTATTACACAGTTTCTCCCTATGCAACTCCTCCTTTACCAAGTACCATGGCGTCCTTTCCACTCTAAGCAACCACTTCAAGTACTTTTCCTTCAATCCTTCTAGAAGTCCTCTTTTTTTCCACCCCTATAATTCTACTCCATAACCCATCACTGTCTATACCAACCTGTCAAACAACCACAGTCTCTTTCCCCAGTCTTTTCCAAACCTTCTTTTCCCAATCCCCCATACTTGTCCCATGAGTGCCGCTGCCTTTCTCCCCCTGTTTCTTATCTGCGCTTCCTTCCTCTATTCTTTTGAAGTAAGTAACCCAAATAACTAAATTCCTTTATCTCCTCAATCCTTTTCCCCTTCCAACATCACTCCTTTTTTTACCTCCCTTCCTAAATCTTAAAATCTTGGTTTTTCCCGGATTCAGCTCCATCCTTTTCATCTCCAAATATTCTTCCAATCTACTTATCATACTCCTCATTTCGTCCTCACCTTTAGCTAATAGCACCATATCGTCCATCTAGGCCAAGGTATACACTCTTCCTTCACCCAACTTTACGCTACCCTATTTCACCCTTCCCATATATTCTTCAAGATCTGCTAGAAGTATATTAAATAACAGTGGGCTGAAAGGGCACCCCTGCCTCTTCCCTAGCTGTCTAAAAACTATCCCCTACATTCTCTCCTACCCTGACCCTACTCTTTGTCTCCCTCAATACCCTTCTCGTAATTTCTTCCCTAATCCCACGCTCTCTCACCAATCAAAACCTCCCTGTCCACCGAATCAAAGGCCGCTTTTAAATCCTCGAACATAGCCACCAACTTCCCTCCTCTCCAATCTATCTGCCTGCCTATCAAATAATTAATCGTATAGATATTATCGATGGTCCCCATCCCCTTCCTGAATCCCGTCTGATTGTGATATCAGTCCCTTCTCTTCTATATTCTCTCTCAATCTTTTCGCCAAAACCGTAACATGTACCTTATATAAGGTTGGTAAAATCGTAATACCCCTATAATCATCTGTCCTCTCTCCCTCCCCCCTTTTAACTATTGGAACAATAATACCCTCTTTCCATTCTTCCAGCCATACCTCTCCATATTTTATTATAAAACCCAAAAACCCAATTTTCAAGCTCCGCCTCCCCATACTTCCAAACTTCCCGCGGTATTCCATCTATCTTACTCGCTTTCCCATCCTTTAGCCTTCCCAAGGTCCTCCTTATTTCTTCTCTAAGTATCTCTTCCCCCCTTTTTCTTGACTCTTCATTACTTCCCATTCCTTTTACCACCCTACCTTCTACCCCTCCTCCAGTAATCTCATAAAATGTCCCCTTCACTCCTTTATCCCTATATTGTCGTTGATTCTTCTCCCTTTTCTCTCCCTATTTACAATTTCCCACACCTCACTCTCTATACTCGCCTCCTTAACCTTCCTCTCCCATCTCTCATTCTCTTCCCTCATCTTCTTTTCGCATAATTTTTTCCTTTCCCTATACTCCTCCTCTCCTTCTCCACATCCTTAACTTCCTTCTCACCTGCCTTTTTTCCTCCATACATTCTTCATCCCTTCATCCTACTTTTCTTTCTTTTCCTATCTCTCTTCTTTCCTCCATCTCTTTCAACGCTGCCTTTATCCTACCTTCCAACTCCTTCCATCCATCCGTTGTACCATTCTTTTCCTCTAACTCTCCCAGTCTCTCTTGAAATTCCTTCCTCCCTTCTGTATCCCATACCTCTTTCAAATCTTTCTTTCCTATCTTCCTACTTTCTACCCTCCTGTTTCCTACCCAGTCTCCTTATATCCTCGTTCACTATCACGTAGTCAATCGTTGTATTCCCCTTCCCGCCTGTGAATGTATACTCCCCTTTTTCGTCTCCTTTTATATACCCATTGCATATGACCCAGCCATTCTCTTCCACCCATTTCACCAGCTCCCTCATCGTTGATAACATTATCTTTAAGCTTCCTTTCCCTTATTCCTCCCTCCTCTCCTTCACAACCTTCATCTTCCCTCCCCGTTCTAGCATTGAGGTCCCCCCCGATGATTATCCTAGGATTTACTTCCCTCTTATCCACCCATCTTTCCGTACTCTTTGCTATCATTTCCACCCTTCTATTCGCGTAAATGCCTATTATTCTCCAACTTTCTCCCTTTAGCTTCACCTCTTCGACTACTATTCGCTCCTCCTCAGAAACAATTTGCTTCCCTTTCTCTATCAACTTCCCTCTGCACCCCATTAACATCCTCCGCTCGCCCTTTTTCCCTGCCTTTTCGCCGGTTGCACACCCCATTTATACCCCTTTGGCAATTTTCCTTTAACCCTTTTCCAATCCTTTTCTTCTAACCGAGTTTCCATTAACACCATCACATCCTATCTGGGAAGACCCAGACCTTCCCAGAATTCTCTATCTTTATTGCTTAGCCCTGCCACATTCCAAAAGACTACTTTCCATACTCCTCTCTTATCTTGTATCACTTGGTTTAATCTTTCTCCTCTTTCCTTCCTATTCCGCCGTACCGAATTGTTACCTCTTTCCTCACTTCCTAGCTTTCCCCCATGTCCTCCTCTCTAATTTTTCCGCTCTCATCTACCAACACTCCTTTTTCTTCGTCTCATCTCCACCATTTATTCTTTATTTTTATCACTCCATAACCTAACCAAACCGTTTTGCCTCTTCCCATCTCCCTCCTCGCGATCCTCTCTAGTTCCACCTTATCTTCCTCTCCTTCCATGTCCAATCCTCCAGAATTATTTCCTTTCTAGCACCTCCCTCCTCTGTTCTGCGCTTTTCAGTCTAACCCATACCATTTCCCTCCCTTTCTCTACCCCCACTCTCAGTTTCATGACCTCCTTAATATCCATTTTTACCTCTATGCACCTTAACACTTCATCAACCGCCTCTCTCCTTTTCCCCTCCTTTACTTCCACATCTTTAATTATTATATTTTTCCTTCTCTTCTCTTTCCCTCCTTTCCAATCCCCTCTCCACCTCTCTCACCCTCTTTTCTACATCTCCTATATCCTTGTCACTCTTTTTCCCTTCCCTCCTTCCCTTCTCTTCTAGATCCTGCATCCTTTTCTCTAAATTCCTTATACTCTCCTTTAACTTCTCCTTATCTTTCTTTCATCTTAACTTCTGCTCTCTTAAATCCTTTCTATGTCCTCTTTTACCTCCTTGCTCTGTTCTTTAATTCCCTTATTTATTCCCTCTATCATCTGTTTTATCTCCTCTTTCTAGCCCTCCATTATCTTCTCCACATCTCCCTTTCCCCCATTCGTATCCTCCACAACCTTTTCCTTCCCCACTCCCACGTCCTCTAACTTCTATATTTTAACCTTATCCAGTGATCTTGGCGTTTTTTTACATCTGTTAACAATGTCTCACTCTTCTTCTCTTCCCCCTAACTCCCTTCCACTGCCATTCTTTTCGTGAATACTTCCTCTATGTTTCCCACGCTTGCACACCTGTCTCTTCCTAACCTACTTTCTTTATCGCGTTCTTCATCCATTGTGCTGCCTCTACACTCCCTCTCCTTTGCCTATCTCGCAGTTACCTATCTATCTGTTCTCAACTCCTTGCCCGCGCGCCTGCTTATACGTTTTCCTTTCTATACTCTCACTCTCTCACGCCTGTCAACGTACTCAACCCACTTCTTTATCTCTCTCTTTCTCTTCCACCCTTTCACGAAACTTCACCCCTTCACTCTCACGCACCTCCTCGTCCGTACACTCACTCAAGCACCCTTTCAAACACTTATTCCTCCTCCTTTCACCTTCTAAAAATGCAACCTCACTCTACACGTGTCTGCTTTCGCCGACACCGGAAACGGAAATCCCGGTTTGAAAGTAATTTTAATTCATTAAGGAGATTATTATGATACTAAACACGACATAAATCGGATAATATTTATTAGAAGGATAATTGTAATTATGACTATTGATTAATTAAAAATTATCCGATTTATGTCGTTTTTAGTGTCATTTTAATTACAAAAATCTCAGTAATTCATTAAAATTATTTTCAAACGGATAAAATGCGAAATCTTCTATTCCCTCAGTTCTTCCGATTTCTTCTCCTAATCATTATTGACATATACCTCTACCACCTTCGGATGTATGTCATTTGGACGCAATGTTTATTGGCCAGTTGAAAAAGTGAGACCTTTCGATTGGTCAATCGTGTTACCTTAGGCACAGGTCGACATGAGTGATTGTGTCTAATTGCACTGTGTTCAAATAAACTTCTTCCATCATCCTCCATTACTCTTTTCCTAAGCACACTTTTACGTTAAGAGTTTCTTTCAATTTTTCTTTTCCTTTATCCTTTTCCACCTTCACTCTCAATACCATCCCACTTATCGCTTTTTCTTTCTTATTTTTCCTCCATTGCCACTTTCACCTTATATATATTATAGTAACCTCTCCCTTACCTTCTCTCATTCTTTTTTATGTATCTATGTTTTACTTATAACTAGTTATTTTATTATTCTGTTATATTTAATTATATATATTTAGTATACTAAATTATTATTATATTTATTATTTTATTATAATTAGTTACTCTTCTATTTACAGAGCACACAACTTGCTTGGTCAATTTATAGCGCATCATGGATTGGTAAATCACAAAAAATAAAGAATAATATTTTCATGATGCTTCAAAGAAGCCAGAAACCACTTTTGATATCTATGAATGGTTTATTACCCAGTCTCACTTTGGAATATTATGCAAGTGTGAGAAACATGTTTATTAGTAAAAATGCTATTTTTATTTTTAATGTATAACATTTCCAAAAATTTTTGCTATATTTGCAGTTTATAACATCGGTTTTATCATATTTTATGACAATGAGAGCAGCAATCATCAAATAAGCAATAACAGATATGGCTAACTTATATCATAATTACAAGAAGTTATATTGATTGCAACTGGTATCTATATATATATATATATATATAAAGCTGAAAATATAAAAAATATTAATATAAAAACAAAAATGTCTATTTATATTTTAACAATAACTATAACTGTAAAAAATTGTATTTATATAACTTCTTATGAAATATATTGCGCATTAAGTAACATTATTTAGATTGTTTATAGTATGTATACCTTATAACATGTATATCTCTGTTTATAATATGTATACAGTAGGTGTATAAGGCGGATTTTAACCAGGTCTTCGAGAGGAGTGCAGGGTCAAAGGGAATAAACTCGGGCGCGCGGGAATGACGTCATGTGGATCCGCGGCGTAGTCGTTAGGCGAGGGATCTGTGGACAAGGAGGCAGGGCAGCCGCGGCGCAATCGAGAAGTCCGCGAGTAGGAAGAGGGGGTAGACAGAGACGGCGCGATAGACGCTTTAATGGTGCTGGACGGAGGAGAGTGCGTGTGGTGGAAAAAGTAGGGTTCTCTATGCGTTTTTATAAAGTAGGACAAGGAGAGCATGATGTGATGGGAAAAGGAGAGCGCTATATGCGTAGAAGACTAAAAGAGCGTGTGGTGAGAAAAGGAGACTACAAAGAAGATATAGGTGCGAGAGAGATCGCAATATGGCGAGGCGGTAAGAAGATATGCGAGAAAAAGAGAGTTGGTGAGAGAGTGAAGAAGAAAGAAAATAACGCAGGTAGAGAAAGAAGAGTACAAAGAAGAAAAAAGCACAAAACAATATTACATTTATTTAATATTAATATAAATTTAATATTTCGAATAAATAAGGCTCCTAATATTTACAAACAAGTAACTATCAACCTGGCGAATAAGAGCCATACGCAGATGTTAATGCGTAAATTTCTTTAGAAATTAATTCTTTCCACTAAAATTGAGACGTGCATAGGGCATATATTTTACTTGGTGTATTTTACCAAGAAATAGATTCTCATTTTTGAGAATTCTATAACCCCCTCTTTACCCCCCTAAAGAGATGTAGGCGAGAAAAAATATTGGGGCGAAGTCGCTGAATCGGGAATCGAACCTGATCAGGCAGGTACTTGAATTTTTATTCACAACACCCGATATGCCAAAAAAGGAAAACGATAATGGGTATTATTGACAGAATATTTTTTCTATCTTATCCATCTTTTCACAATAAAAATATATTTTTAGCTATAAAGATTCTTTTGGATAACAATTATCCATTAGAATTTATATTCAACACTATTTCTAATAGACTGAAAGCTCTAATTATGAATAACCAAATTCTTAGAAAATGTAATAAAACAAGATTAACAATACATTTTACTTCACAATACCAACATTCCTGGAATAGCCGAACAATTTATGAATATAGTTAGGAATATTAATATCACATTGTCGTATTATAACATTCATAAACTAAATAATTTTATCAAAGTACACAGAGATGTACCTTGTACCTCCATCCTCACAATTGAATTTAGTATATAAAATTAACTTTAAAAATTGCACAGCTTCATACGTAGGACAAACGGGAGAGAAAATTAAAAACAAGAATTGCGGAACATAACTCTAACATATTAAATAATAAAAATAATTCAGTTATTAATACCCATAGATTAGAGTATGATCATGAGTTTGATTGAGAAGATGTAAAAATTTTAGATAGAGAAAATTTTTATAACAAAAGATTGATCTCAGAGATGATATACATAAAAAGACAAATAAACAACATAAATTTGCAAACGGACACAGAATGTTTAAATTCTAGATATCTAAACATTATAGACAAATTGCCGAAAATCTAAGTAACCGGAATGACTTTGTTATTATTCATGATTCCAAAGATATAACGTCGATTCTTTTAGCATCATCATACGATCAGTCCATTGTTAAACATCTTTATAGTTAAGAAAATCTTGGAACAATTATGTAAGTTATAATTTAACACAGTGTCTCTTCTAGAAATCTTTTTCTGTTATTAACTAATACAATAAAATTGTGAGTTGATTTTTAATTATTTTAATACGGGTTTCCAACTTATTATTTTATTTTAGAATTTGATAAGTCAACCTATGTGTCACTTCTTGGCCTACTAACCAAAGAAAGAACACATCAACTCAGTCAAGCGAACTGGCAGGGACCATCCGGAGGATGCGGGCAAAAAACCACTTCTGATCCGGATGGCATCCCTGGGCGGGTCTGGGCCTTGGTCCGACGGAGCCTCTCCGAGAGGCTCAGGCGCCTTTACAACAGGTGCTTGTGGGAGGGATATTTCCCCCCGGCATGGAAGATCGACAACCTCATCCCTAAGGAGGACACCGGGCACCCCGTCAGCGTATAGGTCGATATGCCTGCTAGACAAGGTCGGCCAACTGTTTGAGCGAGTGATCGCGGGCTAACTTATCCGGCACCTGTCCGGAGGGGCGAATGATCTCTACGAAAACCAGTATGGATTCCGTGAGCGCAAATCGACCATAGAAACTGTCCTCAAGGTTAAGGTCCTCACGGATAAAATAGTGGAGGACGGCAGGGTGGCGTTGGTTAGCCCTCGTGTGGCACAATGCGGTACTGGCCAGCAGAAAGAATCCGCAGGCCCTTCGGGGCATGCAGAAAAGGCTGGCCATACGGGGGTATCAGACCGTCGCCTTTGAGGCGGCGTGCCTGGTGACCGGGGTCATGCCCTGGGTCTTCGCGGCGGGCGCATATGCCGAAATGTATCGGATACGCCGGGAGGACCCGGACCGGGATATATCCGGACCCCTGCGACCAAGGATTGTAGCGAGGCTCAGGCTCCAGGCTTGGCGGCGCAAACTCTTAGAGTGGGAAGAGGACCTGTCCAATATTAGGACAGGCCTACACGCCGTCGAGGCTATCCACCCAGTCTTCATTGACTGGGTGGACCGACGACACGGCGCCCTCGATTTCAGGACGGTGCAGGTGCTCACCGGGCATGGTTGCTTCGGGGAGTACCTGCACCGAATAGGTAGGGAGCAGTCGATCGCGTGTCACCATTGTGGCGCCCCTGAGCACACCCTGGCCGAGTGCCAGGCATGGGAAGATCAACGCCGTGTCCTCTGTGACGCCATAGGGGAAGAGGTCTCCCTGGTCGCCATAGTGCAAGCCATAGTGCAAGCCAGTGGAAGGCGGCCGCTTTCTTCTGCGGGCACGTCATATCCCGGAAAGAGGCGGCCGAAAGAGAAAGGGAGGCGGACCTGAGTGCCCCTCCCTCTAGGAGACAGAGGAGAGGTGCGAGGAGACGCGCGTACGACGCGCTTCTCTTCTAACCTCTCTGTGTCCCTTCTCCAGGGTCGCGGGGGCGCAGGTGCGGAGGACACTTGCGCCCCATTGCACCGCGACCCAGAGTAGAGGCGTTGCGTGGTCTCGCAATGTCGCCATCGGTGCGGCACTGGGCGTCTTCGGACGCTTAGTACCGCCCGCGCGGAAGTGAGTCCCCCCTCCTCCAACCCTTAACAGGGTTGAAGGACGGGGGACTCGGGGGGACGAGTGCCGGTCGAATGCGGAGGCGACCCCGGAGCTCGTCCATAACCGGAGCATGGACCACCATCTGGTTTTAGTGGGACCATAAATAATTGGTCGGGTGAGTCCCACATACCTTCTGGGAGTCCCCACTCCCAGAGGGATGCGTAAAGCACTTCCAAATGTAAAAAAAAAGGGTGGCGTTGACTACATTACTGGATATAGTGAATGCCCTCAGCACCCTGCCGTGGGATAGAATCAGAGACATCATGTTTGGCATCCCCGCTTACCTCGTAGAAACTGTAAAGTCGTACTTCCGGGATTACAGGACGCTGCGGTTCAGCATAAAGGCTGAACCGCAGTAACGGGATGTCCACTGCGGGGTTCCACAAGGATCGGTACTCGGCCCCCTATTGTGAAACCTCGCATGCAACAGGGTGCTCTGCAGTGATCTCCACGGCTGCCTTACAGTCTGCTACGCAGACGACACGCTATTGGTAGTCGGGGAGAGAGACTGGGATGATACGATCAGGTTGGTGAACATAGCGCTGGCATGCCTCGTTCGCTCCATCCGCCGACTGAGGCCAAAGGACCCCGCATAAAACCAAGGCCCTTTTCTTCAAGGATCCTCGGTAGCGGGTGCCGGACGGCCTGCGGATGGTGATGGATAGAACGCTCGTCCCAATGGGGGCCCAGCTCAAATATGTGGGCCTTCACCTCGATGGCAATTGGAGATTCGACGGTCATTTCGGCCGTCTCGTCCCTAGGGCTGAAAGATTCGCATCGGCCCTGAACTATTTGCTTCTCAACTTTGAGGGCCCTGATGGCAAAATCCGCCGCATATACGCGGACATTGTTCATTCAGTACTAATGTACGGGGCCCCAGTATAGGCTGCAGTGGTGAGATCCCGTCGCATACAGGCACTGTTGCGGCGAGTACAAAGAAAAATTACCACCCGAGTAACAAAGGCATACAGGACGGTGTCCCATGTGGTGGCGACTACCCTGACGGGCATTTTCCCCCTCCCCTCCCCCGTGGACCTGCTCACGGTCTCCTAAAGAGATTTATGAGGGAATGCGGAGGGTCCGCGAAAGGGAGGAATTATCTTCCAGGATTAGGAAGGCCATCCAGCTCTAACCCCGGCAGTCCATGGTGGAAAAATGGGCGTCTTGGCTTGCCGAGGACTCCACACCGGGAAGGAGGATTGTCGAGGCCATCGGGTCCTGTCTGCCACAGTGGCTAGACAGGGCTAGGGACGAGACGACCTTCCGCCTGACACAGGTGATGACCAGGCATGGATGCTTCGGGTCATACTTGTGTTGCATAAGGGGGGAGGTCGATGAGACATGTCACCATTGTGATGGCGACCGGAATAACGCGCAGCACACTTTCGAGAAGTGCCCGGCGTGGGCTGAAGAGCGCTGTGTGCTGTTCAACAGTGTAGAGAGAAACCTCATTCTCCGCGCCTTCATCCCCAAAATGTTGAAGGACAGAGAAAAATAGAAGGCGGTCGCCTTCTTTTGCAAATCGGTCATGAAAAGCCAAGAGGCCGGCAAGCCGAGGCGCTCCCTCCACGAGGCGCGGGGGATGATGAATAACATCGGTGGGGGGGGGGGCGGCTGCGGAGGGAGCTGGGGGACGAATTAAAGCTCGCACCTCTACTTCTCTCCGCAGGCCCCGCCAGCCTTTCCTCTCCGATACAGTCCATCCAGTGGACGAGAAGGGGAAAATGCGCGCTGCTGCACGCATCGTCCAAGCTCCCGAGAACGGGGGCAGTCCGCCAACCGGCGGACACGAGGGACGGCAATGCCCGAGTGGGGGCTCAGGCCTATTCCTCTGAACCCTGAATCATAACGGGGTAATGACGGAGAGGTGGTGGTCCCTTTTTCGCCCAGGATGACGCTCTCTCTATTAAAGAGAGCACCGAACTCCCCTATAACAAAATAAGGAGTTCGGAGAGAAGAAAAAGACACCGGGGGCCAGAAGTAATGCAACTGTAAAATCATGGGGGCTCTTATACAAAATGTGTCCGGGAAGGCTACCGCAGAGGTTTTAGGCCCAGTTTCACCAATTTGAGTTTAAACAAAGTTTAGCTGAACTGCCGTTAAATTTAACGCCATAATTAAACCAGGTTAAACTCGTGTTGCGTTCCACAACTCATTTTTAACGAGACGTTACCTAAACCTATAATCTATTCGAAACTCTGCAGCATAGAATATGATTGGTCAATTTCCAATATGAGGGAAGAGATCGAAGAGACGAAGAGACAAAAATTCGTATTATTATTGCACGTAATAGTAAGGTTATGTGTAAATAGAGAGTGTGAAATTGAGAAGTGTGAATATTTTATTATTAAATTTTGTTATTATTAAGAAATGTTTGAAATTAAAAAAAGAGATAGACTCCCAAATTTTTCCAATCTTGAAAAGATTAAACTAATTGAACTAATAGAAAAATATAAGAACATAATTGAAAATAAAAAAACGGATAATATTAATTTGAAATAAAAAGAAAAATGTTGGATAAATATATCAAAAGAGTACAACAGTAGTTGTAGCTCAGTACATAAAGACGTAGCTTCCTTAAAAAGCTGTTGGGATAATTTAATAAAGAAAACACGAAAACATTATGCTGAAATTCGCAAAAAAGTTTTCAAAATAGGTAAGAAGTATTATATATAACATTAATTTTGGTTCTTAAATTTATGTTAAAATATATACATGGATTGTTGTACACATGTCATATAAATTTAATAATTTGTATATAGGTGGTGGAACAATAAACGTAAGTGATGATCCCATTGCTGAAAGGGTTAAAAGTATCATTCAGCCATCAATAGAGGGTTTAACAAATAACTTTGATAGCGATAACATTACAGGTATACTATAGAATAATTTGATATATTTCTTGTAACATTTCAAATTAATAACATGTCATTTTCTTAGTAATGAAAAAAATAATGTGTATTATCCAATTATATGAATAAAAATTACACCTTTTTAAGCAATATCTAATAAAAAATAACATTGATTTTTTGTTAGTATTAATTTATATATGTAATTAATGTATTTGATATTGTACAGGTATCGCAGAAACAAATACATCACAATGCAATGGAGAATCGGAAGATGAAAACAGTTATCAATATGAGTACATACATCTTGTTTAAAATTATTTAGTATATACAGGGTGGACCATTTTAATCCATCCAGTCGAATATCTCGAAAACCAAGCCCGGGAGAGAAAAATGACAAAAGTTGTATGGTTTCGAAGGGGCCATAAGATGGTACCATTGGTTTGACCTTGAAAAGTCATTTGAAGGTCACGTGAAGGTCACTTTAAGTTTTTTAAATGGAACACCCTATATATTTTTACATATTCTTGTAGCTCATCTCGAGAGCTTTCCAAAACACTTATGACAAAGTATTTTTCATTAAGTATTTTTTGAGTTATAAGGCTTCAAAGTTGCAGTATTTTGACATAAAATACAAGATATCTCGTAAAATATTCATTTTTTTATCTTACTCTAATACTTTTATGCACAAAATAATGAGACGAATCAATTGGTGTAAAGAAAACACATAATTATGTTAAAGTAAAAATGTGTAACTGTTAGTTGCAAATTCAGATTTTTACTTTAACATAATTATGTCTTTTCATTACACCAATTGATTTGTCTCATTATTCTGTGCATAAAAGTATTAGAGTAAGATAAAAAAATGAATATTTTACGAGATATCTTGTATTTTATGTCAAAATACTGCAACTTTGAAGCCTTATAACTCAAAAAATACTTAATGAAAAATACTTTGTCATAAGTGTTTTGGAAAGCTCTCGAGATGAGAGCTACAAGAATATGTAAAAATATATAGGGTGTTCCATTTAAAAAACTTAAAGTGACCTTCACGTGACCTTCAAATGACTTTTCAAGGTCAAACCAATGGTACCATCTTATGGCCCCTTCGAAACCATACAACTTTTGTCATTTTTCTCTCCCGGGCTTGGTTTTCGAGATATTCGACTGGATGGATTAAAATGGTCCCTGTATATATATTTGTAAAATAAATATTTTATCATACTTGATATCTCTTAGCACTTTACATATGTTTACTTCATCTTGTACGTGGCTTCATTATATCATGGCTTTGCATATGCAAAATATGCAATAAGTAGGAACAAAATATGTTACAATATTTTTTGAGAAATATGTATATATAATACATATCTAATGTCATACACTTTTCTTATTTTTTCTGTATGTAATATAAATGAAAATAAATTGTCTATTAGAAATACAATTAGATATTGAATATAAAATTATGCTTTTTTTGTATTTTATACCATAATGAATGAAATTTTAAAACGTATTTTTATAATAGCATTCAATATATATATTATATAAATACATATATTTATTATTATTGTAAATATACGTATTCATAACTTTTTTCACACACATTATGGTATAAAATACAAAATAGAGGTAATTATATACTCAATATCTAATATGTATTATAAATAATAAACAATTTATTTGCAAACATGATAAGATATACTCGGCAATGAGAGCCCATGCGCGGATGTTGATGCGTAAAGAAACTGCGTAAAGAAACTGCGTAAAGAAACTGCGTAAAGAAACTACGTAAAGAAATTAATTCTTTTTACGAAAGAATTTCTTTTTTTTTTTTTTTTAATTAGTGCACAGAGCACATATTTAGATTCTCATTTTTGAGACCTCTAAAAAACCTCTCTATACCCCCCTAAAGAGATGTAGACGAGAAAAAATATCGGGGCGAAGTCGCTGAATCGGGAATTGAACCCGAGTCTTTCGCTTGCCGGGCGACTGCTCTTACCACTGAGCTATTCAGCCCCACACCGATACTTCTCTCGTCTATTTGTTTATAAACCTATTGATAGATAAACCAAAGAACGCGATTTTTCAGCCCCGCGTGAATTTAATAATTTGAAAATATATAAGGTTCCAATATTTACGTTTCTTTACGCATCAACATCCGCGCATGGGCTCTCATTGCCAAGTATATCTTATCATGTTTGTAAATATTAGAGCCTTATATATTTTCAAATTATTAAATTCACGCGGGGCTGAAAAATCGCGTTCTTCGGTTTATCTATCAATAGGTTTATAAACAAATAGACGAGAGAAGTATCGGTGTGGGGCTGAATAGCTCCAGTGGTAAGAGCAGTCGCCCGGCAAGCGAAAGACTCAGGTTCAATTCCCGATTCAGCGACTTCGCCCCGATATTTTTTCTCGTCTACATCTCCTTAGGGGGGTATAGAGGGGTTTTTAGAAGTCTCAAAAATGAGAATCTAAATATGTGCTCTGTGCACTAATTAAAAATTCTTTCGTGAAAAGAATTAATTTCTTTACGCAGTTTCTTTACGCATCAACATCCGCGCATAGGCTCTCATTGCCGAGTATATCTTATCATGTTTGTAAATATTGGAGCCTTATATATTTTCAATTTATTTGCACTTATTATATACAAATAAAAATAAGAAAAGTATGATATTAGATATATATATATATATATATAGTGTTATATACATATATATATTTCTCAAATTAAACATTGTAGCATATTTAGTTTCATATTTATTGCATGTTTGACATATGCAAAACCATGATATAATAAAGCTATGTACAAGATGAAGTAGACGTGTGCAAAGTGTCTAAGAGATATCAAATATGATAAAATATTTATTTCACAAATATATATAACACTATACATTTATAAAATTAAAGAAAAAATTTAACAGTTTATTTGTATTTATTGTATAGAGATAAAAATAAGTATATAACATTAGATGTACAATGTTATTATATACATATAATTCTAAAATAATTAAATATTTTGTTTATATTTATTGCACACATTTTGCATGACGATTCCTCCCGCACATGGCTTTGCATGGCAATAATTTTGATCAAACAAAGAAATGCAACAGAATATAAATATATATATCATTTGACATATATACATATGGAACGTCAATGTGTAAAAAGAAATGTATAATGCCAATACACGTTAGATCGCCCCAGGCTTTATATATAGAATGGGCCCCATCCATCGTCCATTCTCGTAAGACGCAACCATTATATTTTTGTCTTTCCGATTTGTTAAAATATTTTATATATAGAATGGGCCCCTCCATCGCCCATTCCCGTGAAAACGCAACCATAATGAATGTATTATTTTCGTCTCGCCGAGTACAAAGAAATCAATAATATTGTAGCGTCTTTTTCCAATGATCATTCCAAAGATTCATTGGATTACCATTTTGGAAAAGGCAACAGTTGATTTTCTGCTATAATATTAAGAAAATGTTGCCTCATGTATTCCACACGATTGGAATATTTCTCGTTACAAGGATTCTCTCCTAATGCTACAGTTGTGGCAAAAGCTGCAGCATAAATTCCACAACATGTGCCATCAGGTTGTACTTGAACCTTTGCAAATATTATATCATTTGTTTATTTGTGGATAACGACAATAAATATAATTTTTTTCTTTAGACGCCAATTTATCGTATGTACAACCGGGTAAACTGTCGTACACTCGAAGCTTGGTGCCGTTAAAAAATATACATCGCCAGTGATCACTACAATTTCCTCCAATAATTTGTAAGCTTTTGTCGCTATGACTTGCTTCAATTAAATAAGGATATTCTAAATATAGCACACTTTGTGTTTCAAAATGGGATTTTTTTTTTACGACGCGTAAAAATCGATCCAATGATTGGTCGTTTAATTTGCTACGTACAGGAAATACATTGTCCCTTACTAAATTAAAAGGAATAACCTGGTTATTGAGAAATTCTTTTTGTCTCGCTATATCATCTTCAGTTAGTTCTTCTTTATTTTGTGAATAACTAACAATGATGCAATCGTCATCTTGTTCCACATTTGTCAGAACAGTAACAATAGTATTAGTTGCTTCCATTGGTAAAATATTGGATGGTGTAAAGAAAACATAATTATGTTAAAGTAAAAATGTGTAACTGTTAGTTGCAAATTCAGATTTTTACTTTAACATAATTATATATGTGTTTTCTTTACACCAATTGATTCGTCTCATTATTCTGTGCATAAAAGTATTAGAGTAAGATAAAAAAATAAATATTTTACGAGATATCTTGTATTTTATGTCAAAATACTGCAACTTTGAAGCCTTATAACTCAAAAAATACTTAATGAAAAATACTTTGTCATAAGTGTTTTGGAAAGCTCTCGAGATGAGCTACAAGAATATGTAAAAATGTATAGGGTGTTCCATTTAAAAAACTTAAAGTGACCTTTACTTGAAATGACTTTTCAAGGTCAAATCAATGGTACCATCTTATGGTCCCTTCGAAACCATACAACTTTTGTCTGAAACATTTTTCTCTCCCGGGCTTGGTTTTCGAGATATTCGACTGGATGGATTAAAATGGTCCACCCTATATCTGTGATATATGTGTATCTAATATTTAAAATATTATAGAAAAACTATTATTTAAAAATATTTATATTTGTCTCACAGATATTCGAAGATTCAAGCAATTGGACCTATTGGACACCAACTAAGTTGCGCTCTGAAAAGAGTAAAGAGTTGCAGCTTTCAGACAATCCTGAAACTGAAGAAACATTAACATTTGAGGATGTTGAAAACGTTTTTGATACGCAATCTTCAAAAGAAAACAATCCAGTAACGAATAAGTTACCACAATCAAATATAAAGTATAAAAAATCGAAACAGACTAAAACAGCTGCAAAAAATAAGGTATTAGATATTTTGGTACAATCCAAACTAGAACTGATAGAAATAATGAAAGAAGAAATTCAAAAAAAGTCAGCTTTAGAAATATCTATCTATCAAACGTTGTTAGAAAAAGAACAACTTAATGTTAAAATTCTGAAGAAACGCCTAAATTCTGATGCAGATTAAATGAAATAATTTCTTTCTTAATTCTAATAGTTCCAGTTTGGATTGTACCAAAATAATCGAATTGTACCGAAAACTGTAACTTTTTTTTATATGAAAAAGTTTATATATTCGTTGCAATATTATTTTTTAATTCCTTTTTTTTATTAGAATATTTTATAGCAGAGATTACAATTATTTGTTATTATGAAACCTCTGAGGAGAGTCGCAAAGTTTTAGTATTAAGTTTGTGTATGTTCCTTTTATATGGTTCCTCTTTTTTTATTTTGTTTTTTTTATATTAGAATATTTTATTGCAGGGATTCCAATTATTTATGTTTGTGTTAAAGCTCTGAGGAGAGTCACCAAATTCTAGTATATAAGTTTATTTATTTATGTATTCGTAGAAATATTATTCATTTATTTGGTTTTTTGCTTTATTCTTCAGTTTAATTTTTTTAAATTTTTTAATTAAAATATAGGATGAGAGAATACAATTGCATTATTTGTGTTAATATGATAGCTCTAAGGAGAGTCGCATCTTTAGTTTTTCATTCCTACTAACATAGTTTTGCAGACTTTTTGTTAACTAGACGAGAAATTAAGCCAAAAGGCTTTGATCAGCAGCAAAACTGGTTGCTTTAAACTGTAAAAAATAATATGTTAAAATATGTGTTAAAAAACATTAACATTTTATGTATTGATTTTTAAAGAGTAAATTATAAAATAATTTTTGCAGATATAAAAAAATTGTTAATTTATTGTTCTTATAATCTAAGGAACAATAATATAGAAAATATATTTATTATCAATATATATTTTAATAAATTATATCTACACTTATTTAATAATAAAATATTGAAAAATTTAAATCACAAAGATACACTATTTCTAAATACACAATGTGACGATTTTTTTCTTACCTTCGGAAATAATCGTTATTAATAGACGTTGCATCTCATTATTACGTCATTTCTATAAACTATATTGCCTTCTTGTAATATATTTTCCTATGGGATGGGCAATTGCAGTGTAGGATCGTCTGGTGGTAATACATCACCGGTTTGTCGAGCAATATTATGCAACACAGCAATTGCAACAATAACAGTTAAAACTTTATCTACCTTTTGAAATCGAGACCCAAGTGCTAAAATTGGAAATCTTTTTTTCCATATACCGAATACACGCTCGATTGTATTCCGTGTTCGTATATGTGATTCATTATATAGTTGCTTCACACGAGTGTATGGATTTTGTAAAGGAGTCATAAAATAAGGACGAAGAGCATAACCGTCATCTCCTAATAATAAAGAATTCCCAACCGTTCCAGCTTCGAATAAAGCGCGTATTCTGCAATTATTAAATATTGTGGCATCATGCACTGATCCTTGCCATCGGGCCATAATATCAATTACAATTGCATTACAAATTGCTTGTACATTTATGGAACAATATCCTTTTCTGTTTCTGTAATACTCAGCATCATTTCCACCTGTAACAAGTGCAATAAATAATTTATTAATAAAAATAAATAAAATATATATAAAATATATTTAAAATATATTTAAAATACATTCTGCGAATTAAATTTTACGAATCAAATGACTGTACTTTTACATGAGTACAATCAATGCAGCCTATTACTCTTGGAAACCTTGCAATTTTGAAAAATTTAACTTGCGTTTTCTTTATTTCCTCAGGACATACAGAGAATTTTATATATCGTGGTCAAAGACGAGCAATAGCTTTAGTCACTCAATGAACAATTCTGTGACAACTTGTTTTACTTATTCCACCAAAATCCATTGCTGTTAATAAATGATATCCCGTTGCATAAAACTTCAACGTTAGAAGAAGTTGATTCATTGGAGATATAGCATTGTTCCTATAGTGAACAAAAACAGTTTTCTTATAATTTATTAATCATTTGAACTTGTTTATTTTTAGTAGTATGAAAAACAACATTGCAAAATAAATATTACAAATAGATTATAAATATACTCAATATATAATCATAATAAATAATACCATTGTTTAATAAAATTGATTTTTAAAATTTATTACTATTTTTATGTTATTTTTCGTTATTCTTTTTATAACATAATTTATAAAAATACAAAAATTTGATATTTCAAATTAACCTTATATACTCACAGTTCTTCTTGATAAATTTTTTGTTCGATTTCTCTTAATATTGTATTAACAGATGCTTTTGATAAACGAAACCGAGTATGAAAATCGACATCATCTAATTCTTCAAAATATGATGGTCGTCTATTTATTTTTCTTAGTCGTCGAGGTCGTCAATTGACAATGAAATCTTCTTCATCAGATGATGACAGTATATACGCCAAAGCCATAATTTTAACCAAATATATATTTTTTATTCGTCACTCATAAATTTTTGATTACTTTATGATTATTTTTCTTACTTGCGAAATCGCAATGCTATATACATAACTTAAACAAATTTTTGACACTGAAATAAACCTCGTTTAGATTCATAAACGCCCAAAATTCAGCGTTTAACTTTAACCGTAGAAAATCGATGTTAACCAAAATTTAAGGCACCTATGGAACGCAACATTTTCTTTAAACCAAGTTTAATAACTTAAACTCCGGTTAAACCAAGTGGTGAAACTGGGCCTTAGTGGGTATTCCGGCGCTGTCACTTAGGCGCCGGCGAGTTCTACATAACCCAGCAGAGACTAACCCCAATACTCTACCGGATATGCGTAAATGGATTTCCTCTCCATTAAAAAAAAAAAGAATACATCAACTCAACAATTTTTTATTATATTAACAATATCTTCATGTTTAATTTTAAGCGTGTGACTAAATAATTATGTTTAACTTTTCCTAAACTCTCGTATAACGATTTACTGGCGTCATTTAATGATAAGTTAATGTACAGTTATATGGTTTAAAACAACCGTGTGTTTTTTTTATTTGCTTTTGTATTTTTGCGATAAAGGTCATAAAATTGACTGAAACGTACCTTAGGAGAATAGATTAAATTGCTACTTATTGTTAGAATTTGCGCACTAACTACAGCGTTTGCTCTTACTCGCCAATTTTCTAATTTAATTTTATATCTTATAAAGAGCTTATATATTATATTTGTAACGGTGTGCTTTTCCCGTCGCCACGGATCGGCTCGCCGGTGCCAAGGTTCGGGAGAAGGGAGACTCGGACTCGCAAAGAAACCATACGGTAGTACAAAATATAATAGTTTATTCAAGCAAGACTATATACAAAGTGCTTAGGCGGTGGAGTACAGCGGCATACGGGTGCGTATCGTACGGGTCGCAAGGTGGTGGCCAACGGTGGTTTGAGCTAGTCGCAGGATAAGCTACCGGTGTCTTACTCTAACGGACCTATTCTACTAAATTACGCGATTTACACAAGTCTATACTACGGTCTTATCCTACGAGACTTGCACACGGACTTATTCTACGAGATGTACACAAACTTATACTACGAGACGAGTTTTACACAGACTTAGGCTACGGACTTATTCTACAGGACTTAAGCTAGGGGGGTTATCCCTAGAGTCGATGACGGAGCTCGAGAGCCCTCGAGGCTCCGCACTGGTGTCAGTCGCCAGAAGCGTCCAACCGAGGGCAAGAACTCTCGTCCCCAAGACTGGAGAGCGTTTGTCCAAACGAGAGCGCTCGTTCCACGGGCCGGTAAATCATGGGAGAGTACTCCCTGAGTATAATGCTGAGGTGGCTGGCGCCACAGGAGCTCCTACGGTTGCCAGCCGCCGAGAGCACTCGTCCCCAAGACTGGTGGAAGTTGCTTCGCGAGAGCGCTTGCGAGTGCGGAAGGACAGGTTGCCAGAGGCGTCTGGCAGAGGACAGGAGCGCCTGTCCCCAGGACCTGGTGCGGGATGCAGGAAAGGACTTGGTTCGGCAGTAGCCTGCAAGAGCGCTCTGATCGTCCCGAGGCTCGAGACCGGGACTAGTGTCGATGCGCTGGTCGGGCTGGCTTATGTACCCCGTCAATGCTCGGCCGATGTCTCCCACCCGTGCCTTGCGGCCGCGAGGTAGGAAGCGCCGTTACCGTGTTACGGCGTTCGGGTGGTCGCCAGGAAACTGGCTACAAATTGTGTTTACGTTCGCTTAGTGGCTAATGCGCCGGACGGCTTTTTGGTCCTAAGTAACGGCCTGGCCGTTATTTAATTTATTGATAGTTACTTGTTCGTAAATATTAAGAGCCTTATTTATTCGAAATATTAAATTTACGCGGGCTGAAAAATCGCGTTTTTGGTTGTCAATAGATAGATTTATAAACAAATAGACGAGAGAGATATCAGTGTGGGGCTAAATAGCTCACAGAGCAGTCGCTCGGCAAGCAAAAGGCTCGGGTTCGATTTCCGATTCAGCGACTTCTTTCCAATATCTTTCCTCGCTGACATCTCTTTAGATGGGTAAAGAGAGGTTATAGAACTTTTAAAAATGAGAATCTATTTCTTGGTAAAATACACCAAGTAAAATATGTGCTCTGTGCACGTTTTAATTTTCGCGGAAAGAATTAATTTCTAAACAAATTTACGCATTAACATCCACGTATGGCTATTATTCGTCAAGTTGATAGATACTTGTTTGTTAATATAAATTTGTTTTATTTAAAAATTGTGTATACATATAGTGTGTGCGTGCGTGCGTGCGGTAGATTATTATTAATATCTTACAAGAACAGTCGGGAGGCACCAAGCTGTATTTTTCATCCGTATGTGTCCGTACGCACGCGCACATAACATGTTCATGCGCACACACATGCATGTATACCTAACGTGACGCCTCACGACTGCTTTTGTAAGATATACAATTAATAAAAATCCTCGCATGAGCGACTTGCGCAAAATTAATCTATATACTTATACAGTTCCGACGTTTTCCGACTCAGAGGTGATGATGGTAATGATAATGACACTATTCTTCAGGTTCCAATTGTAAAGGTGAGCGAGGTTTCCGAATTCGGATTCGCTCCTCTTCTTCTTTGATTGTCATGACAGGCTCGATGAAAATCTTGACTGCCACCAAATTGCTCTACTAGCTATCATTGATTTTATAATCGATGGAAGAGAAAGATCCTCCCTGATCCTTTCTCGTAGCGGCTCTTTGTTTACCTCTCTGCGGATGCACAACTAGAGAACGTGTTCTGTATCGTTGACCGGCAATCCACAGTCTTGACAGCTAGGCGAATCCAGCTTACCGATCCGATGTAGATATGCACTGAAACATCCATGGCACGTCAGAATCTGTGTCATTTAGAATGACAACGATCTGAGAAGGTTATTTTGGTTATTATTTTATTTTTTACTTTTTTTATAAAATTTTTTTATTTTTTTATATTTTCAAATTTTTTTGAAATATTTTAAAGGTACAATTTTTTTGTTGACAACAGTCGGGAGTTCTTTTTTTTTAATTTTATTATTTTATTCTTTTAAAAACTGTGTATATAACAGGGTAACAATTTATGCACCGCAAGTATCGTGGTTAATTTTGCTGTTTTATTAAGATGTATTTGTATATGTAATATGTAATTGTATATAAATTTATGTATATAATTATATATATATATATATATATATATATATATATATATATATATGAGTGGACCATTTTAATCCATCCAGTCGAATATCTCGAAAACTAAGCCCGGAAGAGAAAAATGTTTCAGATAAAAATTGTTTGGTTTCGAGGGGGCCATAAGATGGTACCATTGATTTGACCTTGAAAAGTCATTTCAAGTAAAGGTCACTTTAAGTTTTTTAAATGGAACACCCTATACATTTTTACATATTCTTGTAGCTCATCTCGAGAGCTTTCCAAAACACTATAATCAAATGTTTCTCCATTGAGTACTTTTTGAGTTATAAAGCTCCAAAGTTGCAGTTTGAAAAAATTCAAAATATTTCGTAAAATATTCACTTTCCAATAGTCTTATCTTACATGATTCAACTAGTCAAGGCAAGATCTGGACATGATCCAACCAGTAAAGATAAGATCCAAGTATGATCCAACCAGTCAAGGTAAGATCTTTATCAAAGGAACTGTTCAAAATTATCTTCATTGGCTTGAATACATAATTCCAACCTATTTTTGAAGTGCCTGACCGTTTTGAGTAAGACAGCTCACGGTATATTTGCACAAGCTACTCTTATTCTCTCTATCATATCTTCTCTAGTTGTAGGCGCATGTTCATAAACCACATTTTTAATATACCCCTATAAATAAAAATCAAGTGAAGTTAGATCAGGTGATCGTGGAGGCCATGCGATGGCCCCTCGTCGCCCAATCCATCTACCATTGTATTCTCGATCTATATAAGCTCTCGCATAATGAGGTGACGCTCCGTCCATTTGTATCCACATTCTTTGACGTGAAAATCAACATCTTCAAGTAATTGTGGTAAATGATCCCTGAGAAGTTCCAAAAAATCTACACTATTAACATTTCCTTCAAAGAAATAAGGACCAATCAAGAAACCATTTATAATACCACACCAAACATTCACACTCCAGCGATGTTGATTATCTTCTTGTGTATGCCAATGTGGGTTAACATCCGACCAATAATAGCAATTATGTCTATTCAATTCACCATTATTTTTGAACGTCGATTCATCAGAGAACATAACATAATAGAAGAAATTCGAATCAGCTCGGATCATCTGTTGTGCCCATTGACAAAATTGTACACGCAACGGCGTATCTGCTTGAGTAAGAGCTTGTGTTAACGTGATATGGTAAGGATGGTACTTTATTTTCTTCAAAATTCTTAAGATCGTTGTTCTCGGGATACCAATTTCTCTAACCATAATACGACTACTTACATGAGGATTAAGATGAATGAATGCCAAGATAACGCACACGCACATCATCTTCATCATACTCATGATGTGCTCTTTGACGTTCTAAACGGCCTTGGCGAGCTCTTAGTTCGAGGTCCCGGATTGTAGTATGATTCGGATGTTGTTCTCTTTCGGGGTAACGATTCCGGTAAACTCGCGAAGCTTCATGATAATTTAGTTGACATTCTCCGAGAACAAGGAGAATATCAACAATCTCTGAGGGACGATAATCAGTCATGAGTATTGTCGGCAGACGTAAGCCTCTGATTGTGAGTAATAAAGTTTGATACTCCGATCAACAGTGAAAGAAATTTTCGTAATCATGTGTGATTCCTAAATAGTGACAAATAAATTTTCTGGTCGATATTTTCTTTGGAAACAATAGAGGGTATATTATTTCAAAAATAGACTATTTGAGATGAGTAGAACATCAAGAACAATCAAGGGATCAATCAGGTTTGTACTTCTAACGAACAGGATTTGTAGCAATCGTCTACATGGACCGATTATCTATGTGTGTGTAAATATGGGATGTGTATGTATAAGTGTGTGTGAAGTATGTGTATGTGTGTGTAGGTTATGTGTGAATGTATGCGGAATGTGTGTGTGTGGAGTGTTCGTGTGGTGTGTGTAAGAGCATGTAAAGTGTGTGTACATGCGCGTAGGTTATGTCACATAACTTATGTGTGAGTGTGTGTGAAATATGTGTGTAGGGTGTGTGCAAGTGTATGTAAAGTGTGTGTACGTGCGCGTGTGTATGTAGGGTATGGAGTATGTTTAAATCTTACCTTCACTGGCTGCATCATGCTCAGATCTTGCCTTCACTGGCTGGATCATATTCCGGTCTTGCCTTGACCGGTTAGATCATGTTCAAATCTTGCCTTGACTAGTTGAATCATGTAAGATAAGACTATCGGAAAGTGAATAATTTACGAGATATTTTGAATTTTTTCAAACTGCAAATTTGGAGCTTTATAACTCGAAAAGTACTCAATGAAGAAACATTTGCTTATAGTGTTTTGAAAAGCTCTCGAGATCAGCTATAAGAATATGTAATAAAAAATGGGGGATGCCATTTAAAAAAATTGAGGTGAGTTTTATGTGACCTTCAAATAATTCTTCAAGGTCAAACCAATGGTACCATCTTATGGCCCCCTTGGAACCAAACAACTTTTGTTTGAAACATTTTTCTCTCCAAGGCTTGGTTTTCGAGATATTCGACTGGATGGATTAAAATGGTCCACCCTATGTATATATGTTATTATATAATTATCTACATAAATTTATATATAATTATATATATACATTTATAACGGCTCTCTTTCATAAATCGGCCTCGGATAGCTAGTCGGGATCAGGACTTATAAAAAGAGTAGAGATGTTATGGACAAAGCCCGCAGCACAGGCACTTTTAAGATTAACTGGTCAATATTGCGAAACAACTAACACGTTGGTCAAGACCAAAATAGTTTTGTGTTTCGGCTTTTGACGGATGTGTTTTTAGTCAATCCTAAGAGTGATTGACGTGTCACGTCAAAGTTAAAAATTAAAAAAGACACATCGGACTTTGACTGGTCAATACTTTTTTTTTTTTTTTTTTTTTTGTTTCACTGGCCGGGAGGTGGAAGTACTTTATGTACACCCCTGGGCCGGCCCAGGGGTAGTGCGGGACTGCTGTGCAAGGAAGGCGATAAGCCACCGGCAGATAAACTACCGGTCAGGCTAACCGCGCCCGAGCCTACCACGCTAAAACCACCCCCCTTGGAGGGGAGAGTTAAACTCCCCCCCTGCCAGGCAATTGCCTGTATGTTTCACCTTAAGTCCGTTCACAGGGATACAACCGCGAGCCGGACAGTGCGGCGCATGGCGCTTCCGCTGCTACATCAGGACAGTCCTGTCACCCTTGGCGTTCCATTTCTAATTCAGGCACTCCACGGGAAAGAGACGGGGAAGTTAATTCCTCCACCGCCTACCTCCTGGGGTCCATCTCGTGAGAAGACAAGGAGCGACGGGAGACCAAGCCTTCGCGCAGTCTCTCCTCCTCTTCCTTAATTGACATGACTGTTCCCGCAAAAATGGGAACAGCTTCCCATTTCTCCTTGGTTGTTAACATCGCGCTAACCACAGTGGATAGCGCGAGGTCGTGTCCAATCTTGCCTTCTAATTCCTCCCGGTAGGTGGTCCACCGGGGGCATGCTTGTAATACGTGTTCCGACGTATCCTCGATTGGCTGATTGTACTCTAGACAATCCCGTGTTTCCAGCTTCCCTATTCTATAAAGATAGGACGCGAAGCAGCCGTGACCGGTCAGGACCTGAGTGAGCCTGAAGTTCAGCCTCCCGTGTCTCCTCTCTAACCACGTATCGAAACAGGATATGATAGCTCTATGGTCCTAACTCCTGCCACATCATTCCTACCAAGGTAGACGCGCCACTCCTCCTTCAGGTGCTCTTCTTCTGCGATTTTGATTTCCCTAATTGCTCGTACAGTGACCGCCCCTCTCCTACGCAGTTTCATGATTTCACCATATACACGCGTTCTCGCACCTGCCACCAGGTGTAATGGCGACATTCTCGCGAGTAGGGTTGCCGCGTCCAGGGAAACTGTCCGGTAGCCTGAAATCACTCTACTCGCCGTACTTCTCCAAACCCTGTTAAGACCGGTACGCATCTCTTTTCGTCCAAACGCATCGGACCACACAGGTGCCGCGTACATGATAGTTGATAGAATGACCGACGCATACAACTGCCTCTTGTTCTCGCCAGGACCACGCAAATTAGGCATCAATTTCGCGAGCGCTCGAATCACCTTAAAGGTTTTATCCACGACGTATGAAAAATGTCTCTTAAAACTAAGCCTATTATCTAAAATCACTCCAAGATACTTCATAGAGTATCCTACGCTTATGTTGTCACTACCTTAGCGAGAGGGGACACAACGGTTTTGAACGTCTACCGCAGAATATAATCGTCTCGGTCTTTTCGGTTGCCACAGTTAGCCCTAAATTCTTAATTCTCTTCAAAACCTTACCAGCTTGGATTTTAGCTTTTTCAATTGCGAGGCCGGCACTACTCGTCTCCGCTAGCACCAACGTATCATCCGCGAAACAAACAGTCGCACAACCGTCCTTCCCGGTAGGATCCAAGACCGAATCAAATGCGATGTTCCACAGGACCGGGCCCAGCACCAATCCCTGTGGCGAATGACTGGTCAGTCCTAAGTGTGACTACAGTAAGGCCATCTAAGTTCAATATCTGCTTTGCGTGTACTTAATGTTCTAACCTTTCTGCTATCCGTGAGCGATTCACGGCATAAATTGCGCTACAAGTTATTACGCGTCAAGCAACAGTTATGCGCACGTCTGTATCATTTTGTGATGTTTTATTCATCTAATATTGACTTATCGAATAATTGTTAATACCCATTGTAAAAAGTTTGAACATTATTACATTCAAAATGAGTGAAAACTAATGTGATACGACTGATGAAGTAGACGCAAACGATTTGAAAACTAAATTTATGAAAAAAGTGATGAGTTCGAAGAAGACGGAAAGTTCATTTCATATTAAAACAAGACAAAAGTATGAAGAGTTAATTAGTGAAGTAGAATCTGCGAAGGAGGCACAAAAAAAACATCGTTACAATGTCGGCGACTAAAGCGTTATGATGTCTTAGATATGAAAAAGTTAATTATGCCGCTGTTTGATAAAATGAACGTACAATACTATGTTACAGATGACGAGAAATAGTTAGAGAGAAATTTAAACTTGAGCTGATAGCGGGACCCTTCTCCTAAGATGTTTTGTATAGAAATCTTTAGTTATCGTTTGACCTTGGTCACAGAAGCACATATCTCAACATGAGTGTCAAGTATGTATCACGTTACGAAGCCGTGTTTCTATGTTTGCATCCGAAAGGACCAAAAATGTCGTACGGAGCGGCTGCTAAATACATGAAAAAGTCTAAGGCATTTGTAAGTAAGTGGGTGAAACGCTATTCCGACGTCAAAAACGTTGATGACCTGCCGGATCGTGGCTCTGTGCAGAAAACGACGAAAAAGGAGAACAGAATGATTTTTGAGAAGAATCTTTGTTTATCATTGCGTGGCGGGCAAGCAGTTTTACATAAAAAGGGTCTACATATATCATGTGATATTATAAGAAGACGTTTATTGGCTCATGAAGTGAAACTTCGAAGCACAATAAAGAAACCGTTGTTGTCCGAAAAACACGTCGAAAAACGACTTGCTTGGGCAAAAGAAAATTTGGACCGCTATTGGGACAACGTAATTTTTTCAGACGAAGCTTCGTTTTGAGCAAAGTCTTCTATCAGACGTGCCTGATGTATCCACGCCAATAGACTCATCGAGCGGACCGTTAAACATCCGATAAAGGTGCACGTCTGGGGCTGTTTCTCAAAGCAGGGATTTGGCACTCTGCACATCTTCACAGAAAATTTGGACGCTGCCAAAATGGTCAAAATATATGAGAAGGCTTTATTACCATCTGCCCAAAAGTGGTTTACAAAGAAAAATGAAAATTGGCTACTGCAAGAGGACAATGATCCAAAACATCGGAGTAGACTTTGTACTGCGTGGAAACAAGAAAATGACGTTGACGTACTGGATTGGCCTTCACAGATGCAAATCCAATAGAAAATGTTTGGGCGCTCATGAAGTTTAAGCTCCGAGGAAAGAAGATATGGACCGTCAAGCAGTTAGTTCGACAGATTCGATTTATATGGAGGTCTTTGTCTAAAGATTATGCTGTAAAATTAGTAGAAAGTATGTCTCGGAGATGTCAGTCAATTATTGATAATGGAGGCGACTGGACAACTTAATAATAAAGCATCGCAGTCTATATCATGCATAATGTGCGTATTTTTTTTCAATTTATTATCCCAAGTCGTTTTTGAGTTTCGCCATACACGCTCTTGTCAAACAGACTGTAATTAACAGTGCTCATCGTGAATGTGGCCATGGAGGTAGAGACCGTACGTTAAAAGCGCTAAGAAATAAATATGCAAATGTCACGAAAGAATGCATTAACTTTTATTTAGATTTATGTGTCATGCAAAAAAAGTTATATTAAAAAAAATGGTGATAGAACCATTACTGTTTAAAAAGATTCACGCATGCGCACAAGTTGATCTTATCGACATGCAGACGTGTTCCGATCGTAATTTTAAGTATATTTTGAACTATCAAGATCATCTAACGAAATTCGTAATTTTACGTCCTATACAAATGAAGACCGCAGAAAAAGTAGCTCACATTCTTCTAGATATTTTTTGTATTTTGGGTGCCTCTTCAGTGCTTCAATCAGACAATGGCAGAGAATTCGCCAACCGCGTCATTGAAGAATTGAAAGTCACATGGTCTGAGTTATCAATAGTACACAGCAAACCACGGCATTCCCATAGCCAGGGTAGCGTAGAGCGAGCAAATCAAGATGTACAGAAAATTTTGTTTGCGTGGATGGAGGATAACAAGACCAATCATTGAAATGAAAGCCTTAAGTTCTGTCAACTGCAGAAAAATTGCGCCTATCACACTGGAATATGGCAAACTCCTTTTGAAGTCATGTTGGGTAAGTATAATACTTTAATACATAAGCTTATGTACATAAATATATTCTATCTATAAGTAAAGTTCACTGCTTTTTTATTTATGATAGAAAGAAAAGTTCACGTAAAAATACAAACACTATCAGATTCTATAAAAAAGGTTCTCCAAACTGAAGAATTCTACAAAACGCTCTAATGTCACCTGAAGAGAACAAAAATATCTCTGATGACAATGTCACAACAATACAAGGCGATCCCAGTTCACTTATAAATCTTGTGAAAGAAATAAGTATTCAACAAAATGTTTGGACTGATGTGAATATATGCTGTATTTGCAAAAAGGGGAGTTTTGGAGCACACATCTGCTATAAATGTGGGAAAGTTGTACATACTATATGCGCTGATAGTACACTAAGTACAGAAGAAGGAAGTACAGTGGTATGTATCCGCTGCGTGCAAAAAGAATTAATAAATAAAAACAAGGTAAAGGCTGGTAACGATGCGCCCTCCGTTACTAGTACCTGACCTACTAACCGTCGGAAGTCCGCTGCCCGGCGAACACCGGCCGGGCAAAAGCGGAGTGCGCCCTTTTTAATCTTCCACAACAATGCGCGATTACTATGACCGGCAGATTTTGGCGAGCGAGAGACTAAGTCCCGCTCGGGGACCGACCCGACCGTCACCGAAACCACCCGAGCATGCGACACAGTCTCGAAGTTTATCGAAACAACGAACGCTACCGACTGGGCCCGAAAACGACCGAGCCAAACGAACATTTGAATCAAACGGTAAAGATAATCCGATAAAACAATTGTTATGGAAGAAGCAAATCCGCTCAAATAAAAAGACGGCAATCCGGCCGAAAGAGAGCATCCCCGATCCGACTCTCACAGCGATCACGAACGCTACAAGAGAATCCAACTTCTTAAGAACAATCCTGAGAGAAAGCGGTGGAGCGTACTCCGCCACCATTAAGTGTTCTCGATCGACCAGGATTTTCCTGACATTTCAAAACGCGAGTCGACCGGAGGCGAGAGTACTCCGCTTCCACCGAGAGTTCTCGGTAACTCGCCGAATATAATTCGACCGTCCAGAACATCGGACCAACGGTCAAGGGGTAGAGAGTGAGCTGCCTCTGACGAGAGTTCTCGTCATCCGATGAAAGAGCAATCCTCACGCATTTCCTCGATCCCGGAACTTGCCCGTAGAATCACGATCGATTCATTGCACGCGGGTCAATATCCGTCCGTGTTGACAACACCGATACACTCGCGATTTAAAACCCAGCGGCGCCCGAGCGACAAAAACACGGCCACGCGCCGTACCGCTGTAAATAGCACGCGAAGGTTGTGCAAACACGAACGCCGATATTAACGTGCCGAATAGATCGATAGTCGCGATCGTCGCGATTAACGCATTCTCATTGTACATAGTATTCACGTCATTTATACACACACACACACACACACACACACACACCCATACGCCACATACTGTATATAAACGCTCATTACCACAATAAAACAACACTACCTTTCAGCATAATGTCACGTTCCCACGAGGCGTGAATCACGAACGTGAATTATGCTTTCGTGCTCGCTTCAATTTTTTTCACGCTTAGTGAAAAGCGTTAACTGTTCACATGGAAGCTTTCCATCATCTAGTTTACGAAAGTATAAATCGAAACATGGTTATGGACGGAATAATTACTGAGGGTTGTAAAGTTATGTGTTCAATTTTAGCCCATGAAATTATTCTGTTGCTTGGAAAGGAACAGAAGAACGTAGAAAAAGACGATGGTGAGTTAGGCAGTGGATATTACAGCGGCCAATTTTGGGAGGTTCTACATTTATAAAAAAAGAACTTAAAAATCGTTATTCCGATGATTTTAAAAATATATTACGAATGACAAAAATACAATTTAAATATTTGTTAGAACGTATTGAATTTCTTATAAGAAAACGTGATACTAATATGAGAAAAGCAATACATGCTAAAACAAAATTAGCAGTAACTTTACGCTATTTAGCAACAGGTGACTCTTTTAAAAGTTTAGAATTTCTTTCCGTGTTCCAAAAAACACAATAAGTAAATTTATCCTGTATACTTGTGATACCATTTACACTTCCTTAAAAGAATTTGTCGAGGTAAGTAAAAATTAATAATTATTATTGTTTTTATTAACTTATAAATTATTTTAATAATGTAATATGAAACCTATTGAAATCACCAAATTATCGAGAAATCTTTCAGGATTTTTTTAAATACAATAGAGAGGAAAGAAAAAGAGAGAGTTTTAAATATGCTATTTATTATTGATAATATTAAATAAATATATATATATATTGTTTATTCTTCTTTTGATGAAGAATATTCCTGGTTAAACCTTTAAACTCTAAAATAATTATAATTCTTTCTAATTTTAATATTATCAATACAAATATTAATATATATATATACATATATATATATATATTAATATACATATATATATATATATTAATATATATATACATGTATATATTAATATATATATACATGTATATATATATATATATATATATTGGGTGAAGCCCTTAAGCCCAATATATATATATATATATTGGGTAGTCGAAAAAGTATTGAGCCCTTTTCTTGCTAGATGGCTTTAGAGTTACATATCTTAGGTAATATAAGTCGCATCAGGTCATACTTAGCGTCAATTAAAAGCTGACATTTGACAGTATTAGATGTACAAACACTGTTGAAATTCGTTTATTCAAACTTAATTTAGTACGCCTTGAAGATGAGTGAAATTTCTGCAAAAATTCGCTATATTTTACAATTTTATTTCGATAAAGGCACAAATGTTGCGCAGGCCTGTGAAGAAATTTGTGCTGTTTATGATCAAGATATCAAAAGCAACAGCCAAAAGATGGTTCAGTCGCTTTCGTTCTTCGATTCAAAGATGCTCCTCGTACTGGCCGACCAATCACAGGAAAAGTTGATGAAATTATGGCAAAAGTTGAGCAAAACCGGCATGTAAGCAGCCATAACATCGCCAAGGAACTAAATATAAGGAAAAAAAATGGTTTAAGAAAGTTCTTTTAAAATATAAAAAACAATTGTCCCAATTTTGACTTAAAAAGGCTCAATACTTTTTCGACTACCTAATATATATAAATATATATATATTAATATTTGTATTGATAATATTAAAATTAGAAAGAATTATAATTATTTTAGAGTTTTAAGGTTTAACCAGGAATATTCTCCATCAAAAGAAGACGAATAAACATGTTCAGAAGCTCCTCCTTCACTGGATGTATTTGGTACAGATAGGTTGTTACATTGAGTAGTTGGTACACACATTTTGTTTATAATCAGAGTCGTAATTGCAATTGCATGTTATTGCAATTTCATAACATCTGGAAATCCAATGGTTCGCAATAACGATACTACATATTTCCCGAAGTGATCATAGTTATCCTCTTTCTTCTCTGCAATTTGTTCTGCTCGTGTTAATATATCTTGGAGTTTATTTAAAGCATGAGATATAAAACCTGATTCTTTGGACATATTTCATATTTTTTTCCTTTTTGAAAGTATATTTTCTGATTCTGATATTTTGAGAGACATTTTTCTTTTTCTACGGGCTTGTTTCATGCGGATGATGTTTTTGAAAGTTGGGATGTGTGAGAAACAGCCTCATCATGAATAGTATCCTCTATTACTACTACTTATTCTGCATTTTTTTCTTAATTAACTTCAGTTTGAGTATCATTTCTTTGCAACACCTGAAAATAAATAATTTATTTCAGGTACCAATGACTCAAGAAGACTGGAAAAATATTGAATATGGATTTAGGATGTGTTGGAATTTTTCAAAATGTATAGGAGTTCTCGATGGAAAACATATTGTTATAGAAGCTTCTCCAAGAAGTGGCACAGATTACTATAATTTTAAGAACAGCTATAGTATCGTATTGCTTGCTTTGGTTGACAGTAATTACTGTTTTCATTATATCGACATTGGAGCTAAGAGAAAGGGGATCGGATGGAGGCATATTTCAAAATAGTTCATTATACACCGCTTTAGAAACCGATGCTCTTGCCATACCTCCCAATGCAGTCATTGTAGGAGATGACGCATTTCCTCTAAAAAAATATCTTATAAAACCCTACAGTCGTCGCAATTTATCAGAAAGAGAGAATCTATAATTACAGACTTTTCAGAGCACGCAGAGTCGTGGAAAACGCATTTGGAATTCTCGCTAGTAAATTTAGTTTTTGAAAAACCAATTTCATTGAAACTAGAAACAGTGGACAAAGTAGTTTGTACATTACACAGCTGTGCTTTACACAACTGGCTGAGAAAAACCAATCTGTGTTACATAACTAATGGCCTAATTGACTACGAAGACGAAAATCACCATGTTTTTCCTGTTCATGGCGTCAATTTAACGATGGTTTGCAAAACTTGTCACCGACGCGTAACAGACATGCAAACTTTGAAGCAGAACAAACACGAGAAAGATATTGTAATTATTTCAATGGTGAAGGAGCAGTACCATGACAACATCAAATATTAATTTATTATTAAAAATACTCATTTTGCCAAAAAAATATTACCAAAAAAAAAATATTTATTATGTGTAGTTAATTTCTCTTAAAGATATTTACTATTATTAAATGTTATTAAATGTTTATTATTATTAAATATTATTAAATATTAATTATAAAATTAATTATAATTATTCTACTTACCATATTTGACTAAGTTTCTCTTTATTGCACAAAAGGGCGAATAAAGGAATTCATCTTCGTAAACCACACTACTTTTGGTTTGTAAACCTCATCTGCAGATTTTCCCGACCTTTGACGATCTCTGATTTTTTTCAATTCTTGACAATACGAACTTCTCGAATTTTTCAATTTCAAAATTACTTCTTTTGGTCCAAAGCCATGTATATTTAAAGCCTCAGAAATTCGTTGGGCTGCTGCTGCTCGCATATCGCGATCTCTGTATTCATCCAATTTCGGATTATAAAGTACAGGTTCTGTTTGATACAAATGCAAAAACTTAAAAGTATCATTATCGTTTAATTTCATTACACGCTGCGTAGACATGTTGGTTCACGCGTGCTAGTATCACGACTGAGTCGTGGAGGTATTGACGTCACAGATAATCTTCAGGATAGCGCGTTCATACGAGTCGTAGGCCACGAAAGCGTAATTCACGTTCGTGATTCACGCCTTGTGGGAACGTGACATAACACTCGCTCGTTGTCCCTTTCCGCCTAACTCACGAACCTTGATCTCGGCGAACTATCCGACAAGCGATTTCTATACAGGGGGTCGTTACAGGCTATTAAAGGACTTCAAGCTCAAGCAAATACTATGAAACAATTATCCGATAAAAAATTTCCACCTATTGAAGTAGAAAAAACCGTTACTGTACCTATCCCAAGCGTGGATAGAGCAGAAGGTGATGCTCGAAATGTACTTGACGTAATAACAGAAAAAACGGATGATGAATTTTATAAAGTAGGTACCAAACAAGGAATTATAAATACACTTTTCTCTAAGGAATCAGATACAAGAATGTAAGGAAAATTTGATTAATATTAATAATGGACCCAATATGGAAGTATCCTTAAGAGAAGTTAGTATCAAAGATTCAAAGTTTGGAGGCTTTATAAAATGTAATTGTAATAAAAATTGTAATTCTAAATTGTGCAAATGCAAAAGGTCAAACGTATTGTGCAATTCTAAATGCCTTAAATCGATTGGTTGCCAGAATAAATAATTCGCTTATTGTCGATTTATGACATTTCGATAATTATTTAGTCTTAATTCTTTTTTATATTAATTATTTTTAATTTTCTTGTGTTTTTTAAAAATTTTTCCTACATATTGTTCCTAATTTTAAAAATATTTCTTTTACATAATATAAATTAAATGCATAAAGGCAATAAAGAGCAAACGCGGGTGGAGGGCGTGAAAAAACTTCTTATTCAATCGTATTGGATGTAAATCTTTATTTTCAAACGTTTTAAACTCTTTTTTTGAGTCTTCTTCAGTGACTTTAACATATAGAAAATAATATATCAAAAAATTGAAAAAACGATAGTAAAAAGGCGCAAAGTACAAAAATTATACTTACAATATCAATACAATATTAACGTACCGCGATACATCCCGCCATACTCCAACGCCTATCCAATGTAAGACGCCTCCTACACAGTGCTAAACGCAAGGATAAATGCACTAATGGGATCACATACAACTTATGATGAATAAAACTTCAAGTGCGAAATTCAAAATTTAAGAAAGGCAACTTACTTGGACCGACGAAGGACAAACGAGATCGCACGAACACACGCATATAAATGATAGACAGTAACGAAAAATTCAACGATAAATCATAAAAAATGTCGTCAAACCGATAAAAAATAAATAATAAATAAATAAACAACACAAGGACAAATATTAAAATAGTGACACGTTAAATTTTAGATAAATTGTCAATAATAGGTACACAAACATTATTTAATTTTATGGTATTGCTATAGAAGTTCAACGCATTCTTTTGGCGTTTAATATGAATCATCTCCGATATTAATCTCTTTCTCAAAAACAGTTCTTCATCCAAAATCTCAACATTGTCGAAAAATTGTGATTCAACGTCCTATGATCAGCAATGACAGACGTACGGCTCTTAGAATGTTTTATTATTTTCGTTTTTAGCAAACGTCCGGTTTGTCCCACATAAAACGCATCGCAATCCATACAATTGATTTTGTAAACTACATTACTACGAGAAAATTTATGTAATCTATCTTTTTCTACTTTAACGAACCGGCGTAAGTTGTTAATTTCCGTATAAGACAATGTTACATCTAACAAAGAAAGGGTTGGAAGTGTCCCCCTCCGATTTTAATGAGCTTTGACTATGTTATAGTCTTGGTCAAAATAGGAGACATGTATTTTTTTTATAAGTGCCCATACGCCCGTTAAGGGGATGAAACACCCTCTTGAGAAAAATCGATTTTTACATTTCTGAGCGAATATTGTCGAAACAATAAGATATAAAAAAATGTTTCAAATAAAAGTTTTATGGTTTTTCATGTTTTTTTTAAAACCGTGCAATCAGATTTTTCAAAAATGTTATATTTTTCAAAATCCCTTCTCCTTCCTTTCAATTTTTGAAAATTTTAAAATTTGTCTTATAGCAAAACTTATAGCTCATTTAAAGACAAATTCAACCATATATGATAAAGTTGTATTCCGAAGTCGCATTTTTCAGAAATAAGCTAAAAATATCTCTATATATCACTATACGCGCGCTTTATCCGCCTCATGACACTCGCTATTCACAGCGACGGTTTTTTCTTCGCAAACTCACAGACGCAACCATAAATTATCAATAAATAATTTATAAGAATATACATTTATAAATATAGAAATTATATTTATATAATTTACAATTATATAATATATATATATATATATATATATATATATATATATTATATATATACAGGGTGTCCCCGAAATGGCGGATCAATTCTCGTGGATAGATAGAACATGTTAAACTGAAAAGAAAAATCTTATATCATTTTGTTAAATTCGCAATTTATGAGATATAAATTAATAAAGATCGGCCAATACGTGCCAGGATAAGCGCGCGGCACGAAGAAGCCTCCTACTTGTTACTTGATACTAGGCGCGCGGCGAGACAGTAGGCGGAGCGCTCTACAAAGGACATACAAAGGGCGTACTTAAAGAGACACGTACAGTGCGTTCTGCGTTTACGTCTTGCCGCGCGCCTAGTATCAAGTAACAACTGGGAGGTTTCTTCGCGCCGCACGCTTATATTGGCACGGATTAGCCGATCTTTATTAATTTATATCTTATTAATTACTGCGAATTTAGCAAAATGATATAAGATTTTTTTCTTCAGTTTAACACGCTTTATCTACCGACGAAAGTTGATCCACCAATTCGGGGACACCCTGTATATATATTATATATATATATATATATATATATATATAATTAATATATATGTTATGTGAAAATATATAATTTGCATAAGAAAAATGTTTTTATACATTAAAAATAGAACTAGTCGAAAATCTTTGACGGGATGTGGAGGTTAATAGATTAAATGATTCAGTTTTATGAATAAACAGATGCGTTTACGCAACTGCGAGATAAGTTGGTGCAATATATAATTCTACAGCGATTAAATTTTCCGAAAAAACGTTCCTGCTATAAAAATTTGGTTTTGCAATTAATGCCTCTGCACCGTATCTTCCATCCCATTTTGTTAAAAGTTTAACATCTACGCGATTGCGCACATTTTCCATCGTTTTGCCAAACACGGCATTATTCATTAGTTTGTACAAATTTTTTTCAAATTCATTTTTCGCCAGTGTTCTAAATTTTGTGTTGAGTTCTATATAAGTACGGAGCCACGGAGATTGAGTGAATTGTAATATACAATGAATTTTTGCAACACGAAGACCGTGACGTGAACATTGCTGCAGGTTGCGGTAGTGTATCAACGTAACGCTTCTTATCGTATAAGGTTGCGAGAAGTTTGTCCTTGCGCTTGCCGGATGGTTTGTCGCGTGTCGGACAAAACGTTAAGTCAGTGTGCAAATCGTGAAGATGCTGCGGATACTTCGAGGATGTAGTCTGTAGACGAATCGAGCCTGTAGACGAATCGAGCGCGATCGATGATACATCAAAATTGGAAACATTATCGATCCACTAAAAATCAGCATAGGGCAATGGTTGACACATTGCCGTATAAATTATTAACATCGAAATACATCAAGAACGTTGATGGTTTCGATGAGTCATACAACTGCATGTACTTGTTATTAGCACACGCGTATCTGTTGGAACATTGACTCAAACCACTGCGTATACCTCGTTCGATAAATATAACCATGTCAATGTCTGTGAGTAATTCAAATATAATTTTCGTATGATTTAACATGGCGTCCCACGTGTAGCCGGGAAGAGTATAGTAATACGCGGGGTCGAACCCATAACTCTTGATACAACTCTCGCGGTTATTTTCAAAAATGTCGGCTTATTAGCCGACAACTTGTTACTACAAGACATCAGTTTTGAGGTATAAATCGCTATATTCGCTTAGCGTTTGAATGGAGAATCGCTTCCACATAATTTCAGCGTGCGCGTAATCGCTCTCGGATACTGTGTTACCTGTCAAGGAGCTGTAAAATGATTCTCGCGATGGTAGACACGCATCTTGCAATTTATCTATTCAGTCAATGTACTCGTACGGGAAGACACCTTTTCTTGTCAGTAAATTGAAATCCTCAGCGGATAAATTCCAATTGTAAAATTTTGAGTTTATCCTTGCTTAGAAAAGATACCAATTTGTCGAGACTTGTGAGAAATTTATATAAATCTATGAAACGTAATTTAATGTGATTTCCCGGTTTGTCTTTCGTACCCTTAACATGTTTTGTAAATGAAATATATTTTTCTTTTGTTATCGGAAGTAAATCGATTCCCCCTTCAAACGCTGTAACTATTTCCTTGATTATAAAGTGAGAATCATAAATTGTGAAATATGTACTATTGAAATACAAAAAGATTTTTTGTAATTTAGATTGCAATTTGAATGCGCGGGACCTCTGTACCGTCCGGTCAAATGACAATGATCGCGTACGCGCGTATCATCATCTTCCACGAATGGTTTCTCACATATATGACACTGAGTCGCGCTTCGAAATTCTTTCCATTCAGTTTGCGTTAAATTTACCATGGGGACATTGGTTGTTAAAATATTTTCTACGTTGCGCTAAATTTTTAAGTTCGTCGGCAAACCACGCAACGCAATTGGCTTCGCGACAAAAATGATATGCGGATAACGAATTATCGTACAAGCAATGTACATAATAAGCGATACTAAATACTTGATGTTGATAAAAATTTTCTTCTTTTTTCATCAAAACGCACTCCAGATCGGCATACACGACGAAAGGTAGTCGCTCTTTTCTGTTGTAGTTGGCGAATGCGAGCCACCTGTCTTTATCGCTTAATCGCGGTAACCGGATAGTGCAGTCGTTCATCTTTCCACAGTCTACTGTATGCGACTGTAGTTTCTCGTCCGAGTGAAAATAGCGCATGCATCTGTAAAATAAAAGTTAAAAATTTTATATCCTTGTTTTAAATATTTTTAGACAGTTTTATTAAATATACATACCGATCGCAGATATATTTTTGACCATTGTGTTTGCTGAGTTGCGAACTCATGAGTCTGGATAAATTCTTGATCCACGTGAAATGTCCGATATCTCGCGCATCTTGCACGTAAAACAAGTTAACGTGCTTGTCCCTCTTTTTCTCCGGCGTAACGGGATAATGTTTTCGTTTTCAATGGTATACATATTGATTGAAATGTCATTATAAATTTCAATTTTTTTAATTTGATTAAGAGTGACTGGAAACTCAATATCTTGGACATTTAGTACTGTTGTATAATGTGAGTATGATAATTGTCGGTCTGTTTGCCTTTCAACTGGATACAGAGCAGCCACCACCGCCCAAACATGCATTGTCTTGAGATTGCACGTTAACCACTGCTCGTTTCATTATTATCTTTCGCGGTAATTGCACGCAACATTCGGCGCGCATAGGATTATATTTATTTATATTTACAGTCAAATTTAATATACGCAATAATGCCCATCCGCTATCACGTTCCTGAAATTCTTCGAGCGATGCAAGGGTGGGCTCGACGACTCGCCGCTCATACTCGCGTAAATCGGATGTATGAAAGAGTTCAAAGTTTCGTGTATTGATTGATTTCTTGGCGCGCTTATCGCCCGCCACAAACTCGCCGTTAAACACTGTATTCACTTTCACACTGGTGTGTTTTTGCATAACGTTTTGCGCGTGCTCGAGCATAATGTCACTCGCGTCTTCCAAAAATTGACGAGGTTCGATGTAATTATAATTTATAATCGCATCAGTCAACATACGACCTTCGAACGCCGTATCGATCTCTCCCCAAATCAATCCATTTTCTCGCGAACTGCATCCTGCACCCGCGTGTACGAAATGCCTGCGCAACATATTTTTCAATCCTTCGAATCACGCGATTCGAGCAATCAGCGATTGTCGATTTCCGATCGATAATCATGGTCGTTTAATTCGACTTTGTTCTTCCAACGACTCGATACATTCGTTACATTGCGCCTCTCACGCAATGTACTCCTCCACTGAATTTACCCGGGTGGATTGCTCCCACACAATTTGTCCCGCCATGTTTTTCAGACCAAACAAGATGCACGACTCAAAAATAATAGAGATGCACCTCTTTGCAGTGATTTTATATCGCAATTCATAGACGTTTCTATCACGCATTTCGCGATTTGTCATTTAACGATGACGTTATGTCGAAAAATTTTTTTTGCTGTATTTCAAATATTAGCAGCTGCACATCGGCGCTCGAAAGTTTTGCAGTTTCAAATTTCATGCAGCTGCATTTCGCGATTTGTTATATCTCGTTGGATTGTCACCTATGGGCCACATCATCTCAAAGATTTGTCATATTTCGAATATTAGCAGCCGTAAATCGGCGCTCGGAAGATCTGCGTTTTCAAATTACATATAGTTGTCATTTAACCTTAACAATTTTGCAGTTTATCATGCACACTTTAAACATTTTAGTAAAATTCGTTAGCGCATGGATAATTTGTAGTTTCAAATTACATGCAGCTGCGGATTTGTCATCTAACGATGACGTTATGTCGAAAAATTTTTTTTGCTGTATTTCAAATATTAGCAGCTGCACATCGGCGCTCGAAAGTTTTGCAGTTTCAAATTTCATGCAGCTGCATTTCGCGATTTGTCATATCTCGTTGGATTGTCACCTATGGGCCACGTCATCAAAGATTTGTCATATTTCGAATATTAGCAGTCATATATCGGCGCTCGGAAGATCTGCAGCTTCAAATTACATATAGTTGTCATTTAACCTTGACAATTTTGCGGTTTGTTACGCACACTTTAAACATTTTAGTAAGATTTGTTAGCGCATGGATAATTTGTAGTTTCGAATTACATGCAACTGCGAGTTACTTTTTGATAATGTGTCACGTACATTTAGAATATTCAGGTGTGATTTCATCAGAAAATGTTGTCGTACCTCGGCGCATGGAAAATTTTAAGCGTATTCAGCTAAAATCTTTGGGGACGTAATTATTAATTAGCAGCTGTATATAGGCGCTTGGAGAAAAAAGCTTGCTGTATCAACAATCACCCCCTCCACATTGCAATTTGTAGTGCTAAATTGTGAACAATAATCCCCTCCACATTGCAGTGTGTAGTGCTAAATTGTGTTTTAATACTTAAAATAATTTAATATCGTGTCAATCGTTTGTGGTCTCCGCTAATGAAAGCAACATGAATTATTACGTCCCGATTACAGACACTCTGCCAAAAAAAGAATAAGTTTTATTTTTTTTAAATAATATTTTTATTATTTATATTAGCCTAACACTGCATATAAACTTTTATTTTAATTAAATAATATTTTTTAATATTTATATTAATATTATATTTTTAATAACATTTTTCTAAAATTTTGTAGCATTTCATCCGAGTCTCGTCGCGCGGGTCGTATCTTGGGAAGAAGGTATGCTCTAACCCCGACATCATACAAATACTTGGAGATTGGAATAAGCGTCAGAGCTATGTCATATGTGGAATTACTTATTGGTGATAACCGAGACAATCAAATAGTATTGCCTATCGTTACCTGACACTTTGATGCAGAACCGTGTTGATATTGAACTACATGTACAATCGACTGAAAGTGAGCTATTATGGATCTGCGATCTATCTATTCAAATGATTACATTAACTGATTCCAAGATTGTTAAATTAACATTATCTAATAATTCTTTGTATGTGCATCTGCAAACATTGGTGCATTAATTCGATTTTGAAGACTGTATCGATCATATGCATTTCTAGCTGTGTCAGAATACATATATTGTTAATGAAAAGTTTAAACAATTTGTTAGCGTTTTGCAACGCAACAATATCACTGACGTTTACGATGCGGTAAAAGTGATACGTGAGAGTGACGCGTTTGACGGCAAATCACTCGTAGGTTGTGAATTGTTAACATGTGCTGTAAATGATTTACTCTATGATGTTTGCAATAAATAAATTACCGTTTTTATTACTGATTTTTATTATTTCTTTCTTCGCCTATTTTTTATAAAACGTATGATGTATATAGTTGGATCTACATTCATTCTGCTAGAGATGTTGAAAAATGCTGATGTAGATGAGACGTGAGTTACTCGAGTTAGAGGGAGATGAGAGATGTGAGATTAAAATATATATTTGGGAGAAGCGTGTACCATAGGAAAATTTGCGATCATCCTTGTGACAATCTTGTCGCATCTGATAAAGAAAACGCGAGTTTGCGATCATCCTTGTGACATTTTTTTTGTTATATCTGATAAAAAAGAACTTTGTACTTATGGATGACTTGATGGACATTTCATCCGATTCGTTCGAGTTGGCCGATTCATCCGTGTCGCCTGATTTACTCTTGATGAACATTTCATCCGATTCATTCGAGTCGTCCGATTCGTCCGATTCGTTCGAGTTTGCCGAGTCGTCCGATTCGATGGATTTTTCGTCCGAGCATTCTATTCGGATGTAGAATCCTTACACGATAGTATTCTTGACGGTAATTCTAATGATTTCAGTGATGTTGTAGAACCTATTCATACGTTAGATGATGTACAAGTACGTACATATAATGAAATGAAACGACTGTGCATTATATCTTTTTATTATAAACCTGGGATTTCTGTTAAATACTGTATATCGTGTTTCATGCGATTACCGGAGAGGTCACAGATTGGGAGTGATGTGCGCACACATCAAAGTGAAGTTTATCAACAAATCCGTGATTTACATGAATGCGGTGGATGTCTGAGACCGCGGTATCAATTAATACCGTGTAATTTTTGTCCGTTTTGTACGAAAGAAGACTAATGCATGAAAAATAAAACTATTATTGTGTAAGTGTCGCGATAAGATGCGGTGGAGAGAACGCTCCGACGCCATCGGTGGCTCTGTGACTCCTGTGGTGCAGTTTTTGCGAAATCGTGAAATTGATTTGCCAAAGACTTATACGAGATCGCTAAAACTGTTTTTCGAGATTCGTGATGATATAGACTTTTTATGTAATGTGATCAATGAGGATATCGAAGTAGAACTTTTACAATTTGAGGATCCTGTTGTTGCGAAAATGAAGCATCTCCGAAAAGAGAAGCTGCTACAAATGAAAAGAGAAAGAAGGATAGACTTTTTAGAAGAGAGAAAAAAGCGACTTGTCTCTCACACAATTAATACACGCATGTGGTAAACGAAGAAATTCTGCATGAATTGTGTGTGTATTTATAATTTTTATAAAATTTTAAAGATGTTAATAATAATGTTTTTTTTTAAAAGACGCTGTGGTGCGCTCTCCCTCCCTTCTCTTATTTTAATTTTTTTATCTTTTTATATTTTCTATTTTATATTGTATATTTTCATATTTTATATTTTTATGCTATTCAATTAGAATTATCTGTATGAATGTTGTGTGGAGTGACAGTCCACGTCAGCTTTTAATTTTTGTTATCAGCTGTGAAGAGTAAGCATTCGTACTAACTCTTATGTCATGCTCGTCCCTTACCCTTTTTTTCTACCGAGACGTTACCTAGCCTCCGCTGGAGTTGGCATAAAGTGCCTGTCTGTTAATGAGTACATTTGTGAAGTGATTAAAAGTTTAAAATGTCACAAGTATTAGCATTCATTGAGGCTATGTTTGAGACGGAATACCGTCGCCTGCGGCTTCCGAAGGGAATTGACCGACGGTACCATCGCCGGTCAATTCGAAGAATGCGAAATTTGGCACGCGCCCTGTTCTAGGCATTGCTGAACGTTTTATTCGGAGACGTAAGTAATTTTTATTATTATTTTATACGCTTTTTTATTTATAATATATTTATAATATATACATATTTATATTTATTAATTTTGTTATATTTTTTACATTAATATAGATTTTCCAAATATGTACCGATCCGATCCCTGGATACATCAATATAGCGCACATGGAGGAGGTGTACTGGGTGCGGGCCTACCGTAAGGAGAGTGCCGAATGGGAAGATTTGCGGGGCGATAGCTCCGGGGCCCGAGAGCTGGACGCGGAGTATCCACATATGTATGCGGATATCTTCTCCCTCCGCAGATTATTCGGAGAGGAGTCCCTCATATTGTAAGTATGCGCAAATTTTAAATATTTTTTTTTAAGTACTAATAAAAATGTTCATTTTCTTTTCTGTTACAGAAACAGCCGTCGCGAGTTTCCCCTCCGCCTTTCTCCCACGAATTTTTAGTTTTTTAAATTTTATATTTTGTATCTTTTACATTTTATATTATATTTTATATTTCATTTTTTATATTATATTTTCTTAATTTTATATTATATTTTACATTTTTAAATATTTATATCTTTTTATATTTTTAATTTTCTATTATATTTTTAATTTTAAAACACACACACACTCTTTATATGTATACACACACCTTTCTTTATTAAAAATTATATTTATGATAAAATACGTATATTGCTTATTTGCGCCTTCTTCATCAATCCCATCCTTCTTCCTCCATATATTAGATATAATTAGATAATATTTAATATATATAATAAGATATAATTATATAATTAGATGTAATAACTTAATATTTAATATATAAAAAAAAAACTTAACATAGAAAAATTATATTTTCTCGCGTACGCCTTAGCCTCCGTCTTATCGCGCTCCCGCGGGAGGGTCCCGTTAGCGCACGGTGCAATAGCCCACTACCCGATAGCACACGACAAATTTAACGTTATTCTCTATAGCCCACAACTCTTTAGCACACATCCCGATAACACACCAAGTAAATCGAGTATTTTCCCGATAGCGCACAATAAAAATGCACATTGTCTCGATAGCACACGGCAAATTTGACGTTATTCCCGATAGCTCACAACTCTTTAGTACACATCCCGATAGCGCACGAGATAAAAATGCACATTGTCTCGATAGCACACTACCCGATAGCACACGGCAAATTTAACGTTATTCCCGATAGCTCACAACTCTTTAGCACACATCCCGATAGCACACCAAGTAAATCGAGTATTTTCCCGATAGCGCACGAGATAAAAAATGCATCATCCCGATAGCGCACAATAAAAATGCACATTGTCTCGATAGTGTCCAATAGTGCAGGATGCGTGTCCAATTGTTCAGTGTCCAATCGTGCGGTGTCCAATCGTGCAAAGTGTGTCCAATCGTGCGGTGTCCAATCGTGCAGTGTCCAATCGTGCAAAGTGAGTCCAATCGTGCGGTGTCCAATCGTGCAAAGTGTGTGTCCAATCGTGCGGTATCCAATCTGAACGTGTCCAATACTACTTGTCCAATCCTTTGGTGTCCAATCGTTCCTTGTCCAAACGGGATCCTCCCGTTATGGACAAAGAGGACTATTACAACAAAATCAAAATTATGCTCACAGACCATAATGTTTATAAGAAACTTAAACGCGATCCGACCTCTAGTATTAAGAAGAAAACCTCTTCACTTCTCAAAAATGCAGGTCTCCCTCCCCAAACTATCAGTAAAATAATCCCCCAAGATTTCTCAGCCCCCAGACTTTATGGTCTCCCTAAAATCCATAAAGATACAGTTTCTTTACGTCCCATTGTCAATAAAATTGGAAGACCCACTTATCAATTAACTCATCTTCTTGTGAAACCTCTCCAAGCCCTTACGGGACTCAATAATTTCCACACAAAAAAATTCAATAGACTTCGTGAACAGGATTACGTAAATCCAAACAAAAACCAACGACATTCTGGTCAGTTTTGATATAGTATCCTTATTCTCGAATGTTTTAATTCAAGACAATCTAAATATTATTAAGAAATCGGAAAAAATCCCTTCGAATCTTGTCCCACTAATAGAACATTGCCTAACTTCAACCTATTTCCAATTTCAAAGAGAGTTCTATAAACAAACCTCTAGAGCAGCAATGGGATCTCCCATCTCACCCATCAACGCAAACATTTTCATGGAACACTTTGAGAACAAAGTCCTGAAAAACGCACATCTCAAATCCTCCACATGGTTCCGGTATGTTGATGACACTTTTGTCATCTGGAATCATGGCAGAGAAACGCTTTCCCAATTTCTCGACTTTCTCAATTCCCAGCACCCAAATATTCAATTTACAATGAAAATAGAACAAAATAATCAGATTCCCTTTTTGGACGTGTTAGTCAATAAGAACGAGGATGGCATCGGGTTTACCGAAAACCAACACATACGGACCGTTATCTCCATGCTACTTCCCATCATCACCCTCTCAAAAGAATTCTGTCATCAGCTCATTAAGATACAGAGCTTTAACAATTTCTGAACCTACGTCCCTGAATGAAGAATTAGAACATCTTAACCAAGTCTTGACCAAGAATGGCTACAACAGCAGAGACATCAACCGCATAACTCAAAGACTGAAAAACTAGATTTTCATTTCTACTGATATCGAGACATTAAACGAAAAAAAGAGAAAATAAAAAATGGACTATTCTTCCGTATCTTCAAGGCACAACAGAACGCATTAGCAGAATCCTGGGTAAACACAACATCAAAATAATTTCCAAACCTCAAAGAAAGATTGCACAATTACTTCCTAATCCTGAGGACCACACTTGGAAACACCAGGAGTATATAGGATTCCTTGCTCCTGCGGAAAAGTATACATAGGAGAAACCGGGAGAAAGATTAGCACACGCATTAAAGAACACCAACGATGTACCTAGCACGGCCATTTTCATCAATGAGCCTTAGCCGAACATTGGATGGAGATGGGACACTCGATACAATACGACAGTGCTCGGAGTTAGTTGCTCTTTTCGGGCCGATTTCCGAAGCGCCACCTCCTATTCCCCCACTAGCGCTCGAGGCTCGACGGGCGAGCCGCCGAACGCTATACTTCAGGCGTGTCACTATAAGAAATATATTGAGGTCCGTATGTTACATCATAAATCGTCATTAAAATTTTTTTTGCTAAATAATTTTTATGTTTATAAATAATTATAAATAATAAATAAAATTTTATTAACAAATAATAAATATAATAATAATAACAAATAATATAATAATATATAATTAAAAAAATATAATAATACATAAAATAAATTATTAATAAAGTTATTAAAAATTCTATTATTAATATGTTATGTATGTGAATATGTATATGTATATGTATATGTATATGTATATGTATATGTGTGTGTGTATATATATATATATATAAAAAATATATAATAATAAATTATAAGAAAAAATATTAAAAATTCTATTATTAATGTTATGTAAAGCTATTATATATATATATATATATATATATATATATATATATATATATATATATAATAGCTTTACATAACATTAATAATAGAATTTTTAATATTTTTTCTTATAATTTATTATTATATATTTTTTATTATATATATTATTTATTATTTATTAACATAATTTTGTTTATAATTATTTATAAAAATAAAAATTATTTAGCAAAAAAATCTTTAATGATGTGACGATTTGTGTGCGTAACATACGGATCCCAATACATTTCTTATAGGGACGCGCCTGAAGTGATTCGGCGGCTCAGCCGTCGAGTCTCGAGCGCTAGTGGGGGAATAGGAGGCGTTGCCTCGGAAATCGGACCGAAAAGAGCAACTAACTCCGAGCACTGCAATACGACAAAGCAACCAGATTAGTCTCCTCACAAAGCTATTTCGCCAGAAAACATCGGGAAGCCCTAGAAATTCTAAAGCATCCTAACAACCTCAATCGCGACAAGGGCTACCATACAAACCCTATTTGGAACACCGCCCTTAATTTACGCTCACACCACTAGAGGGCATAACGGTATAGTTTTCCCGTAGATAGAAAAAACCTCTCGCAAGATATAAGGACCCCAACTCAAGAGAGCTCAATATCGGAGCTCTCAGCCCTGAAGATGCAAACTACAACGTTTGCGAAACGTCGGCATTACGCTGTTCAATCACGCGGCATCCATCCGGAAGTCCCCGTTTAGATTCTAATGGCCGCGAAAGCCTCAAGACTAGAATGAGTGTAACCTCTAGAAAATCAATTCTTCGGTGATGCTCAATCTTTAAGGTAAACTGTAATCTATCATGAAAAAAGTTAAAAACAGAAAGAAAAAATCAAGTTAATAGAGTCAAGGGGAACGTATTAGTATGAGGAACCATTAATATGTCATCCACATATCTGTAATATAACGGGGGACTAAATGTGTTGAGAGCATTTTCCAAATCTTGCAAAACTATGTCGGCTATAATCGGGGACAAAGCAGAACCCATAAGAGTGCCAAACGTTTGTAAGTGATATTATTAAACGTAAAGAATGTCGAGTTTAAAACCAGTTTAATTCCATTTAAAAATTCGATCTCAGGTAAATCACAGTTATCCCGCAAGAAGGGCTAACTATTGGAAACACTTTCGATAGTTAAATCTATGGAAATATTAGTAAACAGCGACACAACATCCAGTGAGATAGATCGTTTAGATGAATATTTGATATCTTATTTAAAAGATCAAAACTATTACTGACATGACTCTGCGTTGTGGGGAAATTATTGTTTATGATCTTGTGCGGAACACTGCAAGAGAATGAAGAGGAGTATTTATAGAGGAAACTATAAGCCTATAGGAAATATTAATTTTATGGATCTGCCCGTATTTGGTAGCCCATATGCCCTTGGTAAATTACCATCCGTAAACAAGAGTGACCGATAGGTAGCATTCAATATGTAACCGTGACTCTTCCACCTTGATAATAAGTTTTTTAAGTTGAAAATTAGTTTTTTTGTAAGGTCTTTTTCAACAGTTGTATAAGAAGCTTCATCATTTAATAAGTCTTCTACTTTTTTTATATATTCAAATCTGTCCAAAGCCACTGTTACATTTCCCTTGCCTGCTCTTGTAAAAATTAGGTCATTGTTAAAATCAAGAAATTTTTTTGTGGTGGAAAAACAGTGTAATAACCAATCATGCTGTGGTGTTTTTGGATAGGAATCTGTGGAAATGTTCCCTATAATGCTCCTTGTTCGATCTCTAAAATGCATCCTTTTTTCAACCATGAGTTTTCTCAAGTTGCTTTCAATGTCTTTTAAGAATTCAATAGTTAAAGAGGAATTCTTTATGATGGGGAGACTAAAATTATTGCCCAGTTGCAATAAAGAATGAATATTTTTTGGAATGTTTACCTTCGATAAATGGAACCATAAATGGTAAGATAAATCTCGAACTTCTTCAAGACTCGACTGTGATTCTGAATAATGGGAGGGATCTATAACGACTTTAACGGTTTCATTAGGAGATGGTCCTCTGCTATTGCTGCTTTTACTTTCTCAGCAGTAGCCGCGTCGTCCAGGTTCACAACCCGAATCTCCGCCATGTCCTTTGGTCTGGCAACACGCACATCAGTTCTTCCCGCTACTACCTCAAGTATTTTCGTTGCCAGAAGGTCCACTCTTTGAGTGCTGCCTTCCCCCGGGATTTCTAAAATTAGCTCACCAATCTTGACTCGTTTAGATTTTAGATATTTAATCCCTAGGTCTATTAGGTTGATCCTTTTCATGATCTCCTCCATGATCTGGGCAATGGAGATATTGCTCTCCATTGCCTTGTTCTGAGGAAGAACATTGACAGTGACTGCAGCAGTCCTGTTTTTGTTCTTCCTCTTTCCCTTACCCTTTTTGGATGAAACTTCCCTCTCCCTCAGGCTGAGCCCATCACCTTTGGGGGTGGATGAGGCCCCCGCGGAGGAGGAAGGACCACCCTTATTGAGGATATCCTTCCCTTCTTTTTTCTCTCCTTTCCCTTTCCTTTTCCGTCCTACAACCTCAGACCAGGTTGCAGTTTGTGCGGAGCGTTGGTTTCTGCCACGGCTGTACGGCTTCAGCATCTATCTCCCTTATAGTGTTTTCTCTCTTCTTTCTTTTTTCCTGCTACTGCTGCAATGGCGAATTTACAGCAGCTTTACCAGAGGGGGAGATCCTATTGCCCGTTTCTTTTTTGCTTTTTTCTTTCTTAGAGCCTGACTCAGAAACAGTTGTTGGAGCAGCCAGTTTAGGATTTGTAGTTTTCCTAAATTGTTTCGTGTTTTTAGGCATTAACCCATCTTCTCTTAGTGCGTCCAGTCTGGCTGAGACCAGCTCGCCAGTTTGCCGCATTGCTTCTCACATCCATTTTTGGAAGGTCTCCTCCAGGTCTTGTACATTTATTACCTCCCTGGAGGGACTGGTTTCCATTTTGTCCCTTCCGAATTTATCCCTCCTTGCTCTTGAGGGACGTTTAGGAAGGGATTCTTCCTGGGTTTTTATTGTGTTCTGCTGATCGAGTCTCATCTTGCTCAGCATCCCTATCTCTTCTCTGAGTTTCCCGATTTCAGTCTCGAGAAACTCAATTTTCTCTTTCAGGAACTTTTTATCTCTTTCAAGAGATTTTACTTTCTCCGTTGCAGAAAGTACCTCCAAATTCATCGCTGCATCTCGAATGTTAGCAGCTGTCGTCTTTAGGATGCCCTTCATAGTTCCTTTCAGGCCCTTCGAGATCTTCGTGATCCGTAGGCATTCATTCGCGCAGTTCTCTGCTTGTTTTAAGTATACTGTGCGTCTTGCCTCTTCGATCTTCTCAGGACCCTGACCAGCCTCTTTTGCCATTTTGGTTGCCAGTGCGTTAGTTTTCTCTCTATTGGCAATGGTGTTATCAATTATTTCCCTCTCTACTATATCGAAAAGTTCTTGTTGAACTTGCTCGTTATAGTCTCTCTTCGCTTCAGCATGACCGACATATTCGCCAGTTTTTACGGTCTGCCTCTCGTCTCCTTTTCCTGCCGCGAGCAGGAGGGAGCAGGATTGACGATTTCATCCGAGATTGCCTCAGTGTCGTCGTCAGAGTCCTCTGTCTCCACGGTAGGTTTCTTAGAAATAGAAGCGCATTCCTTTGTTCTGGACCTTATTCCAGGTTTGTTCTTAAATCCAGATCTGGACCTAGACCTATTGCGCTTTTTTCTATCTCTTCACTGTCAGAGAATTCAATCCTCTTCTTTCTCATATTTTTTTCTTCTCTCGTTCCTCTCTCTCTTCTCCTCTATCGTGAGAGGGATGCCCGGGAATTTCTTCAGATCATGGACGTAGCCCAGCTTGCTAGAGGCAGGACCGGGCTTTAACCCTTTCACCACCTTTATTTTATTGTCAAAGATGGCGACATAAGTGATTTGTGGGGCAGTAGCCCTAGCTTTCACCTCGCCCTCGCCATCTACGATCCCTCCCATCTCTTCACAGAAACGGGCCTATTCCTGCTCCCTCTCCTCCGACTGATGCGATACATAGTCGCATTGGTCAATATTCATTTTTTGTAGATTTTGCGTGTTCATTTCTATTGAAACCCACGCCCCGCTGCGGCTCTGCCACCCAGGGTGTACCCTCACCCGCCGCAGAGTGTCCTGAAACATGACCGGCAACACTTTACGACGGGGCTCCGAGTTCCCCCGGGAGGGGGGGGTGGCATACGACACGGGCCGGGGGATGGGCATTCCTGGCACTGGTCCCCAGCCCCTTACTGACCCATGGGGGTTTTTACGCCCCCATGGGCTTTCAGGGGTTCCTGGCTTCCGACCGGGATACCGCAGTGGGTGGTGCCAACCGCGGCACCTCCCCCAACGATGCCGCGCCACCGGGCAGTTGAAGTCGGAGCTGCCTACCCCTACCAACGATTGGGATGACACTTTAAACCACCCCAGAAGATGGGCGTCATCCCTGACAGGGAGTCGCTGGGTCTTCCCTTATACCCTTTCTAAGGGTACTGTGCGCTCTTAGTTTCCCTTCCACCCCGGAGGTTCACCCAACTTGGCCGAGGGTGTGTGGGTGTTCCATGGGGTTTCAGGGTTTAAGCCTCCTCACCACGACAAGGTGCGCACGACGAGGAGGACCTTTTTTTTTTTTGCGTCAGGAAAATGCTTTATGCATCCCCCAGGGAGCGGGAACTCCCTGGGGGTATGTGGGACCCCCCCCTATAGTCGGGGTATATCTACTAAAAACCTGACGACGGTCCTACTCGGCGGTTGATGGTGGGTGAGCCCTAGGGTCGCTCTCGCATTCTACCAGGACCCACCCCCGCAGATCCCCCCAAATAGTTGGGGGGGATTTTCCTGCCATGGTGCACCGCTGAGAAAACTCAGCGATGCACCATCGACGGCGCTGTGGGACCGCCACACAGCGCCGCCGCCTTCCCTGGGACCAAGGTGCAATGGGAAGTGGGTGTTACCCACACCCACCTTCCCTTGGCCCCTGGGGAAAGGTGAGAAATTAGTTCTCACCTCCCCCCGCTAAAGACCGGATCTTAGGTTTGGATTGGGGCGAGGGGGGTCCAAGGACTCCCCGAGTTCACTACCCCGTGGGGGAGAAGGGGAAAGACTACGTCTAACCTCTTCCTGCTCCCCCACAACCCCCTCATCCGTTTGGATGAGGAAGTGTTTCAACCCCTGGGTGGGGACACATCTCCACCTCCATTAAGGAGGTGGTGTCTGAGTCCCCTGGGGAGGGAGGGGCTGATAACTCGGTCCCCCCACACTCCTTAACAGGAGACTCTTCATTCCGGGCCACCTCCGTCGGGGGGACACCCTCCCCTCGTCCGATGGAGGCGCCCTACGCCTCCTCCTCTTCCCCTCCACACGAGGGGAGGAGCATTCCACGCCCCCACCCAGAGCGTGGTTAGCGGAGACCCCCAGGTTGGCACACAGCACGCACCTGGGCGTCCCCCTACACTCTCAGCTGAGGTGTCCAGGGACGAAACACCGGTCGCCGCTGAACACCTCAGACCTACAGGCTGCGCCGATGTGACCCCCCCTGAGGCATTTGAAACACCTCAGGGGGCCACCGGCGCCGCCCCCTCCCTTTCTTTTCCCCTCCTTTCCAAGAGAAAAAGACCGACCCGAGGACCCCTTACCCCTTTTAACGGGGAGGGCTCCCCGGGACCTGTCTCTCCCCTCTGCTCTTTTTTCCGCCCCCTTTTGCCGTCATCCGTGCTCAAGAGGGCTGTACGGCAGCCCCGTCACTGGGGGCAGAGGAAGGTGGGCGATAACTCGCCCGTAGCTCTTGGTGGAGTCCGCTTAGCCCTAAGGCCAGAGCGGACTCCACCTCACTCCTCACAAGACCACGGAGAGATTCCACATCCACGCAGGAATGTGGAACCTCCGCAGCCTTAGAGGTCTCCATTATTTGGAAACCTACGTCTCTCATAATTAGGGGGGCAGGTCTTACCTGCACCCCCTTCTTCCTGACTGACACCTCCATTTGCGTGGCGGCGTCAGAACGGGAGGTCATATGCTGCAACATGTGGTCCCTCGCTTCCGTTTGGGTGGAGATGTTCAGAGCCTCCACACTCGCGAGGGCCTGAACATACTCCATTTTGATGGACTTCTCTTGGAGGAGCCGGCCGATCTCGCCAAACATGGTGTCAAAAACACCCGTCAACGCGTCAACCAGACCCCCTCCCGACCGTCCTCAACCTCTCTCCACTCTTTCCAGGCCTCCAAAATCCGCACTCTCTTATAGGACCTATATGTCCCATCAAGGGTGCAGAGGAGAGACCTGGACACTTCCTTCCAGACGATCGCTGGTTCCCCCGAGGGCCTCGTCGGCAAACCCCCTTCGCATAAGAGCGACGAGGGGAAAACAGGGACAATACTCCCCCCCCCCGCAGCATCCGAAATTGCGGATTTTTTCCGAGTTTTAACCATCCCATATATTGGCACACTCTTAACACCCTTCGGGATCACCCGAGGGTTGTGAGTCCTAAGACCCGACAACCACGCCGGGCTCACCCTCCGGGTGAGCTCCCTTACCACGTCAAGGTGGTGTGCCGTCGGGAGGGTGCACCCTCCGAAGAGGGCCGATAGATGGCCCTTAGTGGTCTGGCCGCGTATACGATGACGAGTCGTGCCGTTTGACCAAACCGGGCGACATCCCCTTTGGCCCCTAGCTCGCCTGGGCCACGTCCTCTTTTGGCATCCCTCGGGTAACATCCCTGGCCTACGTCTTTGCCTCCGGTGTCTACCCTTGGAAGGTAGCCATTCGCGTGCGTCTTTCGGCCAAGACGAATCACCACTAGGCGAACTTCTGTATTGGCGGTCCGGCTGCACTTTATGGTCCCCACTTTGACGAGGACCTTCTACAGGGCCCTGGTTTCGCAGAACACCTCCTGGGTTCCGCTACTAACAGGTTCTCGCTTCCAGTTCTCGATCCAGCAGAGCCCTTCCCCTTGGACGAGTTCCCAGAGAAGGAGTCGAGACACGTACTAGCCCCAACGGCAGTTGGCCCGGAAGAGTCTTCTGTGCAACAACGCCCCAATTCATCGCGAACCGGTTTCCCCCGGTCAGGCACCAGCCATTTCAGAAAACGTTATTGCATTGTTGATGAACATGCTGCCCCGAACGCCTCCGTGTTTTGTACAGGGGGTAGGCGGACCCCTGTGCGTACTGTGTATAACATCGGGACTGCGGTCCTTCAACATACATCGGGCGTCCTGTTAATCGATCCGTCTTTCGAGATTCCTATACAGGAGAAAGAGGACCCCTGTTGCGGTGTTTGGTGACTTTGGGACTCGAATCTAGCCGAAAATCCCTCCATCACTCACTACCAGAACCCGAATCAGGGGGGAGCGACCCCCTGATGCCTCGCCCTGCTGTCAAGTCAACAGGTCGAAGTCCTACCCGAACCCTGCATCGTAGGGTGACTATCTAACCTACGACGACCAAAGCAAAGAAAGTCTTCGTTACTCCTCAATCCCCGCCCAGCCACGCTCCGGCTTAAAGGCTTTCGCCCCCGGCGTACTATGTGGCGTTCACCATCATTTCCGCCGCGACCGTCACGCCTGTAGCAGGGACCGATTCGTATGCGTCCGACATTCAGGTATGCATGCCGGTGCTATGCATCCTGTCCGAGGGTCCAAGAGGAAATCTGGCTAAAAGTGCGCTCTTAGCTATCCCTCCACTCCGGTTTCCCGGGGTTTTGGGACAGAGCCTCCCCACCACGTCAAGGTGGCGCACCATTGAGGAGGACGACGAGGACCTTTTTTTTTTACGTCTGGAAATGCGCTACGCATTCCCCGAGGAGCGGGAACTCCCCGGGGGTGTGTGGGACTCCCCCCTATTTAACGGAGTATACCCACTAAAACCAGACGGTGGTCCTCTCCGCGGTTGGCAGGTGGGCTCTGAGGTCGCTTTCGCATTCTACTAGAATCCACCCCCGCCTTTCTCCCCCAGATGGTCGGGGGAGATTCCTACCTTGTGATGCGTCACAGAGAAACTTCAGTGACGCATCAACGACGGCGTTGCGGGATCACCACGCAACTCCGCCGCCTTCCCTAGGGCCAAGGTGCAATGAGGAGTGGGTGTTTCCGCACCCCCCCCCTTGGCCCCTGGGGGGAGGTGTGAACTAATTCTCACCTCCCCCCACTAATGGCCTGATGAAAAGCCATTTTGGGGCGAGGGGGGTCAAAGACCTCCCGAGTTTACTGCCCCGTGGGGGAGAGGAGAGGAAAACTACGTCTTGCACCTTCCTACTCCCTCACATCTCCCTCAACTATGAGGGGGTTTTTCCCCTGGGCGGGGACATACCTCGACCTCCATAAAGGAGACTTTCTTCCCTGGGGAGGGGGGTGTTAAACAACATCCCCCCACTCTCCGCACCAGGGGCCCTCGAAACCTCTGGGGCCACCCTCACCGGGGGAGACACCTTTTCCGCACCCGGTGAGAGAACCCCTCTCCTTTTTCCCCTCTTCCTCCCCTCCATAGGAGGAGAGGAACACCGAACGCCCCCGCCCAGGGCGTGGTCGGAGGTAACACCCAGATCAGCGCACAGTGCGCATCTAGGTGTCCCCCGACACCCCCATCCGAGGTGTCCGGAGACGCCGCACCGGTAGCACCGGTCGCCCCGGAAAACCTCGGACCTGCAGGCGGCACCGATGTGTCGGCGGCATCAGTGGCCCCCTGAGGCATTTAAAACACCTCAGAGGGCCACTGATGCCGCCCTCTCCCCTCTTCTTCCTCTCCTTCGCAGGAGAGGAAGAAGACCGGCCCGGAGATCCTTTCCCCTTTTAAAGGGGGGGGATTTCTCCGGGATCAGACTTTTTCCCTTACTCTCTCCGCCCTCTTTTGCCGCTACTGCTGCCTAAGAGGGCGGCATGGCGGCCCCCTCACTAGGGGCGGAGGAGGGTCGGCGATGACGTGCCTCTAGTTCTTGGTGGAGTCCGTTTAGCCCTAAGGCCAGAGCGGACTCCACCTCACTCCTCACAAGGCTGCGGAGGGATTCCACATCCATGCAGGAATGTAGGACCTCCGCGGCCTTAGAGGCCTCTATGATGGTTTGGAGGTCCACTTCCATTTTTTTGGGGGGGGACAGGTACGACATGCACCCCCACGTCCTCGATCTTTGGAGGAGCAGGCCGCGCCTGCACCCCCACACTCTTCGCGGACGTCTCCACTTGCGTGAAGGCGTCCACCTGGGAGGACCCCCTCAGAAACACCCGTACGTCCCGTTGCTCAAAGAGCTGGTCTAGGACGTGAAGGTGATCCATGAGGAGGTCTTCGAGTTTGTCCACGAACTCGTTGGCCCCGTCCCAGTCCTCCCTTTGCTGGAGGACGTGGAGTCCCGAGTACGTGGACTCCCCTGACTCCCGAATTCTTTTCAGCCAGACGATAGCTGATGCCCCCGGGTGGCCCCTCACATAATGATGACGAGGGGGAAACGGGGACGATCACCCCCTCCCCCGCCGGTCCACCGTATCCGAAACGGTGGCGTTCGACCGCCGTTTTTTACCCATCCATTTTTTGGCGCATTCTTAGCATCCTTCGGGATCACCCGGGGGTTGTGGGTCCTAGGACCCGACAACCACGCCGGGATCACCCTCCAGGTGAGCCCCCCCACCACGTCAAGGTGGTGCGTTGTCGGGGGGAGGACGAGGATCTTTTTTTTTACGTCTGGAAATGCGCTACGCATCCCCCGAGGAGCAGGAACTCCCCGGGGGCGTGTCACAGGCCACGCCGATGTGCCCCACCCGTAGACATCTAAAACACCTCGGGGGGGAAACATCGGCGCCGCCTCTCCTCCTCTTCCTCCTCCTTTTAGAGGAGGAGGTTGGCTGCAGGGGACTGTCCTCCTTCTTAGGAGACAAAACACCCCCACGCAGCCCCGTTCCCTCCATAGTCCTTCCCGCCTGGACCCCCAGACGAAAAGGACCCATCCCTGACTTTACCTCTCCCGCCCCCCGCGATTTACGCCCAAGTCACCCCAAGGGGTGAGGGCATGGCCCTTTCTTCTTTACCAAAATTTTATTTAAAGTATAATTTTATGCTATAAGATAAAATAGTTAGCGACTCATGCGGCCGTAATCACCCGTCGGACGGTCAGCTGCGCCCGCGCTCGCGGTGCGCCGCGCCGCTTCTGCCTGCCTTCTATACTCGACGCGTGATTTGCTAATTATTTTTGCTTATAACACAAAAACTACGCTTCAAATCAAATTTTGGTAAAGGAAAAATTGTCTTAGAATTGTATCAGAAATACGTCACTTTACGGACGGTTGTTCTGGGACTCCCTGTATAATGGTTTTAAAAGTATTATTGTTACGTTCGCATAATTTATTTATTAGATTTTAGCGATTCTGATATTATAGTAACATATATTCCTATATATTTAAATAGAGAAAATTTCAACTCTTATTTAGAGAGTCAAATGGTAAAGTAGTCTAATGGTTGCAATTATATGATTTCTTTTACTGATAATGGTCAGTATTATTTTGTTAACACTATGTAAGCAAGCAATATCCAATTTAATAGCTATATAATATTTTGCTCGATTAAATATTTTATTGCGCGAATTTGAGAGATATACGTATATCTCATACCTTGTGTTCATATTTCTAGCGGTACGTTTATATTTTGAAAATTTGAATTTGAAATTTTTGGCGGGACGTCACAATAGGCATATTGGGATGCGTTATTACAGGTGAGAGAGTATGGAGAATAACTTCCACGGAGGTTTGGCCAGGAGGTTGTGGCATTGAAAATAGAGATTCGTCAGAGTCAGAGTCAGGATCAGATGGAAGAAAGGGGCTTTTTCTAAAGGGCAGGACTTGGACAGTTGGGTTCCTTAATAATGCATCAGCATTATTATTTAACGTTCCCTTTTTATATCGTATATCATAATCATATTCGGCTAATTTGATTCGTCATTTTAAAAGTCTTGAAGTTGGGTCTTTGATAGAATGTAACCATACTAGAGGTTTATGATCAGTCACTATGGTGAATTTAGTGCCATATAAATAAGGTCTAAAATGATTCGTACAATATACCATAGCTAAACATTCTTTCTCGATGGTCGAATAATTTTGCTCTGCTTTATTAAGTACTCTTGATGTATAGGCGATTGGAAAATCTTTTCCGATTGGTCCTTGACTTAATACTCCGCCGATTGCATATCCGGATGCATCGGTAGTTAAATTAAAGGGTTTACTAAAATCTGAATATTGTAATATCGGTTTGTTGCATAATTGATCCTTGAGATTATTAAACGCGTATTCTTGATCTTTTTGCCATTTGAAACAATTATTTTTCTTAAGTAAATCAGTTAGAGGTTTAGCAATTTTTGAAAAGCTTGGAATAAATCGTCGATAATAACCAACTAATCCTAGAAATTGTTTTATGTTTGTAGGATTTTTGGGAGGAGGAAAATCATGGACAGCGGTAACCTTGGTAGGGTCTGGTCGTACGCCGTCGGATTCCATAATATGACCGAGGTAAGCTACTTTTTGTCGCAAAAATTCACATTTGTCGGGTTGTAATTTTAAATTAGCTTCGCGTAATTTTTTCATTAATTTGTTAAATTTCACCTCACTGTTCTTTTAATGATCGAGCGTATATGATTATATCATCCATGTAAATAAAAAGCTCGTTGCCTTGTAATCCAGATAGTACATTGTCCATTAATCTTTGAAATGTTGCAGGGGCATTTTTTAATCCAAAGGGCATTCTCTTAAATTGATAATGTCCGTAAGGGGTGGAGAATACAGTTTTGTAAGCGTCATTTGGATCCATTGGTATTTGGTGGAATCCTGAGGCGAGGTCAAGAATTGAGAAATATTTAGCGCTTCCCAATTGGTCAAGTATATCAGTTATGTTGGGAAGAGGATAAGCGTCTCCGAATGTTTTTTCATTAAGAGCGCGATAATCAATGACCATTCGCCATTTTTTATTTCCAGAAGAATCGGGTTTCTTAGGGACGATCCATACTGGTGAATTATAAGGTGAGAGTGAATATTTTATCATATCGTCTTTTAGTAGTTTAGTAATTTGCCTGTCTATTTCTTTTTTATAGGAGGAAAACGATACTGCTTGGTGTGGATCGGAAAGTCCGTGGTATAAATAGAATGATGGGTTACATGAGTGGTTCCCAATTTATCATTAGGCAAATGGAATCTATCTAGATTATTATAAACTAGTGTTTGAAGATTATTCCTTTCTTCTACATTTAAATGTTCCAACCTTAGGAGTTTTAGGGTAAGTTCCGCACTCTCTCTAGAGGTGTTTTAAAAATGATCTCGTCTAACTGAGACGGATTTTGAATTGAAAGATGTGGTTCGTGCTCGTCTGATGCTCTCTGGAACCAACAACACTGCAAAAGCCTCCATGAGACGTAGAAAAATCATCTTCGTCTTCCTCAGGAGAAGAAGAGGATTGGTAAGAAGAATCAGGATCAGAGACACAACGAACTGTGGCCTTGGATAACCCTCGGGTTCCGTCGGCACCACAAGAGGAATATGGATTCTCTTGAGTATAAATGGTGTCAAATTTATGCAGAGTGAATACAGGTATTTCTATGTTATACTCTTCATCATTAGTATTAAAAAGAGGCAAGTAAGCTTTGCCATGAATATTAGAAACTATCGCGTCTCCAGGGTATATTCCTTTAATGGAAGTTATTAATGGAAGATATCCCGTTTTTATTTCAGGATTCGTGATTTTAATGAAGAAAAGAGTGACTGTTCTTGGTTTAATGTTAATATATTCCACTTCGTCGAATGGAATCGAAGTATTTTCAAGTAGTAAGTGTTTTGTTTTAAAATCAACATTTGCATTTCTATTTTTCAAAAACGGATTACCAAGAATACCGTGTTGCGAGAAAAGTATGTCGTTGGAAACAATGTGAAATTCAGTTTGTTTTCCTAATACTGATATGTAAATTGCACCTAAAGTATTAACGGGTTCGGATGCTATTCCTTGTAATGATTGAATATTTGTCTCATCCGGAGAAATATTAGAATTGACGTATTGTTTCTTAATTAAATTCAAATCAGAACCGGAATCTATCATAAAGGTGCATGTGTCCCTTAGATCAGGGGATGATAAGGTAATGGTAGGAGCGCAAGTGCTTGCTATAAGCCGATGTTTATTTACTTTTGTGTCACCAGGTTTTGATTTTCTATATCTACGAATCGCACGACTCGAGAGGGGTTTGGGCGTTCCTGAGCAGCGTCCCGGCGAACGCCTCCTTGTACCGGAGCGCTCTGACCGTTTCCCTGATTGTCAGGAGATTGATTAGAAGGGTTCATATCTCCGGTGAGTGATTTTCTATAAGCTAATTTCCGGCATTCTGTAATCAAATGTCCAGGAGTTTTACAATAACGACATATTTTTTCAGTTGGAAAATTTGGACCAGGTTGTCCAAGAACTAATGGTTTAATAAAAGGACCGACATTACTACGCGTGTCGTGTACTCTGGGGGCGGGAACGGGAGAAGCTATTGGACTACGCGAGGGGTTCTGAAGAATACGAGGACTATAAGTAAGGTCTACACGAGGGGTAAGAACAGGTCGTGTAGGAAAAGCAATTCTCTTACAATGATTTTTACAATCAATAAATCGGGCGGAAGGCCGTTAATAAAGCTTTCTAGTGCTCTCGCCTCAATGTTATAGCGAAGCTGTTCACTCATATTACCGTGAATGGTGATTTCACCGTCTATAATCGCGGATCTTAATTCTTTAACTCTTTCAATATAGTCGAAAATATTTTCATTTGGTTTTATATAAACGTTGGCAAGTTCCCCGCGATATTGATCGACTGATTTATTAGGACCAAAAACCTTCTTCAATCGATTAGTCAGATCGGTTAAATTAGGGTATTCTATTCCCTCTATTGCCGCGTAAGCATGTCCTTGTAATTTGTTTATTATTAATGGTAACAAATATTCTTCTTGCCACGAAGAAATTAAATTTAACGCCCGTTCGCACGTTTTACAAAATTGGAATACGGACATTTTAAGACCGTCATATTTGGGAATGAAATCGATTATGTCTTTAATACGAATGGGTGAAGCCAACTGGATATGATCCATATTCAAAGGGGTATTTCTGGAGGCAGATGGAAGAGGCGGATTGGTATTATCAGCTGGAAGTTTGGAAGTCAAGGAGATATTTATATTGCCAGGTAAGGGGTTAATAGGCTCCTGAGGTGGCAAATTTCTTATATAATCTTGTACGTGTAAGTTAGATACACCTTGTTGTCGCATCTCAGATACCTTTTGTTCTAAATTATTTAATTGATTTGGTAAAGTTTTTAATGAAGATACTTCTTGTCGTAATAAGCTTAATATCGAACTGAGGCTATTTATATCGACAGCAGCGTTTTGCTCTGCTTCAAATCTTTCCTTAGAAATTTCAAATTCTTTTTGCTGTATAGTCAGAGCAGCTTGTTGTTCCCTAACAAGTCTTTCTTTATTTTGTAATTGTTGCATCATGACTTCTAATTCAGCTTGTTATTTTTGTAAAGGAGTGATGACAGTAGTATCACTCTCGCTATGCTCAGAAGTGGTTTTAGAAGATTGTGATCGCGTACTAATATTTTTACTCATTATGAAAGATTGTTATTAATAATTAAATTTAAAAAAAATATTATATTCGTAAACAATGATTGATCCCTTTTTGGCGATCCCACCGCTGTCACCAATTTATGTCACGTGCAGTGACCCACTGTTATCATCTACCTAGGTGTCAATAACAGGGTTGCTCTCTATTTAGTTTTTTGGGTAATCTGTCTAAATAGGCTGTCACGTCCAGCGCCTCCGCTTGACACCAGTCGCCGTCCGTTGACGCCATACGCCACCTGTTAAGTAGACATAGTAAGCGTTAACCGCCTATAAAAATCTTTTTTTTTCTTTTTCTTCTTATATATATATACATATACTTATTAGCAAAAATAGATTAAGCCGATAAATACCTTTTTATTATATTTCCGGCTAGAACATTTTTTTTTGTTTCTTTTTCTTCTTTCATCCCCATCACTGGTTCTCCCCTATCACCTACCTAAAAATAAAGGAAAATAATTAATTAGTTGTCCAATGAAAATTCTTATCTATTTTCCGGCCACCCGGTATATTACCTTCTGGTCCGCATCCTCAGCACCTGAAAAAAGGAAGAGAAACGGCCTACTAAATCGGTCGAACATCTTAATTTCATTATAATTACTCATTCAGTTTTGTCACTCTAGTTGCAGTACCTGAAAAATAAAAAGGAAACAATATTAAGTATGCGTCAATAAAATAGCATAAATTAAGTAATAGCGATAATATAAGTCAATGTTCACTCCACCTCACCGTCATCATTCTAACTAAACACAAACATACACGTACACATCACCATAGACACACGCATCGAGAATTAACCACCACCTGATATAACAAAAATAATAGGTTAGATATAATCACAAGGTAGTAATACTAATATAAGAAAAAGAGAAAATACAACAAATAACACATAAAATACGAAAATAAAAAAAAATAATAATAACATATAATGTATAATACAAATATATATATATATATATATATAAGAATAGATATAAAACAATAGGCAATAGAGTTATGTATAAATGCTTAGATTAAGAAATATATATATACAAGTATCATCTTTTCAGTAGGAGAATCCATTCCTTGGAGACATTGGCGACCTGAGCCTGGCCTGGTCTATAATAATAATAATAGTAATAACTTTTGAATACATATAAAATAAATATATATATATTTCTATGTAGCAATAGTAATTTATAAAATGTGTAGACCTAAACCTTATAGATATAAGCCGCCTTATATTCTGACGCATTGCCCTGGAATTTTCTCTTATCATTGTTATAATATTCAGTATATTAAAGTGGAAGATAATCGATATTGCGTCACTTGCTTCAGATTAATTCAACAAAATTTTCAAGCGTACGGACTTATACAATTCCATAGCATGTATAGTGGTATTTTTCAAGAAGAAAATTGTTATATTTGCGGAAATGATATAATTACCTATACTTCCGTAAAAGAATGTTCTACTTACTTCATGCATTATTTAGCGATATGTTGCGTACTCAGAGAAAGAAAATTAGACTTAAATAATGTAGAAGAGTTGTTGTATGATTGCGATAATACAGAAGTAACGATACTATTAATGTATGAACCAACAAATGAGATGGAAATACCATGAAATAAAGTAAAAAATATATATATATATATTATATTCATACAAATATACATGTATAATAATAAATTGTATCTGCTTACTTACAGAAATGATGTATCATTTAGTATTATTATTCACTGCGCAAACCTCCCTCGCCCTTCTCGGTTTTGATTGCGGAGGACGACATTTAAATATCACATCGGTTTTGTTGTTGGATGTGGGAAAATGCAATCTTCCGCATAAAACATCAAACTCTACGGATACTTATATCCAACTCCTTCAATTATCTGACTATAATCATGCGTATATAATACAATGTAAGGTTGAAATTTCAAGAACTATATATTACTGTGGCATGCACTCACATGTTTCCATCGTGCATAACGGACGTGCTGACTATATACATGAAACCGGACACTCACAGTGCAAACGAATGTTTCGTGATGGTACTCTTTCGCTAGGAGCAAGAGTTTTAATCGATGGCATCCGAGTCAACCAAACCGCCTCCTACAGCATCACCATGGTTGGAAGCGTAAGCAACGATGGAAAATGCAAAGGCACGCAGTATTCCGACCATTATGGAACATGGGACGACGTTGTCGTGCAAGCTGTCGCCAGAATATCTTTGAAATCAGCCTATGTCCCCGTGAAGTTAAATACTGGAAAAATAATGCTAAAATCAAAAACAATTTGTACGCTCAGTGAAGGATTTTGCATCGATTCAGAGGATGGATATACCTATTGGGAACCGATGCCTATCTCTTCATGTAATTTTCATCAATACGACGTTCTATATGAAGGACCTGCTATCAAAACTACGGACGATACCAGTGAAGGAAAATCACCTATTGTATACAGCCTGACAACACAAGACATAACCTTCGCTCTGACAAGAACACGGGAACAGCCACTGTGCGGATACACGCTTCTTCGTACAGAGCATCACAAACTCTTTATATTGGAAACTAAAAAGGGAGACGTCTTCGCCGAAAGAGGAACAATCCCAATTGATAATCTTGATATTTTTGCATATATGAACTCGAAGTTTGTATATGTAGAAAAACACATACGACATCAAATGACATCTCTTTACCACAATGTCATACAACAGAAATGTGAGCTGAAAAAAGATGTAATAACTAACACCTTATCATTTGCCACCTTACAGCCTGACGAATTCGCCTATTGATTAATGAAAGGACCACGGCTGCAAGGATACATGGCTGTTACTGCAGGAGAAGCAATTCATGTAATAAAATGTATTCCCGTTGACGCCATAATCCGGAGAACAAAAGAATGTTATGCCGAGCTCCCTGTAACAGTAAGGAACGCTTCACTATTTCTAACGCCAAAATCAAGGATACTCACCAAATTTGGAACTCAGAAGGAATGTAGCTTTGAACTACCAACACTCTAGCGCATAGATGATACATGGATCCAGCTCATCTCTGATCTACAAGTCATACAATTACCTCCACAACGATTACATCCGATGATCTCTTTGAGTTGTAAATACCTCACCCCAGATCCATTAGCCATTAGTGGAATATATACTGAAAAGGATATAGAAAAGTTACGAGATCATATTATGTTTCCTGCAGAGAAACCAGCACTTCTAAATTTCATAGCCTGTGGGATGACAGGACAAGCTGTCATACCCGGAGAAGTCTCTATATACAGTCTGCTGGACGAGGAATCACTCCAGAAAATAGCTTCGAATACTGTCTCAAGAATTTGGGGTGGATTTGTAACCTTTGGATCAGCAACGGCCGGAATTCTAGGAGTATTCCTAATTATACGACTCATTAAATTAACTATTAACACAGCAATCCATGGATACGCCCTTCACACCGTGTACGGATGCAGTCTGCACCTACTAGGCGCCATATGGAGTTCTCTCACACATCTCCTACTTCACTTAGCACGAGGACCCGTGAATCAACAAAGAATAGAGAAGAAGATCAATCTCCCCTCGAGCCAATAAGTCTCTCACCAGTAACACCGACAGCACCCAAAATCGAGTCAACTATCGTTAATGCAACAGCGGTAAATACAACCACCTCTATTCCCATTGTTTACACTGACCTTCGAGAGCGATTGAACGATATGGAACAAATCCCTCCGATAACATCGAGAATTCGTTCTTAAATAAGGAGGGGGATGTGACGTCCCGCCAAAAATTTCAAATTAAAATTTTCAAAATATAAACAAACCGCTAGAAATATGAACACAAGGTATGAGATATACGTATAACTCTCAAATTCGTGCAATAAAATATTTAATCGAGCAAAATATTATATAGCTATTTAATTGGATATTGCTTGCTTACATAGTGTTAACAAAATAATACTGACCATTATCAGTAAAGGAAATCATATAATTGCAACCATTAGACTACTTTACCATTTGACTCTCTAAATAAGAGTTGAAATTTTCTCTATTAAAATATATAGGAATATATGTTACTATAATATCAGAATCGCTAAAATCTAATAAATAAATTATGCGAACGTAACAATAATACTTTTAAAACCATTATATTAATATGTCAATACCAAATCATACTAAGAATCGCTTTATCAATTATAAATTTTGCATTTTCTTAATTATTATAATGAAAAAAAATTAGAAAAAAAAGAAAAATTATTTAGTAAAGCATACCTCAAGGGGAATGTACACATTATTTATAAAAAAAAGGTTGGACAGGGTTAAAAAGGGTTGAGGCCTGCCTCAACCCCTTTTTCTCATAATAAAATGTAAATCTACATGGAAGACTCTTTTCTCAGTGTAACTAATGAGGAACTAATAATTTCGAAGCATAATACGACAAGCATTACTATATACACATATATATTACATATACGTATACCTATACATATATATATATATATATATATGTATATATATAGGAAAAGAACTAGTCTCCTATGCTAAAGTAAAAGTATAAGGAGCCAAGAGAAAATTATAAATTCATAAATGTGATAGTAACAAATTATGATAATTGAATTATAATAATAACCTCTTCCATATAGATGCTATAAAAAAAAATAAAATGTCAGTAAGAAATATGTAATACAACAAGAGAGAAAGCTAAAAGAAATTCAAATATGAAATGTAATTAATAAGTGAAAAGAAAATAATTAATGATGAGATATAATAATTACAAGAATATTAACTTTTACCATAGTTAAATTAATAAGTCTCTCTTGCTGTAAAATGAATTATAATATAAGAGTACGAAATTATTTTATAAGACGAAGAGTCTTTCATTCGCGTATCAAAAAATCAATAATTAGACGACGGCGAGAAAGACTGGATGAAACCGAATATTATTCTTATCTATCGACGCAGAGATTCAACGAAGCTAAATATTATAACAACTCGCTTTTGAAATTTACCGCTAGATACCAACTTATAAACTTTGCAATTTTCATCGAACCTATTAAGATTATGAAGAGCTCGCCGCTTCTGACGTCTTCGAAGGTGGAGAGTTCCCTCACCAGGACCAAAAAAATCCATCTCCATCCGGACAAAGTAGCCAACCCGGGAAATCTTGGGTCCACTGGATGCCTGGAGGGAGGCGACTCCGCAGTGGGGACGGACCGCAGGAAGTCAGTCGATCTTGTGGACGAAGTCAGTCGAAATTCAGCAGTCGTATTAAACCATCGCAATAAGAAAGTCGTCTCCGAGTCTTTATTCACTGCGTCCTAAAATCAATTTTAACTTAGTTCGTCAGCTACTTTGTGTCGTCAAGGTAGATCTTTAATAATATTTTATTTTCTCGTCTTCGTGACTCGTCTTATATTATAATTTAGAGTTGTGACTCACTCTACTTTATAATTTAGAATTACTATTTTATTGTTAATTAATTTCCAATGTCTGGTACAGTGCGGTTGTACCTTTTACTTTTAAATTGTAATCAATCATTAATATACTCGCAATCTCTGTAAAATTTTCAAGCTTTTAAAATACATAGTTGCTTATTTCACGATGTTCACAAATTCATTATTTCAAAATAGTGACCCTTCACCCTCAACCAGTATTTACTATAATTAATTTAATATTGATTAAATATTTAACGTACGTCTGGATCTTGTGTCACGTGCAGTGACCCACTGTTATCATCTACTTAGGTGTCAATAACAGGATTGCTCTCTATTTAGTTTTTTGAGTAATCTGTCTAAATCGGCTGTACCCAGGGCTCCGCCGAGAGCAGGATCAATGTGTTCTAAGAACTAATAAATCAGGGGATTTTTTTTACTGATCTGGGATTATGATAATAGAAGCTTGGTTTAAAAATTCTTTAATAATGTTTTCTAAATTGTAAATAATATTTTCTTTATTTTCTTCTATAAATTGGATTAAGGTGTCCAATATAACTTCAGGGTCAACAAAGGTGTCTTGTTGAATTTCAGTATCAGTTATTTGAGGTCTCATTTATTCTTAATTTATTTGGAGCTAATTAAAAGAGATAGGGATAAGATTTATGTCTTTAACATGTAAGTGTAGGGAATATTATGGATATTTGAATTTTAAACTTTAACGAGTAATGATTTTTTGACACCCGGTATACAAGAGATGTATATAGGGTAGCTTTAAAGTAAGATATCGTCTCTATTATTCAGTAGTGAGTATTAGGTATTATCATAACTTATTAATAAGGAATTTGATAATTCTTATAATTAATTTATTTAATTAACTATTATAGGGAGTGATTTGGAGAATCGAGATTGGGGACTGATTATCGTCGGTCTATCACAATGGAATTGGTCTGGTTTTCTTAGGATGGACCAGTAAAAACAAGATGGCTGACGTCTTATAAACAAATAGAAGTATTTCGGAACTTATTAGGGGTAAGTTTACGAAATTTTGCCTATAAGGTCGTCAGGAGATATTGCATAAAATAGACGTTTTAAATTATATTTTTGCAGGTGCAAAACTGTGATCTATTGAATAGTAGAATTCTAAAGTTGTCTCAATTTAGTTGAAATTTTGTATAAATCTTAGTTTGATAGTAGTAAGGGTATTTAAAGGTATTTGGAATCCTTAAGTCAAAAAATAAAAAATTTAAAAATGGCGGCTAAAATGTGTAAAATAGGCTAAAAAGCATGTCCTCGAAGTTTTGGGCAATTTAGAAATTTTTGTTAATTTTTTTTTATTTTGCAATAAATTTTGTTTTTTTATTATTATTATAAAATACTATTGTTAATTGATCATAAGAAAAAAATTTGTTGGAAATTATTAATTTACAAGTAGAATAGAATAAATGAGAAAAAATTTCTAATATCGTATCCCCGATAAATCTTAAGTTGTTCAATTATATAAGTAATTTGTTAATTAACTTATGTTGGAAAAATAATATTTATAATTATACAAGAGTTTAATTATGACTTGACCAAATTTTATATGGAAAAGATAAATTGTTGTTTGTAAATTTTTATAAATTTGAATCTAAAAGGTCGTTTTCAATAAGTTAATATATATGTGTTAATGGGTATACACAGAATTTTAATATTTATGTTCTAGTTCTTCAGGTCATAATCAATTGGTGGACCAAATTTGGTCCCTTAATGCAAAATGGTATAAGAGTGGTAACTCTAGGAAGTTATATAGTTTATGGCTTAAGGAGGAACATATGGTCTAAGACGTGTTGGAAGTATTTATTATTTTAACAAAGAAATCGGTAGTTATTTATGGATCTTCGGATAAGAGGGTAAGGTATGTGATTAATAGTTTCGTATGGAATATAAATTTCGTTGTTTAAACAATTATTATTGCATGTACTAACGAATTATATGAGAATAGGTTAACTATATTAATTGTTATTAGTAAGAATTGTTATTAGTAAGAATTTATTATGATTTTTTTTTATATTTGATAAAATTGATATTTTATTTAGTAAGATTTACAACTAATAAAAAAAAATAATTTTATAAAATTTATGTATGTATGGGCATGTTCGTGATTGAGTCTGGTGGGAAAAGGAAGAATATTACTAGATAGAACATAAATATGAAAGGATAATGAATATTGATGATCACTCTGTTAATTTATTGTTTTGGAGGAAAATAAAACTGATTTAGTATGAGTTGTTGATTAAATTGATGTAAATTAATTTATAAGTTTTGGACAAGTTATATCTGTATAGTAACGAATATAAGGGAATCAATTATTTTATTTGTATGAGAGATTTTATGGTTCATGAATACTTTGAATTAATTTTTTTTTATTTTATAATAAAGCAATTATTACTATTAATATTATTATTATTCTTATGATTAAGTATATATGTACTAAATAAAATATATGTCTTTGCAGATTTGATATTAAGTGGGAAGGTGTCATACAAAATAAATAAATTCATACTGGAAAATGGTTCATTGGAGGCCGGCGATATTATTTATTTAAAAATCACCGTCTCCGATGGAAAAGGGAAATGGGTAATATAAGAAGAATGCTCCTTATTTATTCATATCGTTATTTATTAAGATAAGTATCATGAATCTTCCTTCTTATTATATTTTATTTATTTATTTCCTTATCATAATTAGGAAAATCAATGATTAGTAATTTAATATTAATTTTATTGATAAGAATAAAATTTATTGTTTCATAGGTACTTATACGTATGTCTTAAAAATTTGAATAATATTTTATTTATCTTAAAGGTCTTATATGAAATTATTATTATCGTTAATAATTTTTTATAATATATATATATTTTTTATTAATTATTATTTTTCTTCTTTTTTTTTTATAAATTATATATATATATAGAAGCTAAGGGTAGAACAATTTATTATATGAGCAGTAATATGAATGTATTTGTTGTGAAGGTATTACTATTATATTTATTTATTATATTTTATAAATATAAAATATAATAAATATATGTATGACAAAATTTTACGTATTCTATATTCGAAAATAATATTATAAAATGATAAAAAAAATACCTTAATATAATGAGAGCTGTTGATTATAATTCAATATGTATATATACTATTTTATTTAAGTGATATTCAATTTTGAATATGATAATTTAATAATAAGGATGTATATAATGTGTGGTATGTATGTGTTTGAAATTATGACTTACCTTTGTTAATGCTTCTAGCTTTTCTGAATTTCCTGGGCTTTCTTCTCGTATACTTCTGGTCGTCGTGGATCTCCCTCAGGGTTATCACCAGCAGGGGTTGAGGCAGGACACAGCTCGATTTCAACCAACGGTCCGGGCCAGCCAATAAATTCGAAGGTTCTTCGCGAGATGGGAACTTCGACTAAGTCAAATGTAGGAAGTTGGTCAAAAAGTTCCACGACAATTCTTCGATTGTCTGGTACGCTAACTGGATTGTTTTTTATGTCTTTTGCTACTTGGCCGAGGCCGTTGTATTCAAAATCTGTCTCTGTCGTCGTAAAGCGGCACGTAATTGTCTACGTCGTTTACTGGCACCACGGGAACCAGGCATTTACTATAAATTATAATCAAAATTTTTTATTCTAATTTGAGAAAGTATTATTCATTATAGGCTGACAATCTAGATCAAGCGACATTCAAGCAGCTCATCGACTAAGTCTCAGCTCTGCTCGAACTAACACGAGGAGCACGTCACTCTGCTCTATCCCAGGCACGGGTCTTGCTAACGCTCAAGATCCAAACGTACGTTAAATATTTAATCAATATTAAAATTAATTATAGTAAATACTGGTTGAGGGTGAAGGAACACTATTTTAAAATAATGAACTTGTGAATATTCTGAAATAAGCGACTATGTATTTTAAAAGCTTGAAGATTTTACAGAGATTGCAAGTAATTATTACAAATGTTGGTCACAATTTGAACGTAAAAGGTGCAACCGCACTGTACCAGAAATTGGAAATTAATTAACAATAAAGTAGTAATTCTATTGTATTATATAAATTATAATGTAGAGTGAGTCGAAGCTCTAAATTATAATATAAGACGAGTCACAAAGACGAGAAAATAAAATATTATTAAAGATCTACCTTGACGACACAAAGTAGCTGACGAACTAAGTTAAAATTGATTTTAGGACGCAGTGAATAAAGACTCGGAGATGACTTTCTTATTGCGATGGTTTAATACGACTGCTGAATTTCGACTGACTCCGTCCACAAGATCGACTGACTTCCTGCGGTCCGTCCCCACTGCGAAGTCGACTCCCTCCAGGCATCCAGTGGACCCAAGATTTCCCGGGTTGGCTACTTTGTCCGGATGGAGATGGATTTTTTTGGTCCTGGTGAGGGAACTCTCCGCCTTCGAAGACGTCAGAAGCGGCGAGCTCTTCATAATCTTAATAGGTTCGATGAAAATTGCAAAGTTTATAAGTTGGTATTTAGCAGTAAATTTCAAAAGCGAGTTGTTATAATATTTAGCTTCGTTGAATCTCTGCGTCGATAGATAAGAATAATATTCGGTTTCATCCAGTCTTTCTCGCCGTCGTCTAATTATTGATTTTTTGATACGCGAATGAGAGACTCTTTGTCTTATAAAATAATTTCGTACTCTTATATTATAATTCATTTTACAGCAAGAGAGACTTATTAATTTAACTATGGTAAAAGTTAATATTCTTGTAATTATTATATCTCATCATTAATTATTTTCTTTTCACTTATTAATTACATTTCATATTTGAATTTCTTTTAGCTTCCTCTCTTGTTGTATTACATATTTCTTATTGACATTTTATTTTTTTTATAGCATCTATATGGAAGAGATTATTATTATAATTCAATTATCATAATTTGTTACTATCACATTTATGAATTTATAATTTTCTCTTGGCTCCTTATACTTTTACTTTAGCATAGGAGACTAGTTCTTTTCCTATATATATATATACATATATATATATATATATATATATATATATATATATATATATATATGTATAGGTATACGTATATGTATATATATATATATGTGTATATAGTAATGCTTGTTGTATTATGCTTCGAAATTATTAGTTCCTCATTAGTTACACTGAGAAAAGAGTCTCCCATGTAGATTTACATTTTATTATAAGAAAAAGGGGTTGAGGCAGGCCTCAACCCTTTTTAACCCTGTCCAACCTTTTTTTATATATAATGTGTGCATTCCCCTTGAGATATGCTTTACTAAATAATTTTTCTTTTTTTTCTAATTTTTTTTATTATAATAATTAAGAAAATGCAAAATTTATAATTGATAAAGCGATTCTTAGTATGATTTGGTATTGACATATTAATGTAATGATTTTAAAAGTATTATTGTTACGTTCGCATAATTTATTTATTAGATTTTAGCGATTCTGATATTATAGTAACATATATTCCTATATATTTTAATAGAAAAAATTTCAACTCTATTTAGAGAGTCAAATGGTAAAGTAGTCTAATGGTTGCAATTATATGATTTCCTTTACTGATAATGGTCAGTATTATTTTGTTAACACTATGTAAGCAAGCAATATCCAATTAAATAGTTATATAATATTTTGCTCGATTAAATATTTTATTGCACGAATTTGAGAGATATACGTATATCTCATACCTTGTGTTCATATTTCTAGCGGTTCGTTTATATTTTGAAAATTTTAATTTGAAATTTTTGGCGGGACGTCACAAGATATTTGAATTTTAAACTTTAACGAGTAATGATTTTTTGACACCCTGTATACAAGAGATGTATATAGGGTGGCTTTAAAGTAAGATATCGTCTCTATTATTCAGTAGTGAGTATTAGGTATTACCATAACTTGTTAATAAGGAATTTGATAATTCTTATAATTAAATTATTTAATTAACTATTATAAAGAGTGATTTGGAGAATCGAGATTGGAGACTGATTATCGTCGGTTCGAGTCTATTACAATGGAATTGGTCCGGTCTTCTTAGGATGGACCAGTAAAAACAAGATGGCTGACGTCTTATAAAATGTTACATCCTGGATAGCGAGCGAGGTGCGGTTGCGGTGGTTGGTGTACGCGGATCGCGGTGGCCGAGCGGTAAACCAGTCACGATCAGCGTAACGGTGCACCGGAAGCTGGCGGTCGGGACGTAATGGGTAATGAGAGGGATGTGAAGTGAGTAGACAATGAATACAGATTATTTACGTATACTAATTTTTATGTATTTATCATTATTTTATACTAAACATACATATACAGTTATATTTTCTTGTATTTTACAGGACGAATAGACGAGTAAATCACGGGCGAGTATCGGGAGGCAAACTGATAGGTACTTCAGCGGCCGGCAAGATGCGTACTCGCCCGAAAAAAGGCTGAGAGGAAAGGATCCTCGGTTGCGTAATCCCGAAGTCTATCAACGGCGGGGGCACGGGCCACGGACGGTATTCGATAGGCGGTAAGGGCCTATATGAGGAAGCGACGGCCCCGCTGCTGGATGCCGGTGGAGTGACAGCGTTGTGGAACGGGTCAGGAGCCGAGGACTCAGTCATATGGTTTCCCGGTGGAGGGTACGTGAAATACCCGACGGACGCTGGGTTTCGACTATCCGCTGGAAGAGCACCCGTTTGGACTGTTAGGTAAGAGCCGCCTTGATATAAGGACTAGATGAGGCGCTTCAGTTGGTGAGCGCGCCTTGATCGACGTGACCGACTCATGACGCAGCTGAGGAGATAAGTGAAATTATAATCAAAGCCATGGTTGAATAAATGGGGGAGTATGGACAGGGGTTAGGGATAGTAACGCGAGTGATGAAAAAGGGAAAAGAGAAAAAAAAACATACACACAAAACCAAAGGGGTCGGTTATGATAGGTGATAAGGGGCTCGTACACGCGCTAATGTAAATTGCTAAACGAGTTAACTTGACTTTATCTGACGGGTTGTGGGGACAGGGTAAACCTTAATGAATTTACTTTAATTTAATATTTATTTTATATTTCAGACCAAGAAGAGCGATCGGAGGAATTGTGAGAGACGCCCTAAGAAACGCGGTTCGTGGACTGAGAGGAGGCAGATCGCCCTGAGAGAGGCGCGCTGCACGCTAGGAGGCGGAATGCCCTGAAAGAGGCGCTCCTCAGAGATGAGAGTCGTTCGCCCTGAGAGAGGCGCGCGACGTAGATAGAGGTAGTCCAGCTCTGAAGGAGGCGCACTACGAGGGATGAAGGCAGAACAGCCCTGAAAGAGGCGCGCTGCTAGAAGGGACGTAGAGTCGCCCTGAAAGAGGCGCGGTACGTAAGAAGGATGTAGATCGCCCTAAAGGAGGCGCACTACGGTTTAGGTAAGGATGGTTATCGCTCTCTGTCTAATGACACTCCCTATGAAGACGTCCGAATAAAATATTAATCTCTTCAATTATATGTTACAAATATCTGAGGCTCCGGGTATGTCAAGGCGGACGTCGCGGACCTTGCCACAGGTGAGCGGATAAGGAAAAAGAAAAGAGAGAAAAAAAAATAAAAGAAAAAGCTATAAGGAATACAAGAACGCCCTGGGAGAGGCGCGTGTCGCCGCAGGATGAAAGAAAGAGCCCGATGTAGGCGTGAAGGAAGGATGACCTCGTCAGATAAGTAGCACTAATTTGTCCGATAATTTCAGTATTAAAATTAGAATAGAAAGCTTGTCTCTATATTTACAGGTGTGTAGACGTGAGAGGTTAACGGCGAGAAAGATTAACACCGAGAAGATGACCGACGCCCGGAATGGACAGGGGCCGCGAACTGACACAGGTATGTATATTTCGAGTAAATTACACGTATATACAATATGGTTAATGATTACACGAATATATCTTAATAATAACGACAACGTACTCACTTCACTAAATTATTATATGTTACAGGAACCACTGGGGAACACACTGCCACGCGGGTGTATACGAGAATGTGGATCTACAATATTATTAGGATTATAACATTAGTTAATAGAACTTTTCTTTGACTATAATTTCACGCGCGGATAGGTTTCGGACGCTTAAACGATATTAGATAGGCGGCATTAATATTATCTGATTGTCTGAAGAAGAAAAGATACAAAGCTTATATTGTTGATAGAAATAAATTTACTGTGAATGAAAATTAAGATAAAATGTATTTGAAAGTGATAGATAGAATTTGATATGTATTGTGAGCGCCGTGAAAATCAAAAAGTGAAAGGAAATATAATAGTGACAATGGGAACAATTAATCAAGAATAAATTTATACGACGGTAAATGCAAGAACTGGAAACTAATTAATAATATTCGCGATATGCTAGTCTCGAAGTCTCTCTGAATTAATGATTTTGTGTAAATAATACCGAGTAATGAACTAAAAACACTGATTCGAAGATATAATATTAATTACACTGTGTGAAAATTTGTAAGAATGTACGTATGATCGAATGCTATAAAGATAACCGATTATTAAATCGTAACTGTCTGTACGTACAGTAAATTTAATGAATACTGAATATTGAATGTCTCGAGAACCGAACAGTAAAAACTGCCGATCTGACTGATCCGAATGAACTGAATGGGCGAAAACTGAATGAACTGATCTGTCTGAGCGAAAACCGAATACTCAATGATCTGATCAAACTGTCTGAGCGAAAACTAAATACTCAATACTGAGCGCACGGTGCTCCCGTTTATATACCCGTGGTCGCTGAGGGCTCCCACCTTTCTGAATTGTAGCGCGCGCAACATGGTCCGATCCTGATCACGCTTGTTTGTCACGGGTATCACGCGCCGGGCAATAGTAAGCGGTCACGGTGTTTGTCCGAAATTTTCACGTGATGCGACGGTTCCTGAATGTTCTAGAAGCTTCGGGACTAGCATTATAATATAATATTTATATCGTTATTTCTAGATATATCGCAATTATTACTAGCGTTACGATAACTTATCTGATTAATTACTCATCGCCGCATTGTATTATTAGCGTTGTACTTAAATAATTGTAGGGATATGAGAGCATTTCGCTAATTAACTTATTAATTAACAATTATCTATGATGTCGCATAATGTTATTCGTGAATTATAAGGTCTAGATTAGCTTACAGAGATTAAACTCGCTATTATGTAACTATATGTATGTATATCATTATAATTAGCAGTAAAAGTTTATATTTATATATATATAAGTAATAATGGTATAAATGCACATGTAATGTGCCGTGATATATTTACAATGAATGGATGAGGAGTGTGTAAGTGTGTATAAATGCATAAATTTATGACAAGTTTATATTGTGAGAGATTGAATGCGTAATTTAAATAATGCGTATGGAATATGTATGAATTAGCTACAAGATCCGAAACTATTGTGTTACCATGTATATGATACATTGATTATGCGTATGTTAATGTATGAGTATGCCTGTAATAAGTTTATAATAGGTTTATTGAGAATGCGTCGTTTGTGCGTACTAATGCGTCACTATGTAGATAAATTATTTATAGGGTGTGTGTATTTGCGTGTTACTGGGTGGATATCATGTCTATAATAGTCAGATACTGATTAAATATTGTGTAGATGATAAGTTTATAACGCGCGTACTTTTGTATCACCGGGTATATTAGGTGACTATTGTTATATAATTTTATGGTGTGTTTATTAAGGAGCGTGTATCTATGTAATTATTTCTGGGTGTTCATTATGCGTTTATACTTGGTTTATGTAGTGTATGATATGTGTATTATTGTACCACCGTATATATAGGTATGGTCATTTTGTTTATTATGCATATGTATATTGTAATTATCATTCATCCTCAATAAAGTGATAAAGAAGTTTTGAGAATATTATCACGTTCAAGTTATTTCAGACACCTTGTATAAGTAAGAGTTAATTAAGTAATTGTATATATTTGAGTGTGACTGTCTAACTTTCGTTATCTTCCAGAGCTTTATTCGTTTTAAACTCTTTATAAGATATTTATATTGTTTTCACTATAATATATATATATATATATATATATATATATATATATATATGTATCATGAGTGGTTCATTTTAATTATTATTGGTTTTAATTGATCACTTAAATGTTGTCTGAGCCTCGAGGAGTTCTTGTCAGGTCGTTATAATTTGTCTTTAAAACATCTGTGGATTATGATTTCTGCAGTGAGTCGCATATATATATATATATGTATATGTGTATGCACCGAGTTATCGTCATGGTTGATATATGAAATAATTATAAATAATAGTTGACCGGATTTTTATTGGCAAACCAAATTGGATTCATGGTAAGGAATTATTATGCAGATGATGGGTTTGATCGAATCTTTTATTGTTGTTAAAATTTGAATTTACTGAAATCACTGCGCTGCGGTGGAGTATGAGTAAAATTGACAAGTTATTATATTTGGGTGACAGAATCATTAGATATGTACGTTATTGTGGTATTAATTCGGTTTTGGGATATTAAACCGCATTTAATAGTGAAGGCATAATTATATATTGGAGGTGCGGATTAAAATAAATGAATTATTAAAGTTGAAAATATGAGGTGTTCCTGAAGTAAAATGGGTCTATAACAATGTGCGCTTAATTTTTTATAGCAGGGCTGTAGCCCTATAAGTTGCTACTTTTTTTGGTTTTTTATGAGTCCAGGCGCCAGGAAATAATTAATTAAGGTCACTGGGTGGGTTTTTTATGTGATGTTTAAACCGTTAAAATTTGGATGCTTTTTGATGTTGCGACAACTTTTGATATATTGAGAAAAGTGACTTAGACTGTGCATAGGAAGTTGTAATTGCGCATACGAGTTACTTGGCTTGCTCAGATTTACTAATTAATGAAAGTTCATATATAGGGTGTCCCAAAAGTACCGATCGGAGTTTATCATATGAAGTTTATGGAATTTAACCAAATAAATCGGTCGGTTGTTAAACACTATTTTATATTAATGTTTGGATACTATGACAATGTTAGTTTATATACCGGGTGTCAATTTATTAAGGTGAACATATGTAATGAGTTGTATTTCCGCTTATTTGCAGTTATGATCTCTTTCTATGCGTGATTTTAGCTTGTTATATAGATTTTCTTTATATTTTTGTTATACCAGATGGTGGTTAATTCTCGATGCGTGTGTCTATGGTGATGTGTACGTGTATGTTTGTGTTTAGTAAGAGTGATGACGGCGAGGTGGAGTGAACATTGATTTATATTATCGCTATTACTTAATTTATGCTATTCTATTGACGCGTACTTAATATTATGTTTCCTTTTTATTTTTTAGGTACTGCAACTAGAGTGACGAAACTAAATGAGTAATTATAATGAAATTAAGATGTTCGACCGATTTAGTAGGCCGTTTCTCTTCCTTTTTTCAGGTGCTGAGGATGTGGACCAGAAGGTGATATACAGGGTGGCCGGAAAATAGGTAAGAATTTTCATTGGACAACTAATTAATTATTTTCCTTTATTTTTAGGTAGGTGATAGGGGAGAACCAGTGATGGTGATGAAAGAAGAAAAAGAAACAAAAAAAAAATGTTTTAGCCGGAAACATAATAAAAAGGTATTTATCGACTTAATCTATTTTTACTAATAACTATATGTATATATATATAAGAAGAAGAAGAAAAAATTTTTATATGCTCTTAACGCTTACTATGTCTACTTAACAGGTGGCGCATGGCGTCAACGGACGGCGACTGGTGTCAAGCGGAGGCGCTGGACGTGACATATGTGAGCTCAGCACATGCGCGGCGCCACATATACACGACTCGCGCTTATGTGTGTGTCATCACTGATGTACGCTCTAATATCATTACATTTTCTCATATCTTTTTTCTTTTACAATACGTTTATTCGGTCTCTTTCTAATCGTTATATCGCCCTATTGCTTTCTCACAAACTTACTCGTTTTTTATCATTTTTTGCAAGGAAATGAATGCAAATATTGCAAATATGAGCTTGTGAAACAGCTACGGAGTGATATAATAAGCAAAGTATTAGAAAATGGCAGAACGTACGTTACTAAAATTGTAGAAGAAAGAAGATACAATATCATGTATAAAATGATACACGTGTACATATCAAAACAGTTATATTAGAGAAATAATATTTATAATAAAATTAATAAAACATTGTATATAGCAAAACATAGTTATATGTAGAGAAATATTATTTCTCTAATATAACTATATTTTGATATGTGCATATTTATCATTTATTAAATGTACATATATATACATAAATATACATATATATATTGTATATTATGTTTTAAATTTTATTAAATATTATTTCCGAATAAAGTAATAAGTTTGGATGAAGATAACAGGCCGATTTAGGGAGCAATTAGAAAGAGACAAATGAGGATATAACTATATAACTAATAATAAGAGAAAAAAGATACAAAAAAGACAAAGTGTAATAATAGTGTGTACACACACCCACAGACATACATACATACCACACACACTCTTGTATATATATATATATATATATATATATACACTATTACGTTTTGTTTTTATATCCTTTTTCTCTTATTGTTAGTTGTGTGCTCATTATGTCTCTCTCTAATTATTCGCTAAATCGCCCTGTTACCTTTTTCCAAATTTATTATTTTATTTAGAAATAATACAATAAAATTTAAGACAAATAATATATACATAATAATCGCTTGATAATAATAAATAATAATGAGGGAGAAAATAATATTTTGGTTTATTTATAAAAATGTTTATTTAATAATAAAAAAATATTTAGTTATAAAAATCTGAATTTGCAACTAACAGTTACATTTTTACTTTAACATAATTATGTGTTTTAATTATACCAATTGATTCGTTTCGTTATTCTGTGCATAAAAGTATTAGAGTAAGATAATCAAAAAATGAATATTTTATGAGATATCTTGTATTTTATGTCAAAATACTGCAACTTTGAAGCCTTATAAGCCTCAAAAAATACTTAATGAAAAATACTTTGTCATAAGTGTTTTGGAAAGCTCTCGAGATAAGCTACAAGAATATGTAAAAATATATAGGTTTCATTTAAAAAACTTGAAGTGACCTTCACGTAACCTTCAAATGATTTTTCAAGGTCAAACCAATGGTACCATCTTATGGCCCCCTCGAAACCATACAACTTTTGTCTGAAACATTTTTCTCTCCCGGGCTTGGTTTTCGAGATATTCTACTGAATGGATTAAAATGGTCCACCCTGTATATATATCTAAATTAAAGATTTTACACACACGTATACACCACATTGTAATACACATGCAAACACATATACACTCAATATTTATGTATTTATGTATGTACATATTTAACAACATGTATATTGTATATACATAGATTTAATATTTCATATTATTTTAAAATAATTATATACATAAATATATGTATGTCAAGTGTATTATAATGTGTGTGTGAGAGAGTGTATATGTATAAGATCGTTTTGAAATATTTCTCATATTCTAATTGAAATTTTATAACAAAGTAATAATTAGTGTATGTTTCTATTTTTATATTATTATTATTTCTAATAGATATAATTGCATAATTTACATGTAAATGTGAATTGCAAATAACAGTAATATATTTAAACACGCACCAGTTATTATTACTTCATCATAAAATTTCTTTAATTAAAATATGAGAATTATTTCAAAAAGATTGATACCCACACACACACACACACACACACACACATTGTAATACACAGCATATGAAAAAATGAGAAGAAATATACACATTATAATCAAATAAAAAATATATTTTTCTCATTTTTACTTTTTATTTATAAAATAAAAGCTAACCTTATTTTGCTGCACTCTTGGATGTGCGCTCGCAGGGTGGCGAGGGTGCGCCGTCGCCGTTGATCTCGTGTCCTTGGGAAGCGGCGTCATCGCCGTCGCCGTCGATCTCGTGTCCCTGGCGGGCGGCGTCGTCGCCGTCGCCGTCGATTTCACGTCCCTGGCGTGTGACGTTGACGCCGTCGCCGTCGATCTCGTGTCCTTGACAAGCGGCATCGTCGCCGTGGATCTCGTGTCCTTGGCGAGCGGCGTCATCGCCGTAGATCTCGTGTTCTTGGCGTGCGACGTTGACGCCGTCGCCGTGGATCTCATGTCCATGGCGAGCGGCGTCGTCGCCGTCGTTTTCCGCGGTCGTCCTGGCGGCAAAGTACTGCCTTCACTTTTCGCTACAAATAAAAAAAATATTAATATATATACTTTTTATTTATTTATTTATTTAGCGAGAGAGAGAGAGAGAGAGAGAGAGAGAGAGAGAGGGAGGGAGGGAGGGAGAGAGGGAAAGAGAGAGAAAGAAAGAAAAGAAAGAAAGAAGATTGTATATTTTATAACATTATCAGTATATTATTATAATTTATGCATCATAATAAGTAAGATTCATAAATTATAATACATCCACTGAAAATGTTACTTTATAAATATTCTATATATAAAAATGTTATTCTATAATATTCTGTGTAGAATATAAAAGTACTTACATCTCACCATTGTCGCTGCTTCGATCACAATACTTATAAAACGCTGATCACTCTGTACTGTTCGATGTATACTGAAGAACTGAAAAATCACGATTTTCTGACCGCAGCACGTGCGCTCACTTGAAAGCGAGAACGAATAAATATATATATATATATATATATATATATAATAAATAAACACACAAAGGAATTCTCGCAAGCGAGACTTCGGAGTCCTTTAATGTTAATTATCTCGCTTGTTCTTTATACATTCTCGCTCTTTCTTTTGGCGACTCGCCGGCATCAAGAATCTTTCCTTTTTTCTACAAATATAAACATCTTAAAATCAAAAACTTTTATTTTGCATTTTATCGGTTTGAAAATAATTTTAATGAATTAATTATATTTTCCCAATTAAAATGACACCAAACATGACATAAATCGGATGATTTTTAATTAATCAATTGTCAAAATTAGGATTATCTTTCTATTTAAAAATTATCTGATTTATGTCATATTTGGTGTCATTTTAATTAGGAAAATATCATTAATTCATTAAAATAATTTTCAAATTGATAAAATGCAAAATAAAAGTATTAGATTTTATTCAATAAGATGTTTATATTTGTAGAAAAAAAAAGATTCCCGATGCCGGCGAGTCGCCGAAAGAGAGAGCGAGAACGTATAAGGAACAAGCGAGATAGTTAACATTAAAGGGCTCCGAAGTCTCGCTCACGAGGATTCCTTTGTGTGTTTTTTTTCGTATCATATATCATCTCACTTCAGAAAATAAAATTTTTTTATTTCGCATTTTATTGGTTTAAAAATAATTTTAATGGATTAATGAGATTTTTAAAATGCAATAAAAATTATATGAATTAAAATTTATTAAATAAAAATAAAAATTATATCCTAATATCATTACGATCACATAATAAAAATTGTTTATTTACCTAATTAAAAATTACCCGACTAATATCATGCTTCGTATCTTTTAATTAGCAATATGAAAATAATTTTAATGAATTTGATATTTCCCCAATTAAAATGACACCAAACACGACATAAATCGGATGATTTAAGCAATTGTCATAATTACGATTATCTTTCTAATTAAAAATTATCCGATTTATGTCGTGTTTGGTGTCATTTTAATTGGGGAGATATCAAATTCATTAAAATTATTTTCATATTACTAAATTGCGCAATAAAAAAACTTTATTTTCTATAATAAGATCATACACACATATAATAAGAAAAACGATAGATAAACCTTGAGACTTTGGAATTTTTTGGTGTTAGTCATCTCGCTCGCTGCTTGTTCGTTCTCGCTTTCACTTTCGACATCGCAGGGACTCTATCATATATCAATTTACTTTATGAAATAAAAATTACAATTTTTACTTCGTATTTTATCGGTTCGAAAGTAATTGGATGAGATTTTTCTAATTAAAAGATACGAAGCATGATATTAATCGGGTAATTTTTAATTAGGTAAATAAACAATTTTTATTATGTGATCGTAATGATATTAGGATATAATTTTTATTTTTATTTAATAAATTTTAATTCATATAATTTTTATTGCATTTTAAAAATTAGTCCATTTATATCGTGTTTTGTGTCATTTTTAATTGAAAAAGTTTCATTAATCCATTTTTGTGGAAACTTTCTATATTATATGGAATATTTTTTATGCTATAAGATTAAACGACGTGCTTTATATATAACATATACTGATGTTTGTGTAACTTATTATTAGAGACGTGTATAGATAACATAAATAATAGTATCGACATACTTAAAGGCCGCCGCACACACTTTTACATAATGCATATACATAAGGAATTCGATTGGTTGACCTTATTAATTTTATTGATTTTATAGACTAATTTCCTTTTGTATGTGCATTATGTAAAAGTGTGTGCGGCAGCCTTAAAGATTGGTACGATTTGCAGTGGCGCAGGCTAAGTGTGGACTTCTCACCACGCGGACTTGACCACCCAGAAATAATTACATAGATACACGCTCCATAATAAACACACCATAAAATTATATAACAATAGTCACCTAATATACCCGGTGATACAAAAATACGCGCGTTATAAACTTATCATCTACACAATATTTAATCAGTATCTGACTATTATAGACATGTTATCCACCCAGTAACACGCAAATATACACATCCTATAAATAATTTATATACGCGGTGACGCAATAGTACGTACAAACGACTCATTCTCAATAAACCTATTATAAACTTATTACAGGCATACTCATATATTAACATACGCATAATCAACATATCATATACACGGTAACACAATAGTTCCGGATCTTATAGCTAATGCATACATATTCCATACGCATTATTTAAATTACACAATCGATCTTTCACAATATAAACTTATCACACATTTATGCGTTTATACAAACTTACACACTCCTTCATTGTAAATATATCACGGCATATTACATGTACATTTATACCATTATTACTTATATATATAGATATAAACTTTTACTACTAGTAATAATGATATACATACATATGGTTATATAATAGCGAGTTTAATGTCTGTAAGCTAATCTAGAACCTTATAATCCACAAATAACATTATGCGACATCATAGATAATTGTTAATTAATAAGTTAATTAGCGAAATGCTCTCATATCCCTACAATTATTTAAGTACAACGCTATAATACAATGCGGCGATAAGTAATTAATCAGATAAGTTATCGTAACGCTAGTAATAATTGCGATATATTTAGAAATAACGATATAAATATTATATTATAATGCTAGTCCCGAAGCTTCTAGAACATTCAGGAACCGTCGGATCACGTGAAAATTTCGGACAAACACCGTGACCGCTTACTATTGCCTGGCGCGTGATACCCGTGACAAACAAGCGTGACCAGGATCGGACCATGTTGCGCGCGCTACAATTCAGAAGGGTGGGAGCCCTCAGCGACCACGGGTATATAAACGGGAGCACCGTGCGCTCAGCATTGAGTATTTAGTTTTCGCTCAGACAATTCGATCAGATCATTGAGTATTCAGTTTTCGCTCAGACAGTTCGATCGGATCATTGAGTATTCAGTTTTCGCTCAAACAGTCGATCAGATCATTGAGTATTCAGTTTTCGCTCAGACAGATCAATTCATTCAGTTTTCGCTCATTCAGATATTCGATTCAGTCAGTATTCAAATCAGTTTTTGTCCCTTCAGATCAGTCAGATCGACAGTTCTTACAGTTCGGTTCTCGAGACGTTCAGTATTCAGTATTCATTAAATTCACTGTACGTACAGACAGTTATTCATACGATTTAATAATCGGTTATCTTTATAGCATTCGAACATACGTACGTTCTTACAAATTTTCACACAGTGTAATTAATATTATATCTTCGAATCAGTGTTTTTAGTTCATTACTCGGTATTATGCACACAAAATCATTAATTCAGAGAGACTTCGAGACTAGCATATCGCGAATATTATTAATTAGTTTTTAGTTCTTGCATTTACCGTTGTATAAATTTATTCTTGATTAATTGTTTCCACTGTCACTATTATATTTCCTTACACTTTTTTGATTTTCACGGCGCTCACAATACATGTCGAATTCTATCTATCACTTTCAAAGACATTTTATCTTAATTTTCATTCGCAGTAAATTTATCTCTATCAACAATATAAGTGTTATATCTTTTCTTCTCCAGACAATCAGATTATTATTAATGCCGCCTATCCAATAAGTGTCGTTTAAGCGTCTGAAACCTGTCCGCGCGTGAAATTATAGCCAAAGAAAAGTTTTATTAACTAATGTTATAATCCTAATAATATTGTAGATCCACATTCTCGTATACACCCGCGTGGCAGTGTGTTCCCCAGTGGTTCCTGTAACATATAATAATTTAGTGAAGTGAGTACGTTGTCGTTATTATTAAGATATATTCGTGTGATCATTAATCATATTGTATACGTGTAATTTACTCGAAATATACATACCTGTGTCAGTTCGCGGCCCCTGTCCATTCCGGGCGTCGGTCATCTTCTCGGTGTCAATTCTCGCCGTTAATCTCTCGTGTCCACACACCTGTAAATATAGAGACAAGCTTTCTATTCTAATTTTAATACTGAAATTATCGGGCAAATTAGTGCTACTTATTTGACGAGGTCATCCTTCCTTCACGCTTACATCGGGCTCTCTCTTTCATCCTGCGGCGACGCGCGCCTCTCCCAGGGCGTTCCGGTTATCCTGCGTCGGTGCGCGCCTCCTCCAGGGCGTTCTTGTATTCCTTATAGCATCTTCTTTTATTTTTTTTTCTCTTTTTTTTTTCTTTAACCGCTCACCTGTGGCAAGGTCCGCGACGTCCGCCTTGACATACCCAGAGCCTTAGATATCTGTAACATATAATTGAAGAGATTAATATTTTATTCGGACGTCTTCATAAGAAGTGTCGTTAGACAGAGAGCGATAACCATCCTTACCTAAACCGTTGTGCGCCTTCTTCAGGGCGATCTACATCCTTCCTACGTAGCGCGCCTCTTTCAGGGCGACTCTACGTCCCTTCTAGCAGCGCGTCTCTTTCAGGGGTGTTCTGCCTTCATCCCTCGTAGTGCGCCTTGTTCAGGGCTGGGCTACCTCTATCTACGTCGCGCGCCTCTCTCAGGGAGAACGACTCTTATCTCTGAGGAGCGCCTCTTTCAGGGCATTCCGCCTTCTAGCGTGCAGCCCGCCTCTCTCAGGGCGATATGCCTCCTCTCAGTCCACGAACCGCGCCTCTCTCAGAGCGTCTCTCACAATTCCTCCGATCGCTCTTCTTGGTCTGAAATATAAAATAAATATTAAATTAAAGTAAATTCATTAAGGCTCATCCTGTCCCCACAACCCGTCAGATAAAGTCAAGTTAACTCGTTTAGCAAATTACATTAGCGCGTGTACGAGCCTCTTATCACTTATCATAACCGACCCCCTTGGTTTTGTGTGTTTGTTTTTTTTTCTCTTTTCCTTTTTTCATCACTCGCGTTACTATCCCTAACCCTTGTCTATACTCCCCCGTGTATTCAACCATGGCTTTGATTATAATTTTACTTACCTCCTCAGCTGCGTCATGGGTCTGTCACGTCGATCAGGGCGCGCTCACCAACTGAAGGGCCTCATCCGGTCCTTATATCAAGGCGGCTCTTACCTAACAGTCCAAACGGGTACTCCTCCAGCGGATAGTCAAAACCCAGCGTTCGTCGGGTATTTCACATACCCTCCACCGGGAAACCATACGGCTGAATCCTCGGCTCCTGACGCGTTCCACAACGCTATCACTCCACCGGCATCCAGCAGCGGGGCCGTCGCTTCCTCATATAGGCCCTTACCGCCTATCGAATACCGTCCGTGGCCCGTGCCCCCGCCGTTGATAGACTTCGGGATTACGCAACCGAGGATCCTTTCCTCTCAGCCTTTCTTCGGGCGAGTACGCATCTTGCCAACCGCTGAAGTATCTATCAGTTCGCCTCCCGATACTCGTCCGTGATTTACTCGTCTATTCGTCCTGTAAAATACAAGAAAATATAACTATATATGTATGTTTAGTATAAAATAATGATAAATACATAAAAATTAATATATGTAAATAATCTGTATTCATTGTCTACTCACTTCACATCCCCCTCATTACCCATTACGTCCCGATCGCCAGCTTCCGGTGCACCGCTACGCTGATCGTGACAGGTTTACCGCTCAGCCACCGCGATCCGCGTACACACACCACCGCAACCGCACCTCGCTCGCGATCCAGTACGTAACACGACATACGTCAATTTCTAATGCACAAGTCAGAAAATATCTACATTATTATAAAAAAATTATGCATACTTCTTCGTTCTTCAATACAGATAAATTTTGTAATCAATTACTATACTCACAATAAAGTTCAATTCAAGGCATATATATTTGTCATGGTCTATCTCTTTTAGAGAGAGAAACGCGCAATATCGATACATGTGTATCGCGATTAAACCGAGTCATGCGCATAAGTGTATACACTCCACGCGATCATCTGATATCTGATCTAGTGCGCGGTGCGCGGTGCGCGGACAATCACTCTTGCATGTACTAAAAGTGCAGAGCCGTGATATCAGTGGTTATAACGAGCTGACAGAAACAGTGTGTATGTGTAATTACGTGTGTTACATAATAGTGTATTGTTTAGTGTAGTGATTTGTGATTGAAAACATGGGTCGTGTACATAACAAAAAACATTTATATCTCAGCGAGCGTAGAATTTCCTTCAGGAAAGGCTGGATGAAAAAGTTAGTGTATTTCTATTTATATTTAAAAGGAATTGTTTTAATGCTAATTTTCCACTCGACATGTAGTATTTCTGAAATATTGCTGTCATTGTTTCAGTATCTCGGCAGTGTTACATGCCGAGTGGGTTATGTTATTAGATGTCATATCGTTTTCGAATGAAACAGATTCATCACTCAGAGAGCGATTTCCTTATTTTCCAATAAATTGACATTTTCAAGCGAAAGTGAATTTTGATTCATGAGATATATAAACAATATAAATAACACAAATAATATATATAGATAGTACTATGTCCCACTTGACACTTCTTACTTTTATAAAGTACAAAATTCTTTATTCTCAATTTAAAAAATTGTCAAATTAATAAAATAATCAAATAATGCTGCAGTATTCTTAAAATGTTTTGTTTGATCTAAAAATCAAAATACTTACTTCTATTAAATAAGACAGATTTTTAACTTTTGAGTGATTACTTGTATCATTTGAAAACGATAATATTTTGTCATTTGACCCATAAAATCCATTAAAACATTACTAGTAAGAGAGTCACTATGAAAATTGTTATATATATTTTTTTAATAAATTATATCTTTAAAACAATTCCTAAATAAAAAATATTAATAAAATATTAAGTATATTATGAAAATATTAAAATATTTATAAATATATTATAAAATTTTTGTTATATGTTACTATAAAATCTCGAATTTCAGCTAAACCTAAAATTTACTGATAAAAAATCAAACCAGTTTTGGAAAAAGTCTAAAATATTCAAAACAGTCTTTAAAATTTTATAAATGTTGATAGGTGTTAGTATTTATTTAGAATGAGTAAAAGTCGAGATTATTTTCTTGTGTTTGAATGTTCTAAATATGTTTTTTCTATTTCTTATACAAAATTGAATAAATATCACAGTAGTAGATCATATTGCAAGAAGTAGTAAATGTGTAACTCTGACAATATAAAAGATTAGTGAGCTAAATTTTCTTTTCATTAATTTAATAAACAGTATTAATTTATCAATATGTTTATTTTTATAACAAAATTTTTTTTATAGTTTTTATAAGAAAAAATTCTTTCACTACTACTTTTTTTTCTTATCACTCTATTTATTCAATCTTGTATAAGAAACAGAAAAAACATATTTAGAACATTCATACACAAGAAAATAATCTCGACTTTTACTAATTCTAAGTAAATACTAACATCTATCAACATTTATAAAACTTTAAATATTGTTTTGAATATTTTGAGACTTTTTCCAAAGTTGATTTGATAAATCTTTACCAGTAAATTCTATTTCACCAAAATTCAGAATCACAGTAACATATACATAGTTATACGTATGCATATAGATTATACATAATGCATATACAGCACATATATAAACAAATAAAGTATAAACAACTACTATCCTTCCTTTTCAAAATTTCTACGTTTAGAAGCACTCAAATGATTAATTTATTGTCTTATTACATTAATGCGGATTTTTTATTCACTGACTTATATTCTTTTTTGTTTTTTCCTACATTTATTTGTCCATACATCTGTATACAGGATGAGTTATTTTAATCAACGCAAGCAATTATTTTGGAAATAAAGCATTTTAGAGAAAAATGTTTCAGACAAAAGTTTTATAGTTTCGAGGGGGCCATAAGATGGTACCATTGGTTTGACCTTGAATAGTCATTTGAAGGACATGTGAAGGTCACTTTAATTTTTTAAATGGCACCCCCTATTTTTTATTGCATATTCTTATAGCTTATCTCGAGAGCTTTCCGAAACACTATAATTAATATTTTTTTGATTCAGTACTTTTTGAGTTATAAAGCTTCAAAGTTGCAGTATTTTGACATAAAATACAAGATATCTCATAAAATATTCATTTCTCGATTATTTCATCCTAATATTTTTGTGCACAGAATAATGAGACAAATCAATTGGTGTAAAGAAAACACATAGTTATCTAAAAAATATGAATTTGCAACTAGCAGTTATACATTTTTACTTTAATATAATTATGTGTTTTAATTACGTCAATTGATTTGTCCCATTATTCTGTGCGTATTAGGGTAAAATAATCAAAAAATGAATATTTTACGAGATATCTTGTATTTTATGTCAAAATACTGCAACTTTGAAGCCTTATAACTCAAAAAGTACTGAATCAAAAAATACTTAATTATAATGTTTTGGAAAGCTCTCGAGGTTAGCTACAAGAATATGCAATAAAAAATAGGGGGTACCATTTAAATACTTGAAGTGACCTTCACATGACTATCCAAGGTCAAATCAACCGTACCATCTTATGCCTCCCTCAAAACCATAAAACTTTTGTCTAAAACATTCTTCTCTAAAATGCTTTGTTTCCAAAATAATTGCGTGCGTTGATTAAAATGACTCACCCTGTATATTATGATATGTTTTGTAAGTGCATCATATACAGGGTGGACCATTTAAGTTGATAATGCGAAATATCTAAAAAACGAAGCGTTGGAGAAAGAAATGTTGTAAATAAAAGTTAATTGACTTAAGAGTGGAAAGCAAATTGCATGATTTATGTTTTATTTGGAGACTGTTTTCAAGGTCATTTGAAGATGAATCTAATTTTTTTAAATGGAAACCTACATTTTTTATTTTGTATTCTTATTCTTCGTAAAAAAATTTACAATTTTTGTAGGAACCATTTTTCAATTTAGCACATACTGTAAGTTTTGCAGATATTTGAAAAGTGAAAATTGATAAAAGAGTTATACAATACTTTAGTTATACCACTGTACAGAACTATTTTATGTAAGCATCTAATGTACATTTGTATTATCTGCCAAAACAAAAAAACATTAACATAATTCAATTAAATTACAGTAATAAATGTTCAAAGTGATGCCCTTCTACCTCAATGCATTTTCCAATTCTTTGTAGAAAAGATTGATGTGTACGTAAAAGTATGTCTCTTTCAATATCAATCAAATTTCGTTTTTGAGATATTTCGCATTATCAACTTAAATGGTCCATTCTGTATAATCTGCATGTACTGAGTGAATGAAAGACAATACTATTACTCTTTTCTTCTATGTAACAAAATATACTTCTGATTTCGAGATTGTGTGCACAGAACATATAATTTGGAAAAAATCTTTGAAAAAAACAATGCAGTCTTTCGCTTATTTATATTTTTAACTAAAAATAGAGATTATGTGTATTTTAATAGTAGTTAGTACCATTTGATACTAGATTGCATGTACGCATTGCTTAAAAAATTCCAGAGGCGATTTATTCGAGAGCTGGTTGTAATATTTCATATTCGATTTGCATGTACGCATTGCTTAAAAAATAATCCCAGAGGCGATTTATTCGTGAGCTGGTTGTAATATTTTCTACCAGATGCGATTTGCATGTACGCACTGGTTAAAAAATGATTCTAGAGGCGATTTATTCGTGAGCTGGTTGTAATATTTTATATTCGATGCGATTTGCATGTACGCATTGCTTAAAAAATTATCCCCGAGGCGATTTATTCGTGAGCTGGTTGTAATATTTCGTACTAGATGCGGTTCGCATGTACGCATTAGTTAAAAAAATCCCAGAGGCAATTTATTCGTGAGCTGGTTGTCATATTTTCTACCAGATGCGATTTGCATGTACGCACTGGTTAAAAAAATCTCAGAGGCGATTTATTCGTGAGCTGATTGTTGTATAATACATATTATAATACAAATTAGATGCGGTTTGCATGTGTGTTCTAAATACAAAAATATTTATATTTTCAAAATATCTATTATATCATACAATAGTTTTAGTAATAGACTATTGTATATTTAATAATATTAATATAATTTTTACTAATAAATAAACAAAAGACTGCACTTTTTCAAAGATTTTTTCTAGATATAAATAAGTAATAAAATATACATAATTATCACATAATACCTTATTTTTTTAACATTTTACAAAATACTAATCTTTATTTTTCTTTACAGGCGAAAGTTACTAAAACGAATGAAGCTAGAAGAAATTAATGACTCCAGAAGCATTAGGAATATTAACGATGAATCCATTGATTTTAAAAAATCGGAAGAATTATTTCCCGATGGATTTGAAAGTTAATATTCAAACAATGCTGTGTCAAGAGTCAAATATAGATATGTATAATGTAGAACAAGATACTGAACTTTGTAAAAATAACAAAGATTCAAATGACTCCAAAAGCATGGATATTAGCGATGAATCTATCGAGTTTAAAAAATCGGAAGAATTATTTCCCGATATGATGCATTCGAAAGTTAATATTCAAACAATGCTGTGTCAAGAGTCAAATATAGGTATGTATAATGTAGAACAAGATACTGAACTTTGTAAAAATAACAAAGATTCAAATGACTCCAAAAGCATGGATATTAGCGATGAATCTATCGAGTTTAAAAAATTGCTAGAATCATTTCCCAATACGATGGATTCTAAAGCTAATAGTCAAATAATGCACTGCCAGGAGTCAAATACAGATATGTATAATGTAGAACAAAATGTCGAATTTTGCGAAGATAACAAAGATTTTGTTATCGAAAATAGCCCTCTGGATACGAATCGTATCCAGGAAAGATTGCCTGAAGGCCGCCGCATTGTCGACATTTCTTTTCTATGGAATGAAATTCATAGAACGTTCGATAATCATGCACAAGGAATAGAGTGCCAATTTAAAGATTGGAAACTCGTAAATTCTTGTCGCTATGGGTTTAAGACACAATTGTTCTTCAAATGCCAAATGTGCCATTACAAAGCCAACATCTGGTCAGAACCTACAGAACCGGAAACATTGGAGTTAATACGGCTGCTGTAGCAGGAACTGTTACGACTAGAATTGGTTTTGCTCAGCTGGAAGAACTATGTGCATCCATGAATATTCCATGTATGTCCGATAAAACTTATATGAGATATCGAGAAAATATTATCAATGAATTCGAGAAAACAGCCATGGAAAATATGAAAATGGCTGGCGAAGCTGAAAAGCAATTCGCTCTTGAAAGAAATAAAACTATAAACGGTATTCCGTATATAACCGTTGTAGTAGATAGTAGTTGGATCAAGAGATCATACGGCAACACCTACGATTTACTTTCCGGTGTTGGTGCTATAATTGGTTACCACACGAAAAAAGTACTCTTTGTTGGTGTCCGCAACAAATTTTATTCCCTCTGTGATTTTGTGGAACGAAACGGAATCGAACCAAGAGAATCACAAATGTTACAAAAATTTCCATCGTAATGCAAGCTCTATAAGCATGGAGAGCGACGCCATTGCAAAAGGCTTCAAAAGTAGCTTGGAAATACATGGAATAATTTATAGAACGGTTATTGCTGATGGTGATAGTAGCGTTTATCAGGCCATCCTTGATAGCAATATATAGCCATATTGTGTGACGTCCCGCCAAAAATTTCAAATTAAATTTTTCAAAAATAAACATACCGCTAGAAATATTAATAAATATGCGTTGAGATATATACGTTTATCTCTCAAATTAAACTTAATAAAATATTTAATCGAGCATAGTATTATATAGCTATTAAATTGGACACTGCTTGCTTACATAGAAGTATTAAAAAAATAATACTGACCCTTATCAGTAAAGAAATCATAAAATTGCAATCATTAGACTACTATATATTAATTTTCTAAATAAAAGTTAAAATTTTCTCTACTAAAATATATGGAAATAAAATATTACTGTAATATCAGAATCGTTGATATTCAATAAATAAATTACGCGATCGTAACAGAAATACTTGCAAATTAATTATATTAGAATTAAATCATACTAACAAACGCTTTATAAATCTTACATTTTTATAATTATAATGAAAAGGAAAATAATAGGAAAAAAAGAAATATTATCTAAGTAAAGCACATTTCAAAAGGTATACGCACACTAGCATTCATATATATATATACGCAAATCCATATAAGTTAATATATTTACTAAGCTAATTTTATATATCAACATGTAAATCTACATGAAAGATTTTCTCTTAGTGTAATTGATAAAAAAGTAATAATCTAAAAAAAAAATAATAACGTATGATAAGTATTACTATATACATATGTCTATATATATATATAAAAGAGAGTTAGTCTCCTATGCTGTCACGTGCTGTGACCCACTGTTATCGTCTACCTAGGTGTCAATAACAGGGTTGCTCTCTATTTAAGTTTTTGGGTAATCTGTCTAAGTCGACTATACCCAGGGCTTCGCCGAGAGCAGGATCAATGTGTACTAGGAACTAATAAATCAGGGGATTTTTTTACTGATCTGGAATGATGATAATAGAGGCTTGATTTAAAAACTCTTTTATGATATTGTCTAAATTGTAAATAATATTTTCTTTATTTTCTTCTATAAATTGGATTAAAGTTTCTAATATGACTTCAGAGTCAACGAAAAGATTTTGTTGAAATTCAGAATCAGTTGTCTGAGGCCTCATTTATTTTATTTTATTTGATAAGAAGAAAAAAAAATTAAGAAAGTTGAAAATAAAAAAGTTAAATTTATGACATATGTATTTGAAAATGATTAAGAATGTTAAGCAAACGTTTTGAATCTCGTTATTGTATATTTGATATAGTCTGGTGGTCAGAATACAATTCACTCGGCACTAACGAGAGGCTGAGGAAGTTCTAGGAACTCCATGACACCATGACCATTATCGCGTATGCAATGAACGTGACGCACAATGACACTCGAGTTAATTAAAGAGAAAATAAAATTCTAAAATTATATCTGCAATAGTTTTAAATTTATTCAATTTAAAGTTGGAATGATTGGAAAGTTTCAATTTTGAAATTATAAATAGATTGTAATTAATTTGACAAATTTATATTAAAATTGAGATAGGGATTAAGGTGGTTTGTGATAGTAATGGTGGGGGATTAAGTACTTACTGTTGTATAGTAGAATTCACCGTCGGAGCAATACCAAATATATACTGATTTTGAAAGTTTTAATTTACGACTTGTATAATGTAAGAGCAAATTTCCCAGTAATTAATGACTGCTTTAATATGAAGAACAAAATTAAATTGAGAAATTTAAATGATTTGGATTTATATTGAATGTAGATATCTCTTTCTTTAAGAGAAAGTCAACTGTTGCACTATGATTTTATTTTTCATAAATATCGTTGATGCATCTATTCACGTAATAAGAAAAGATCATTAAAATTTTTATTGCTCTTATGTAGATATTTATATATGTTAATAAATGTATGGTTCTTCGCAGGTTCAGCACTGTGTGGTGAGGTGTCATATAAAGAAATGTACAACTGGAATATGGTGTGGTGGAGGCCAGTGATATAATTTATTGTTGTCAAAATTACTGTCTCCGATGGAAAATAGGAAGAAGAGATTAAACAAGGGATGCTCCGTTATTTTTATTATTAAGTGTAACGAGTAGTTAATTCTCTTACATTGATAGATCGATTATTTTATTTTATTCTAAATTTGCAAATTTCTTGGTATAGTATTTTAACTTTATAATTCTTGAGAGTGGTATCAAAATGTGAGTCAATTTGTAATTTTAAAAGTCAATAGTCTGAACTGTGCGTTATTCAAAAGAGTGAGATATATATATATATATATATATATATATATATATATATATCTTGTATGTATGTCTAGTTAACTGTATAAAAGATTTTTATTTCGGAGCTTGAAGGTGGAACAGTTTATTGCATTAGTCGTAGAAGCATATGTCTAAATTGTAATTATAATTGTTTTGCGAAATTGAAATTGTTAGAGTAGTAAGATGTCATATAAATGTCAAACACGATGTGTTAAAAATAGTAGTTCAATTCGGAATTCTTTTCTTTTTATTATATTTTGTTGGAATATGAGTGCGTTTTCCTTTTTTTATTATAAATAGTAGTATTTTCTTGCTTGATCATATGCGCATGTGCGTGTATGTATTTAAAATAGTGATTTACCTTTATTAATGTCTCTAGTTTTGCTGATTTTCCTGAGCCTTTTCCTCGTACTCTGGACGTCGTGGATCTCCCTCAGGGATGTCGGTGGTAGAGGTTGAGGCAGGATGCAGCTTGATTTCAACCAAAGGTTCGGGCCAGCCAATAAATTCGAAGGTTCTTCGCGAGATGGGAGCTTCAACCGAGTCAGATGCAGGAAGCTGATCGAAAAGTTCTACGACAATTCTTTGATTGTCCGGTACGTTAATTGGATTGTCTTTTTCTACTTGGCTGAGACCGTTATCACTGTTTGAAATTTGTCTCTGTCGGCGTAAAGCGGCACGTAGTTGTCTATGTCGTTTACCGGCGCGACGAGAACCAGGCATTTACTATAAATTATAACCAAAATTTTATTCTAATTTAAAAAAGTTATTCATTTCAGGTTGACAATCTGGATCAAGCGACATTCAAGCAGCTCATCGACTAAGTCTCAGCTCTGCTCGAACTAACACGAGGGGCACGTCACTCTGCTCTATCCCAGGCACGGGACTCGCTAACGCTCAAGATCCAGACGTACGTTAAAGATTTAATCGATATTAAATTAATTATAGTAAATACTGGTTGGAGGTGAAGGAACACTGTATTAAAATAATTAACTTGTGAATATTCTGAAATAAGACTATGTATTTTAAAAGCTTGAAGATTTTACAGAGATTGCAAGTAATGATTATAAATGTTGGTCACAATTCGAATGTAAAAGGTACAACCGCACTGTACCAGAAATTGGAAATTAATTAACAATAAAGTAGTAATTCTAAATTATAATGTAGAGTGAGTCGAAGCTCTAAATTATAATATAAGACGAGTCGCGAAGACGAGAAAGTAAAGTATTATTAAAGATCTACCTTGACGACACAAAGTAGCTGACGAAAATTAAGTTAAAATTGATTCTAGGACGCAATGAATGTATAAAGACACAGAGACTTTTCACGACTTCGGACTAACGTTTCAAAGAGATGTTGAAGTGACTTATTAAGATGAAGTTAGGAAGACGACTTTTAGTTTGGATGATGGGGAGCGACTGTTTTAGATGACCGGTTGTTGGCGACTGTTCACTTCGAATGTTATAATGCGACTTTTTAGTTTGAATGATGGGGAGCGACTTATTAGTATGGATGATGGGGAGCGACTTTTTTGTATGAGGAGTTGTTAGCGATTGACTCCGTCCGCAAGCTCGACTGACGTTCTGCGCTCCGTCCCCACTTTCGGCTCCCTCTAGGCGTCCGGTGGATCCAAGACTTCCCGGGTTGGCTTAATCATCCGGTGGAGATGGATTCTTGCTCTTGGTGAGGGAACTCTCCGCCTTCGAAGACGTCAGAAGCGGTGAGCTCTTCTTAATCTTAAGTTGATATTCAGCGGTGAATATCAAAAGGCACGTTGTTATAATATTTAGTTTCGTCGAGTCGCTGCGTCGAGAGATAGGCATAATATTCGGTTTCATCGGGTCTCTGCGTCAAGAGATAAGAATAATATTCGATTTCACTAAGTCTCTGCGTTGACATAATATTTAGTCAAGCTGAGTCTCTGCGTCGATAGATGTGACGTCCCGCCAAAAATTTCAAACTAAATTTTCCAAAATATAAACGTACCGCTGGAGATATGAACACAAAGTATGAGATATACATATATATCTCAACTTGAACTTAATAAAATATTTAATCAAGCATAGTATTATATAGCTATTAAATTGGACATTGCTTACATAGAAGTAATAACAAAATAATACTGACCTTATCAGAAAAAATAAGAAAAATATTTGTAATCATTAAACTACTATATATTAATTTTCCAAATAAAAGTTAAAATTCTCTTTACTAAAATATATGGAAATAAAATACTACTGTAATATCAGAATCATCGAAATTCAATTACACGATTGTAACAGAAACATTTGCAAATTAATTATATTAGAATTAAATCATATTAACAATCGCTTTATAAATCCTACATTTTCATAAGTATAATGAAAAGAAAAAAATAAAGAAAAAGAAATATTATTCAGTAAAGTACATTTTGGAAGGCATATGCATACTGGCATTGAGAACCATATATATACGCCAACCCATATAAATTAATATATTTAATAATATTAATAAGCTGATTTTGTATACCAACATGTAAATCTAAATGGAAGACTTTCTCTTAGTGTAATTGATGAAAAAGTAATATTCTAAAAAAAAATAACGCATGACACGTATTATACATATATGTCTATAAATATATTCATATATATATATATATATATGTAAAGGAGAGTTAGTCTCCTATGCTAAAGTGAAACCATAAGAAATCACGATAGAAAGGAATTATAAATTGAAATAACAGTATTAAACTGCATCTTCCATATAGATACTATTATAAAAGCGGATATGTTAAGATGAAATATGTGATACAACAAGAGAGAAAATTAAAGGAAATTTAAATATAAAAGCATAAATTAATAAGTGAAAAGAAAAGAAATATTAATGATGAGACATAATAACTTTGAGAACGAATAATAACTCTTGCTATAGTTAAATTAATAAGTCTCTCTTGCTGTAAAAAGAATTATAATATAAGAGTGCGAAATTATTATAATACAAAGAGCCTTTCATACGCATGATGACGCAATAGGCGACGGCGAGAAAGACTTAGTGTAATCGAATATTATTCTTATCTCTTGACGCGGAGACCCGATGAAACCGAATATTATTCTTATCTATCGACGCAGAGACTCAGCTTGACTAAATATTATGTCGATGCAGAGACCAGTGAAATCGAATATTATGCCTATCTCTCGACGCAGCAACTCGACGAAACTAAATATTATAACAACGTGCCTTTTGATATTCGCCGCTGAATATCAACTTAAGATTAAGAAGAGCTCACCGCTTCTGACGTCTTCGAAGGCGGAGAGTTCCCTCACCAAGAGCAAGAATCCATCTCCACCAGACGATTAAGCCAACCCGGGAAGTCTTGGATCCACCGGACGCCTAGAGGGAGGTGACCCGAAAGTGGGGACGGTGCGCAGAACGTCAGTCGAGCTTGCGGACGGAGTCAGTCGTTCACCACCAGTCATCTAAAACAGTCGCTCCTCATCATCCATACTAAGCAGTCGCCAACAACCCCTCATACTAAGCAGTCGCTCCCCATCATCCAAAGTGAACAGTCGTTCCTCATCATTCAAACTTAAAAGTCGCCTTCCTAACTTCATCTTAATAAGTCACTTCAACATCTCTCCGAAACGTTAGTCCGAAGTCGTGAAAAGTCTCTGTGTCTTTATACACTCACTGCGTCCTAAAATCAATTTTAACTTAATTTTCGTCAGCTACTTTGTGTCGTCAAGGTAGATCTTTAATAATACTTTACTTTCTCGTCTTCGCGACTCGTCTTATATTATAATTTAGAGCTTCGACTCACTCTACATTATAATTTAGAATTACTACTTTATTGTTAACTAATCTCCAATTTCTGGTACAGTGCGGTTGTACCTTTCTCATTTGAACTGTGAACAACATTTGTAATCATTACTTGCAACCTCTGTAAAATCTTCGAGCTTTTAAAATACATAGTCGCTTATTTCAGAATATTCACAAGTTAATTATTTTAATACAGTGTTCCTTCACCTCCAACCAGTATTTACTATAATTAATTTAATATCGATTAAATATTTAACGTACGTCTAGATCTTGAGCGTTAGCGAGTCCCGTGCCTGGGATAGAGCAGAGTGACGTGCCCCTCGTGTTAGTTCGAGCAGAGCTGAGACTTAGTCGATGAGCTGCTTGAATGTCGCTTGATCCAGATTGTCAACCTGAAATGAATAACTTTTTAAATTAGAATAAACTTTTGGTTATAATTTATAGTAAATGCCTGGTTCTCGTCGCGCCGGTAAACGACATAGACAACTACGTGCCGCTTTACGCCGACAGAGACAAATTTCAAACAGTGATAACGGTCTCAGCCAAGTAGAAAAAGACAATCCAATTAACGTACCGGACAATCAAAGAATTGTCGTAGAACTTTTCGATCAGCTTCCTGCATCTGACTCAGTTGAAGCTCCCATCTCGCGAAGAACCTTCGAATTTATTGGCTGGCCCGAACCTTTGGTTGAAATCAAGCTGCATCCTGCCTCAACCTCTACCACCGACATCCCTGAGGGAGATCCACGACGTCCAGAGTACGAGGAAAAGGCCCAGGAAAATCAGCAAAACTAGCGACATTAATAAAGGTAAATCACTATTTTAAATACATACACGCACATGCGCATATGATCAAGCAAGAAAATACTACTATTTTTAATAAAAAAAAAGAAAACGCACTCATATTCCAACAAAATATAATAAAAAGAAAAGAATTCCGAATTGAACTACTATTTTTAACACATCGTGTTTGACATTTATATGACATCTTACTACTCTAACAATTTCAATTTCGCAAAACAATTATAATTACAATTTAGACATATGCTTCTACGACTAATGCCATAAACTGTTCCACCTTCAAGCTTCAAAATAAAAATCTTTTATACAGCTAACTAGATATACATACTAGAGATATATATATATCTCACTCTTTTGAATAACTTACAGTTCAGGCTATTGACTCTTAAAATTACAAATTGACTCACATTTTGATACTACTCTCAAGAATTATAAAGTTAAAATATTATATCAATAAATTTGCAAATAATCGATCTATCAATGTAAGTGAATTAACTACTCGTTTTACTTAATAATAAAAATAACGGAGCATCCCTTGTTTAATCTCTTCTTCCTATTTTCCATCGGAGACAGTGATTTTGACAACAATAAATTATATCACTGGCCTCCACCACACCATATTCCAGTGTACATTTCTTTATATGACATCTCACCACACAGTGCTGAACCTGCAAAGAACCATACTCTTGTTAACATATATATATCCACATAAGAGCAATAACAATTTTAATAATCTTTTCTTATTACACGAATAGATGCATCAACAAAATTCATGAAGAATAAAATCATATTACAATAGTCGACTTTCTTTTAAGGAAAAAGATATCTACATTCAATATAAATCCAAACCATTTAAATTTCACAATTTAACCTTGTTCTTCATATTAAAGCAGTTATTAACTACTGAGAAATTTGCTCTTACATTATACAAGTCGTAAATTAAAACTTTCAAAATCAGTATATATTTGGAATTGCTTCGACGGCGAATTCTACTATACAACAACAGTAAGTACTTAATCCTTCATAATTACTATTACAAACCGCCTTAATCCTTAGCCCAATTCTAATATAAATGAAAATTTGTTAAATTGATCACAATTGATCTATTTATAATTTCAAAAAATTGAAATTTTCCAATCATTCCAACTTTAAATTGAAAAAATTTAAAACTATTGCAGATATAATTTTAGAATTTTATTTTCTCTTCAATTGACTCGAGTGTCATTGTGCGTCACGTTCATTGCATACGCGATAATGGTCATGATGTCATGGAGTTCCTAGAACTTCCTCAGCCTCTCGTTAGTGCCGAGTGAATTGTATTCTGACCACCAGACTATATCAAATATACAATAACGAGAGTCAACGCGTTTGCTTAACGTTTTTAATCATTTTCAAATACATATGTCATAAATTTAACCTTTTTATTTTCAACTTTCTTAATTTTTCTTGTCAAATAAAATAAAACAAATGAGACCTCAGACAACTGATTCTGAATTTCAACATAATCCTTTCGTTGACCCTGAAGTCATATTAGAAACTTTAATCCAATTTATAGAAGAAAATAAAGAAAACATTATTTACAATTTAGACAATATCATAAAAGAGTTTTTAAATCAAGCCTCTATTATCATCATTTCAGATCAGTAAAAAAATCCCCTGATTTATTAATTCCTAGTACACATTGATCCTGCTCTCGACGAAGCCCTGGGTATAGCCGATTTAGACAGATTACCCAAAAACTAAATAGAGAGCAACCCTGTTATTGACACCTGTTACGTGCTCGCACGTCTCGCGATCCATTGTTATCGTCCACCTCAGTGTCAATACCAGGGTTGCTCTCTATTTAGTTTTTTAGGGCAACCTGTTTAAACCGGCTATACCCAGGGAGCCGCCGAGAGCTAAGTCTTGACCCTTTTGATAATCAGGGGATTTTTTTACTGATCGGGAACCACTACAATTGAAGCTTGGTTCATAAGCTCAATAATAATATTGTCTAAATTATAAATAATGTTTTCTTTATTTTCTTCCAAGAATTGTATTAATATTTCTAGTATAGTGTCAGGTTCTTGGGAAGAATTTTGTTGTATTTCAGCGTCGGTTACTCTTGGTTTCATTGATTATCAATTTATTTGAGGCTAATATAGAGAGATAGAGATAAAATTTTATGTTCGTATTGAGTGTATTGTAGATATTGAAAATTTAAATTTCTATGATCAATGATTCTTTGACACCCGGTATATGAGATTTGTATATAGGGTGGCTCTAAAGTAGGATTTTGTCTTTATTATTTAGTAATGACTGTTAAGAATTATCCTAGCTTATTATTTAAGAAATTCTATAACTCTTATAATTAATTCATTTAATTAATTATTATGGGGACTGATTTGGAGAGGCGACATTAAGGACAGATTATCGTCATTTCAAGTCCTTTATAATGGAATTGGTCCGATCTTCCCAGGATGAACCAGTAAGAACAAGATGGCTGACGTTTTATAAACAAATGGAAATATTTTGTAACCAATTAAGGATGAGTTTACTAAATTTTGGTTATAAGATATACAGGGAATACTGCATAAAATAAACCAGTTAAAGTAGTACCTTTACAGGTGCAAAATTGTGATTTATTGAATAGCAAAATCCTAAAGTCGTCTTAATTTAGTTCAAGTTTTGCATAAATCTTAGTTTAGAGGTAATAAGAAGTTTTAAGGGTATTCGGGATCATTAGGTCCGGAAATAAAAAATTTCAAAATGGCGGTCAAAATGTGTAAAATTGGCTAAAAAGTGTATTCTCAAAGTTTCAAGCAAATTGGAAATTTCGTTAATTATTTATTTATTTTGTAATAAAATTTTATGGTTTTTATTGTTATTACATAACGTTATTGTTAATTAATCATGAGGAGGAAAATTTGTTAGAAATTATTAATTTACAAGTAGGATAGGATAACTGAGACAATTTCTAACTTTGTATTTCCAATAGATTCGTTGTTATTTGATTTTACAAGTAATTTGTAAATTAAATTATGTAAGAAAAATAATATTTTGTAATTATAAAGGAGTCTAATTATAATAATTTGACTAAAATTTTGATGAGAAAAATATGATATCGTTTGTAAATTATTGTTAGTTAACAAATGGATTGTTTATAAGTATATGTGTATGGAGGGTTTTAACAATTACCCTAATGTGCAAATGTATGTTAAAATTATTATCTTAACATGTCACTTGATTGTTTATTTATAAACCAATTGACTCGGTTTTATTATAGATTGAGAAGAAGGGGATGAAAACTTTCTCAATATGATTTGTTAATTGCTTGATATGAATTAATATATAATTTTGAACAAGTTATACTCGTATAGTAATGAGTATGAGAAAGAATTGATTATTTTAATTATGTAGGGGATTTTGTGACTCATGAATACTTTGAATGGATTTTCTTATTTAATAATAAAATGATAATAATATGCTAAATAATAATAATGTGTTGAATAAGGTATGTTTTAATTTTTGTGTTTTTTTTTTTTTCAGGGAAGATGGTGTACAAATAAATGAATTTACACTGGAATATGGTTAATTAGAGGCCGGTGCTATTATTTATTTAAAAGGTCACCGTCTCTGATGGAGAAGGAAAGTGGTAGTTATAAGAAGGATGCTCCTTATGACATTGTTTATTAACATAAGTATCGCAGATCTTTCTTATATATATATATATATATATATATGTTTCTATTTATTTATTTGTTCCCTTGTCATAATTAGAAAAATTAATAATTAGTAATTTAATGTTAATCTATAAATAAGGTTAAAATTCATCGTTTTCATAAATACTTATACATGATTGGAAAGATTCTTATTAATACTTTATTTGTCTAAAAGCTTATTATGAAGATTTATTGTTGTAGTTAATTATTTAGTGAAGTATAGATATATATATATATATATATATATGTATACGTTGCTACTTTATACGTGAGTTATATCTAGGAGCTAAGGGAGGAACAGTTTATTGTATGAACAGTAATATATATATATATGTGTACTTACAGTTGTATTAACTATTACTATGTTTTATTTATTATATTATATATATATATATATATATGTGTATAATGAAATTTTTACGTATTTTATATTTGAAATAATATTATTAAATGATAGAGAAAATGCTTTAATATAGTGAAAGCAATTGCAAATAAAATTTTCTAAAAATTTTATTATAATTTTAATGATTATAAGATAAAGTAGTAATATGGTTACTAATGTGTAATTAAAATAATATTAAGAGATAAAAGAAAAGAAAAAATATGTGTATATATATATATATTTATATGTGTGTGTGACTTCCTTTAAAGTTTTTTATTGTTGTGAGTTTTCCTGTGTCTTCTCACGTGCTGTTCTTCGTGGATCAGATTCGAGGATGTCTGCGACAGAGATCTCAGGAGGAAATAGTTCAATCTGCGCCAGTGGTCCGGGCCATCCAATGAACTCGAAGGTTCTTTGGGTGCTGGGGATGTCAACTGGCTCTAAGGCCTGCGGCCACTCGAAGAGTTCAACAACGATCCTTTGATTATTTGGTATGTCTATAATAAGTTCTTCACTATTTCCAGTTGTTTGATTAAAAGCATTAATTTGATTTTGAAGTTGCCGTTGTTGGCGTAAAGCGGCGCGTAACTGTTTGTACCTTTTACCGGCGCGGCGAGTACCAGGCATCTACTATAAATTATCGTAAATTATTTGTTTATTTTGCTAAATTAACTTTTGTTAACAATCTGGATTAAACGACGCCCAGACAGCTCATCGACTAAGTCTCAGCTCTGCCTGAACTGTAACGAGGGGCACGTCACTTTGCTCTTTCCCAGGCTCGGGACTCGCTATCGCTTTATCCAGATAGAGTAAGTAATAAAATTTTAATGACTTTAATATTTAGTTAATATTGTAGTAATTAATTTGTATAATATCTAATTATTTATAGCAAATGTTGGCTCTGGAATGTAGGAACACTGGATCTAACAATTCACTTGAAGTAATGCAAGAATAAGCTAGTATATTTCAAATGTCAAAATAATTTTACAAAGCTGCAAGTATATAAGTTGCTATGATAATGTTATTAATTAAAACGAGAGGTACATCCGCACTGTACCGAGATTAAAGATATCAATGGTAATATAGTATTAAATCTAAGTTAATTTAAAACGAGTCGCGGAGTAGATGAATCTTAAAATATTAAAAGACTCTACCTTGACGACACAAAGTAGTAGTCAGAAAAACTAAGTTGAATTATATTTTAGGACGCAGCGAACAAAGACTCAGAAATTCTATCACTTAGGATGACTTCTTCACGTCTACTGTTTAACTTATGATGAACGACTTATTAAAATGATGAGTGGTTAGCGACTTTTAGGTTGAAGGTAAGAAGATGACTGTTTTAGATGACCGGTGGTGAACGACTGACTCTGTCCGCAAGCTCGACTGACGTTCTGCGCTCCGTCCCCACTTTCGGGTCTCTCCCTCTAGGCGTCCGGTGGATCCAAGACTTCCCGGGTTGGCTATGTCATCCGGTGGAGATGGATTCTTGGTCTTGGTGAGGAAACTCTCCGCCTTCGAAGACGGCAGAAGCGGTGAGCTCTTCTTAATCTCAGTTTGATATTCAACGGGAATATCAAGAGGTTGTTATCATATTTAGTGTCGTCGAGTCTCTGTGTCGAGAGATATGAATAATATTCGGTTTCACTAGTCTCTTCGTCAATAGATAGGAGTAATATTCGATTTCACTAATCTCTGCGTTGATAGATAGTATTTAGTCTCGCTGAGTCTCTGTGTCAATAGATAAGAATAGTATTCGGTTTCATTCAATCTTTCTTCGTCAAGAGATAAGTATAATATTTGATTTCATCGGGTCTCTGCGTCAAGAGATAAGAATAATATTCAATTTCATTCAGTCTTTCTCGCCGTCGCTTATTGCGTCATCATGCGAATGAAAGGCTCTTTGTATTATAAAATAATTTCGCACTCTTATATTATAATTCTTTTTACAGCAAGAGAGACTTATTGATTCAAGCATAGCAAGAGTTAGTATTTCTTTTCGAAATTATTATGTCTCATCATTAAAATTCCTTTTCTTTTCACTTGTTAATTTATGCTTTTATATTTAAATTTCTTTTAATTTTCTCTCTTGTTGTATCACATATTTCATCTTAACATATCCGCTTTTATAATAATATCTATATGGAAGATGCAATCTAATACTGTTATTTTAATTTATAATTTTTTTCTATATTGATTCTTTATGATTTTTACTTTAGCATAGGAGAATAGCTCTCTTTTACATATATATATATATATTCTCACGTCCAGCGCCTCCGCTTGACACCAGTCGCCGTCCGTTGACTCCATACGTCACCTGTTAAGTAGACATAGTAAGCGTTAAGCACCTATAAAATTCTTTTATTTTCTTTTTTCTTTTTTATATATATATATATATATATATATAGTTGTTATCAAAAATAGATTAAGCCGATAAATACCTTTTATTATGTTTCCGGCTAGAACATCCTTTTTTTTCTCTTTCTCTTCTTTTTCTTCTCTTTTCTTGTTTTATCCCCATCACTGGTTCTCCCCTATCACCTACCTAAAAATGAAGGAAAATAATTAATTAGTTGTCCAATGAAAATTCTTACCTATTTACCGGCCACCCGGTATATCACCTTCTGGTCCGCCTCCTCAACACCTGAAAAAGGGAAGAGAAACGACCAAGTCGGTCGAACATCTTAATTTTATTATAATTACCCATTTAATTCTGTCACTCTAGTCGCAGTACCTGAAAAATAAAAGGAAACATAATATTAAGTACGCGTCGATAGAATAACGTAAATTAAGTAATAGCGATAATATAAACCAATGTTCACTCCACCTCGTCGTCATCACTCTTACTAAACACAAACATGCACGTACACATCACCATAGACACACGCATCGAGAATTAACCACCACCCGGTATAACAAAAATATAAAATAAATCTATATAACAAGCTAAAATCACGCAAGGAAAGAGATCGTAATTGCGAATAAGCGGAAATACAACTCCCGATACATGTTCACCTTAATAAATTGACACCCGGTATATAAACTAACATTGTCATATTATCCAAACATTAGTATAAAATAGTGTTTAACAACCGACCGATTCATTTGGTTAAATTCCATAAACTTCATATAATAAACTCCGATCGGTACTTTCGGGACACCCTGTATATGAACTTTCATTAATTATTAAAACTGAGCAAGCCAAGTAACTCGTATGTGCAATTGCAACTTCCTATGCACAGTCTAAATCACTTTTCTCAATATATCAAAAGTTGTCGCAACATCGAAAAGCACCCAATTTTTAACGGTTTAAACATCACATAAAAAACCCGCCCAGTGACCTTAATTAAATATTTCCTGGCGCCTTGGCTCATAAGGAACCAAAAAAGGTAGCAACTTATAGGGCTACAGCCCCGCCATAAAAAGTTAAGCGCACATTGTTATAGACCCATTTTACTTCAGGAACACCTCATATTTTCAACTTTAATAATTTATTTATTTTAATCCGCACCTCCAATATATAATTATGCCTTCACTATTAAATGCAGTTTTATATCCCAAAGCCGAATTAATACCACAATAACGTACATGTCTAACGATTCTGTCACCCAAATATAATAACTTGTCAATTTTACTCATATTCCACCATAGCGCAGTGATTTCAGTAAATTCAAATTTTAACAATAATAAAAGATTCGATCAAACCCATCATCTGCATAATAATTTCTTAACATGAATCCAATTTGGTTTGCCAATGAAAATCCGGTCAGCTATCATTTATAATTATTTCATATATCAACCATGGAGATAACTTGGTGCATGCACATATACATATATATATATATATATGCGACTCGCTGCAGAAGTCATGATCCACAGATGTTTTAAAGGCAAATTATAATGACCTGACAAGAACTCCTCGAGGCTCAGACAATATTTGAGTGATCAAGTAAAACCAATAATAATTAAAATGAACTACACAAGATAAATATATGTATATACATATTATAGTGAAAACAATATAAATATCCCATAAAGAGTTTAAAACGAATAAAGCTCTGGAAGATAACTAAAGTTAAATAGTCACACTCAAATATATACAATTACTTAATTAACTCTTACTTATACAAGGTGTCTGAAATAACTTGAACGTGATAATATTCTCAAAACTTCTTTATCGTTTTATTGAGGATGAATGATAATTACAATATACATATGTATAATAAACAAAATGACCATAACTATATATACGGTGATACGATAATACACACATCATACACTACATAAACCAAGTATAAACGCATAATGAACACCCAGAAATAATTACATAGATACACGCTCCTTAACAAACACACCATAAAATTATATAACTATAGTTACCTAATATACCCGGTGATACAAAAGTACGCGCGTCATAAACTTATCATCTACACAATGTTTAATCAGTATCTGACTATTATAGACATATTATCCACCCAGTAACACGCAAATACACACACCCTATAAATAATTTATATACACAGTGACGCATTAGTACGCACAAACGAAGCACTCTCAATAAATCTATTATAAACTTATTACAGGCATATTCATATATTAACAAACACATAATCAATGTATCGTATACATGGTAACGCAATAGTTTCGGATCTTATAGCTAATTCATACATATTCCATGCGTATCATTTAAATTACACACTCAACCTCTCACAATATAAACTTGTCTTAAATTTATGCATTTGTACACACTTACACACTCCTCATCCATTCATTGTAAATATATCATGGCATATTACATGTGCATTTATACCATTATTACTTATATATATATATATATATAAATATATAAACCTTTTACTACTAGTTATAATGATATACATACATACATATAGTTATATAATAGCGAGCTTAACGTCTGTAGACTAATTTACATCTTGTAATCCACGAATAACATTATGCGACATCATAGATAATTGTTAATTAATAAGTTAATTAGCGAAATGCTCTCGTATCTCTACGATTATTTAAGTACAACGCTATAATACAATGCGGCGATAAGTAATTAATCAGATAAGTTATCGTAACGCTAGTAATAATTGCGGTATATCTAGAAATAACGATATAGATATTATATTATAATGCTAGTCCCGAAGCTTCTAGAACATTCAGGAACCGCCGGATCACGTGAAAATTTCAGACAAACACCGTGACCGCTTACTATTGCCCGGCGCGTGATACCCGTGACAAACAAGCATGACCAGGATCGGACCACGTTGCGCGCGCTATAATTCAGAAGGTGGGAGCCCTCAGCGACCACGGGTATATAAACGGGAGCACCGTGTGCTCAAGATACAGAGTATTCAGTTCTCGCCCAGACAGTTCAGATCATTAAACAGTTCGGATCATATTGAGTATTCGGCTTTCGCCCGACAGTAAAATCTGTTGTACGGTTCGTTTCGACCATTCAGTTTTCGCATAATCAGTATTCGATCAGCAGTCAATACTCGATTCATACAGTACCCAGTAAATTCATTGTACGTACAGACAGTCATTCATACGACTTAATAATCGGTTATCCTTATAACATTCGATCATACATACGCTCTCGCAAATTTTCGCACGGTGTAATTAATATTGTATCTTCGAATCAGTGTTTTCTAGTTCATTACTCGGTATTATTCACACGAAATCATTAACTCAGAGAGACTTTGAGACTAGCATATCGCGAACACTATTAATTAGCCTTCAGTTTCTTACGTTTACCGTCGTATAAATTTATTCTTGATTAATTGTATCCACTGTCACTATTATACTTCCTTTCTCTTTTTCGATTTCCACGGCGCTCACAATACATATCGATTTCTATCTATCACTCTTAAAGACATTTTATCTTAATTTTCACTCGCAGTAAATTATTCCTATCAACTATATAAGTGTTATATCTTTTCCTCTCCAAGCAATTATTAATGCCGCCTATCTATAATATCGTTTACGCGTCCGGAACCAGTCTGCGCGCGAAATCATAGTCAAAGGAAAGTTCTATTGACTAATGTTGTAATACTAATATTGTAGATCCACATTTTCGTGTACACCCGCGTGACAGTGTGTTCCCCAGTGGTTCCTGTAACACAATAACAATTTAGTGAAGTGAGTACGTAGTCGTAATTATTAAGATATATTCGTGTAATCATTAATCATATTGTCTACGTGTAATTACTCGAAATATACATACTTGTGTCAGTTCGCGGCCCCTGTCCATTCCGGGCGTCGGTCATCTTTTCGGTGTCAATTCTTCTCTCCGTTACCTCTCGAATCCGTACCTGTAAATATAAAGACAAGCTTTCTATTCTAATTTTAATATTGAAATTATCGGGCAAATTAGTGCTACTTATCTGACGAGGTCATCCTTCCTTCAAGCCTACGTCGGGCTCTCTCTTTCATCCTGCGGCGACGCGCGCCTCCTCCAGGGCGTTCTTGTATTCCTTATAGCTTCTCCTTTTATAGCCTCTCCTTTTTTTCTTTCTTTCTTTTTTTTCTTTTCTTTTTCCTTATCCGCTCACCAGTGGCAAGGTCCGCGACGTCCGCCTTGACATACCCAGAGCCTCAGATATCTGTAACTTATAATCGAAGAGATTAATATTTTATTCGGACGTCTTCATAGGGAATGTCATTAGACAGAGAGCGATAACCATTCTTACCTACACCGTAGGGCGCCTCCTCCAGGGCGACCTACATCCTTCCTACGTAGTGTGCCTCTTTCAGAGCGATTCTACGTCCCTTCTAGCAGTGCGCCTCTTCCAGGGCGGCTCTGCCTTCATCCTTCGTAGTGCGCCTCCTTCAGAGCCGGACTACCCCTATCTACGTCGCACGCCTCTCTCAGGGCGAACGACTCTCTTCTTCGAGGAGCGTCTCTTTCAGGGCATTCCGCCTCCTAGCGTGCAGCGCGCCTCTGTCAGGGCGATCTGCCTCCTCTCAGTCCACGAACCGCGCCTCTCTCAGGGCGTCTCTCACAATTCCTCCGATCGCTCTTCTTGATCTAAAATATAGAATAAATATTAAATTAAAATAAACTCATTAAGGCTCACCCTGTCCCCGCAACCCGTCAGATAAGGTAAAGTCAACTCGTTTAGCAATTTACTTTAACGCATATGTTTTTTTTTCTCTTTTCTTTTTCTTTTTCCCTTTTCATCACTCGCGTTACTATTGCTAACCCCAGTCTATACCTCTCCGCGTATTCAATTATGGCGTTGATTATGATTTCGCTTACCTTCTTAGCTGCGTCATGGGTCGGTCACGTCGAGCAGGGCGTGCTCACCAATTGAAGCGCCTCATCCGGTCACTATACCAAGGCGGCTCCTACCTGACGGTCCGAACAGCTGCGTCGCCACCAGGTAGTCAGAGCCCAGCATCTGTCGGGTATTTCACTTACCCTCCACCGGGAACCCATACATCGGAGTCATCAACCCCTGACCAGCTACACGACGCCGTCACTCCACCGGCATCCAGTAGCGGGGTCGCCGCTTCCTCACATAGGCCCTTACCACCCATCGAATACCGTCCGTGGCTCGTGCCCCCGCCGTTGATAGACTTCGGGATTACGCAACCGAGGATCATTTCCTCCCAGGCTTTCTTCGGGCGAGTATGCATCTTGTCGTCCGCGGAAGCACCTATCAATTCGCCTCCCGATAACCGTCCGTGAATTAGTTGTCTAATCGTCTTGAAAAATATAATTTAACTGTACATATATGTTTAATATAAAATAATGATAAATACATAAAAATTAGTAAACAATCTGTACTCATTGTCTACTCACTTCACATCCTCCCTATTATCCATTACGTCCCGACCTCTAGTTTCCGGTGCACCGCTACGCTGATCGTGACAGGTTTACCGCTCGGCCACCGCGATCCGCGTACACCAACCACCGTAACCGCACCTCACTCACGAACGCTCAGGACGTAACAATATATATATATATATATATATATATATATGTATGTAAAATACTTGTCATGTGTTATCTTTTTAGAATATTACTTTTTCGTTAATTACATTAGGAGAAAGTCTTCCATGTAGATTTACATGTTGATATATATATATATATATATATGAAATTAGCTTATTAATATTATTAAATAAATTAACTTATATAGATTTGCTTATATATATATATGTATCTCTTAACGCTAGTGTGCATATGCTTTTTGAAATGTACTTTACTGAATGATATTTCTTTTTCTTTTTTATTTCTTTACTGACAAGGGTCAGTATTATTTTGTTTTAATTTTTATAAGAAGTTAATTTGTTTTAAATTTATATTTATTAGTATGAATATTTTTTTTTTTGAATATATATATATATATATATATATATATATATATAACCGTAAGAATTCTTGACTTTTAATTTTTGACTGTGAATTGTATTCTGACCACCAGACTATATCAAATATACAATAACGAGATTCAAAGCGTTTGCTTAACATTCTTAATCATTTTCAAATACATATGTCATAAATTTAACCTTTTTATTTTCAACTTTCTTAATTTTTTTTTCTTCTTATCAAATAAAATAAAATAAATGAGGCCTCAGACAACTGATTCTGAATTTCAACAAAATCCCTTTGTTGACCCTGAAGTTATATTAGAAACTTTAATCCAATTCATAAAAGAAAATAATGAAAACATTATTTACAATTTAGACAATATCATAAAAGAGTTTTTAAATCAAGCCTCTATTATCATTATTCCAGATCAGTAAAAAAATCCCCTGATTTATTAGTTCCTAGTACATATTGATCCTGCTCTCGGCGAAGCCCTGGGTATAGACGATTTAGACAGATTACCCAAAAAACTAAATAGAGAGCAACCTTGTTATTGACACCTAGGTAGTGTGACGTCCCGCCAAAAATAAAAAAAAAAAATTTTTTCAAAAACACAAATATACTGCTCAATTATAAAATCTACGCTATATACATATATATATATAATTCGGCATATTACCAAACGCTTGCTTATACAAAATCACAATTAAGTAATATTGTCCTTAATGAATATAAAAATTAATTATACAATCATAGCTATTCAATTATATTATATCAAGTATTAATTAAAAATTAAAAGTCAAAAATTCTTACGGTTATATATATATATATATATATATTCAAAAAAATATATATTTATGTATTCATACTAATAAATATAAATTTAAAACAAATTAACTTCTTATAAAAATTAAAACAAAAATAATACTGACCTTATCAGTAAAGAAAAAAAAAAGAAAAAGAAATATCATTCAGTAAAGTACATTTCAAAAAGCATATGCACACTAGCGTTAAGAGATACATATATATATATATATATATGCAAATCTATATAAGCTAATTTATTTAATAATATTAATAAGCTAATTTCATATATATATATATATATATCAACATGTAAATCTACATGGAAGACTTTCTCTTAATGTAATTAATGAAAAATTAATATTCTAAAAAGATAACACATGACAAGTATTATACATACAAATATATATATATATATATATATATATATATATATATATAAACATATGTAAAAGAGAGCTATTCTCCTATGCTAAAGTAAAAATCATAAAGAATCAATATAGAAAAAATTATAAATTAAAATAACAGTATTAGACTGCATCTTCCATATAGATACTATTATAAAAGCGGATATGTTAAGATGAAATATGTGATACAACAAGAGAGAAATTTAAATATAAAAGCATAAATTAACAAGTGAAAAGAAAAGGAATATTAATGATGAGACATAATAATTTCGAAAAGAAATACTAACTCTTGCTATGCTTGAATCAATAAGTCTCTCTTGCTGTAAAAAGAATTATAATATAAGAGTGCGAAATTATTTTATAATACAAAGAGCCTTTCATTCGCATGATGACGCAATAAGCGACGGCGAGAAAGACTGATTGAAATTGAATATTATTCTTATCTCTTGACGCAGAGACCCGATGAAATCAAATATTATACTTATCTCTTGACGAAGAAAGATTGAATGAAACCGAATACTATTCTTATCTATTGACACAGAGACTCAGCGAGACTAAATACTATCTATCAACGCAGAGATTAGTGAAATCGAATATTACTCCTATCTATTGACGAAGAGACTAGTGAAACCGAATATTATTCATATCTCTCGACACAGAGACTCGACGAAACTAAATATGATAACAACGTGCCTCTTGATATTCCCGTTGAATATCAAACTGAGATTAAGAAGAGCTCACCGCTTCTGACGTCTTCGAAGGCGGAGAGTTTCCTCACCAAGACCAAGAATCCATCTCCACCGGATGACATAGCCAACCCGGGAAGTCTTGGATCCACCGGACGCCTAGAGGGAGAGACCCGAAAGTGGGGACGGAGCGCAGAACGTCAGTCGAGCTTGCGGACAGAGTCAGTCGTTCACCACCGGTCATCTAAAACAGTCATCTTCTTACCTTCAACCTAAAAGTCGCTAACCACTCATCATTTTAATAAGTCGTTCATCATAAGTTAAACAGTAGACGTGAAGAAGTCATCCTAAGTGATAGAATTTCTGAGTCTTTGTTCGCTGCGTCCTAAAATATAATTCAACTTAGTTTTTCTGACTACTACTTTGTGTCGTCAAGGTAGAGTCTTTTAATATTTTAAGATTCATCTACTCCGCGACTCGTTTTAAATTAACTTAGATTTAATACTATATTACCATTGATATCTTTAATCTCGGTACAGTGCGGATGTACCTCTCGTTTTAATTAATAACATTATCATAGCAACTTATATACTTGCAGCTTTGTAAAATTATTTTGACATTTGAAATATACTAGCTTATTCTTGCATTACTTCAAGTGAATTGTTAGATCCAGTGTTCCTACATTCCAGAGCCAACATTTGCTATAAATAATTAGATATTATACAAATTAATTACTACAATATTAACTAAATATTAAAGTCATTAAAATTTTATTACTTACTCTATCTGGATAAAGCGATAGCGAGTCCCGAGCCTGGGAAAGAGCAAAGTGACGTGCCCCTCGTTACAGTTCAGGCAGAGCTGAGACTTAGTCGATGAGCTGTCTGGGCGTCGTTTAATCCAGATTGTTAACAAAAGTTAATTTAGCAAAATAAAAAAATAATTTACGATAATTTATAGTAGATGCCTGGTACTCGCCGCGCCGGTAAAAGGTACAAACAGTTACGCGCCGTTTTACGCCAACAACGGCAACTTCAAAACCAAATTAATCCTTTTAATCAAACAACTGAAAATAGTGAAGAACTTATTATAGACATACCGAATAATCAAAGAATCGTTGTTGAACTCTTCGAGTGGCCGCAGGCCTTAGAGCCAGTTGACATCCCCAGCAACCGAAGAACCTTCGAGTTCATTGGATGGTCCGGACCACTGGCGCAGATTGAACTATTTCCTCCTGAGATCTCTGTCGCAGACATCCTCGAATCTGATCCACGAAGAACAGCACGTGAGAAGACACAGGAAAACTCACAACAATAAAATACTTTAAAGTAAGTCACACACACACATGTAAATATATATATATATACACATATTTTTTCTCTTTTTTTTTTTTTATCTCTTAATATTATTTTAATTCAACATTATTTTAATTACACATTAGTAACCATATTACTACTTTATCTTATAATCATTAAAATTATAATAAAATTTTTAGAAAATTTTATTTGCAATTGCTTTCACTATATTAAAGCATTTTCTCTATCATTTAATAATATTATTTCAAATATAAAATACGTAAAAATTTCATTATACACATATATATATATATATAATATAATAAATAAAACATAGTAATAGTTAATACAACTGTAAGTACACATATATATATATATTACTGTTCATACAATAAACTGTTCCTCCCTTAGCTCCTAGATATAACTCACGTATAAAGCAGCAACTATAGATATAGATATATATATATATATATATATATATATATATATCTATACTTCACTAAATAATTAACTATAACAATAAATCTTCATAATAAGCTTTTAGACAAATAAAGTATTAATAAGAATCTTTTCAATCATGTATAAGTATTTATGAAAACAATGAATTTTTTATCTATAGATTAACATTAAATTACTAATTATTAATTTTTCTAATTATGACAAGGGAACAAATAAATAAATAGAAACATATATATATATAAAAGAAAGATCCGCGATACTTATCTTAATAAATAATGTCATAAGGAGCATCCTTCTTATAACTACCACTGTCACGAGCTGTGACCCACTGTTATCGTCTACCTAGGTGTCAATAACAGGGTTGCTCTCTATTTAGTTTTTGGGTAATCTGTCTAAATCGGCTATACCCAGGGCTTCGCCGAGAACAGGATCAATGTGTGTTAGGAACTAATAAATCAGAGGATTTTTTTTACTGATCTTGAATGATGATAATAGAGGCTTGATTTAAAAACTCTTTTATGATATTGTCTAAATTGTAAATAATGTTTTCTTTATTTTCTTCTATAAATTGGATTAAAGTTTCTAATATGACTTCAGGGTCAACGAAAGGATTTTGTTGAAATTCAGAATCAGTTGTCTGAGGTCTCATTTGTTTTATTTTATTTGACAAGAAAAATTAAGAAAGTTGAAAATAAAAAGGTTAAATTTATGACATATGTATTTGAAAATGACTAAAAACGTTAAGCAAACGCGTTGAATCTCGTTATTGTATATTTGATATAGTCTGGTGGTCAGAATACAATTCACTCGGCACTAACGAGAGGCTGAGGAAGTTCTAGGAACTCCATGACACCATGACCATTATCGCGTATGCAATAAACGTGACGCACAATGACTCGTGTCAATTAAAGATGTGAGAAAATAAAATTCTAAAATTATAACTGCAATAGTTCTGAATTTATTCGATTTTTAGTTGGGGCAATAATTATGACTGGAAAATCTCAACTTTGAAATCATAAATAGATTGTGATTAATGTGACAAATTTTCAATTATATTAAAATTGAGATAGGGATTAAGGTGGTTTGTGATAGTAATGGTGAGGGATTAAGTACTTACTGTTGTTGTATAGTAGAATTCACCGTCGGAGCAATTCCAAATATATACTGATTTTAAAAAAAATGACTGCTTTAATACGAAGAACAAAGTTAAATTGAGAAATTTAAATGATTTGGATTTATATTGAATGTAGATATCTCTTTCTTTATGAGAAAGTCAACTGTTGCTTTTAATTTTCATTTTCATAAATATCGTTGATGCATCTATTCACGTAATAAGAAAGTATCATTAAAATTTTTATTGCTCTTATGTAGATATTTATATATGTTAATAAAAGTATGGTTCTTTGCAGGTTCAGCACTGTGGTGAGGTGTCATATAAAGAAATGTACAACTGGAATATGGTGTGGTGGAGGCCATATAATTTATTGTTGTCAAAATCACTGTCTCCGATGGAAAATAGGAAGAAGAGATTAAACAAGGGATGCTCCGTTATTTTTATTATTAAGTAAAACGAGTAGTTAATTCACTTACATTGATAGATCGATTATTTGCAAATTTATTGATATAGTATTTTAACTTTATAATTCTTGAGAGTAGTATCAAAATGTAAGTCAATTTGTAATTTTAAGAGTCAATAGCCTGAACTGTAAGTTATTCAAAAGGGTGAGATATATATATATATATATATATATTGTATGTATGTCTAGTTAACTGTATAAAAGATTTTTATTTCGGAGCTTGAAGGTGGAACAGTTTATTGCATTAGTCGTAGAAGCATATGTCTAAATTGTAATTATAATTGTTTTGCGAAATTGAAATTGTTAGAGTAGTAAGATGTCATATAAATGTCAAACACGATGTGTTAAAAATAGTAGTTCAATTCGGAATTCTTTTCTTTTTATTATATTTTGTTGGAATATGAGTGCGTTTTCCTTTTTTTATTATAAATAGTAGTATTTTCTTGCTTGATCATATGCGCATGTGCGTGTATGTATTTAAAATAGTGATTTACCTTTATTAATGTCTCTAGTTTTGCTGATTTTCCTGGGCCTTTTCCTCGTACTCTGGACGTCGTGGATCTCCCTCAGGGATGTCGGTGGTAGAGGTTGAGGCAGGATGCAGCTTGATTTCAACCAAAGGTTCGGGCCAGCCAATAAATTCGAAGGTTCTTCGCGAGATGGGAGCTTCAACCGAGTCAGATGCAGGAAGCTGATCGAAAAGTTCTACCACAATTCTTTGATTGTCCGGTACGTTAATTGGATTGTCTTTTTCTACTTGGCTGAGACCGTTATCACTGTTTGAAATTTGTCTCTGTCGGCGTAAAGCGGCACGTAGTTGTCTATGTCGTTTACCGGCGCGACGAGAACCAGGCATTTACTATAAATTATAACCAAAATTTTATTCTAATTTAAAAAAGTTATTCATTTCAGGTTGACAATCTGGATCAAGCGACATTCAAGCAGCTCATCGACTAAGTCTCAGCTCTGCTCGAACTAACACGAGGGGCACGTCACTCTGCTCTATCCCAGGCACGGGACTCGCTAACGCTCAAGATCCAGACGTACGTTAAAGATTTAATCGATATTAAATTAATTATAGTAAATACTGGTTGGAGGTGAAGGAACACTGTATTAAAATAATTAACTTGTGAATATTCTGAAATAAGCGACTATGTATTTTAAAAGCTTGAAGATTTTACAGAGATTGCAAGTAATGATTATAAATGTTGGTCACAATTCGAATGTAAAAGGTACAACCGCACTGTACCAGAAATTGGAAATTAATTAACAATAAAGTAGTAATTCTAAATTATAATGTAGAGTGAGTCGAAGCTCTAAATTATAATATAAGACGAGTCGCGAAGACGAGAAAGTAAAGTATTATTAAAGATCTACCTTGACGACACAAAGTAGCTGACGAAAATTAAGTTAAAATTGATTTTAGGACGCAGTGAGTGTATAAAGACACAGAGACTTTTCATGACTTCGGACTAACGTTTCGGAGAGATGTTGAAGTGACTTATTAAGATGAAGTTAGGAAGGCGACTGTTTTAGATGACTGGTGGTGAACGACTTGTTAGTTTGAATGATGGGGAGCGACTGCTTAGTGTGAGGGGTTGTTGGCGACTGTTTTAGATGACTAGTGGTGAACGACTTATTAGTTTGAATGATGGGGATCGACTGTCTCCGTCCGCAAGCTCGACTGACGTTCTGCGCTCCGTCCCCACTTTCGGGTCACCTCCCTCTAGGCGTCCGGTGGATCCAAGACTTCCCGGGTTGGCTTAATCGTCTGGTGGAGATGGATTCTTGCTCTTGATGAGGGAACTCTCCGCCTTCGAAGACGTCAGAAGCGGTGAGCTCTTCTTAATCTTAAGTTGATATTCAGCGGCGAATATCAAAAGGCACGTTGTTATAATATTTAATTTCGTCCAGTCGCTGCGTCGAGAGATAGGCATAATATTCGATTTCACTGGTCTCTGCATCGACATAATATTTAGTCAAGCTGAGTCTCTGCGTCGATAGATAAGAATAATATTCGGTTTCATCGGGTCTCCGCGTCAAGAGATAAGAATAATATTCGATTACACTAAGTCTTTCTCGCCGTCGCCTATTGCGTCATCATGCGAATGAAAGGCTCTTTGTATTATAATAATTTCGCACTCTTATATTATAATTCTTTTTACAGCAAGAGAGACTTATTAATTTAACTATAGCAAGAGTTATTATTCGTTCTCAAAGTTATTATGTCTCATCATTAATATTTCTTTTCTTTTCACTTATTAATTTATGCTTTTATATTTAAATTTCCTTTAATTTTCTCTCTTGTTGTATCACATATTTCATCTTAACATATCCGCTTTTATAATAGTATCTATATGGAAGATGCAGTTTAATACTGTTATTTCAATTTATAATTCCTTTCTATCGTGATTTCTTATGGTTTCACTTTAGCACAGGAGACTAACTCTCCTTTACATATATATATATATATATATATATATGAATATATATATATAGACATATATGTATAATACGTGTCATGCGTTATTTTTTTTTTAGAATATTACTTTTTCATCAATTACACTAAAAGAAAGTCTTCCATTTAGATTTACATGTTGGTATACAAAATCAGTTTATTAATATTATTAAATATATTAATTTATTTGGCGTATATATATGGTTCTCAATGCCAGTATGCATATGCCTTCCAAAATGTACTTTACTGAATAATATTTCTTTTTCTTTTTATTTTTTCCTTTTCATTATACTTATGAAAATGTAGGATTTATAAAGCGATTGTTAATATGATTTAATTCTAATATAATTAATTTGCAAATGTTTCTGTTACAATCGTGTAATTGAATTTCGAGGATTCTGATATTACAGTAATATTTTATTTCCATATATTTTAGTAAAGAGAATTTTAACTTTTATTTGGAAAATTAATATATAGTAGTTTAATGATTACAAATATTTTTCTTATTTTTTCTGATAAGGTCAGTATTATTTTGTTATTACTTCTATGTAAGCAATGTCCAATTTAATAGCTATATAATACTATGCTTGATTAAATATTTTATTAAGTTCAAGTTGAGATATATATGTATATCTCATACTTTGTGTTCATATCTCCAGCGGTACGTTTATATTTTGGAAAATTTAGTTTGAAATTTTTGGCGGGACGTCACACCACTTTCCTTTTCCATCAGAGACGGTGACTTTTTAAATAAATAATAGCACCGGCCTCTAATTAACCATATTCCAGTGTAAATTCATTTATTTGTACACCATCTTCCCTGAAAAAAAAAAAAACACAAAAATTAAAACATACCTTATTCAACACATTATTATTATTTAGCATATTATTATCATTTTATTATTAAATAAGAAAATCCATTCAAAGTATTCATGAGTCACAAAATCCCCTACATAATTAAAAATAATCAATTCTTTCTCATACTCATTACTATACGAGTATAACTTGTTCAAAATTATATATTAATTCATATCAAGCAATTAAATCATATTGAGAAAGTTTTCATCCCCTTTTTCTCAATCTATAATAAAACCGAGTCAATTTGTTTATAAATAAACAATCAAGTGACATGTTAAGATAATAATTTTAACATACATTTGCACATTAGGGTAATTGTTAAAACCCTCCATACACATATACTTATAAACAATCCATTTGTTAACTAACAATAATTTACAAACGATATCATATTTTTCTCATCAAAATTTTAGTCAAATTATTATAATTAGACTCCTTTGTAATTACAAAATATTATTTTTCTTACATAATTTAATTTACAAATTACTTGTAAAATCAAATAACAACGAATCTATTGGAGATACAAAGTTAGAAATTGTCTCAGTTATCCTATCCTACTTGTAAATTAATAATTTCTAACAAATTTTCCTTCTCATGATTAATTAACAATAACGTTATGTAATAACAATAAAAACCATAAAATTTTATTACAAAATAAATAAATAATTAACGAAATTTCCAATTTGCTTGAAACTTTGAGAATACACTTTTTAGCCAATTTTACACATTTTGACCGCCATTTTGAAATTTTTTATTTCCGGACCTAATGATCCCAAATACCCTTAAAACTTCTTATTACCTCTAAACTAAGATTTATGCAAAACTTGAACTAAATTAAGACGACTTTAGGATTTTGCTATTCAATAAATCACAATTTTGCACCTGTAAAGATACTACTTTAACTGGTTTATTTTATGCAGTACTCCCTGTATATCTTATAACCAAAATTTAGTAAACATCCTTAATTGGTTACAAAATATTTCCATTTGTTTATAAAACGTCAGCCATCTTGTTCTTACTGGTTCATCCTGGGAAGATCGGACCAATTCCATTATAAAGGACTTGAAATGACGATAATCTGTCCTTAATGTCGCCTCTCCAAATCAGTCCCTATAATAATTAATTAAATGAATTAATTATAAGAGTTATAGAATTTCTTAAATAATAAGCTAGGATAATTCTTAACAGTCATTACTAAATAATAAAGACAAAATCCTACTTTAGAGCCACCCTATATACAAATCTCATATACCGGGTGTCAAAGAATCATTGATCATAGAAATTTAAATTTTCAATATCTACAATACACTCAATACGTACTCATAACGAACATAAAATTTTTATCTCTACCTCTCTATATTAGCCTCAAATAAATTGATAATCAATGAAACCAAAAGTAACCGACGCTGAAATACAACAAAATTCTTCCCAAGAACCTGACACTATACTAGAAATATTAATACAATTCTTGGAAGAAAATAAAGAAAACATTATTTATAATTTAGACAATATTATTATTGAGCTTATGAACCAAGCTTCAATTGTAGTGGTTCCCGATCAGTAAAAAAAATCCCCTGATTATCAAAAGGGTCAAGACTTAGCTCTCGGCGGCTCCCTGGGTATAGCCGGTTTAAACAGGTTGCCCTAAAAAAACTAAATAGAGAGCAACCCTGGTATTGACACTGAGGTGGACGATAACAGTGGATCGCGAGACGTGCGAGCACGTAACATAATATGACTTCAGGGTCAACGAAAGGATTTTGTTGAAATTCAGAATCAGTTGTCTGAGGCCTCATTTATTTTATTTTATTTGATAAGAAGAAAATAAAATTTAAGAAAGTTGAAAATAAATAGGTTAAATTTATGACATATATATTTGAAAGTGATTAAGAATGTTAAGCAAACGCGTTGAATCTCGTTATTGTATATTTGATATAGTCTGGTGGTCAGAATACAATTCACTCGGCACTAACGAGAGGCTGAGGAAGTTCTAGGAACTCCATGACACCATGACCATTATCGTGTATGCAATGAACGTGACGCACAATGACACTCGGGTCAATTAAAAAAAAAATAAAATTCTAAAATTATATCTGCAATAGCTTTAAATTTTTTCAATTTAAAGTTGGAATGATTGAAAAATTTCAGTTTTGGAATTATAAATAGATTGTGATTAATTTGACAAATTTTCAATTATATTAGAATTGGGCTAAGGATTAAGGCGGTTTGTGATAGTAATTATGAGGGATTAAGTACTTACTGTTGTTGTATAGTAGAATTCGCCGTCGAAGCAATTCCAAACATATACTGATTTTGGAAGTTTTAATTTACGACTTGTATAATGTAAGAGCAAATTTCTCAGTAGTTAATAACTGCTTTAATATGAAGAACAAGGTTAAAATGAGAAATTTAAATGATTTGGATTTATATTGAATGTAGATATCTCTTTTTTTTTAAAGAAAGTCAACTGTTGCACTATGATTTTATTTTTCATAAATATCGTTGATGCATCTATTCACGTAATAAGAAAAGATTATTAAAATTGTTATTGCTCTTGTCACGTCCAGCGCCTCCGCTTGACACCAGTCGCCGTCCGTTGACTCCATACGTCACCTGTTAAGTAGACATAGTAAGCGTTAAGCACCTATAAAATTCTTTTATTTTCTTTTTTCTTTTTATATATATATATATATATATAGTTGTTATCAAAAATAGATTAAGCCGATAAATACCTTTTATTATGTTTCCGGCTAGAACATCCTTTTTTTTTCTCTTTCTCTTCTTTTTCTTCTCTTTTCTTGTTTTATCCCCATCACTGGTTCTCCCCTATCACCTACCTAAAAATGAGGGAAAATAATTAATTAGTTGTCCAATGAAAATTCTTACCTATTTACCGGCCACCCGGTATATCACCTTCTGGTCCGCCTCCTCAACATCTGAAAAAGGGAAGAGAAACGACCAAGTCGGTCGAACATCTTAATTTTATTATAATTACCCATTTAATTCTGTCATTCTAGTCGCAGTACCTGAAAAATAAAAGGAAACATAATATTAAGTACGCGTCGATAGAATAACGTAAATTAAGTAATAGCGATAATATAAACCAATGTTCACTCCACCTCGTCGTCATCACTCTTACTAAACACAAACATGCACGTACACATCACCATAGACACACGCATCGAGAATTAACCACCACCCGGTATAACAAAAATATAAAGTAAATCTATATAACAAGCTAAAATCACGCAAGGAAAGAGATCGTAATTGCGAATAAGCGGAAATACAACTCCCGATACATGTTCACCTTAATAAATTGACACCCGGTATATAAACTAACATTGTCATATTATCCAAACATTAGTATAAAATAGTGTTTAACAACCGACCGATTCATTTGGTTAAATTCCATAAACTTCATATAATAAACTCCGATCGGTACTTTCGGGACACCCTGTATATGAACTTTCATTAATTATTAAAACTGAGCAAGCCAAGTAACTCGTATGTGCAATTGCAACTTCCTATGCACAGTCTAAATCACTTTTCTCAATATATCAAAAGTTGTCGCAACATCGAAAAGCACCCAATTTTTAACGGTTTAAACATCACATAAAAAACCCGCCCAGTGACCTTAATTAAATATTTTCTGGCGTCTTGACTAATAAGGAACCAAAAAAGGTAGCAACTTATAGGGCCACAGCCCCGCCATAAAAAGTTAAGCGCACATTGTTGTAGACCTATTTTACCTCAGGAACACCTCATGTTTTCAACTTTAATAATTTATTTATTTTAATCCGCACCTCCAATATATAATTATGCCTTCACTATTAAATGCAGTTTTATATCCCAAAGCCGAATTAATACCACAATAACGTACATGTCTAACGATTCTGTCACCCAAATATAATAACTTGTCAATTTTACTCATATTCCACCGTAGCGCAGTGATTTCAGTAAATTCAAATTTTAACAATAATAAAAGATTCGATCAAACCCATCATCTGCATAATAATTCCTTACCATGAATCCAATTTGGTTTGCCAATAAAAATCCGGTCAGCTATCATTTATAATTATTTCATATATCAACCATGGAGATAACTTGGTGCATGCACATATACATATATATATATATATGCGACTCGCTGCAGAAGTCATGATCCACAGATGTTTTAAAGGCAAACTATAATGACCTGACAAGAACTCCTCGAGGCTCAGACAATATTTAAGTGATCAAGTAAAACCAATAATAATTAAAATGAACTACACAAGATAAATATATATATATACATATTATAGTGAAAACAATATAAATATCCCATAAAGAGTTTAAAACGAATAAAGCTCTGGAAGATAACTAAAGTTAAATAGTCACACTCAAATATATACAATTACTTAATTAACTCTTACTTATACAAGGTGTCTGAAATAACTTGAACGTGATAATATTCCCAAAACTTCTTTATCATTTTATTGAGGATGAATGATAATTACAATATACATATGTATAATAAACAAAATGACCATAACTATATATACGGTGATACGATAATACACACATCATACACTACATAAACCAAGTATAAACGCATAATGAACACCCAGAAATAATTACATAGATACACGCTCCTTAACAAACACACCATAAAATTATATAACAATAGTTACCTAATATACCCGGTGATACAAAAGTACGCGCGTTATAAACTTATCATCTACACAATGTTTAATCAGTATCTGACTATTATAGACATATTATCCACCCAGTAACACGCAAATACACACACCCTATAAATAATTTATATACATAGTGACGCATTAATACGCACAAATGAAGCACTCTCAATAAACCTATTATAAACTTATTACAGGTGTTACGTCCCACCGCTGTCACCAGTTGTCACGTCCTCGAGCGTTCGCGAGTGAGGTGCGGTTACGGTGGTTGGTGTACGCGGATCGCGGTGGCCGAGCGGTAAACCTGTCACGATCAGCGTAGCGGTGCACCGGAAACTAGAGGTCGGGACGTAATGGATAATAGGGAGGATGTGAAGTGAGTAGACAATGAGTACAGATTGTTTACGTATACTAATTTTCATGTATTTATCATTATTTTATATTAAACATATGTCACGTCCAGCGCCTCCGCTTGACACCAGTCGCCGTCCGTTGACTCCATACGTCACCTGTTAAGTAGACATAGTAAGCGTTAAGCACCTATAAAATTCTTTTATTTTCTTTTTCTTTTTATAAATATATATATATAGTTATTATTAAGAATCGATTAAGCCGATAAATACCTTTTATTATGTTTCCGGCTAAAACATCCTTTTCTTTTTTTTTCTTTTTTTTTCCTGTTTTATCCCCATCACTGGTTCTCCCCTATCACCTACCTAAAAATGAAGGAAAATAATTAATTAATTGTCCAATGAAAATTCTCACCTATTTTCCGGCCACCCGGTATATCACCTTCTGGTCCGCCTCCTCAGCACCTGAAAAAGAGAAGAGAAACGACCCACCAAGTCGGTCGAACATCTTAATTTTATTATAATTACCCATTTAGTTTTGTCACTCTAGTTGCAGTATCTGAAAAATAAAAAGGAAACATAATATTAAGTATGCGTCAATAGAATAACGTAAATTAAGTAATAGCGATAATATAAACCAATGTTCACTCCACCTCGTCGTCATCACTCTTACTAAACACAAACATACACGTACACATCACCATAGACACACGCATCGAGAATTAACCACCACCCGGTATAACAAAAATATAAAGTAAATCTATATAACAAGCTAAAATCACTCAAGGAAAGAGATCGTAACTGCGAATGAGCGGAAATACAACTCCCGATACATGTTCACCTTAATAAATTGACACCCGGTATATAAACTAACATTGTCATATTATCCAAACATTAGTATAAAATAGTGTTTAACAACCGACCGATTCATTTGGTTAAATTCCATAAGCTTCATATAATAAACTCCGATCGGTACTTTCGGGACACCCTGTATATGAACTTTCATTAATTATTAAAACTGAGCAAGCCAAGTAACTCGTATGTGCAATTGCAACTTCCTATGCACAGTCTAAATCACTTTTCTCAATATATCAAAAGTTGTCGCAACATCGAAAAGCACCCAATTTTTAACGATTTAAACATCACATAAAAAACCCGCCCAGTGACCTTAATTAATTATTTCCTGGCGCCTTGACTCATAAGGAACCGAAAAAGGTAGCAACTTATAGGGCTACAGCCCCGCCATAAAAAGTTAAGCGCACATTGTTATAGACCCATTTTGCTTCAGGAACACCTCATATTTTCAACTTTAATAATTTATTTATTTTAATCCGCACCTCCAATATATAATTATGCCTTCACTATTAAATGCAGTTTTATATCCCAAAGCCGAATTAATACCACAATAACGTACATGTCTAACGATTCTGTCACCCAAATATAATAACTTGTCAATTTTACTCATATTCCACCGCAGCGCAGTGATTTCATAAATCCAAATTTTAACAATAATAAAAGATTCGATCAAACCCATCTTCTGCATAATAATTCCTTACCATGAATCCAATTTGGTTTGCCAATAAAAATCCGGTCAGCTATCATTTATAATTATTTCATATATCAACCATGGAGATAACTTGGTGCATGCACATATACATATATATATATATATGCGACTCGATGCAGATATCATAATCCACAGATGTTTTAAAGGCAAATTATAATGACCTGACAAGAACTCCTCGAGGCTCAGACAATATTTAAGTAATCAATTAAAACCAATAATAATTAAAATGAACCACTCATAATACATATATATATATATATATATATATTATAGTGAAAACAATATAAATATCCCATAAAGAGTTTAGAACGAATAAAGCTCTGGAAGATAACTAAAGTTAAATAGTCACACTCAATATATACAATTACCTAATTAACTCTTACTTATACAAGGTGTCTGAAATAACTTGAACGTGATAATATTCTCAAAACTTCGTTATCATTTTATTGAGGATGAATGATAATTACAATATACATATGCATAATAAACAAAATGACCATACCTATATATACGGTGGTACGATAATACACACATCATACACTACATAAACCAAGTATAAACGCATAATGAACACCCAGAAATAATTACATAGATACACGCTCCTTAACAAACACACCATAAAATTATATAACAATAGTCACTTAATATACCCGGTGATACAAAAATACGCGCGTTATAAACTTATCATCTACACAATGTTTAATCAGTATCTGACTATTATAGACATATTATCCACCCAGTAACACGCAAATACACACACTCTATAAATAATTTATATACATAGTGACGCATTAGTACGCACAAACGAAGCACTCTCAATAAACCTATTATAAACTTATTACAGGCATATTCATATATTAACATACACATAATCAATGTATCATATACACGGTAACGCAATAGTTTCGGATCTTATAGCTAATTCATACATATTCCAAGCGTATCATTTAAATTACACACTCAACCTCTCACAATATAAACTTGTCTTAAATTTATGCATTTATACACACCTACACACTCCTCATCCATTCATTGTAAATATATCACGGCATATTACATATGCAATTATACCATTATTACATATATATATATATATATATACTTCTACTACTAATTATAATGATATACATACATACATATACTTATATAATAGCAAGTTTAACGTCTGCAGATTAATTTAGACCTTGTAATCCACGAATAACATTATGCGACATCATAGATAATTGTTAATTAATAAGTTAATTAGCGTAATGCTCTCATATCTCTACAATTATTTAAGTACAACGCTATAATACAATGCGGCGATAAGTAATTAATCAGATAAGTTATCGTAACGCTAGTGATAATTGCGATATATCTAGAAATAACGATATAGATATTACATTATAATGCTAGTCCCGAAGCTTCTAGAACATTCAGGAACCGCCGGATCACGTGAAAATTTCGGACAAACACCGTGATCGCTTACTATTGCCCGGCGCGTGATACCCGTGACAAACAAGCATGACCAGGATCGGACCACGTTGCGCGCGCTATAATTCAGAAGGTGGGAGCCCTCAGCGACCACGGGTATATAAACGGGAGCACCGTGTGCTCAAAAAATCAGAGTATTCAGTTCTCGCCTAGACAGTTCAGATCATTAGACAGTTCAGATCACATTTAGTATTCGGCTTTCGCCCGACAGTAAAATCTGTTGTACGGTTCGTTCCGACCATTCAGTTTTCGCATAATCAGTATTCGATCAGCAGTCAATACTCGATTCATACAGTACCCAGTAAATTCATTGTACGCACAGACAGTCATTTATACGATTTAATAATCAGTTATCCTTATAACATTCGATCATACATACGCTCTCGCAAATTTTCGCGCAGTGTAATTAATATTATATCTTCGAATCAGTGTTTTCTAGTTCATTACGGTATTATTCATACAAAATCATTAATTGAGAGAGACTTCGAGACTAGCATATCGCGAATACTATTAATTAGCCTTCAGTTCTTACGTTTACTGTCGTATAAATCTATTCTTGATTATTTGTATCCACTGTTACTATTATATTTCCTTTCTCTTTTTCGATTTCCACGGCGCTCACAATACATATCGAATTCTATCTATCACTTTTAAAGATATTTTATCTAAATTTTCGTTTGCAGTGAATTACTTCTATCAACAATATAAGCGTATTATCTTTTCCTCTCCATGCAATTGTTAATGCCGCCTATCTATAATATCGTTTACGCGTCCGAAACCAGTCTGTGCGTGAAATCATAGTCGAAGGAAGTTCTATTAACTAATGTTGTAATACTAATATTGTAGATCCACATTCTCGTGTACACCTGCGTTACAGTGTGTTTCTCAGTGGTTCCTGTAACACATAACAATTTAGTGAAGTGAGTACGTTGTCGTAATTATTAAGATATATTCGTGTAATCATTAATCATATTGTTTACGTGTAATTACTCGAAATATACATACTTGTGTCAGTTCGCGGCCCCTGTCCATTCCGGGCGTCGGTCATCTTTTCGGTGTCAATTCTTCTCGCCGTTAACCTCTCGCGTCTATACCTGTAAATATAAAGACAAGCTTTCTATTCTAATTTTAATATTGAAATTATCGGGCAAATTAGTGCTACTTATCTGACGAGGTCATCCTTCCTTCAAGCCTACGTCGGGCTCTCTCTTTCATCCTGCGGCGACGCGCGCCTCCTCCAGGGCGTTCTTGTATTCCCTATAGCTTCTTCCTTTATATTTTTTTTTTTCCTTTCTTTCTTTCTTTTTTTTTTCTTCTTTTCCTTTTCCTTATCCGCTCACCAGTGGCAAGGTCCACGACGTCCGCCTTGACATACCCAGAGCCTCAGATATCTGTAACTTATAATCGAAGAGATTAATATTTTATTCGGACGTCTTCATAGGGAATGTCATTAGACAGAGAGCGATAACCATTCTTACCTACACCGTAGGGCGCCTCCTCCAGGGCGACCTACATCCTTCCTACGTAGTGTGCCTCTTTCAGGGCGATTCTACGTCCCTTCTAGCAGTGCGCCTCATTCAGGGCGGCTCTGCCTTCATCCTTCGTAGTGCGCCTCCTTCAGAGCCGGACTACCCCTCTCTAGGTCGCACGCCTCTCTCAGGGCGAACGACTCTCTTCTCCGAGGAGCGCCTCTTTCAGGGCATTCCGCCTCCTAGCGTGCAGCGCGCCTCTGTCAGGGCGATCTGCCTCCTCTCAGTCCACGAACCGCGCCTCTGTCAGGGCGTCTCTCACAATTCCTCCGATCGCTCTTCTTGATCTAAAATATAGAATAAATATTAAATTAAAGTAAACTCATTAAGGCTCACCCTGCCCCCGCAACTCGTCAGATAAGGTCAAGTCAACTCGTTTACCAATTTACTTTAACGCGTATGTTTTTTTTCTTTTTTTTCTTATCATCACTCGCGTTACTATTACTAACCCCAGTCTATACCCCTCCGCGTATTCAACTATGGCGTTGATTATGATTTCGCTTACCTCCTTAGTTGCGTCATGGGTCGGTCACGTCGAGCAGGGCGTGCTCACCAATTGAAGCGCCTCATCCGGTCACTATACCAAGGCGGCTCCTACCTGACGGTCCGAACAGCTGCGTCGCCACCAGGTAGTCAGAGCCCAGCATCCGTCGGGTATTTCACTTACCCTCCACCGGGAACCCATACATCGGAGTCATCAACCCCTGACCTGTTACACGACGCCGTCACTCCACCGGCATCCAGTAGCGGGGTCGTCGCTTCCTCACATAGGCCCTTACCGCCTATCGAATACCGTCCGTGGCCCGTGCCCCCGCCGTTGATAGACTTCGGGATTACGCAACCGAGGATCATTTCCTCCCAGGCTTTCTCCGGGCGAGTATGCATCTTGTCGTCCGCTGAAGCACCTATCAATTCGCCGATAACCGTCCATGAATTAGTTGTCTAATCGTCTTGAAAAATATAATATAACTGTACATATATGTTTAATATAAAATAATGATAAATACATGAAAATTAGTATACGTAAACAATCTGTACTCATTGTCTACTCACTTCACATCCTCCCTATTATCCATTACGTCCCGACCTCTAGTTTCCGGTGCACCGCTACGCTGATCGTGACAGGTTTACCGCTCGGCCACCGCGATCCGCGTACACCAACCACCGTAACCGCACCTCACTCGCGAACGCTCGAAAAACGTGACAACTGGTGACAAATTACGGGACGTAACAAGGCATATGCATACTGGCATTGAGAACCATATATATATACGCCAAATAAATTAATATATTTAATTATATTATTAAGCTGCTTTTGTATACCAACATGTAAATCTAAATGGAAGACTTTCTTTTAGTGTAATTGATGAAAAAGTAATATTCTAAAAACAATAAAGCATGACACGTACTATACATATATGTCTATATATATATATATTCATATATATATATGTAAAGGAGAGTTAGTCTCCTATGCTAAAGTGAAACCATAAGGAATCACGATAGAAAGGAATTATAAATTGAAATAACAGTATTAAACTGCATCTTCCATATAGATACTATTATAAAAGCGGATATGTTAAGATGAAATATGTGATACAACAAGAGAGAAAATTAAAAGAAATTTAAATATAAAAGCATAAATTAATAAATGAAAAGAAAAGAAATATTAAAAGAAAAGAAATATTAATAATGAGACATAATAACTTTGAGAACGAATAATAACTCTTGCTATTGTTACGTCCCGCCGCTGTCACCAGTTGTTACGTCCTCTGCGTTCGCGAGCGAGGTGCGGTTACGGTGGTTGGTGTACGCGGATCGCGGTGGCCGAGCGGTAAACCTGTCACGATCAGCGTAGCGGTGCACCGGAAACTAGAGGTCGGGACGTAATGGATAATAGGGAGGATGTGAAGTGAGTAGACAATGAGTACAGATTGTTTACGTATACTAATTTTCATGTATTTATCATTATTTTATATTAAACATATATGTACAGTTATATTATATTTTTCAAGACGATTAGACAACTAATTCATGGACGGTTATCGGCGAATTGATAGGTGCTTCAGCGGACGACAAGATGCATACTCGCCCGGAGAAAGCCTGGGAGGAAATGATCCTCGGTTGCGTAATCCCGAAGTCTATCAACGGCGGGGGCACGGGCCACGGACGGTATTCGATAGGCGGTAAGGGCCTATGTGAGGAAGCGACGACCCCGCTACTGGATGCCGGTGGAGTGACGGCGTCGTGTAACAGGTCAGGGGTTGATGACTCCGATGTATGGGTTCCCGGTGGAGGGTAAGTGAAATACCCGACGGATGCTGGGCTCTGACTACCTGGTGGCGACGCAGCTGTTCGGACCGTCAGGTAGGAGCCGCCTTGGTATAGTGACCGGATGAGGCGCTTCAATTGGTGAGCACGCCCTGCTCGACGTGACCGACCCATGACGCAACTAAGGAGGTAAGCGAAATCATAATCAACGCCATAGTTGAATACGCGGAGGGGTATAGACTGGGGTTAGTAATAGTAACGCGAGTGATGATAAGAAAAAAAAGAAAAAAAACATACGCGTTAAAGTAAATTGGTAAACGAGTTGACTTGACCTTATCTGACGAGTTGCGGGGGCAGGGTGAGCCTTAATGAGTTTACTTTAATTTAATATTTATTCTATATTTTAGATCAAGAAGAGCGATCGGAGGAATTGTGAGAGACGCCCTGACAGAGGCGCGGTTCGTGGACTGAGAGGAGGCAGATCGCCCTGACAGAGGCGCGCTGCACGCTAGGAGGCGGAATGCCCTGAAAGAGGCGCTCCTCGGAGAAGAGAGTCGTTCGCCCTGAGAGAGGCGTGCGACCTAGAGAGGGGTAGTCCGGCTCTGAAGGAGGCGCACTACGAAGGATGAAGGCAGAGCCGCCCTGAATGAGGCGCACTGCTAGAAGGGACGTAGAATCGCCCTGAAAGAGGCACACTACGTAGGAAGGATGTAGGTCGCCCTGGAGGAGGCGCCCTACGGTGTAGGTAAGAATGGTTATCGCTCTCTGTCTAATGACATTCCCTATGAAGACGTCCGAATAAAATATTAATCTCTTCGATTATAAGTTACAGATATCTGAGGCTCTGGGTATGTCAAGGCGGACGTCGTGGACCTTGCCACTGGTGAGCGGATAAGGAAAAGGAAAAGAAGAAAAAAAAAAGAAAGAAAGAAAGGAAAAAAAAAAATATAAAGGAAGAAGCTATAGGGAATACAAGAACGCCCTGGAGGAGGCGCGCGTCGCCGCAGGATGAAAGAGAGAGCCCGACGTAGGCTTGAAGGAAGGATGACCTCGTCAGATAAGTAGCACTAATTTGCCCGATAATTTCAATATTAAAATTAGAATAGAAAGCTTGTCTTTATATTTACAGGTATAGACGCGAGAGGTTAACGGCGAGAAGAATTGACACCGAAAAGATGACCGACGCCCGGAATGGACAGGGGCCGCGAACTGACACAAGTATGTATATTTCGAGTAATTACACGTAAACAATATGATTAATGATTACACGAATATATCTTAATAATTACGACAACGTACTCACTTCACTAAATTGTTATGTGTTACAGGAACCACTGAGAAACACACTGTAACGCAGGTGTACACGAGAATGTGGATCTACAATATTAGTATTACAACATTAGTTAATAGAACTTCCTTCGACTATGATTTCACGCACAGACTGGTTTCGGACGCGTAAACGATATTATAGATAGGCGGCATTAACAATTGCATGGAGAGGAAAAGATAATACGCTTATATTGTTGATAGAAGTAATTCACTGCAAACGAAAATTTAGATAAAATATCTTTAAAAGTGATAGATAGAATTCGATATGTATTGTGAGCGCCGTGGAAATCGAAAAAGAGAAAGGAAATATAATAGTAACAGTGGATACAAATAATCAAGAATAGATTTATACGACAGTAAACGTAAGAACTGAAGGCTAATTAATAGTATTCGCGATATGCTAGTCTCGAAGTCTCTCTCAATTAATGATTTTGTATGAATAATACCGTAATGAACTAGAAAACACTGATTCGAAGATATAATATTAATTACACTGCGCGAAAATTTGCGAGAGCGTATGTATGATCGAATGTTATAAGGATAACTGATTATTAAATCGTATAAATGACTGTCTGTGCGTACAATGAATTTACTGGGTACTGTATGAATCGAGTATTGACTGCTGATCGAATACTGATTATGCGAAAACTGAATGGTCGGAACGAACCGTACAACAGATTTTACTGTCGGGCGAAAGCCGAATACTAAATGTGATCTGAACTGTCTAATGATCTGAACTGTCTAGGCGAGAACTGAATACTCTGATTTTTTGAGCACACGGTGCTCCCGTTTATATACCCGTGGTCGCTGAGGGCTCCCACCTTCTGAATTATAGCGCGCGCAACGTGGTCCGATCCTGGTCATGCTTGTTTGTCACGGGTATCACGCGCCGGGCAATAGTAAGCGATCACGGTGTTTGTCCGAAATTTTCACGTGATCCGGCGGTTCCTGAATGTTCTAGAAGCTTCGGGACTAGCATTATAATGTAATATCTATATCGTTATTTCTAGATATATCGCAATTATCACTAGCGTTACGATAACTTATCTGATTAATTACTTATCGCCGCATTGTATTATAGCGTTGTACTTAAATAATTGTAGAGATATGAGAGCATTACGCTAATTAACTTATTAATTAACAATTATCTATGATGTCGCATAATGTTATTCGTGGATTACAAGGTCTAAATTAATCTGCAGACGTTAAACTTGCTATTATATAAGTATATGTATGTATGTATATCATTATAATTAGTAGTAGAAGTATATATATATATATATATATGTAATAATGGTATAATTGCACATGTAATATGCCGTGATATATTTACAATGAATGGATGAGGAGTGTGTAGGTGTGTATAAATGCATAAATTTAAGACAAGTTTATATTGTGAGAGGTTGAGTGTGTAATTTAAATGATACGCTTGGAATATGTATGAATTAGCTATAAGATCCGAAACTATTGCGTTACCGTGTATATGATACATTGATTATGTGTATGTTAATATATGAATATGCCTGTAATAAGTTTATAATAGGTTTATTGAGAGTGCTTCGTTTGTGCGTACTAATGCGTCACTATGTATATAAATTATTTATAGAGTGTGTGTATTTGCGTGTTACTGGGTGGATAATATGTCTATAATAGTCAGATACTGATTAAACATTGTGTAGATGATAAGTTTATAACGCGCGTATTTTTGTATCACCGGGTATATTAAGTGACTATTGTTATATAATTTTATGGTGTGTTTGTTAAGGAGCGTGTATCTATGTAATTATTTCTGGGTGTTCATTATGCGTTTATACTTGGTTTATGTAGTGTATGATGTGTGTATTATCGTACCACCGTATATATAGGTATGGTCATTTTGTTTATTATGCATATGTATATTGTAATTATCATTCATCCTCAATAAAATGATAACGAAGTTTTGAGAATATTATCACGTTCAAGTTATTTCAGACACCTTGTATAAGTAAGAGTTAATTAGGTAATTGTATATATTGAGTGTGACTATTTAACTTTAGTTATCTTCCAGAGCTTTATTCGTTCTAAACTCTTTATGGGATATTTATATTGTTTTCACTATAATATATATATATATATATATATATGTATTATGAGTGGTTCATTTTAATTATTATTGGTTTTAATTGATTACTTAAATATTGTCTGAGCCTCGAGGAGTTCTTGTCAGGTCATTATAATTTGCCTTTAAAACATCTGTGGATTATGATATCTGCATCGAGTCGCATATATATATATATATGTATTGTGCATGCACCAAGTTATCTCCATGGTTGATATATGAAATAATTATAAATGATAGCTGACCGGATTTTTATTGGCAAACCAAATTGGATTCATGGTAAGGAATTATTATGCAGAAGATGGGTTTGATCGAATCTTTTATTATTGTTAAAATTTGGATTTATGAAATCACTGCGCTGCGGTGGAATATGAGTAAAATTGACAAGTTATTATATTTGGGTGACAGAATCGTTAGACATGTACGTTATTGTGGTATTAATTCGGCTTTGGGATATAAAACTGCATTTAATAGTGAAGGCATAATTATATATTGGAGGTGCGGATTAAAATAAATAAATTATTAAAGTTGAAAATATGAGGTGTTCCTGAAGCAAAATGGGTCTATAACAATGTGCGCTTAACTTTTTATGGCGGGGCTGTAGCCCTATAAGTTGCTACCTTTTTCGGTTCCTTATGAGTCAAGGCGCCAGGAAATAATTAATTAAGGTCACTGGGCGGGTTTTTTATGTGATGTTTAAATCGTTAAAAATTGGGTGCTTTTCGATGTTGCGACAACTTTTGATATATTGAGAAAAGTGATTTAGACTGTGCATAGGAAGTTGCAATTGCACATACGAGTTACTTGGCTTGCTCAGTTTTAATAATTAATGAAAGTTCATATACAGGGTGTCCCGAAAGTACCGATCGGAGTTTATTATATGAAGCTTATGGAATTTAACCAAATGAATCGGTCGGTTGTTAAACACTATTTTATACTAATGTTTGGATAATATGACAATGTTAGTTTATATACCGGGTGTCAATTTATTAAGGTGAACATGTATCGGGAGTTGTATTTCCGCTCATTCGCAGTTACGATCTCTTTCCTTGAGTGATTTTAGCTTGTTATATAGATTTACTTTATATTTTTGTTATACCGGGTGGTGGTTAATTCTCGATGCGTGTGTCTATGGTGATGTGTACGTGTATGTTTGTGTTTAGTAAGAGTGATGACGACGAGGTGGAGTGAACATTGGTTTATATTATCGCTATTACTTAATTTACGTTATTCTATTGACGCATACTTAATATTATGTTTCCTTTTTATTTTTCAGATACTGCAACTAGAGTGACAAAACTAAATGGGTAATTATAATAAAATTAAGATGTTCGACCGACTTGGTGGGTCGTTTCTCTTCTCTTTTTCAGGTGCTGAGGAGGCGGACCAGAAGGTGATATACCGGGTGGCCGGAAAATAGGTGAGAATTTTCATTGGACAATTAATTAATTATTTTCCTTCATTTTTAGGTAGGTGATAGGGGAGAACCAGTGATGGGGATAAAACAGGAAAAAAAAAGAAAAAAAAAGAAAAGGATGTTTTAGCCGGAAACATAATAAAAGGTATTTATCGGCTTAATCGATTCTTAATAATAACTATATATATATATTTATAAAAAGAAAAAGAAAATAAAAGAATTTTATAGGTGCTTAACGCTTACTATGTCTACTTAACAGGTGACGTATGGAGTCAACGGACGGCGACTGGTGTCAAGCGGAGGCGCTGGACGTGACACTATAGTTAAATTAATAAGTCTCTCTTGCTGTAAAAAGAATTATAATATAAGAGTGCGAAATTATTATAATACAAAGAGCCTTACATTCGCATGATGACGCAATAGGCGACGGCGAGAAAGACTTAGTGAAACCGAATATTATTCTTATCTATCGACGCAGAGACTCAGCTTGACTAAATATTATGTCAACGCAGAGACCCGATGAAACCGAATATTATTCTTATCTATCAACGCAGAGACCAGTGAAATCGAATATTATGCCTATCTCTCGACGCAGCGACTCGACGAAATTAAATATTATAACAACGTGCCTTTTGATATTCGCCGCTGAATATCAACTTAAGATTAAGAAGAGCTCACCGCTTCTGACGTCTTCGAAGGCGGAGAGTTCCCTCACCAAGAGCAAGAATCCATCTCCACCGGACGATTAAGCCAACCCGGGAAGTCTTGGATCCACCGGACGCCTAGAGGGAGGTGACCCGAAAGTGGGGACGGAGCGCAGAACGTCAGTCGAGCTTGCGGACGGAGTCAGTCGCCAACAACACCTCATACTTATAAGTCGTCTTCCCACCATCAACCTGAAAAGTCGCTCCCTATCATCCAAAGTGAACAGTCGCCAACAACACCTCATACTAATAAGTCGTCTTCCCACCATCAACCTAAAAAGTCGGTCCCTATCATCCAAAGTGAACAGTCGCCAACAACGCCTCATACTAATCAGTCGATCCCCATCATTCAACCTAATAAGTCGTTCCCCATCATCCGAAGTGAAAAGTCGCCTTCCTAACTTCATAAGTCACTTCAACATCTCTCCGAAACGTTAGTCCGAAGTCGTGAAAAGTCTCTGTGTCTTTATACACTCACTGCGTCTTAAAATCAATTTTAACTTAATTTTCGTCAGCTACTTTGTGTCGTCAAGGTAGATCTTTAATAATACTTTACTTTCTCGTCTTCGCGACTCGTCTTATATTATAATTTAGAGCTTCGACTCACTCTACATTATAATTTAGAATTACTACTTTATTGTTAACTAATCTCCAATTTCTGGTACAGTGCGGTTGTACCTTTTCATTTGAATTGTGAACAACATTTGTAATCATTACTTGCAACCTCTGTAAAATCTTCAAGCTTTTAAAGTACATAGTCGCTTATTTCAGAATACTTACAAGCTAATTATTTTAATACAGTGTTCCTTCACCTTCAACCAGTGTTTACTATAATTAATTTAATATCGATTAAATATTTAACGTACGTCTGGATCTTGAGCGTTAGCGAGTCCCGTGCCTGGGATAGAGCAGAGTGACGTGCCCCTCGTGTTAGTTCGAGCAGAGCTGAGACTTAGTCGATGAGCTGCTTGAATGTCGCTTGATCCAGATTGTCAACCTGAATTGAATAACTTTTTAAATTAGAATAAAATTTTGGTTATAATTTATAGTAAATGTCTGGTTCTCGTCGCGCCGGTAAACGACATAGACAACTACGTGCCGCTTTACGCCGACAGAGACAAATTTCAAACAGTGATAACGGTCCCAGCCAAGTAGAAAAAGACAATCCAATTAACGTACCGGACAATCAAAGAATTGTCATAGAATTTTTCGATCAGCTTCCTGCATCTGACTCAGTTGAAGCTCCCATCTCGCGAAGAACCTTCGAATTTATTGGCTGGCCCGAACCTTTGGTTGAAATCAAGCTGCATCCTGCCTCAACCTCCACCACCGACATCCCTGAGGGAGATCCACGACGTCCAGAGTACGAGGAAAAGGCCCAGGAAAATCAGCAAACTAGAGACATTAATAAAGGTAAATTACTATTTTGAATACATGCGCATATGATCAAGCAAGAAAATACTACTATTTTTAATAAAAAAGAAAACGCACTCATATTCCAACAAAAAATAATAAAAAGAAAAGAATTTTATATCTTACTATTCTAACAATTTCAATTTCGCAAAACAACTATAATTACAATTTAGACATATGCTTCTACGACTAATGCAATAAACTGTTCCACCTTCAAGCTCCGAAATAAAAATCTTTTTATACAGTTAAGTAGACATACATACTAGATATATATATATATCTCACTCTTTTGAATAACTTACAGTTCAGGCTACTGACTCTTAAAATTACAAATTGACTCACATTCTGATACCACTCTCAAGAATTATAAAGTTAAAATACTATACCAAGAAATTTGCAAGTTTAGAATAAAATAAAATAATCGATCTATCAATGTAAATGAATTAACTACTCGTTTACTTAATAATAAAAATAACGGAGCATCCCTTGTTTAATCTCTTCTTCCTATTTTCCATCGGAGACAGTGATTTTGACAACAATAAATTATATCGCTGGCCTCCACCCACCATATTCCAGTTGTACATTTCTTTATATGTCACCTCACCACACAGTGCTGAACCTGCAAAGAACAATACTTTTAGTAACATATATAAATATCTACATAAGAGCAATAAAAATTTTAATGATTCTTTCTTATTACGTGAATAGATGCATCAACGATATTTATGAAAAATAAAAACATAGTGCAACAATTGACTTTCTCCTAAAGAAAGAGATATCTACATTCAATATAAATCCAAATCATTTAAATTTCTCAATTTAACTTTGTTCTTTATATTAAAGCAGTCATCAATTACTGAGAAATTTGCTCTTACATTATAAAAGTCGTAAATTAAACTTTCAAAACCAGTATATATTTGGAATTGCTCCGACGGTGAATTCTACTATACAACAACAGTAAGTACTTAATCCCTCACCATTACTATCACAAACCACCTTAATCCCTATCTCAATTTTAATATAAAAGAAAATTTGTCAAATTAATCACAATCCATTTATAATTCCAAAACTGAAATTTTCCAATCATTCCAACTTTAAATTGAATAAATTTAAAGCTATTGCAGATATAATTTTACAATTTTATTTTCTCTTTGATTAACTCGAGTGTCATTGTGCGTCACGTTCATTGCATACGCGATAATGGTCATGGTGTCATGGAGTTCCTAGAACTTCCTCAGCCTCTCGTTAGTGCCGAGTGAATTGTATTCTGACCACCAGACTATATCAAATATACAATAACGAGATTCAACGCGTTTGCTTAACGTTTTAATCATTTTCAAATGCATATGTCATAAATTTAACCTTTTTATTTTCAACTTTCTTAATTTTTCTTGTCAAATAAAATAAAATAAATGAGACCTCAGACAACTGATTCTGAATTTCAACAAAATCCTTTCGTTGACCCTGAAGTCATATTAGAAACTCTAATCCAATTTATAGAAGAAAATAAAGAAAATATTATTTACAATTTAGACAATATCATAAAAGAGTTTTTAAATCAAGCCTCTATTATCATCATCCCTGATCAGTAAAAAAATCCTCTGAATTATTAGTTCCTAGTACACATTGATCCTGCTCTCGGCGAAGCCCTGGGTATAGCCGACTTAGACAGATTACCCAAAAACTAAATAGAGAGCAACCCTGTTATTGACACCGAGGTAGACGATAACAGTGGGTCACAGCACGTGACATAAATTGGTGGCAGCGGTGGGATAGCCAAAAAGGATCAATCGTTGTTTTTTGAATAAAATTTTTTTTTTTTATCATTTATAACAATCTTTCATAATGAGCAAAAATATTAGTACGCGGTCACAATCTTCCAAAACCACTTCTGAACATAGCGAGAGTGATACTACTGTCACTACTTCTTTACAAAAACAACAAGCTGAATTAGAAATCATGATGCAACAATTACAAAATAAAGAGAGACTTGTTCGGGAACAACAAGCCGCTCTGATTATACAACAAAAAGAATTTGAAATTTCTAGGGAAAGATTTGAAGCAGAGCAAAACGCTGCTGTTGATATAAATAGCCTCAGTTCGATATTAAGCTTATTACGACAAGAAGTATCCTCATTAAAAACTTTACCAAATCAATTAAATAATTTAGAACAAAAGGTATCTGAAATGCGACAACAAGGAGTATCTAACTTACACGTACAAGATTATATAAGAAATTTGCCACCCCAAGAGCCTATTAATCCCTTACCTGGCAATATAAATCCCTCTTCGACTTTCAAACCTCCAGCTGAAGATACCAATCCTCCTCCTCCACCTGTCTCTAGAAATACCCCTTTGAATATGGATCATATTCAACTAGCTTCACCCATTCGTATTATAGATATAATTGATTCCATTCCTAAATATGACGGTCTTAAAATGTCCGTGTTCCAATTCTGTAAAACGTGCGAACGAGCGTTAAAATTAATTCCTTCATGGCAAGAAGAATATCTGTTACCATTAATAATAAACAAATTACAAGGATATGCTTATAGGCAATAGAAGGAATAGAATATCATAATTTAACCGATCTGACTAATCGATTAAAGAAGGTTTTTGGTCCAAATAAATCGGTCGATCAATATCGCGGGGAACTTGCCAACGTTTATATGAAACCAAATGAAAATATTTTCGACTATATTGAAAGAGTTAAAGAATTAAGATCCGCGATCATAGACGGTGAAACCACCATTCATGGTAATATGAGTGAACAGCTTCGCTATAACATTGAGACGAGAGCACTAGAAAGCTTTAACGGCCTTCCGCCTGATTTATTGATTCGTGTAAAGCTAGAGGGATATTACAGTCTGGAAGACGCAATTGTTGGAGCTATTCAATTAAGCAAAACCTTGGAAACCGAAAATCGTCGTAGGAAAATTGCTTTTCCCACACGACCTGTTCCTGCCCCTCGTGCAGACCTTACCTATAATCCTCGTATTCTTCAAAACCCCTCACGTAATCCAACAGCTTCTCCCATTTTCGCCCCCAGAGTACACGACACGCGTAATAACGTCGCTCCTTTTATTAAACCATTAGTTCCTGGACAACCTGGTCCAAATTTTCCCACTGAAAAAATATGTCGTTACTGCAAAACTCCTGGACATTTGATTACAGAATGCCGGAAATTAGCTTATAGAAAATCATTCACTGGAGATATGAATCCCTCTAATCAATCTTCTGACAATCAGGGAAACGGTCAGAGCGCTCCGGTACAAGGAGGCGTTCGCCGGGACGCTGCTCAACAGGAACGCCCAAACCCCTCTCGAGTCGTGCGATTCGTAGATGCCGAAAACCAAAATCTAGAAACACAAAAATAAATAAACATCGGCTCATAGCAAGCACTTGTGCTCCTACTGTTACTTTATCTTCTCCTGATTTAAAAAACACATGCACCTTTATGATAGATTCCGGTTCTGATTTAAATTTAATTAAAAAACAATACGTCAATTCTAATATTCTTCCGGATAAAAGAAATATTCAATCATTGCAAGGAATAGCATCCGAACCCATTAATACTTTAGGTGCAATCTATATATCAGTATTAGGGAAACCAACTGAATTTCACATTGTTTCCAACGATATACTTTTGTTACGTCCCGTAATTTGTCACCAGTTGTCACGTCCTCGAGCGTTCGCGAGTGAGGTGCGGTTACGGTGGTTGGTATACGCGGATCGCGGTGGCCGAGCGGTAAAGCTGTCACGATCAGCGTAGCGGTGCACCGGAAACTAGAGGTCGGGACGTAATGGATAATAGGGAGGATGTGAAGTGAGTAGACAATGATTACAGATTGTTTACGTATACTAATTTTCATGTATTTATCATTATTTTATATTAAACATATATGTACAGTTATATTATATTTTTCAAGACGATTAGACAACTAATTCATGGACGGTTATCGGGAGGCGAATTGATAGGTGCTTCAGCGGACGACAAGATGCATACTCGCCCGGAGAAAGCCTGGGAGGAAATGATCCTCGGTCGCGTAATCCCGAAGTCTATCAACGGCGGGGGCAAGGGCCACGGACGGTATTCGATGGGTGGTAAGGGCCTATGTGAGGAAGCGACGACCCCGCTACTGGATGCCGGTGGAGTGACGGCGTCGTGTAGCTGGTCAGGGGTTGATGACTCCGATGTATGGGTTCCCGGTGGAGGGTAAGTGAAATACCCGACGGATGCTGGGCTCTGACTACCTGGTGGCGACGCACCGTCAGTTCGGACCGTCAGGTAGGAGCCGCCTTGGTATAGTGACCGGATGAGGCGCTTCAATTGGTGAGCACGCCCTGCTCGACGTGACCGACCCATGACGCAGCTAAGAAGGTAAGTGAAATCATAATCAACGCCATAATTGAATACGCGGAGAGGTATAGACTGGGGTTAGCAATAGTAACGCGAGTGATGAAAAGGGAAAAAGAAAAAGAAAAGTGAAGAAAAAAAAAGAAAAACATATGCGTTAAAGTAAATTGCTAAACGAGTTGACTTTACCTTATCTGACGGGTTGCGGAAACAGGGTGAGCCTTAATGAGTTTACTTTAATTTAATATTTATTCTATATTTTAGATCAAGAAGAGCGATCGGAGGAATTGTGAGAGACGCCCTGACAGAGGCGCGGTTCGTGGACTGAGAGGAGGCAGATCGCCCTGAGCGAGGCGCGCTGCACGCTAGGAGGCGGAATGCCCTGAGAGAGGCGCTCCTCGGAGGTTAGAGTCGTTCGCCCTGAGAGAGGCGTGCGATCTAGATAAAGGTAGTCCGGCTCTGAAGGAGGCGCACTACGAAGGATGAAGGCAGAGCCGCCCTGGAAGAGGCGCACTGCTAGAAGGGACGTAGAATCGCTCTGAAAGAGGCACACTACGTAGGAAGGATGTAAGTCGCCCTGGGGGAGGCGCCCTACGGTGTAGGTAAGGATGGTTATCGCTCTCTGTCTAACGACACTCCCTATGAAGACGTCCGAATAAAATATTAATCTCTTCGATTATAAGTTACAGATATCTGAGGCTCTGGGTATGTCAAGGCGGACGTCGCGGACCTTGCCACTGGTGAACGGATAAGAGAAAAAAAAAGAAGAAAAAAAAAATAAAGGAGGAAGCTATGAGGAATACAAGAACGCCCTGGAGGAGGCGCGCGTCGCCGCAGGATGAAAGAGAGAGAGAGCCCGACGTAGGCTCGAAGGAAGGATGACCTAGTCAGATAAGTAGCACTAATTTGCCCGATAATTTCAATATTAAAATTAGAATAGAAAGCTTGTCTTTATAATTACAGGTATGGACGCGAGAGGTTAACGGAGAGAAGAATTGACACCGAAAAGATGACCGACGCCCGGAAAGGACAGGGGCCGCGAACTGACACAAGTATGTATATTTCGAGTAATTACACGCAGACAATATGATTAATGATTACACGAATATATCTTAATAATTACGACTACGTACTCACTTCACTAAATTGTTATGTGTTACAGGAACCACTGGAGAACACACTGTCACGCGGGTATACACGAGAATGTGGATCTACAATATTAGTATTACAACATTAGTTAATAGAACTTTCCTTTGACTATAATTTCCGCGCGGACTGGTTTCGGACGCGTAAACGATATTATAGATAAGCGGCATTAACAATTGCCTGGAGAGGAAAAGATATAACACTTATATTGTTGATAGAAATAATTTACTGCGAATGAAAATTAAGATAAAATGTCTTTAAAAATGATAGATAGAATTCGATATGTATTGTGAAAGCCGTGGAAATCGAAAAAGAGAAAGGAAATATAATAGTGACGGTGGATACAAATAATCAAGAATAAATTTATACGACAATAAACGTAAGAACTGAAGGCTAATTAATAGTATTCGCGATATGCTAGTCTCGAAGTCTCTCTCAATTAATGATTTTGTGTGAATAATACCGTAATGAACTAGAAAACACTGATTAGAAGATATAATGTTAATTACACTGCGCGAAAATTTGCGAGAGCGTATGTATGATTAAATGTTATAAGGATAACCGATTATTAAATCGTATAAATGACTGTCTGTACGTACAATGAATTTACTGAGTACTGTATGAATCGAGTATTGACTGCTGATCGAATACTGATTATGCGAAAACTGAATGGTCGGAACGAACCGTACAACAGATTTTACTGTCGGGCGAAAGCCGAATACTAAATATGATCTGAACTGTCTAATGATCTGAACTGTCTAGGCGAGAACTGAATACTCTGAATGATGAGCACACGGTGCTCCCGTTTATATACCCGTGGTCGCTGAGGGCTTCCACCTTCTGAATTATAGCGCGCGCAACGTGGTCCGATCCTGGTCATGCTTGTTTGTCACGGGTATCACGCGCCGGGCAATAGTAAGCGGTCACGGTGTTTGTCTGAAATTTTCACGTGATCCGGCGGTTCCTGAATGTTCTAGAAGCTTCGGGACTAGCATTATAATATAATATTTATATCGTTATTTCTAGATATATCGCAATTATTACTAGCGTTACGATAACTTATCTGATTAATTACTTATCGCCGCATAATTGAATACGCGGAGAGGTATAGACTGGGGTTAGCAATAGTAACGCGAGTGATGAAAAGGGAAAAAGAAAAAGAAAAGTGAAGAAAAAAAAAGAAAAACATATGCGTTAAAGTAAATTGCTAAACGAGTTGACTTTACCTTATCTGACGGGTTGCGGAAACAGGGTGAGCCTTAATGAGTTTACTTTAATTTAATATTTATTCTATATTTTAGATCAAGAAGAGCGATCGGAGGAATTGTGAGAGACGCCCTGACAGAGGCGCGGTTCGTGGACTGAGAGGAGGCAGATCGCCCTGAGCGAGGCGCGCTGCACGCTAGGAGGCGGAATGCCCTGAGAGAGGCGCTCCTCGGAGGTTAGAGTCGTTCGCCCTGAGAGAGGCGTGCGATCTAGATAAAGGTAGTCCGGCTCTGAAGGAGGCGCACTACGAAGGATGAAGGCAGAGCCGCCCTGGAAGAGGCGCACTGCTAGAAGGGACGTAGAATCGCTCTGAAAGAGGCACACTACGTAGGAAGGATGTAAGTCGCCCTGGGGGAGGCGCCCTACGGTGTAGGTAAGGATGGTTATCGCTCTCTGTCTAACGACACTCCCTATGAAGACGTCCGAATAAAATATTAATCTCTTCGATTATAAGTTACAGATATCTGAGGCTCTGGGTATGTCAAGGCGGACGTCGCGGACCTTGCCACTGGTGAACGGATAAGAGAAAAAAAAAGAAGAAAAAAAAAATAAAGGAGGAAGCTATGAGGAATACAAGAACGCCCTGGAGGAGGCGCGCGTCGCCGCAGGATGAAAGAGAGAGAGAGCCCGACGTAGGCTCGAAGGAAGGATGACCTAGTCAGATAAGTAGCACTAATTTGCCCGATAATTTCAATATTAAAATTAGAATAGAAAGCTTGTCTTTATAATTACAGGTATGGACGCGAGAGGTTAACGGAGAGAAGAATTGACACCGAAAAGATGACCGACGCCCGGAAAGGACAGGGGCCGCGAACTGACACAAGTATGTATATTTCGAGTAATTACACGCAGACAATATGATTAATGATTACACGAATATATCTTAATAATTACGACTACGTACTCACTTCACTAAATTGTTATGTGTTACAGGAACCACTGGAGAACACACTGTCACGCGGGTATACACGAGAATGTGGATCTACAATATTAGTATTACAACATTAGTTAATAGAACTTTCCTTTGACTATAATTTCCGCGCGGACTGGTTTCGGACGCGTAAACGATATTATAGATAAGCGGCATTAACAATTGCCTGGAGAGGAAAAGATATAACACTTATATTGTTGATAGAAATAATTTACTGCGAATGAAAATTAAGATAAAATGTCTTTAAAAATGATAGATAGAATTCGATATGTATTGTGAAAGCCGTGGAAATCGAAAAAGAGAAAGGAAATATAATAGTGACGGTGGATACAAATAATCAAGAATAAATTTATACGACAATAAACGTAAGAACTGAAGGCTAATTAATAGTATTCGCGATATGCTAGTCTCGAAGTCTCTCTCAATTAATGATTTTGTGTGAATAATACCGTAATGAACTAGAAAACACTGATTAGAAGATATAATGTTAATTACACTGCGCGAAAATTTGCGAGAGCGTATGTATGATTAAATGTTATAAGGATAACCGATTATTAAATCGTATAAATGACTGTCTGTACGTACAATGAATTTACTGAGTACTGTATGAATCGAGTATTGACTGCTGATCGAATACTGATTATGCGAAAACTGAATGGTCGGAACGAACCGTACAACAGATTTTACTGTCGGGCGAAAGCCGAATACTAAATATGATCTGAACTGTCTAATGATCTGAACTGTCTAGGCGAGAACTGAATACTCTGAATGATGAGCACACGGTGCTCCCGTTTATATACCCGTGGTCGCTGAGGGCTTCCACCTTCTGAATTATAGCGCGCGCAACGTGGTCCGATCCTGGTCATGCTTGTTTGTCACGGGTATCACGCGCCGGGCAATAGTAAGCGGTCACGGTGTTTGTCTGAAATTTTCACGTGATCCGGCGGTTCCTGAATGTTCTAGAAGCTTCGGGACTAGCATTATAATATAATATTTATATCGTTATTTCTAGATATATCGCAATTATTACTAGCGTTACGATAACTTATCTGATTAATTACTTATCGCCGCATTGTATTATAGCGTTGTACTTAAATAATCGTAGAGATACGAGAGCATTCCGCTAATTAACTTATTAATTAACAATTATCTATGATGTCGCATAATGTTATTCGTGGATTACAAGGTCTAAATTAGTCTACAGACGTTAAACTCGCTATTATATAACTATATGTATGTATGTATATCATTATAACTAGTAGTAAAGGTTTATATATTTATATATATGTAATAATGGTATAAATGCACATGTAATATGCCGTGATATATTTTCAATGGATGGATGAGGAGTGTGTAAGTGTGTACAAATGCATAAATTTAAGACAAGTTTATATTGTGAGAGATTGAGTGTGTAATTTAAATGATACGCATGGAATATGTATGAATTAGCTATAAGATCCGAAACTATTGCGTTACCATGTATACGATACATTGATTATGTGTATGTTAATATATGAATATGCCTGTAATAAGTTTATAATAGATTTATTGAGAGTGCTTCGTTTGTGCGTACTAATGCGTCACTGTGTATATAAATTATTTATAGGGTGTGTGTATTTGCGTGTTACTGGGTGGATAATATGTCTATAATAGTCAGATACTGATTAAACATTGTGTAGATGATAAGTTTATGACGCGCGTACTTTTGTATCACCGGGTATATTAGGTAACTATTGTTATATAATTTTATGGTGTGTTTGTTAAAGAGCGTGTATCTATGTAATTATTTCTGGGTGTTCATTATGCGTTTATACTTGGTTTATGTAGTGTATGATGTGTGTATTATCGTATCACCGTATATATAGTTATGGTCATTTTGTTTATTATACATATGTATATTGTAATTATCATTCATCCTCAATAAAACGATATAGAAGTTTTGAGAATATTATCACGTTCAAGTTATTTCAGACACCTTGTATAAGTAAGAGTTAATTAAGTAATTGTATATATTTGAGTGTGACTATTTAACTTTAGTTATCTTCCAGAGCTTTATTCGGTTTAAACTCTTTATGGGATATTTATATTGTTTTCACTATAATATGTATATACATATATTTATCTTGTGTAGTTCATTTTAATTATTATTGGTTTTACTTGATCACTCAAATATTGTCTGAGCCTCGAGGAGTTCTTGTCAGGTCATTATAGTTTGCCTTTAAAACATCTGTGGATCATGACTTCTGCAGCGAGTCGCATATATATATATATATGTATATGTGCATGCACCAAGTTATCTCCATGGTTGATATATGAAATAATTATAAATGATAGCTGACCGGATTTTTATTGGCAAACCAAATTGGATTCATGGTAAGGAATTATTATGCAGATGATGGGTTTGATCGAATCTTTTATTATTGTTAAAATTTGAATTTACTGAAATCACTGCGCTACGGTGGAATTTGAGTAAAATTGACAAGTTATTATATTTGGGTGACAGAATCGTTAGACATGTACGTTATTGTGGTATTAATTCGGCTTTGGGATATAAAACTGCATTTAATAGTGAAGGCATAATTATATATTGGAGGTGCGGATTAAAATAAATAAACTATTAAAGTTGAAAATATGAGGTGTTCCTGAAGTAAAATGGGTCTATAACAATGTGCGCTTAACTTTTTATGGCGGGGCTGTAGCCCTATAAGTTGCTACCTTTTTTGGTTCCTTATGAGCCAAGGCGCCAGGAAATATTTAATTAAGGTCACTGGGCGGGTTTTTTATGTGATGTTTAAACCGTTAAAAATTGGGTGCTTTTCGATGTTGCGACAACTTTTGATATATTGAGAAAAGTGATTTAGACTGTGCATAGGAAGTTGCAATTGCACATACGAGTTACTTGGCTTGCTCAGTTTTAATAATTAATGAAAGTTCATATACAGGGTTTCCCGAAAGTACCGATCGGAGTTTATTATATGAAGCTTATGGAATTTAACCAAATAAATCGGTCGGTTGTTAAACACTATTTTATACTGATGTTTGGATAATATGACAATATTAGTTTATATACCGGGTGTCAATTTATTAAGGTGAACATGTATCGGGAGTTGTATTTCCGCTTATTCGCGGTTACGATCTCTTTCCTTGCGTGATTTTTACTTGTTATATAGATTTACTTTATATTTTTGTTATACCGGGTGGTGGTTAATTCTCGATGCGTGTGTCTATGGTGATGTGTACGTGTATGTTTGTGTTTAGTAAGAGTGATGACGACGAGGTGGAGTGAACATTGGTTTATATTATCGCTATTACTTAATTTACGTTATTCTATCGACGCGTACTTAATATTATGTTTCCTTTTTATTTTTCAGGTACTGCGACTAGAGTGACAGAATTAAATGGGTAATTATAATAATATTAAGATGTTCGACCGACTTGGTCGTTTCTCTTCCCTTTTTCAGGTGTTGAGGAGGCGGACCAGAAGGTGATATACCGGGTGGCCGGTAAATAGGTAAGAATTTTCATTGGACAACTAATTAATTATTTTCCTTCATTTTTAGGTAGGTGATAGGGGAGAACCAGTGATGGGGATAAAACAAGAAAAGAGAAGAAAAAGAAGAGAAAGAGAGAAAAAAGAAGGATGTTCTAGCCGGAAACATAATAAAAGGTATTTATCGGCCTTAATCTATTTTTGATAACAACTATATATATAAAAAGAAAAAGAAGATAAAAGAATTTTATAGGTGCTTAACGCTTACTATGTTTACTTAACAGGTGACGTATGGAGTCAACGGACGGCGACTGGTGTCAAGCGGAGGCGCTGGACGTGACACCACCCATCGAATACCGTCCGTGGCCCTTGCCCCCGCCGTTGATAGACTTCGGGATTACGCGACCGAGGATCATTTCCTCCCAGGCTTTCTCCGGGCGAGTATGCATCTTGTCGTCCGCTGAAGCACCTATCAATTCGCCTCCCGATAACCGTCCATGAATTAGTTGTCTAATCGTCTTGAAAAATATAATATAACTGTACATTGTGACGTCCCGCCAAAAATTTCAAACTAAATTTTCAAAATATAAACGTACCGCTGGAGATATGAACACAAGGTATGAGATATACATATATATCTCAACTTGAACTTAATAAAATATTTAATCAAGCATAGTATTATATAGCTATTAAATTGGACATTGCTTACTTAGAAGTAATAACAAAATAATACTGTCCTTATCAGAAAAAAATAAGAAAAAATATTTGTAATCATTAAACTACTATATTAATTTTCCAAATAAAAGTTAAAATTCTCTTTGCTAGAATATATGGAAATAAAATATTACTGTAACATCAGAATCGTTGAAATTCAATTACGCGATTGTAACAGAAACACTTGCAAACCAATTATATTAGAGTTAAATCATACTAACAATCGCTTTATAAATCCTACATTTCATAAGTATAATGAAAAGAAAAAATAAAGAAAAAGAAATATTATTCAGTAAAGTACATTTTGGAAGGCATATGCATACTGGCATTGAGAACCATATATATACGCCAAATAAATTAATTTATTTAATAATATTATTAAGCTGCATTTGTATATCAACATGTAAATCTAAATGGAAGACTTTCTTTTAGTGTAATTGATGAAAAAGTAATATTCTAAAAACAATAACGCATGACACGTATTATACATATATGTCTATATATATATATATTCATATATATATATGTAAAGGAGAGTTAGTCTCCTACGCTAAAGTGAAACCATAAGGAATCACGATAGAAAGGAATTATAAATTGAAATAACAGTATTAAAATGCATCTTCCATATAGATACTATTATAAAAGCGGATAAGTTAAGATGAAATATGTGATACAACAAGAGAGAAAATTAAAGGAAATTTAAATATAAAAGCATAAATTAATAAGTGAAAAGAAAAGAAATATTAATAATGAGACATAATAACTTTGAGAACGAATAATAACTCTTGCCATAGTTAAATTAATAAGTCTCTCTTGCTGTAAAAAGAATTATAATATAAGAGTGCGAAATTATTATAATACAAAGAGCCTTTCATTCGCATGATGACGCAATAGGCGACGGCGAGAAAGACTTAGTGAAATCGAATATTATTCTTATCTCTTGACGCAGAGACCCAATGAAACCGAATATTATTCTTATCTATCGACGCAGAGACTCAGCTTGACTAAATATTATGTCAACGCAGAGACCAGTGAAATCGAATATTATGCCTATCTCTCGACGCAGCGACTCGACGAAACTAAATATTATAACAACGTGCCTTTTGATATTCACCGCTGAATATCAACTTAAGATTAAGAAGAGCTCACCGCTTCTGACGTCTTCGAAGGCGGAGAGTTCCCTCACCAAGAGCAAGAATCCATCTCCACCGGACGATTAAGCCAACCCGGGAAGTCTTGGATCCACCGGACGCCTAGAGAGAGGTGACCCGAAAGTGGGGACGGAGCGCAGAACGTCAGTCGAGCTTGCGGACGGAATAGTCGCCAACAACCTCTCATACTAAACAGTCGTCTTCCCAACATCAACCTGAAAAGTCGATCCCCATCATCCGAAGTGAAAAGTCGCCTTCCTAACTTCATCTTAATAAGTCACTTCAACATCTCTCCGAAACGTTAGTCCGAAGTCGTGAAAAGTCTCTGTGTCTTTATACACTCACTGCGTCTTAAAATCAATTTTAACTTAATTTTCGTCAGCTACTTTGTGTCGTCAAGGTAGATCTTCAATAATACTTTACTTTCTCGTCTTCGCGACTCGTCTTATATTATAATTTAGAGCTTCGACTCACTCTACATTATAATTTAGAATTATTACTTTATTGTTAACTAATCTCCAAGTTCTGGTACAGTGCGGTTGTACCTTTTTCATTTGAATTGTGAACAACATTTGTAATCATTACTTGCAACCTTTGTAAAATCTTCAAGCTTTTAAAATACATAGTCGCTTATTTCAGAATACTTACAAGCTAATTATTTTAATACAGTGTTCCTTCACCTTCAACCAGTGTTTACTATAATTAATTTAATATCGATTAAATATTTAACGTACGTCTGGATCTTGAGCGTTAGCGAGTCCCGTGCCTGGGATAGAGCAGAGTGACGTGCCCCTCGTGTTAGTTCGAGCAGAGCTGAGACTTAGTCGATGAGCTGCTTGAATGTCGCTTGATCCAGATTGTCAACCTGAATTGAATAACTTTTTAAATTAGAATAAAATTTTGGTTATAATTTATAGTAAATGCCTGGTTCTCGTCGCGCCGGTAAACGACATAGACAACTACGTGCCGCTTTACGCCGACAGAGACAAATTTCAAACAGTGATAACGGTCTCAGCCAAGTAGAAAAAGACAATCCAATTAACGTACCGGACAATCAAAGAATTGTCGTAGAACTTTTCGATCAGCTTCCTGCATCTGACTCAATTGAAGCTCCCATCTCGCGAAGAACCTTCGAATTTATTGGCTGGCCCGAACCTTTGGTTGAAATCAAGCTGCATCCTGCCTCAACCTCTACCACCGACATCCCTGAGGGAGATCCACGACGTCCAGAGTACGAGGAAAAGGCCCAGGAAAATCAGCAAACTAGAGACATTAATAAAGGTAAATTACTATTTTGAATACATGCGCATATGATCAAGCAAGAAAATACTACTATTTTTAATAAAAAAGAAAACGCACTCATATTCCAACAAAAAATAATAAAAAGAAAAGAATTTTATATGACATCTTACTATTCTAACAATTTCAATTTCGCAAAACAACTATAATTACAATTTAGACATATGCTTCTACGACTAATGCAATAAACTGTTCCACCTTCAAGCTTCGAAATAAAAATCTTTTTATACAGTTAAGTAGACATACATACTAGATATATATATATCTCACTCTTTTGAATAACCCACAGTTCAGACTATTGACTCTTAAAATTACAAATTGACTTACATTTTGATACTACTCTCAAGAATTATAAAGTTAAAATACTATACCAATAAATTTGCAAATAATCGATCTATCAATGTAAATGAATCAACTACTCGTTTACTTAATAATAAAAATAACGGAGCATCCCTTGTTTAATCTCTTCTTCCTATTTTCCATCGGAGACAGTGATTTTTGACAACAATAAATTATATCGCTGGCCTCCACCCACCATATTCCAGTTGTACATTTCTTTATATGTCACCTCACCACACAGTGCTGAACCTGCAAAGAACAATACTTTTAGTAACATATATATATATCTACATAAGAGCAATAAAAATTTTAATGATTCTTTCTTATTACGTGAATAGATGCATCAACGATATTTATGAGAAATAAAATCATAGTGCAACAGTTGACTTTCTCCTAAAGAAAGAGATATCTACATTTAATATAAATCCAAATCATTTAAATTTCTCAATTTAACTTTGTTCTTTATATTAAAGCAGTCATTAATTACTGAGAAATTTGCTCTTACATTATAAAAGTCGTAAATTAAACTTTCAAAACCAGTATATATTTGGAATTGCTCCGACGGTGAATTCTACTATACAACAACAGTAAGTACTTAATCCCTCACCATTACTATCACAAACCACCTTAATTCCTATCTCAATTTTAATATAATTGAAAATTTGTCAAATTAATCACAATCCATTTATAATTCCAAAACTGAAATTTTCCAATCATTCCAACTTTAAATTGAATAAATTTAAAGCTATTGCAGATATAATTTTACAATTTTATTTTCTCTTTGATTAACTCGAGTGTCATTGTGCGTCACGTTCATTGCATACGCGATAATGGTCATGGTGTCATGGAGTTCCTAGAACTTCCTCAGCCTCTCGTTAGTGCCGAGTGAATTGCATTCTGACCACCAGACTATATCAAATATACAATAACGAGATTCAACGCGTTTGCTTAACGTTTTAATCATTTTCAAATACATATGTCATAAATTTAACCTTTTTATTTTCAACTTTCTTAATTTTTCTTGTCAAATAAAATAAAATAAATGAGACCTCAGACAACTGATTCTGAATTTCAACAAAATCCTTTCGTTGACCCTGAAGTCATATTAGAAACTCTAATCCAATTTATAGAAGAAAATAAAGAAAATATTATTTACAATTTAGACAATATCATAAAAGAGTTTTTAAATCAAGCCTCTATTATCATCATCCCAGATCAGTAAAAAAATCCTCTGAATTATTAGTTCCTAGTACACATTGATCCTGCTCTCGGCGAAGCCCTGGGTATAGCCGACTTAGACAGATTACCCAAAAACTAAATAGAGAGCAACCCTGTTATTGACACCGAGGTAGACGATAACAGTGGGTCACAGCACGTGACATAAATTGGTGGCAGCGGTGGGATAGCCAAAAAGGATCAATCGTTGTTTTTTGAATAAAATTTTTTTTTTTATCATTTATAACAATCTTTCATAATGAGCAAAAATATTAGTACGCGGTCACAATCTTCCAAAACCACTTCTGAACATAGCGAGAGTGATACTACTGTCACTACTTCTTTACAAAAACAACAAGCTGAATTAGAAATCATGATGCAACAATTACAAAATAAAGAGAGACTTGTTCGGGAACAACAAGCCGCTCTGATTATACAACAAAAAGAATTTGAAATTTCTAGGGAAAGATTTGAAGCAGAGCAAAACGCTGCTGTTGATATAAATAGCCTCAGTTCGATATTAAGCTTATTACGACAAGAAGTTCTTCATTAAAAACTTTACCAAATCAATTAAATAATTTAGAACAAAAGGTATCTGAAATGCGACAACAAGGTGCATCTAACTTACACGTACAAGATTATATAAGAAATTTGCCACCCCAAGAGCCTATTAATCCCTTACCTGGCAATATAAATCTCTCTTCGACTTCCAAACCTCCAGCTGAAGATACCAATCCTCCTCCTCCACTTGCCTCTAGAAATACCCCTTTGAATGTGGATCATATCCAACTTGCTTCACCCATTCGTATTAAAGACATAATTGATTCCATTCCTAAATATGACGGTCTTAAAATGTCCGTGTTCCAATTCTGTAAAACGTGCGAACGAGCGTTAAAATTAATCCCTTCATGGCAAGAAGAATATCTGTTACCATTAATAATAAACAAATTACAAGGATATGCTTACGCGGCAATAGAAGGAATAGAATATCATAATTTAACCGATCTGACTAATCGATTAAAGAAGGTTTTTGGTCCAAATAAATCGGTCGATCAATATCGCGGGGAACTTGCCAACGTTTATATGAAACCAAATGAAAATATTTTTGACTATATTGAAAGAATTAAAGAATTAAGATCCGCGATTATAGACGGTGAAACCACCATTCATGGTAATATGAGTGAACAACTTCGCTATAACATTGAGACGAGAGCACTAGAAAGCTTTATTAACGGCCTTCCGCCTGATTTATTGATTCGTGTAAAGCTAGAGGGATATTACAGTCTGGAAGACGCAATTGTTGGAGCTATTCAATTAAGCAAAACCTTGGAAACCGAAAATCGTCGTAGGAAAATTGCTTTTCCCACACGACCTGTTCCTGCCCCTCGTGCAGACCTTACCTACATTGTGGTAAAGAGATGTCATTTGATGTCGTATGTGTTTTTCTACATATACAAACTTCGAGTTCATATATGCGAAAATATCAAGATTATCAAATGAAATTGTTCCTCGTTCGGCGAAGACGTCTCCCTTTTTAGTTTCTAGTATAAAGAGTTTGGGATGCTCTGTACGAAGAAGCGTGTACCCGCACAATGGCTGTTCTCGCGTTCTTGTCAGGGCGAAAGTTATATCTTGCGTTGTCAGGCTGTATACGATAGGTGATTTTTCTTCACTGGTATCGTCTGTAGTTTTGATAGCAGGTCCTTCATATAGAACGTCGTATTGGTGAAAATTGCACGAAGAGGTAGGCATCGGTTCCCAATAAGTATATCCATCCTCCGAATCGATGCAAAATCCTTCACTGAGCGTACAAATTGTTCCTGATTTTAGCATTATTTTCCCAGTATTTAGTTTCACGGGGACATAGGCTGATTTCAAAGATATTCTGGCGACAGCTTGCACGACAACGTCGTCCCATGTTCCATAATGGTCGGAATATTGGGTGCCTTTGCATTTTCCATCGTTGCCTACGCTTCCGGCCATGGTAATGCTGTAGGAGGCGGTTTGGTTGACTCGGATGCCGTCGATTAAAACTCTTGCTCCTAGCGAAAGAGTACCATCACGAAGCATTCGTTTGCACTGTGAGTGTCCGGTTTCAATCATATAATAACTCTTCTACATTATTTGAATCTAACTCTCTCTCTCTGAGAACACAACATATTGCTAAATAGTGCATAAAGCAAGTAGAACATTCTTTCACAGAAGTATAGGTAATTATGTCATTTCCGCAAATATGACAATATTCTTCTTGAAAAATACCACTATATATGCCATGGAATTGTATAAGTCCATATGCTTGAAAATTTTGTTGAATTAATCTGAAGCAGGTGACGCAATATCTATTATCTTCTATTTTAATATACTGGACGTTATAACAATGATAAGAGAAAATTCCAGGGCAATGCGTCAGAATGTAAGGTGGCTTATATCTATAAGGCTTAGGTCTACACATTTTATGAATTACTATTTCTAAGTAGAAATATATATATATACTTATTTTATATGTATTTAAAAGTTATTACTATTGTTATTAAACTTGGACCAGGCTCAGGTCGTCAATGTCTTCAAGGAATGGATTCTTTTGCTGAAAAGATAATACTTGTATATATATATTTCTTTACTAGAAGCACTTATATATATAACTCTATTCTCTATTGTTTTATGTGTAAGATTTTTCTTTTCGTATTTTCGTATTTTATGTGTTAGGTGTTTATTGTGTTTTCTTCTTTTTCTCTCCCCTATATTAGTATTACTACCTTATGATTATATCTATATGTTTTGCTTTCAGTCGTCGATGACTGCTAATATTATAGGATCGTCATAATAGTTAATTGTGCGGTGTAGTTGCTCCATTTCGTTAGTAAATTCGAAGTACCGATTGATACAAGGATTACAATGAGCTATGGGTTGGATAGTTCCCATGTGATTTTCGCATGCATAACATTTATTTCTGTAGAATTTTGTGCCATCTACGCACTGATGTCTCTTAGTTTCCTGGTATAATGACTTTACTGCTTCAGGAATTAGTTTATTATAACAAGGGACGCATAAAGTGACATGTACATCATTTATCTTCTGATAGGAATAAGTTTTGAAACAATGTACGGTATATAATCTTTGAAGAGCTTCTACGGAAGGGTGTGAGGAGGATGGTTCTGAGGAATTTGGCTGACTGTGCGATGAATGATGCATTTTGTTGTTTGAGTTTGATTAATAATATCTAGCTCCGTTTACATGTAATATGAGAGGATTAGGAAGAGTATTGATTTGTCTGTCGTCGCAATACAATAAGAATTCTAAGAACCTTAATAAACATTGATCGCATTGATATACAGGTTTGACTATGGTGATATCTGCATTACACCGCGCGCAAATTATTTCACGGAATTGTTCGCCGGAAATCAAGTGGTGTGATACTATCCACTCATATTGATTTTGATATTGTGGTTGATAAATGTGATAACACTGAGTACAGTAAGCGAATCCTGACGCAATGTGTCTATACGCAAAAGATTTATAGCACCGCGCAATTGAAAGTATTTGACATGGATCGAAACTAGGTAATGTTGTGTTGAATTGTAACCCAGTAGCATGGTTTCTTGAGCTCATTCTATAAAGAGAAAAAGAGTAGTGCAAAACAAAAGTCGATAGCTATTTAATAGCTTATTCAAAGTATCCACTTATACGAATTAATGTATTATCTTCTGTATCAATTTGTTCTTCTTCTAGACGAGTCGAGTACGACAAGTATGCATCGTTACACAAAGAGCATTGTCTCAATGTTCTTAGCGCAACTAGAGGTATTTTACATATTTTACATATTATAGGTTCGTAGCTTTCGTGATTACAAGATAATGACAATGAAAGAATTTATGAAAATATCTATAGTATTCAGACAGCAGGGAGGAGTAACAGTTTGCGCAGATTAAGTATCCGCGTCTGGTGTGGGTATATCCGGTGGCTTTAACGCACCATGTAATGTGTAATCGTTGCTGTACCCGTGAAAAGGCGGGTGAGGTTTTGTACAAAGGATCTATTGTTGGTCGTTGGCGGGGCCAACACATCTGAAACCAAAAAGTCTTTCTTAGCATTTCATCCTGGTTCAATGTGAGCTATCTTCAATTTATCTGCGTGAACAACTCTCGACGAGTTTTTAAATAAAATTTTGATGTTGTTGTTGGGCAATGTTTCAAGTACTTCAAAGGGTCCTATATATTGATCAGAGAATTTTCCTTTAGCTGGTTCTTTCAATAGGAATACGTGATCTCCCTGTTTAAATTCTTGTGCGTGAATGCGTTTATCGTAGTAGTGCTTGCTTCTGTTTTTGGATTGAATTAAATTTTGTCGCGCTTCTTCTTGTGTGTCGCGCAATCGATTGAATAAATCTGTTAAATATTCAGTATATGTAGGATCTATATTTTCTTCCACTATAGTGTTAGATGAAGGTAAGCGTGCTATTCTTCCAAAAATTAATTCAAAAGGAGAAAATTTAGTGCTTTCATGTATGCTCGTATTGTATGAAAACATTGCTAGGGCAAGATGATCATCCCAATTTGAGTCTTTGTTAATTTGGGTTTTGAGATATTCTGTTAGGACGTGGTGAGACCTTTCTATTGATCCGTTAGATTGAGGATGATACGCGGTAGTATGATATTGTTTGATTCTAAACTTTTTCGCTAGATTTCTCATTAAGGCCGTTAAGAAGTTAGATCCTTGATCGGTTAAAATGGCTTGTGGGGCACCGTATATGCATATGAAATTCTTAGTAAAGGCATCGGCGATTGTTAATGACGTGGCTTCTTTTAATGGTACCGCGATTGAATATTTTGTTAGTAAATCCTGCATGGTGAGAATGTAAACGTTTCCGTTATCAGATACGGGTAATGGACCTACAATGTCCATTGATACTTTGTCGAAAGCAGATCCGGGAGTGTCGGTGATTACCATAGGCTGTTTAGTTTTTATTCTAGTTAATTTTTTTAATTGGCAGGTTCGACAATTCCGGATAAAATTTTGAATATCCTTTTTCATTGTATTCCAGTAATAGAAAGTTCGCAATCGATTGTAAGTTTTAGTTATTCCTTTATGTCCACCTATTGCTGAATCGTGATATTCGCGGATAAGAGCTGATCTGTCTTCTGTATTTGGTGTTTGAATAAGATCCTTGCATATAGTTACGCGAATATTAATGTCATTTACCTGTTTAATTAATTGTTTTTCTACGTAAGCCCAAGGGATATTATCAAAAAAGTTAGTATTTTTAATTGAGATAGATTCTAATTATAATTCATTTAAAACGTCTATTAACGATTTAATACAATTTTTAATGTTATCTGGCTCTATTAACGTGCGATGATTGAGTTTTAGTGGTAAGGATATCAAGGTCTTAGAGCGCAATGTATTTATTTTTGCTCTCTCGTAGGTTACATCTTTGTATGTAGGTAAGAGATTGGCTTCTTGTAGCTCTCTTGCGCCGTTATCAAGAGGTTCTCCGTTCAGAGTTATAAAAATTACGTAATTATCATTATGTTTTAACAATCTGTCACGGCTTATTAAAACTTTAGCTTTAGAGCCAGTAGGTACTTCTACGTATGGCAAAATATCAGTTAGCATTAATTCTGTGTCGCTTTCATCGCTGCTTGTTTCTAAATCTTCATTACTAATAATGCTTTCATTACTATTGTAATCTTCAATAATCATCGAGTCAGTAATTGGTTCATTTGTAGGCATATTGGGATGCGTTATTACAGATGGGAGAGTATGAGGGATAATTTCGACGGAGGTTTGGCCAAGGGGTTGTGGCATTGAAAATAGAGATTCGTCAGAGTCAGAGTCAGGATCAGGTGGAAGAGAGGGGCTTTTTCTAAAGGGCAGGACTTGGACAGTTGGGTTTCTTGACAATGCATCAGCATTATTATTTAACGTTCCCTTTTTGTATCGTATATCGTAATCATATTCGGCTAATTTGATTCGCCATTTTAAAAGTCTTGAAGTTGGGTCTTTGATAGAATGTAACCATACTAGAGGTTTATGATCTGTTACGATGGTGAATTTAGTGCCATATAAATAAGGTCTAAAATGATTCGTACAATATACCATAGCTAAACATTCTTTTTCGATAGTTGAATAATTTTGTTCTGCTTTATTAAGTATTCTTGAGGTATATGCGATGGGAAGATCTTTCCCGATTGGCCCTTGACTTAATACTCCGCCGATTGCATATCCGGATGCATCGGTAGTTAAGTTAAAAGGTTTACTAAAATCTGGATATTGTAATATCGGTTTGTTGCATAATTGGTCTTTGAGATTATTAAATGCGTACTCTTGATCTTTTTGCCATTTGAAACAATTATTTTTCTTAAGTAAATCAGTTAGAGGTTTAGCAATTTTTGAAAAACTTGGAATAAATCGTCGATAATAACCAACTAATCCTAGAAATTGTTTTATGTTTTTAGGATTTTTGGGAGGAGGAAAATCGTGGACAGCGGTAACTTTGGTAGGGTCTGGTCGTACGCCGTCGGATCCGATAATATGACCGAGGTAAGCTACTTCTCGTCGCAAAAATTCACATTTGTCGGGTTGTAATTTTAAATTAGCTTTACGTAATCTTTTCATTAATTTATTAAATTTTACTTCGTGTTCTTTTAATGATCGAGCGTATATAACTATATCATCCATGTAAACGAAAAGCTCGTTGCCTTGTAATCCAGATAGTACATTGTCCATTAATCTTTGAAATGTTGCAGGGGCATTTTTTAATCCAAAGGGCATTCTCTTGAATTGATAATGTCCGTAAGGAGTGGAGAATGCAGTTTTGTGGGCGTCATTTGGATCCATTGGTATTTGATGAAATCCTGAAGCGAGGTCAAGAACTGAAAAATATTTAGCGCTTCCCAATTGGTCAAGTATATCAGTTATGTTGGGAAGGGGATAAGCGTCTCCAATTGTTTTTTCGTTAAGAGCGCGATAATCGATGACCATTCGCCATCTTTTATTTCCAGAAGAATCGGGTTTCTTAGGGACGATCCATACTGGCGAATTATAAGGTGAGAGAGAATATTCTATCATATCGTCTCTTAGTAATTTAGTTACTTGTTTGTCAATTTCTTCTTTATGCATAGGAGGAAAGCGATATTGCTTGGTGTGGATCGGAGAGTCATCCGTAGTATGGATAGAATGATGGATTACACGAGTGGTTCCCAATTTATCATTAGGCAAATGGAATCTATCTAGATTATTATAAACCAGTGTCTGAAAATTATTCCTTTCTTCCATATTTAAATGTTCCAACCTTAGGAGTTTTAAAGCAAGTTCCGCGCTCTCTGGCGGTGTTTCAAAAACGATCTCGTCTAACTGAGACGGATTATGAGTTGAAGGATGGCTCGTGCTCATCTGATGCCCTCGGGAATCAACGACATTGCAGAAGCCTTTATGAGACGTAGAAAAATCATCTTTATCTTCCTCGGAAGAAGAAGAGGATTGGTAAGAAGAATCAGGATTAGAGACACAACGAACTGTGGCCTTGGATAACCCTCGGGCTCCGTCGGCACCACAAGAAGAATATAGATTCTCTTGGGTATCAATGGTGTCAAATTCCTGCAGAGTGAATGAAGGTATTTCTATGTTATACTCTTCATCATTAGTATTAAAAAGAGGCAAGTAAGCTTTGCCATGAATATTAGAAACTATCGCGTCTCCAAGGTATATTCCTTTGATGGAAGTTATTGATGGAAGATATCCCGTTTTTATTTCAGGATTCGTGATTTTAACGAAGAAAGGAGTGACTGTTCTTGGTTTAATGTTAACATATTCCACTTCGTCGAATGGAATCGAAGTATTTTCAAATAGTAAGTGTTTTGTTTTAAAATCAACATTTGCATTTCTATCTTTCAAAAACGGATTACCAAGAATACCGTGTTGCGAGAAAAGTATATCGTTGAAAACAATGTGAAATTCAGTTGGTTTCCCTAATACTGATATATAGATTGCACCTAAAGTATTAATGGGTTCGGATGCTATTCCTTGCAATGATTGAATATTTCTTTTATCCGGAAGAATATTAGAATTGACGTATTGTTTTTTAATTAAATTTAAATCAGAACCGGAATCTATCATAAAGGTGCATGTGGTTTTTAAATCAGGAGAAGATAAAGTAACAGTAGGAGCACAAGTGCTTGCTATGAGCCGATGTTTATTTATTTTTGTGTTTCTAGATTTTGGTTTTCGGCATCTACGAATCGCACGACTCGAGAGGGGTTTGGGCGTTCCTGTTGAGCAGCGTCCCGGCGAACGCCTCCTTGTACCGGAGCGCTCTGACCGTTTCCCTGATTGTCAGAAGATTGATTAGAGGGATTCATGTCTCCAGTGAATGATTTTCTATAAGCTAATTTCCGGCATGTAATCAAATGTCCAGGAGTTTTGCAGTAACGACATATTTTTTCAGTGGGAAAATTTGGACCAGGTTGTCCAGGAACTAATGGTTTAATAAAAGGAGCGACGTTATTACGCGTGTCGTGTACTCTGGGGGCGAAAATGGGAGAAGCTGTTGGATTACGTGAGGGGTTTTGAAGAATACGAGGATTATAGGTAAGGTCTGCACGAGGGGCAGGAACAGGTCGTGTGGGAAAAGCAATTTTCCTACGACGATTTTCGGTTTCCAAGGTTTTGCTTAATTGTGTCACGTCCAGCGCCTCCGCTTGACACCAGTGGCCGTCCGTTGACTCCATACGTCACCTGTTAAGTAGACATAGTAAGCGTTAAGCACCTATAAAATTCTTTTATTTTCTTTTTCTTTTTATAAATATATATATATAGTTATTATTAAGAATCGATTAAGCCGATAAATACCTTTTATTATGTTTCCGGCTAAAACATCCTTTTCTTTTTTTTTTCTTTTTTTTTTCTGTTTTATCCCCATCACTGGTTCTCCCCTATCACCTACCTAAAAATGAAGGAAAATAATTAATTAATTGTCCAATGAAAATTCTTACCTATTTTCCGGCCACCCGGTATATCACCTTCTGGTCCGCCTCCTCAGCACCTGAAAAAGAGAAGAGAAACGACCCACCAAGTCGGTCGAACATCTTAATTTTATTATAATTACCCATTTAGTTTTGTCACTCTAGTTGCAGTATCTGAAAAATAAAAAGGAAACATAATATTAAGTATGCGTCAATAGAATAACGTAAATTAAGTAATAGCGATAATATAAACCAATGTTCACTCCACCTCGTCTTCACCACTCTTACTAAACACAAACATACACGTACACATCACCATAGACACACGCATCGAGAATTAACCACCACCCGGTATAACAAAAATATAAAGTAAATCTATATAACAAGCTAAAATCACTCAAGGAAAGAGATCGTAACTGCTAATGAGCGGAAATACAACTCCCGATACATGTTCACCTTAATAAATTGACACCCGGTATATAAACTAACATTGTCATATTATCCAAACATTAGTATAAAATAGTGTTTAACAACCGACCGATTCATTTGGTTAAATTCCATAAGCTTCATATAATAAACTCCGATCGGTACTTTCGGGACACCCTGTATATGAACTTTCATTAATTATTAAAACTGAGCAAGCCAAGTAACTCGTATGTGCAATTGCAACTTCCTATGCACAGTCTAAATCACTTTTCTCAATATATCAAAAGTTGTCGCAACATCGAAAAGCACCCAAATTTTAACGATTTAAACATCACATAAAAAACCCGCCCAGTGACCTTAATTAATTATTTCCTGGCGCCTTGACTCATAAGGAACCGAAAAAGGTAGCAACTTATAGGGCTACAGCCCCGCCATAAAAAGTTAAGCGCACATTGTTATAGACCCATTTTGCTTCAGGAACACCTCATATTTTCAACTTTAATAATTTATTTATTTTAATTCGCACCTCCAATATATAATTATGCCTTCACTATTAAATGCAGTTTTATATCCCAAAGCCGAATTAATACCACAATAACGTACATGTCTAACGATTCTGTCACCCAAATATAATAACTTGTCAATTTTACTCATATTCCACCGCAGCGCAGTGATTTCATAAATCCAAATTTTAACAATAATAAAAGATTCGATCAAACCCATCTTCTGCATAATAATTTCTTACCATGAATCCAATTTGGTTTGCCAATAAGAATCCGGTCAGCTATCATTTATAATTATTTCATATATCAACCATGGAGATAACTTGGTGCATGCACATATACATATATATATATATATGCGACTCGATGCAGATATCATAATCCACAGATGTTTTAAAGGCAAATTATAATGACCTGACAAGAACTCCTCGAGGCTCAGACAATATTTAAGTAATCAATTAAAACCAATAATAATTAAAATGAACCACTCATAATACATATATATATATATATATATATATTATAGTGAAAACAATATAAATATCCCATAAAGAGTTTAGAACGAATAAAGCTCTGGAAGATAACTAAAGTTAAATAGTCACACTCAATATATACAATTACCTAATTAACTCTTACTTATACAAGGTGTCTGAAATAACTTGAACGTGATAATATTCTCAAAACTTCGTTATCATTTTATTGAGGATGAATGATAATTACAATATACATATGCATAATAAACAAAATGACCATACCTATATATACGGTGGTACGATAATACACACATCATACACTACATAAACCAAATATAAACGCATAATGAACACCCAGAAATAATTACATAGATACACGCTCCTTAACAAACACACCATAAAATTATATAACAATAGTCACTTAATATACCCGGTGACACGAAAATACGCGCGTTATAAACTTATCATCTACACAATGTTTAATCAGTATCTGACTATTATAGACATATTATCCACCCAGTAACACGCAAATACACACACTCTATAAATAATTTATATACATAGTGACCCATTAGTACGCACAAATAAAGCACTCTCAATAAACCTATTATAAACTTATTACAGGCATATTCATATATTAACATACACATAATCAATGTATCATATACATGGTAACGCAATAGTTTCGGATCCTATAACTAATTCATACATATTCCAAGCGTATCACTTAAATTACACACTCAACCTCTCACAATATAAACTTGTCTTAAATTTATGCATTTATACACACTTACACACTCCTCATCCATCCATTGTAAATTTATCACGGCATATTACATGTGCATTTATACCATTATTACATATATATAAATATATAAACCTTTACTACTAGTTATAATGATATACATACATACATATAGTTATATAATAGCGAGTTTAACGTCTGTAGACTAATTTAGATCTTGTAATCCACGAATAACATTATGCGACATCATAGATAATTGTTAATTAATAAGTTAATTAGCGTAATGCTCTCATATCTCTACAATTATTTAAGTACAACGCTATAATACAATGCGGCGATAAGTAATTAATCAGATAAGTTATCGTAACGCTAGTGATAATTGCGATATATCTAGAAATAACGATATAGATATTACATTATAATGCTAGTCCCGAAGCTTCTAGAACATTCAGGAACCGCCGGATCACGTGAAAATTTCGGACAAACACCGTGATCGCTTACTATTGCCCGGCGCGTGATACCCGTGACAAACAAGCATGACCAGGATCGGACCACGTTGCGCGCGCTATAATTCAGAAGGTGGGAGCCCTCAGCGACCACGGGTATATAAACGGGAGCACCGTGTGCTCAGAAAATCAGAGTATTCAGTTCTCGCCTAGACAGTTCAGATCATTAGACAGTTCAGATCACATTTAGTATTCGGCTTTCGCCCGACAGTAAAATCTGTTGTACGGTTCGTTCCGACCATTCAGTTTTCGCATAATCAGTATTCGATCAGCAGTCAATACTCGATTCATACAGTACCCAGTAAATTCATTGTACGCACAGACAGTCATTTATACGATTTAATAATCAGTTATCCTTATAACATTCGATCATACATACGCTCTCGCAAATTTTCGCGCAGTGTAATTAATATTATATCTTCGAATCAGTGTTTTCTAGTTCATTACGGTATTATTCATACAAAATCATTAATTGAGAGAGACTTCGAGACTAGCATATCGCGAATACTATTAATTAGCCTTCAGTTCTTACGTTTACTGTCGTATAAATCTATTCTTGATTATTTGTATCCACTGTTACTATTATATTTCCTTTCTCTTTTTCGATTTCCACGGCGCTCACAATACATATCGAATTCTATCTATCACTTTTAAAGATATTTTATCTAAATTTTCGTTTGCAGTGAATTACTTCTATCAACAATATAAGCGTATTATCTTTTCCTCTCCATGCAATTGTTAATGCCGCCTATCTATAATATCGTTTACGCGTCCGAAACCAGTCTGTGCGTGAAATCATAGTCGAAGGAAGTTCTATTAACTAATGTTGTAATACTAATATTGTAGATCCACATTCTCGTGTACACCTGCGTTACAGTGTGTTTCTCAGTGGTTCCTGTAACACATAACAATTTAGTGAAGTGAGTACGTTGTCGTAATTATTAAGATATATTCGTGTAATCATTAATCATATTGTTTACGTGTAATTACTCGAAATATACATACTTGTGTCAGTTCGCGGCCCCTGTCCATTCCGGGCGTCGGTCATCTTTTCGGTGTCAATTCTTCTCGCCGTTAACCTCTCGCGTCTATACCTGTAAATATAAAGACAAGCTTTCTATTCTAATTTTAATATTGAAATTATCGGGCAAATTAGTGCTACTTATCTGACGAGGTCATCCTTCCTTCAAGCCTACGTCGGGCTCTCTCTTTCATCCTGCGGCGACGCGCGCCTCCTCCAGGGCGTTCTTGTATTCCCTATAGCTTCTTCCTTTATATTTTTTTTTTTTTCCTTTCTTTCTTTCTTTTTTTTTTTCTTCTTTTCTTTTTCCTTATCCGCTCACCAGTGGCAAGGTCCACGACGTCCGCCTTGACATACCCAGAGCCTCAGATATCTGTAACTTATAATCGAAGAGATTAATATTTTATTCGGACGTCTTCATAGGGAATGTCATTAGACAGAGAGCGATAACCATTCTTACCTACACCGTAGGGCGCCTCCTCCAGGGCGACCTACATCCTTCCTACGTAGTGTGCCTCTTTCAGGGCGATTCTACGTCCCTTCTAGCAGTGCGCCTCATTCAGGGCGGCTCTGCCTTCATCCTTCGTAGTGCGCCTCCTTCAGAGCCGGACTACCCCTCTCTAGGTCGCACGCCTCTCTCAGGGCGAACGACTCTCTTCTCCGAGGAGCGCCTCTTTCAGGGCATTCCGCCTCCTAGCGTGCAGCGCGCCTCTGTCAGGGCGATCTGCCTCCTCTCAGTCCACGAACCGCGCCTCTGTCAGGGCGTCTCTCACAATTCCTCCGATCGCTCTTCTTGATCTAAAATATAGAATAAATATTAAATTAAAGTAAACTCATTAAGGCTCACCCTGCCCCCGCAACTCGTCAGATAAGGTCAAGTCAACTCGTTTACCAATTTACTTTAACGCGTATGTTTTTTTTCTTTTTTTTCTTATCATCACTCGCGTTACTATTACTAACCCCAGTCTATACCCCTCCGCGTATTCAACTATGGCGTTGATTATGATTTCGCTTACCTCCTTAGTTGCGTCATGGGTCGGTCACGTCGAGCAGGGCGTGCTCACCAATTGAAGCGCCTCATCCGGTCACTATACCAAGGCGGCTCCTACCTGACGGTCCGAACAGCTGCGTCGCCACCAGGTAGTCAGAGCCCAGCATCCGTCGGGTATTTCACTTACCCTCCACCGGGAACCCATACATCGGAGTCATCAACCCCTGACCTGTTACACGACGCCGTCACTCCACCGGCATCCAGTAGCGGGGTCGTCGCTTCCTCACATAGGCCCTTACCGCCTATCGAATACCGTCCGTGGCCCGTGCCCCCGCCGTTGATAGACTTCGGGATTACGCAACCGAGGATCATTTCCTCCCAGGCTTTCTTCGGGCGAGTACGCATCCTGTCGTCCGCTGAAGCACCTATCAATTCGCCTTCCGATAACCGTCTGTGATTTAATTGTCTAATCGTCTTGAAAAATATATTATAACTGTACATATATGTTTACTATAAAATAATGATAAATACATAAAAATTAGTATACGTAAACAATCTGCATTCATTGCCTACTCACTTCACATCCTCCCTATTATCCATTACGTCCCGACCTCTAGTTTCCGGTGCACCGCTACGCTGATCGTGACAGGTTTACCGCTCGGCCACCGCGATCCGCGTACACCAACCACCGTAACCGCACCTCGCTCGCGAACGCAGAGGACGTATCAACTGGTGACAGCGGCGGGACGTAACACGAGGATCATTTCCTCCCAGGCTTTCTTCGGGCGAGTACGCATCCTGTCGTCCGCTGAAGCACCTATCAATTCGCCTTCCGATAACCGTCTGTGATTTAATTGTCTAATCGTCTTGAAAAATATATTATAACTGTACATATATGTTTACTATAAAATAATGATAAATACATAAAAATTAGTATACGTAAACAATCTGCATTCATTGCCTACTCACTTCACATCCTCCCTATTATCCATTACGTCCCGACCTCTAGTTTCCGGTGCACCGCTACGCTGATCGTGACAGGTTTACCGCTCGGCCACCGCGATCCGCGTACACCAACCATCGTAACCGCACCTCGCTCGCGAACGCAGAGGACGTAACAACTGGTGACAGCGGCGGGACGTAACAATGGTAACAGATATTCTTCTTGCCATGAAGGAATTAATTTTAACGCTCGTTCGCACGTTTTACAGAATTGGAACACGGACATTTTAAGACCGTCATATTTAGGAATGGAATCAATTATATCTTTAATACGAATGGGTGAAGCTAGTTGAATATGATCCATATTCAAAGGGGTATTTCTAGAGACAGGTGGAGGAGGAGGATTGGTATCTTCAGCTGGAGGTTTGAAAGTCGAAGAGGGATTTATATTGCCAGGTAAGGGATTAATAGGCTCTTGGGGTGGCAAATTTCTTATATAATCTTGTACGTGTAAGTTAGATGCACCTTGTTGTCGCATTTCAGATACCTTTTGTTCTAAATTATTTAATTGATTTGGTAAAGTTTTTAATGAGGTGTCACGTGCAGTGACCCACTGTTATCGTCTACCTCGGTGTCAATAACAGGGTTGCTCTCTATTTAGTTTTTGGGTAATCTGTCTAAGTCGGCTATACCCAGGGCTTCGCCGAGAGCAGGATCAATGTGTACTAGGAACTAATAATTCGGAGGATTTTTTTACTGATCTGGGATGATGATAATAGAGGCTTGATTTAAAAACTCTTTTATGATGTTGTCTAAATTGTAAATAATATTTTCTTTATTTTCTTCTATAAATTGGATTAGAGTTTCTAATATGACTTCAGGGTCAACGAAAGGGTTTTGTTGAAATTCAGAATCAGTTGTCTGAGGTCTCATTTATTTTATTTTATTTGACAAGAAAAATTAAGAAAGTTGAAAATAAAAAGGTTAAATTTATGACATATGTATTTGAAAATGATTAAAACGGTAAGCAAACGCGTTGAATCTCGTTATTGTATATTTGATATAGTCTGGTGGTCAGAATGCAATTCACTCGGCACTAACGAGAGGCTGAGGAAGTTCTAGGAACTCCATGACACCATGACCATTATCGCGTATGCAATGAACGTGACGCACAATGACACTCGAGTTAATCAAAGAGAAAATAAAATTGTAAAATTATATCTGCAATAGCTTTAAATTTATTCAATTTAAAGTTGGAATGATTGGAAAATTTCAGTTTTGGAATTATAAATGGATTGTGATTAATTTGACAAATTTTCAGTTATATTAAAATTGAGATAGGGATTAAGGTGGTTTGTGATAGTAACGGTGAGGGATTAAGTACTTACTGTTGTTGTATAGTAGAATTCACCGTCGGAGCAATTCCAAATATATACTGGTTTTGAAAGGTTAATTTACGACTTTTATAATGTAAGAGCAAATTTCTCAGTAATTAATGACTGCTTTAATATAAAGAACAAAGTTAAATTGAGAAATTTAAATGATTTGGATTTATATTAAATGTAGATATCTCTTTCTTTAGGAGAAAGTCAACTGTTGCACTATGATTTTATTTCTCATAAATATCGTTGATGCATCTATTCACGTAATAAGAAAGAATCATTAAAATTTTTATTGCTCTTATGTAGATATTTATATATGTTACTAAAAGTATTGTTCTTTGCAGGTGCAGCACTGTGTGGTGAGGTGACATATAAAGAAATGTACAACTGGAATATGGTGTGGTGGAGGCCAGCGATATAATTTATTGTTGTCAAGATCACTGTCTCCGATGGAAAATAGGAAGAAGAGATTAAACAAAGGATGCTCCGTTATTTTTATTATTAAATTAAGTGTAACGAGTAGTTAATACACTTACATTGATCGATTATTTTATTTTTTATTCTAAACTTGCAAATTTCTTGGTATAGTATTTTAACTTTATAATTCTTGAGAGTGGTATCAGAATGTGAGTCAATTTGTAATTTTATGAGAGTCAATAGTCTGACTGTAAGTTATTCAAAAGAGTGAGATATATATATATATATATATATATATCTAACAATTTCAACTTCGTAAAACAATTATAATTACAATTTAGACATATGCTTCTACGACTAATGCAATAAACTGTTCCACCTTCAAGCTCCGAAATAAAAATCTTTTAATACAGTTAAGTAAACATACATACTAGATATATATATATATATATATATATATATATATATATATCTAGTATGTATGTTTACTTAACTGTATTAAAAGATTTTTATTTCGGAGCTTGAAGGTGGAACAGTTTATTGCATTAGTCGTAGAAGCATATGTCTAAATTGTAATTATAATTGTTTTACGAAGTTGAAATTGTTAGAGTAGTAAGATGTCATATAAATGTCAAACACGATGTGTTGAAAATAGTAGTTCAATTCGGAATTCTTTTCCTTTTTTTTTTATTATATTTTGTTGGAATGTGAGTGCGTTTTCTTTTTATTAAAAATAGTAATATTCTCTTGTTTGATCATATGCGTATGTATTCAAAATAGTAATTTACCTTTATTAGTGTCTCTAGTTTTGCTGATTTTCCTGGGCCTTTTCCTCGTACTCTGGACGTCGTGGATCTCCCTCAGGGATGTCGGTGGTAGAGGTTGAGGCAGGATGCAGCTTGATTTCAACCAAAGGTTCGGGCCAGCCAATAAATTCGAAGGTTCTTCGCGAGATGGGAGCTTCAACTGAGTCAGATGCAGGAAGCTGATCGAAAAGTTCTACGACAATTCTTTGATTGTCCGGTACGTTAATTGGATTGTCTTTTTCTACTTGGCTGAGACCGTTATCACTGTTTGAAATTTGTCTCTGTCGGCGTAAAGCGGCACGTAGTTGTCTATGTCGTTTACCGGCGCGACGAGAACCAGGCATTTACTATAAATTATAACCAAAATTTTATTCTAATTTAAAAAGTTATTCAATTCAGGTTGACAATCTGGATCAAGCGACATTCAAGCAGCTCATCGACTAAGTCTCAGCTCTGCTCGAACTAACACGAGGGGCACGTCACTCTGCTCTATCCCAGGCACGGGACTCGCTAACGCTCAAGATCCAGACGTACGTTAAATATTTAATCGATATTAAATTAATTATAGTAAACACTGGTTGAAGGTGAAGGAACACTGTATTAAAATAATGTACTTGAGAATATTTCGAAATAAGCAACTATGTATTTTAAAAGCTTGAAGAATTTACAAAGGTTGCAAGTAATGATTACAAATGTTGTTCACAATTCAAATGAAAAAGGTACAACCGCACTGTACCAGAAATTGGAGATTAGTTAACAATAAAGTAATAATTCTAAATTATAATGTAGAGTGAGTCTAAGCTCTAAATTATAATATAAGACGAGTCGCGAAGACGAGAAAGTAAAGTATTATTAAAGATCTACTTTGACGACACAAAGTAGCTGACGAAAATTAAGTTAAAATTGATTTTAGGACGCAGTGAATGTATAAAGACACAGAGACTTTTCACGACTTCGGACTAACGTTTCGGAGAGATGTTGAAGTGACTTATGAAGTTAGGAAGGCGACTTTTTAGGTTGAATGTTGGCGACTGTTTTAGATGACAGGTGGTGAAAGACTGATTCCGTCTGCAAACTCGACTGACGTTCTGCGCTCCGTCCCCACTTTCGGGTCACCTCCCTCTAGGCGTCCGGTGGATCCAAGACTTCCCGGGTTGGCTTAATCATCCGGTGGAGATGGATTCTTGCTCTTGGTGAGGGAACTCTCCGCCTTCGAAGACGTCAGAAGCGGTGAGCTCTTCTTAATCTTAAGTTGATATTCAGCGGCGAATATCAAAAGGCACGTTGTTATAATATTTAGTTTCGTCGAGTCGCTGCGTCGAGAGATAGGCATAATATTCGATTTCACTGGTCTCTGCGTTGACATAATATTTAGTCAAGCTGAGTCTCTGCGTCAATAGATAAGAATAATATTCGGTTTCATCGGGTCTCTGCGTCAAGAGATAAGAATAATATTCGATTTCACTAAGTCTTTCTCGCCGTCGCCTATTGCGTCATCGTGCGAATGAAAGGCTCTTTGTATTATAATAATTTCGCACTCTTATATTATAAATTTTTTTTTTTTACAGCAAGAGAGACTTATTAATTTAACTATAGCAAGAGTTAATGTTCATTATCGAAATTATTATGTCTCATACTAATATTTCTTTTCTTTTCACTTATTAATTTATGCTTTTATGTTTAAATTTCTTTTACTTTTCTCTCTTGTTGTATTACATATTTTATGTTGACATATCTGCTTTTATAATAGTATCCATATGGAAGATTTAATTAATGCAATTTTAATACTGTTATTTTTAATTTATAATTCCTTTCTATCGTGATTCCTTATGATTTCACTTTAGCATAGGAGACTAGCTCTCCTTTACATATATATATATGAATATATATATAGACATATATAATACGTGTCATGCGTTATTTTTGTAATATTACTTTTTCATCAATTACACTAAAAGAAAGTCTTCCATTTAGATTTACATGTTGATATACAAGTGCAGCTTAATAATATTAATAAATTAATTTATTTGGCGTATATATATGGTTCTCAATGCCAGTATGCATATGCCTTCCAAAATGTACTTTACTGAATAATATTTCTTTTTCTTTATTTTTTCTTTTCATTATACTTATGAAATGTAGGATTTATAAAGCGATTGTTAGTATGATTTAACTCTAATATAATTGGTTTGCAAGTGTTTCTGTTACAATCGCGTAATTGAATTTCAACGATTCTGATGTTACAGTAATATTTTATTTCCATATATTCTAGCAAAGAGAATTTTAACTTTTATTTGGAAAATTAATATAGTAGTTTAATGATTACAAATATTTTTTCTTATTTTTTTCTGATAAGGTCAGTATTATTTTGTTATTACTTCTAAGTAAGCAATGTCCAATTTAATAGCTTGTGACGTCCCGCCAAAAATTTCAAACTAAATTTTCAAAATATAAACGTACCGCTGGAGATATGAACACAAGGTATGAGATATACATATATATCTCAACTTGAACTTAATAAAATATTTAATCAAGCATAGTATTATATAGCTATTAAATTGGACATTGCTTACTTAGAAGTAATAACAAAATAATACTGACCTTATCAGAAAAAAAATAAGAAAAAATATTTGTAATCATTAAACTACTATATTAATTTTCCAAATAAAAGTTAAAATTCTCTTTGCTAGAATATATGGAAATAAAATATTACTGTAACATCCGAATCGTTGAAATTCAATTACGCGATTGTAACAGAAACACTTGCAAACCAATTATATTAGAGTTAAATCATACTAACAATCGCTTTATAAATCCTACATTTCATAAGTATAATGAAAAGAAAAAATAAAGAAAAAGAAATATTATTCAGTAAAGTACATTTTGGAAGGCATATGCATACTGGCATTGAGAACCATATATATACGCCAAATAAATTAATTTATTAATATTATTAAGCTGCATTTGTATATCAACATGTAAATCTAAATGGAAGACTTTCTTTTAGTGTAATTGATGAAAAAGTAATATTCTAAAAACAATAACGCATGACACATATTATACATATATGTCTATATATATATATTCATATATATATATATGTAAAGGAGAGTTAGTCTCCTACGCTAAAGTGAAACCATAAGGAATCACGATAGAAAGGAATTATAAATTGAAATAACAGTATTAAAATGCATCTTCCATATAGATACTATTATAAAAGCGGATAAGTTAAGATGAAATATGTGATACAACAAGAGAGAAAATTAAAGGAAATTTAAATATAAAAGCATAAATTAATAAGTGAAAAGAAAAGAAATATTAATAATGAGACATAATAACTTTGAGAACGAATAATAACTCTTGCCATAGTTAAATTAATAAGTCTCTCTTGCTGTAAGAAGAATTATAATATAAGAGTGCGAAATTATTATAATACAAAGAGCCTTTCATTCGCACGATGACGCAATAGGCGACGGCGAGAAAGACTTAGTGAAATCGAATATTATTCTTATCTCTTGATGCAGAGACCCGATAAAACCGAATATTATTCTTATCTCTTGACGCAGAGACCCATGAAACCGAATATTATTCTTATCTATTGACGCAGAGACTCAGCTTGACTAAATATTATGTCAACGCAGAGACCAGTGAAATCGAATATTATGCCTATCTCTCGACGCAGCGACTCGACGAAACTAAATATTATAACGACGTGCCTTTTGATATTCGCCGCTGAATATCAACTTAAGATTAAGAAGAGCTCACCGCTTCTGACGTCTTCGAAGGCGGAGAGTTCCCTCACCAAGAGCAAGAATCCATCTCCACCGGATGATTAAGCCAACCCGGGAAGTCTTGGATCCACCGGACGCCTAGAGGGAGGTGACCCGAAAGTGGGGACGGAGCGCAGAACGTCAGTCGAGTTTGCGGACGGAATCAGTCTTTCACCACCTCTCATACTAAACAGTCGCTCCCTATCATCCAAAGTGAACAGTCTTTCACCACCTCTCATACTAAACAGTCGCTCCCTATCATCCAAAGTGAACAGTCTTTCACCACCAGTCATCTAAAACAGTCGCCAACATTCAACCTAAAAAGTCGCCTTCCTAACTTCATAAGTCACTTCAACATCTCTCCGAAACGTTAGTCCGAAGTCGTGAAAAGTCTCTGTGTCTTTATACATTCACTGCGTCCTAAAATCAATTTTAACTTAATTTTCGTCAGCTACTTTGTGTCGTCAAAGTAGATCTTTAATAATACTTTACTTTCTCGTCTTCGCGACTCGTCTTATATTATAATTTAGAGCTTAGACTCACTCTACATTATAATTTAGAATTATTACTTTATTGTTAACTAATCTCCAATTTCTGGTACAGTGCGGTTGTACCTTTTTCATTTGAATTGTGAACAACATTTGTAATCATTACTTGCAACCTTTGTAAATTCTTCAAGCTTTTAAAATACATAGTTGCTTATTTCGAAATATTCTCAAGTACATTATTTTAATACAGTGTTCCTTCACCTTCAACCAGTGTTTACTATAATTAATTTAATATCGATTAAATATTTAACGTACGTCTGGATCTTGAGCGTTAGCGAGTCCCGTGCCTGGGATAGAGCAGAGTGACGTGCCCCTCGTGTTAGTTCGAGCAGAGCTGAGACTTAGTCGATGAGCTGCTTGAATGTCGCTTGATCCAGATTGTCAACCTGAATTGAATAACTTTTTAAATTAGAATAAAATTTTGGTTATAATTTATAGTAAATGCCTGGTTCTCGTCGCGCCGGTAAACGACATAGACAACTACGTGCCGCTTTACGCCGACAGAGACTAATTTCAAACAGTGATAACGGTCTCAGCCAAGTAGAAAAAGACAATCCAATTAACGTACCGGACAATCAAAGAATTGTCGTAGAACTTTTCGATCAGCTTCCTGCATCTGACTCAGTTGAAGCTCCCATCTCGCGAAGAACCTTCGAATTTATTGGCTGGCCCGAACCTTTGGTTGAAATCAAGCTGCATCCTGCCTCAACCTCTACCACCGACATCCCTGAGGGAGATCCACGACGTCCAGAGTACGAGGAAAAGGCCCAGGAAAATCAGCAAAACTAGAGACACTAATAAAGGTAAATTACTATTTTGAATACATACGCATATGATCAAACAAGAGAATATTACTATTTTTAATAAAAAGAAAACGCACTCACATTCCAACAAAATATAATAAAAAAAAAGGAAAAGAATTCCGAATTGAACTACTATTTATAACACATCGTGTTTGACACTTATATGACATCATATCACTCTAACCACTTTAATTTTGCAAAACAATTTTAATTACAATCTAGACATATGCTCTTATGACTAATGCAATAAACTGTTCCACCCTTAAGCTCCGAAATAAAAATCTTTTATACAGTTAACTAGACATACATACAAGATATATATATATATATATATCTCATTCTTTTGAATAACTTACAGCTCAGACTATTGACTTTTAAAATTACAAATTGACTCACACTCTGATACCACTCCTAAGAATTATAAAGTTAAAATACTATACCAAGAAATTTGCAAATTTAGATGAGATAAATAATCAATCTATCAATGTAAGAGAGTTAACTACTCGTTATACTTAACTTGATAATAAAATTAAAGGAGCATCCTTTGCTTAATCTCTTCTTCCCATTTTCCATCGGAGACAGTGATTTTTGACAACAATAAATTATATCGCTGGCCTCCACCCACCATACTCCAGTTGTACATTTCTTTATATGTCACCTCACCACACAGTGCTGAACCTGCAAAGAACAATACTTTTAGTAACATATATATATATCTACATAAGAGCAATAAAAATTTTAATGATTCTTTCTTATTACGTGAATAGATGCATCAACGATATTTATGAGAAATAAAATCATAGTGCAACAGTTGACTTTCTCCTAAAGAAAGAGATATCTACATTTAATATAAATCCAAATCATTTAAATTTCTCAATTTAACTTTGTTCTTTATATTAAAGTAGTCATTAATTACTGAGAAATTTGCTCTTACATTATAAAAGTCGTAAATTAACCTTTCAAAACCAGTATATATTTGGAATTGCTCCGACGGTGAATTCTACTATACAACAACAGTAAGTACTTAATCCCTCACCAATACAATCACAAACCACCTTAATCCCTATCTCAATTTTAATATAATTGAAAATTTGTCAAATTAATCACAATCCATTTATAATTCCAAAACTGAAATTTTCCAATCATTCCAACTTTAAATTGAATAAATTTAAAGCTATTGCAGATATAATTTTACAATTTTATTTTCTCTTTGATTAACTCGAGTGTCATTGTGCGTCACGTTCATTGCATACGCGATAATGGTCATGGTGTCATGGAGTTCCTAGAACTTCCTCAGCCTCTCGTTAGTGCCGAGTGAATTGCATTCTGACCACCAGACTATATCAAATATACAATAACGAGATTCAACGCGTTTGCTTACCGTTTTAATCATTTTCAAATACATATGTCATAAATTTAACCTTTTTATTTTCAACTTTCTTAATTTTTCTTGTCAAATAAAATAAAATAAATGAGACCTCAGACAACTGATTCTGAATTTCAACAAAATCCTTTCGTTGACCCTGAAGTCATATTAGAAACTCTAATCCAATTTATAGAAGAAAATAAAGAAAATATTATTTACAATTTAGACAATATCATAAAAGAGTTTTTAAATCAAGCCTCTATTATCATCATCCCAGATCAGTAAAAAAATCCTCTGAATTATTAGTTCCTAGTACACATTGATCCTGCTCTCGGCGAAGCCCTGGGTATAGCCGACTTAGACAGATTACCCAAAAACTAAATAGAGAGCAACCCTGTTATTGACACCGAGGTAGACGATAACAGTGGGTCACTGCACGTGACATAAATTGGTGGCAGCGGTGGGATAGCCAAAAAGGATCAATCGTTGTTTTTTGAATAAATTTTTTTTATCATTTATAACAATCTTTCATAATGAGCAAAAATATTAATACGCGGTCACAATCTTCCAAAACCACTTCTGAGCATAGCGAGAGCGATACTACTGTCACTACTCCTTTACAAAAACAACAAGCTGAATTAGAAATCATGATGCAACAATTACAAAATAAAGAAAGACTTGTTCGGGAACAACAAGCCGCTCTGATTATACAACAAAAAGAATTTGAAATTTCTAAAGAAAAATTTGAAGCAGAGCAAAACGCTGCTGTAGATATAAATAGCCTTAGTTCGATATTAAGCTTATTACGACAAGAAGTATCCTCATTAAAAACTTTACCAAATCAATTAAATAATTTAGAACAAAAGGTATCTGAAATGCGACAACAAGGTGCATCTAACTCACACGTACAAGATTATATAAGAAATTTGCCACCTCAAGAGCCTATTAATCCCTTACCTGGCAATATAAATCTCTCTTCGACTTCCAAACCTCCAGCTGAAGATACCAATCCTCCTCCTCCACTTGCCTCTAGAAATACCCCTTTGAATGTGGATCATATCCAACTGGCTTCACCCATTCGTATTAAAGACATAATTGATTCCATTCCTAAATATGACGGTCTTAAAATGTCCGTGTTCCAATTCTGTAAAACGTGCGAACGAGCGTTAAAATTAATCCCTTCATGGCAAGAAGAATATCTGTTACCATTAATAATAAACAAATTACAAGGATATGCTTACGCGGCAATAGAAGGAATAGAATATCATAATTTAACCGATCTGACTAATCGATTGAAGAAGGTTTTTGGTCCAAATAAATCGGTCGATCAATATCGCGGAGAACTTGCCAACGTTTATATGAAACCAAATGAAAATATTTTTGACTATATTGAAAGAGTTAAAGAATTAAGATCCGCGATTATAGACGGTGAAACCACCATTCATGGTAATATGAGTGAACAACTTCGCTATAACATTGAGACGAGAGCACTAGAAAGCTTTATTAACGGCCTTCCGCCTGATTTATTGATTCGTGTAAAGCTAGAGGGATATTACAGTCTGGAAGACGCAATTGTTGGAGCTATTCAATTAAGCAAAACCTTGGAAACCGAAAATCGTCGTAGGAAAATTGCTTTTCCCACACGACCTGTTCCTGCCCCTCGTGCAGACCTTACCTACAATCCTCGTATTCTTCAAAACCCCTCGCGTAATCCAACAGCTTCTCCCATTTTCGCCCCCAGAGTACACGACACGCGTAATAACGTCGCTCCTTTTATTAAACCATTAGTTCCTGGACAACCTGGTCCAAATTTTCCCACTGAAAAAATATGTCGTTACTGCAAAACTCCTGGACATTTGATTACAGAATGCCGGAAATTAGCTTATAGAAAATCATTCACTGGAGATATGAATCCCTCTAATCAATCTTCTAACAATCAGGGAAACGGTCAGAGCGCTCCGGTACAAGGAGGCGTTCGCCGGGACGCTGCTCAACAGGAACGCCCAAACCCCTCTCGAGTCGTGCGATTCGTAGATGCCGAAAACCAAAATCTAGAAACACAAAAATAAATAAACATCGGCTCATAGCAAGCACTTGTGCTCCTACTGTTACTTTATCTTCTCCTGATTTAAAAGACACATGCACCTTTATGATAGATTCCGGTTCCGATTTAAATTTAATTAAGAAACAATACGTCAATTCTAATATTCTTCCGGATAAAAGAAATATTCAATCATTGCAAGGAATAGCATCCGAACCTATCAATACTTTAGGTGCAATCTATATATCAGTATTAGGGAAACCAACTGAATTTCACATTGTTTCCGACGATATACTTTTCTCGCAACACGGTATTCTTGGTAATCCGTTTTTGAAAGATAGAAATGCAAATGTTGATTTTAAAACAAAACACTTACTATTTGAAAATACTTCGATTCCATTCGACGAAGTGGAATATGTTAACATTAAACCAAGAACAGTCACTCCTTTCTTCGTTAAAATCACGAATCCTGAAATAAAAACGGGATATCTTCCATCAATAACTTCCATCAAAGGAATATACCTTGGAGACGCGATAGTTTCTAATATTCATGGCAAAGCTTACTTGCCTCTTTTTAATACTAATGATGAAGAGTATAACATAGAAATACCTTCATTCACTCTGCAGGAATTTGACACCATTGATACCCAAGAGAATCTATATTCTTCTTGTGGTGCCGACGGAACCCGAGGGTTATCCAAGGCCACAGTTCGTTGTGTCTCTGATCCTGACTCTTCTTATCAACCCTCTTCTCCTTCCGAGGAAGAAGAAGATGATTTTTCTACGTCTCATAAAGGCTTCTGCAATGTCGTTGATTCCCGAGGGCATCATCGGATAAGCACGAGCCATTCTTCAACTCATAATCCGTCTCAGTTAGACGAGATCATTTTTGAAACACCGCCAGAGAGCGCGGAACTTACTCTAAAACTCCTAAGGTTGGAACATTTAAATATGGAAGAAAGGAATAATCTCCAAACACTGGTTTATAATAATCTAGATAGATTCCATTTGCCTAATGATAAATTGGGAACCACTCATGTAACCCATCATTCTATCTATACTACGGATGATTCCCCGATCCACACAAAGCAATATCGCTTTCCTCCTATGCATAAAGAGGAAATTGACAAACAAGTAACTAAATTACTAAGAGACGATGTGATAGAATATTCTCTCTCACCTTATAATTCGCCAGTATGGATCGTCCCTAAGAAACCCGATTCTTCTGGAAATAAAAGATGGCGAATGGTCATCGATTATCGCGCTCTTAACGAGAAAACAATTGGAGACGCTTATCCCCTTCCCAACATAACTGATATACTTGATCAATTGGGAAGCGCTAAATATTTCTCAGTTCTTGACCTCGCTTCAGGATTCCATCAAATACCAATGGATCCGAATGACGCCCACAAAACTGCATTCTCCACTCCTTACGGACATTATCAATTCAAGAGAATGCCCTTTGGATTAAAAAATGCCCCTGCAACATTTCAAAGATTAATGGACAATGTACTATCTGGGTTACAAGGCAACGAGCTTTTCGTTTACATGGATGATATAGTTATATACGCTCGATCATTAAAAGAACACGAAGTGAAATTTAACAAATTAATGAAAAGATTACGTGAAGCTAATTTAAAATTACAACCCGACAAATGTGAATTTTTGCGACGAGAAGTAGCTTACCTCGGTCATATTATCGGATCCGACGGCGTACGACCAGACCCTACCAAGGTTACCGCTGTCCACGATTTTCCTCCTCCCAAAAATCCTAAAAACATAAAACAATTTCTAGGATTAGTTGGTTATTATCGACGATTTATTCCAAGTTTTTCAAAAATTGCTAAACCTCTAACTGATTTACTTAAGAAAAATAATTGTTTCAAATGGCAAAAAGATCAAGAATACGCATTTAATAATCTCAAAGATCAATTATGCAACAAACCGATATTACAATATCCAGATTTTAGTAAACCTTTTAACTTAACTACCGATGCATCCGGATATGCAATCGACGGAGTATTAAGTCAAGGACCAATCGGGAAAGATCTTCCCATTGCATATACATCAAGAGTACTTAATAAAGCAGAACAAAATTATTCAACTATCGAAAAAGAATGTTTAGCTATGGTATATTGTACGAATCATTTTAGACCCTATTTATATGGCACTAAATTCACCATCGTAACAGATCATAAACCTCTAATATGGTTACATTCTATCAAAGATCCAACTTCAAGACTTTTAAAATGGCGAATCAAATTAGCCGAATATGATTACGATATACGATACAAAAAGGGAACGTTAAATAATAATGCTGATGCATTGTCAAGAAACCCAACTGTCCAAGTCCTGCCCTTTAGAAAAAGCCCCTCTCTTCCACCCGATCCTGACTCCGACTCTGACGAATCTCTATTTTCAATGCCACAACCCCTTGGCCAAACCTCCGTGGAAATTAACCCCCATACTCCCCCACCTGTAATAACGCATCCCAATATGCCTACAAATGAACCAATTACTGATTCAATGATTATTGAAGATTACAATAGTAATGAAAGCATTATTAGTAATGAAGATTTAGAAACAAGAAGCGATGAAAGCGACACAGAGTTAATGCTAACTGATGTTTTGCCATACGTAGAAGTACCCACTGACTCTAAAGCTAAAGTTTTAATAAGCCGTGACAGATTGTTAAAACATAATGATAATTACGTAATTTTTATAACTCTGAACGGAGAACCTCTTGATAACGGCGCAAGAGAGCTACAAGAAGACAATCTCTTACCTACATACAAAGATGTAACCTATGAGAGAGCAAAAATAAATACATTGCGCTCTAAGACCTTGATATCCTTACCACTAAAACTCAATCATCGCACGTTAATAGAGCCAGACAACATTAAAAATTGTATTAAATCATTAGTAGACGTTTTAAATGAATTACAATTAGAGTCTATCTCAATTAAGAATACTAACTTTTTTGGTAATATCCCTTGGGCTTACGTAGAAAAACAATTAATTAAACATGTAAATGACATTAATATTCGCGTAACTATATGCAAGGATCTTATTCAAACACCAAATACAGAAAACAAATCAGCTCTTATCCGCGAATACCACGATTCAGCAATAGGTGGACATAAAGGAATAACTAAAACTTACAATCGATTGCGAACTTTCTATTACTGGAATACAATGAAAAAGGATATTCAAAATTTTATCCAGAATTGTCGAACCTGTCAATTAAAAAAATTAACTAGAAGAAAAACTAAACAACCTATGGTAATCACCGACACCCCCGGATCAGCTTTCGACAAAGTATCGATGGACATTGTAGGTCCATTACCCGTATCTGATAACGGAAACGTTTACATTCTCACCATGCAAGATTTACTAACAAAATATTCAGTCGCGGTACCATTAAAAGAAGCCACGTCATTAACAATCGCCGATGCCTTTACTAAGAATTTCATATGTATATACGGTGCCCCACAAGCCATTTTAACCGATCAAGGATCTAACTTCTTAACAGCCTTAATGAGAAATCTAGCGAAAAAGTTTAGAATCAAACAATATCATACTACCGCGTATCATCCTCAATCTAACGGATCAATAGAAAGATCTCACCACGTCCTAACAGAATATCTGAAAACACAAATTAATAAAGACTCTAATTGAAATGATCATATCGCTTTAGCCATGTTTTCATATAATACAAGTATACATGAAAGCACTAAATTTTCTCCTTTTGAATTAATTTTTGGAAGAATAGCACGATTACCTTCATCTAACACTATAGTGGAAGAAAATATAGATCTTACATATACCGAATATTTAACAGATTTATTCAATCGATTGCGCGACACACAAGAAGAAGCGCGGCAAAATTTAATTCAATCCAAAAACAGAAGCAAGCATTACTACGATAAACGCATTCACGTACAAGAATTTAAACAGGGAGATCACGTATTCTTATTGAAAGAACCAGCTAAAGGAAAATTCTCTGATCAATATATTGGACCCTTTGAAGTACTTGAAACTTTGCCCAACAATAACATCAAAATTTTATTTAAAAACTCGTCGAAAGTTGTTCACGCAGATAAATTGAAGATAGCTCATATTGAACCAGGATGAAATGCTAAGAAAGACTTTTTGGTTTCAGATGTGTTGGCCCCGCCAACGACCAACAATAGATCCTTTGTACAAAACCTCACCCGCCTTTTCACGGGTACAACAACGATTACACATTACATGGTGCGTTAAAGCCACCGGATATACCCACACCAGACGCGGATACTTAATCTGCGCAAACTGTTACTCCTCCCTGCTGTCCGAATACTATAGATGGTTCCATAAATTCTTTTATTGTCATTATCTTGTAATCACGAAAAGCTACGAACCAATAATATGTAAAATATGTAAAATACCCCTAGTTACGCTAAGAACATTGAGACAATGCTCTTTGTGTAACGATGCATACTTGTCGTACTCGACTCGTCTAGAAGAAGAACAAATTGATACAGAAGATAATACATTAATTCGTATAAGTGGATACTTTGAATAAGCTATTAAATAGCTATCGACTTTTGTTTTGCACTACTTTTTTTCTCTTTATAGAATGAGCTCAAGAAACCATACTACTGGGCTACAATTCAACACAACATTACAACCTAGTTTCGATTGTCACGTGCAGTGACCCACTGTTATCGTCTACCTCGGTGTCAATAACAGGGTTGCTCTCTATTTAGTTTTTGGGTAATCTGTCTAAGTCGGCTATACCCAGGGCTTCGCCGAGAGCAGGATCAATGTGTACTAGGAACTAATAATTCAGAGGATTTTTTTTACTGATCTGGGATGATGATAATAGAGGCTTGATTTAAAAACTCTTTTATGATATTGTCTAAATTGTAAATAATATTTTCTTTATTTTCTTCTATAAATTGGATTAGAGTTTCTAATATGACTTCAGGGTCAACGAAAGGATTTTGTTGAAATTCAGAATCAGTTGTCTGAGGTCTCATTTATTTTATTTTATTTGACAAGAAAAATTAAGAAAGTTGAAAATAAAAAGGTTAAATTTATGACATATGTATTTGAAAATGATTAAAACGGTAAGCAAACGCGTTGAATCTCGTTATTGTATATTTGATATAGTCTGGTGGTCAGAATGCAATTCACTCGGCACTAACGAGAGGCTGAGGAAGTTCTAGGAACTCCATGACACCATGACCATTATCGCGTATGCAATGAACGTGACGCACAATGACACTCGAGTTAATCAAAGAGAAAATAAAATTGTAAAATTATATCTGCAATAGCTTTAAATTTATTCAATTTAAAGTTGGAATGATTGGAAAATTTCAGTTTTGGAATTATAAATGGATTGTGATTAATTTGACAAATTTTCAATTATATTAAAATTGAGATAGGGATTAAGGTGGTTTGTGATAGTAATGGTGAGGGATTAAGTACTTACTGTTGTTGTATAGTAGAATTCACCGTCGGAGCAATTCCAAATATATACTGGTTTTGAAAGGTTAATTTACGACTTTTATAATGTAAGAGCAAATTTCTCAGTAATTAATGACTGCTTTAATATAAAGAACAAAGTTAAATTGAGAAATTTAAATGATTTGGATTTATATTAAATGTAGATATCTCTTTCTTTAGGAGAAAGTCAACTGTTGCACTATGATTTTATTTCTCATAAATATCGTTGATGCATCTATTCACGTAATAAGAAAGAATCATTAAAATTTTTATTGCTCTTATGTAGATATTTATATATGTTACTAAAAGTATTGTTCTTTGCAGGTGCAGCACTGTGTGGTGAGGTGACATATAAAGAAATGTACAACTGGAATATGGTGTGGTGGAGGCCAGCGATATAATTTATTGTTGTCAAGATCACTGTCTCCGATGGAAAATAGGAAGAAGAGATTAAACAAAGGATGCTCCGTTATTTTTATTATTAAATTAAGTGTAACGAGTAGTTAATACACTTACATTGATCGATTATTTTATTTTTTATTCTAAACTTGCAAATTTCTTGGTATAGTATTTTAACTTTATAATTCTTGAGAGTGGTATCAGAATGTGAGTCAATTTGTAATTTTATGAGAGTCAATAGTCTGACTGTAAGTTATTCAAAAGAGTGAGATATATATATATATATATATATATATATATATATCTAGTATGTATGTTTACTTAACTGTATTAAAAGATTTTTATTTCGGAGCTTGAAGGTGGAACAGTTTATTGCATTAGTCGTAGAAGCATATGTCTAAATTGTAATTATAATTGTTTTACGAAGTTGAAATTGTTAGAGTAGTAAGATGTCATATAAATGTCAAACACGATGTGTTGAAAATAGTAGTTCAATTCGGAATTCTTTTCCTTTTTTTATTATATTTTGTTGGAATGTGAGTTGTGACGTCCCGCCAAAAATTTCAAACTAAATTTTCAAAATATAAACGTACCGCTGGAGATATGAACACAAGGTATGAGATATACATATATATCTCAACTTGAACTTAATAAAATATTTAATCAAGCATAGTATTATATAGCTATTAAATTGGACATTGCTTACTTAGAAGTAATAACAAAATAATACTGACCTTATCAGAAAAAAAATAAGAAAAAATATTTGTAATCATTAAACTACTATATTAATTTTCCAAATAAAAGTTAAAATTCTCTTTGCTAGAATATATGGAAATAAAATATTACTGTAACATCCGAATCGTTGAAATTCAATTACGCGATTGTAACAGAAACACTTGCAAACCAATTATATTAGAGTTAAATCATACTAACAATCGCTTTATAAATCCTACATTTCATAAGTATAATGAAAAGAAAAAATAAAGAAAAAGAAATATTATTCAGTAAAGTACATTTTGGAAGGCATATGCATACTGGCATTGAGAACCATATATATACGCCAAATAAATTAATTTATTAATATTATTAAGCTGCATTTGTATATCAACATGTAAATCTAAATGGAAGACTTTCTTTTAGTGTAATTGATGAAAAAGTAATATTCTAAAAACAATAACGCATGACACATATTATACATATATGTCTATATATATATATTCATATATATATATATGTAAAGGAGAGTTAGTCTCCTACGCTAAAGTGAAACCATAAGGAATCACGATAGAAAGGAATTATAAATTGAAATAACAGTATTAAAATGCATCTTCCATATAGATACTATTATAAAAGCGGATAAGTTAAGATGAAATATGTGATACAACAAGAGAGAAAATTAAAGGAAATTTAAATATAAAAGCATAAATTAATAAGTGAAAAGAAAAGAAATATTAATAATGAGACATAATAACTTTGAGAACGAATAATAACTCTTGCCATAGTTAAATTAATAAGTCTCTCTTGCTGTAAGAAGAATTATAATATAAGAGTGCGAAATTATTATAATACAAAGAGCCTTTCATTCGCACGATGACGCAATAGGCGACGGCGAGAAAGACTTAGTGAAATCGAATATTATTCTTATCTCTTGATGCAGAGACCCGATAAAACCGAATATTATTCTTATCTCTTGACGCAGAGACCCGATGAAACCGAATATTATTCTTATCTATTGACGCAGAGACTCAGCTTGACTAAATATTATGTCAACGCAGAGACCAGTGAAATCGAATATTATGCCTATCTCTCGACGCAGCGACTCGACGAAACTAAATATTATAACGACGTGCCTTTTGATATTCGCCGCTGAATATCAACTTAAGATTAAGAAGAGCTCACCGCTTCTGACGTCTTCGAAGGCGGAGAGTTCCCTCACCAAGAGCAAGAATCCATCTCCACCGGATGATTAAGCCAACCCGGGAAGTCTTGGATCCACCGGACGCCTAGAGGGAGGTGACCCGAAAGTGGGGACGGAGCGCAGAACGTCAGTCGAGTTTGCGGACGGAATCAGTCTTTCACCACCTCTCATACTAAACAGTCGCTCCCTATCATCCAAAGTGAACAGTCTTTCACCACCTCTCATACTAAACAGTCGCTCCCTATCATCCAAAGTGAACAGTCTTTCACCACCAGTCATCTAAAACAGTCGCCAACATTCAACCTAAAAAGTCGCCTTCCTAACTTCATAAGTCACTTCAACATCTCTCCGAAACGTTAGTCCGAAGTCGTGAAAAGTCTCTGTGTCTTTATACATTCACTGCGTCCTAAAATCAATTTTAACTTAATTTTCGTCAGCTACTTTGTGTCGTCAAAGTAGATCTTTAATAATACTTTACTTTCTCATCTTCGCGACTCGTCTTATATTATAATTTAGAGCTTAGACTCACTCTACATTATAATTTAGAATTATTACTTTATTGTTAACTAATCTCCAATTTCTGGTACAGTGCGGTTGTACCTTTTTCATTTGAATTGTGAACAACATTTGTAATCATTACTTGCAACCTTTGTAAAATCTTCAAGCTTTTAAAATACATAGTTGCTTATTTCGAAATATTCTCAAGTACATTATTTTAATACAGTGTTCCTTCACCTTCAACCAGTGTTTACTATAATTAATTTAATATCGATTAAATATTTAACGTACGTCTGGATCTTGAGCGTTAGCGAGTCCCGTGCCTGGGATAGAGCAGAGTGACGTGCCCCTCGTGTTAGTTCGAGCAGAGCTGAGACTTAGTCGATGAGCTGCTTGAATGTCGCTTGATCCAGATTGTCAACCTGAATTGAATAACTTTTTAAATTAGAATAAAATTTTGGTTATAATTTATAGTAAATGCCTGGTTCTCGTCGCGCCGGTAAACGACATAGACAACTACGTGCCGCTTTACGCCGACAGAGACAAATTTCAAACAGTGATAACGGTCTCAGCCAAGTAGAAAAAGACAATCCAATTAACGTACCGGACAATCAAAGAATTGTCGTAGAACTTTTCGATCAGCTTCCTGCATCTGACTCAGTTGAAGCTCCCATCTCGCGAAGAACCTTCGAATTTATTGGCTGGCCCGAACCTTTGGTTGAAATCAAGCTGCATCCTGCCTCAACCTCTACCACCGACATCCCTGAGGGAGATCCACGACGTCCAGAGTACGAGGAAAAGGCCCAGGAAAATCAGCAAAACTAGAGACACTAATAAAGGTAAATTACTATTTTGAATACATACGCATATGATCAAACAAGAGAATATTACTATTTTTAATAAAAAGAAAACGCACTCACATTCCAACAAAATATAATAAAAAAGGAAAAGAATTCCGAATTGAACTACTATTTTCAACACATCGTGTTTGACATTTATATGACATCTTACTACTCTAACAATTTCAACTTCGTAAAACAATTATAATTACAATTTAGACATATGCTTCTACGACTAATGCAATAAACTGTTCCACCTTCAAGCTCCGAAATAAAAATCTTTTAATACAGTTAAGTAAACATACATACTAGATATATATATATATATATATATATATATATATCTCACTCTTTTGAATAACTTACAGTCAGACTATTGACTCTCATAAAATTACAAATTGACTCACATTCTGATACCACTCTCAAGAATTATAAAGTTAAAATACTATACCAAGAAATTTGCAAGTTTAGAATAAAAAATAAAATAATCGATCAATGTAAGTGTATTAACTACTCGTTACACTTAATTTAATAATAAAAATAACGGAGCATCCTTTGTTTAATCTCTTCTTCCTATTTTCCATCGGAGACAGTGATCTTGACAACAATAAATTATATCGCTGGCCTCCACCACACCATATTCCAGTTGTACATTTCTTTATATGTCACCTCACCACACAGTGCTGCACCTGCAAAGAACAATACTTTTAGTAACATATATAAATATCTACATAAGAGCAATAAAAATTTTAATGATTCTTTCTTATTACGTGAATAGATGCATCAACGATATTTATGAGAAATAAAATCATAGTGCAACAGTTGACTTTCTCCTAAAGAAAGAGATATCTACATTTAATATAAATCCAAATCATTTAAATTTCTCAATTTAACTTTGTTCTTTATATTAAAGCAGTCATTAATTACTGAGAAATTTGCTCTTACATTATAAAAGTCGTAAATTAACCTTTCAAAACCAGTATATATTTGGAATTGCTCCGACGGTGAATTCTACTATACAACAACAGTAAGTACTTAATCCCTCACCATTACTATCACAAACCACCTTAATCCCTATCTCAATTTTAATATAATTGAAAATTTGTCAAATTAATCACAATCCATTTATAATTCCAAAACTGAAATTTTCCAATCATTCCAACTTTAAATTGAATAAATTTAAAGCTATTGCAGATATAATTTTACAATTTTATTTTCTCTTTGATTAACTCGAGTGTCATTGTGCGTCACGTTCATTGCATACGCGATAATGGTCATGGTGTTGTGACGTCCCGCCGCTGTCACCAGTTGTTACGTCCTCTGCGTTCGCGAGCGAGGTGCGGTTACGATGGTTGGTGTACGCGGATCGCGGTGGCCGAGCGGTAAACCTGTCACGATCAGCGTAGCGGTGCACCGGAAACTAGAGGTCGGGACGTAATAGATAATAGGGAGGATGTGAAGTGAGTAGACAATGAATGCAGATTGTTTACGTATACTGATTTTTATGTATTTATCATTATTTTATAATAAACATATATGTACAGTTATATTATATTTTTCAAGACGATTAGACAATTAAATCACGGACGGTTATCAGGAGGCGAATTGATAGGTGCTTCAGCGGACGACAGGATGCATACTCGCCCGAAGAAAGCCTGGGAGGAAATGATCCTCGGTTGCGTAATCCCGAAGTCTATCAACGGCGGGGGCACGGGCCACGGACGGTATTCGATAGGCGGTAAGGGCCTATGTGAGGAAGCGACGACCCCGCTACTGGATGCCGGTGGAGTGACGGCGTCGTGTAGCTGGTCAGGGGTTGATGACTCCGATGTATGGGTTCCCGGTGGAGGGTAAGTGAAATACCCGACGGATGCTGGGCTCTGACTACCTGGTGGCGACGCAGCTGTTCGGACCGTCAGGTAGGAGCCGCCTTGGTATAGTGACCGGATGAGGCGCTTCAATTGGTGAGCACGCCCTGCTCGACGTGACCGACCCATGACGCAGCTAAGAAGGTAAGCGAAATCATAATCGACGCCATAGTTGAATACGCGGAGGGGTATAGACTGGGGTTAGTAATAGTAACGCGAGTGATGAAAAGGAAAAAAAAAAACATACGCGTTAAAGTAAATTGGTAAACGAGTTGACTTGACCTTATCTGACGGGTTGCGGGGACAGGGTGAGCCTTAATGAGTTTACTTTAATTTAATATTTATTCTATATTTTAGATCAAGAAGAGCGATCGGAGGAATTGTGAGAGACGCCCTGACAGAGGCGCGGTTCGTGGACTGAGAGGAGGCAGATCGCCCTGACAGAGGCGCGCTGCACGCTAGGAGGCGGAATGCCCTGAAAGAGGCGCTCCTCGGAGAAGAGAGTCGTTCGCCCTGAGAGAGGCGTGCGACCTAGAGAGGGGTAGTCCGGCTCTGAAGGAGGCGCACTACGAAGGATGAAGGCAGAGCCGCCCTGAATGAGGCGCACTGCTAGAAGGGACGTAGAATCGCCCTGAGAGAGGCACACTACGTAGGAAGGATGTAGGTCGCCCTGGAGGAGGCGCCCTACGGTGTAGGTAAGAATGGTTATCGCTCTCTGTCTAATGACATTCCCTATGAAGACGTCCGAATAAAATATTAATCTCTTCGATTATAAGTTACAGATATCTGAGGCTCTGGGTATGTCAAGGCGGACGTCGCGGACCTTGCCACTGGTGAGCGGATAAGGGAAAAGAAAAGAAAAAAAAAGAAAGAAAGAAAAGAGAAAAAAAAAAATATATATAGGAAGAAGCTATAGGGAATACAAGAACGCCCTGGAGGAGGCGCGCGTCGCCGCAGGATGAAAGAGAGAGCCCGAAGTAGGCTTGAAGGAAGGATGACCTCGTCAGATAAGTAGCACTAATTTGCCCGATAATTTCAATATTAAAATTAGAATAGAAAGCTTGTCTTTATATTTACAGGTATAGACGCGAGAGGTTAACGGCGAGAAGAATTGACACCGAAAAGATGACCGACGCCCGGAATGGACAGGGGCCGCGAACTGACACAAGTATGTATATTTCGAGTAATTACACGTAAACAATATGATTAATGATTACACGAATATATCTTAATAATTACGACAACGTACTCACTTCACTAAATTGTTATGTGTTACAGGAACCACTGGGAAGCACACTGTAACGCGGGTGTACACAAGAATGTGGATCTACAATATTAGTATTACAACATTAGTTAATAGAACTTTCCTTCGACTATGATTTCACGCACAGACTGGTTTCGGACGCGTAAACGATATTATAGATAGGCGGCATTAACAATTGCATGGAGAGGAAAAGATAATACGCTTATATTGTTGATAGAAGTAATTCACTGCAAACGAAAATTTAGATAAAATATCTTTAAAAGTGATAGATAGAATTCGATATGTATTGTGAGCGCCGTGGAAATCGATAAAGAGAAAGGAAATATAATAGTAACAGTGGATACAAATAATCAAGAATAGATTTATACGACAGTAAACGTAAGAACTGAAGGCTAATTAATAGTATTCGCGATATGCTAGTCTCGAAGTCTCTCTGAATTAATGATTTTGTGTGAATAATACCGTAATGAACTAGAAACCACTGATTCGAAGATATAATATTAATTACACTGCGCGAAAACTTGCGAGAGCGTATGTATGATTGAATGTTATAAGGATAACCGATTATTAAATCGTATAAATGACTGTCTGTACGTACAATGAATTTACTGGGTACTGTATGAATCGAGTATTGACTGCTGATCGAATACTGATTATGCGAAAACTGAATGGTCGGAACGAACCGTACAACAGATTTTACTGTCGGGCGAAAGCCGAATACTAAATATGATCTGAACTGTCTAATGATCTGAACTGTCTAGGCGAGAACTGAATACTCTGATTTTTGAGCACACGGTGCTCCCGTTTATATACCCGTGGTCGCTGAGGGCTCCCACCTTCTGAATTATAGCGCGCGCAACGTGGTCCGATCCTGGTCATGCTTGTTTGTCACGGGTATCACGCGCCGGGCAATAGTAAGCTATCACGGTGTTTGTCCGAAATTTTCACGTGATCCGGCGGTTCCTGAATGTTCTAGAACCTTCGGGACTAGCATTATAATGTAATATCTATATCGTTATTTCTAGATATATCGCAATTATTACTAGCGTTACGATAACTTATCTGATTAATTACTTATCGCCGCATTGTATTATAGCGTTGTACTTAAATAATTGTAGAGATATGAGAGCATTACGCTAATTAACTTATTAATTAACAATTATCTATGATGTCGCATAATGTTATTCGTGGATTACAAGATCTAAATTAGTCTACAGACGTTAAACTCGCTATTATATAACTATATGTATGTATGTATATCATTATAACTAGTAGTAAAGGTTTATATATTTATATATATGTAATAATGGTATAAATGCACATGTAATATGCCGTGATATATTTACAATGGATGGATGAGGAGTGTGTAAGTGTGTATAAATGCATAAATTTAAGACAAGTTTATATTGTGAGAGGTTGAGTGTGTAATTTAAGTGATACGCTTGGAATATGTATGAATTAGTTATAAGATCCGAACTATTGCGTTACCATGTATATGATACATTGATTATGTGTATGTTAATATATGAATATGCCTGTAATAAGTTTATAATAGGTTTATTGAGAGTGCTTTATTTGTGCGTACTAATGGGTCACTATGTATATAAATTATTTATAGAGTGTGTGTATTTGCGTGTTACTGGGTGGATAATATGTCTATAATAGTCAGATACTGATTAAACATTGTGTAGATGATAAGTTTATAACGCGCGTATTTTTGTATCACCGGGTATATTAAGTGACTATTGTTATATAATTTTATGGTGTGTTTGTTAAGGAGCGTGTATCTATGTAATTATTTCTGGGTGTTCATTATGCGTTTATACTTGGTTTATGTAGTGTATGATGTGTGTATTATCGTACCACCGTATATATAGGTATGGTCATTTTGTTTATTATGCATATGTATATTGTAATTATCATTCATCCTCAATAAAATGATAACGAAGTTTTGAGAATATTATCACGTTCAAGTTATTTCAGACACCTTGTATAAGTAAGAGTTAATTAAGTAATTGTATATATTGAGTGTGACTATTTAACTTTAGTTATCTTCCAGAGCTTTATTCGTTTTAAACTCTTTATGGGATATTTATATTGTTTTCACTATAATATATATATATATATATATGTATTATGAGTGGTTCATTTTAATTATTATTGGTTTTAATTGATTACTTAAATATTGTCTGAGCCTCGAGGAGTTCTTGTCAGGTCATTATAATTTGCCTTTAAAACATCTGTGGATTATGATATCTGCAGCGAGTCGCATATATATATATATATATATGTATATGTGCATGCACCAAGTTATCTCCATGGTTGATATATGAAATAATTATAAATGATAGCTGACCGGATTTTTATTGGCAAACCAAATTGGATTCATGGTAAGGAATTATTATGCAGAAGATGGGTTTGATCGAATCTTTTATTATTGTTAAAATTTGGATTTAATGAAATCACTGCGCTGCGGTGGAATATGAGTAAAATTGACAAGTTATTATATTTGGGTGACAGAATCGTTAGACATGTACGTTATTGTGGTATTAATTCGGCTTTGGGATATAAAACTGCATTTAATAGTGAAGGCATAATTATATATTGGAGGTGCGGATTAAAATAAATAAATTATTAAAGTTGAAAATATGAGGTGTTCCTGAAGCAAAATGGGTCTATAACAATGTGCGCTTAACTTTTTATGGCGGGGCTGTAGCCCTATAAGTTGCTACCTTTTTTGGTTCCTTATGAGCCAAGGCGCCAGGAAATATTTAATTAAGGTCACTGGGCGGGTTTTTTATGTGATGTTTAAACCGTTAAAAATTGGGTGCTTTTCGATGTTGCGACAACTTTTGATATATTGAGAAAAGTGATTTAGACTGTGCATAGGAAGTTGCAATTGCACATACGAGTTACTTGGCTTGCTCAGTTTTAATAATTAATGAAAGTTCATATACAGGGTGTCCCGAAAGTACCGATCGGAGTTTATTATATGAAGCTTATGGAATTTAACCAAAGGAATCGGTCGGTTGTTAAACACTATTTTATACTAATGTTTGGATAATATGACAATGTTAGTTTATATACCGGGTGTCAATTTATTAAGGTGAACATGTATCGGGAGTTGTATTTCCGCTCATTCGCAGTTACGATCTCTTTTCTTGAGTGATTTTAGCTTGTTATATAGATTTACTTTATATTTTTGTTATACCGGGTGGTGGTTAATTCTCGATGCGTGTGTCTATGGTGATGTGTACGTGTATGTTTGTGTTTAGTAAGAGTGATGACGACGAGGTGGAGTGAACATTGGTTTATATTATCGCTATTACTTAATTTACGTTATTCTATTGACGCATACTTAATATTATGTTTCCTTTTTATTTTTCAGATACTGCAACTAGAGTGACAAAACTAAATGGGTAATTATAATAAAATTAAGATGTTCGACCGACTTGGTGGGTCGTTTCTCTTCTCTTTTTCAGGTGCTGAGGAGGCGGACCAGAAGGTGATATACCGGGTGGCCGGAAAATAGGTGAGAATTTTCATTGGACAATTAATTAATTATTTTCCTTCATTTTTAGGTAGGTGATAGGGGAGAACCAGTGATGGGGATAAAACAGGAAAAAAAAAGGAAGAAAAAGAAAAAAAAAAGGAAAAGGATGTTTTAGCCGGAAACATAATAAAAGGTATTTATCGGCTTAATCTATTTTTGATAATAACTATATATATATATATGTATATATATAAAAAGAAAAGGAAAGTAAAAGAATTTTATAGGTGCTTAACGCTTACTATGTCTACTTAACAGGTGACGTATGGAGTCAACGGACGGCGACTGGTGTCAAGCGGAGGCGCTGGACGTGACAAACTATATATATATATATGTATATATATAAAAAGAAAAGGAAAGTAAAAGAATTTTATAGGTGCTTAACGCTTACTATGTCTACTTAACAGGTGACGTATGGAGTCAACGGACGGCGACTGGTGTCAAGCGGAGGCGCTGGACGTGACACCCCCCTCCTTAAAAGTGGAGCAGCGTGAAATGATGCGACGGTGAGCTCGTTGAACTCGGCTTACGGTGCGGTTGATAGACGGTTGATCTTTCGTTCCAAGTGCAAGTAGGCTTCTCGCAGGTTGGCGATCTCTGAAGATATGGCGGGAGTTCTCTCCTTGGAAGAGTGGTGAATCGTCATCGTATCCGTGGATTCATGAGAGATGTCCTTCTGGATTCGGTGATCTATCATTGGGCGCGATAATGGAGAATTGCTGAGTGTCTTGGCAGGTGTTTCCTGTTTGGTTGGTTTTTGAGAGTTGGCACTATCATCAGTCATTAACATATCATCATTTGTTAATATGTTTTTATTTTTCAGGCTCGAGTTTCGATAGCTTAACTTTCTTGCTAGGCTTTTCAAGATGATAAATAAGGTGAGTATTATAATTCCACCAATAACTGTTGTTGTTACCGAGACCTCCACGATGTATACAGGGCTCGAGTGGTCTGGTCGTCCTGGAGAGTCGTCTGTGCTTGGATTCTGTACGTCCGAGTGCTCGTGAATCTCGTTTAACTCGTCGATATGTTGACCCCATGGTAGCGTTCTTGATTGGAGGCCTTGAGGATCGATAGCAGACACTTTCAACTCTGGAGTGAATACGTACCATTTGTTTCTCATTTTGTACATTGCCGTAGCAAGCGGATCGCATTCAATTTCTGTGCCTTCGCCAGATATAACGCGTGTTCTTGGCTTTAGGTACATGGGCTTCCCGTCTATTATTACTGGGAGCTCCTGGAAACAGCTTTCCGTGGCCCTGATCCGTGCGGGTACAGGAGTACATCGAAATACTTGTACAGCTTCCCCTCGTACGCGCGCTGAGTATCCTGGTGTTTTTGTGACGGCGTACGCAAATGATGGAGGGTCTTGGTGAGCCATGGCGGTCAAGGCGTGTAATTTTGTTACTTCCGTGAGGCATTTCCTCATGACAAGGTCTTCGTAGGTATTTTCTACGCTCAGGTCTGTCTTTGTGTTACTCTTGTACGAAAAGTACGAGTGGTGAGATCGGTGCACCTTATTTACGGATGGTTGATTCTTTACGTAAGAGTCGTTGATTTCCCGTATTACTAGTCGGGGGTTTTCGGTCTGTATCACAGTGGCGTTGCAGACGTCGTGACGCGCTCGAGCAAACGCGAGCAGGTTGGTGTTTTCTACCGTTAAGGCGTATGCCGTGGGACGTCCCGTAATTTGTAGTCTTTTGGCAATTCCTCTATACAAGACGGTATGCCGTAGTTGAGTGCATCCTCCGTGAACAAAGGGGGACCAGAAATTATGAAAGCCCTCTTCGTCGGTGCATTCAAGGTCGATGTATGTGCAACTAGCACCACTAGGTAAGAATATCTTGGTTTCCATCGTGTCGATCTTGACAATGGTCCGTTTGAACGTTATGTGCAAGTACACGTTTATGACGCGTTTTGTTTTCAGGTCGTCTGATGGCAGGTTGTGGGCGCTGACGGTTTCGGTCGGCGGAATAGTGCGGCTATTCACGCGGTTGGCGGAAAGGCCGTCAAGGGTCTGGTTCCCGAATTGCAGTTTCCCTTGTGCGTGTATGTGCATGCATACAGGAGCAGATACAGATAAGTAATGTCGTTTATTGCTGGTAGGTGTTGTAGATTCCCTCGTGGTGTGGTCCGTGTGGCTGATCACGTAGTCTATCTCTATGCGGCAGCTTAGTACGTCCGCTGTGGTGAGTCTGGGCTTCGCGAGGATCTCCACGCTCACATCTCGGGTGATTGGAAGCTTCCCGTGTAATCGACAGGCGTTGTTATCGAGCAGCGAGATTGTGGTCCCGTTGTCGCACGGCGTGTTGCAGTCGTAGCCTACGAGGGCGTTGCAGTCCTGGGTTGCCAGATACGCTAGGAAGACGATCAGTGAGGCCATTGTGAACTCTATGTTGATTCTGCTTAAGAGAAAAATGTAGAACAGTACGTTCCGGTCTGAACCAGAAAATGGAGAAGATAACTGAGTAATCCAATCTGAAACAGAAGAAAGGTAGTCATCCTGGTTCGCCGTAGTGGGCTTTCCGTAGTCTATTGACGTGCACTATTCGCGTTGATTTATTAATTTGAATTCGCACGTTTTCGTGGTCGAGGATTTCGATAATGCGGTACGGGCCGTGATATTCTTTTCCGAATTTATCTGTTTTACTCTCGTTTAATAGAAAGACGTTATCGTTTGCGTTGAAAGTCGTCGGGTTTACGCGTTTGTCGTAGTAATTTTTGGAGCGCTCTTTAGCCCTAATGAGATTAGCTCTAGCGACTTCCTGTATATCACAGATTTTTTCGAACAGGTTTGTTAAGTAGGAGTGATATGTTTCAGGATCTTCTTCGGGGTTGTGTCCCGATGGAACTCTGGCGACACGTCCGAAGATCAATTCGTGAGGTGTGTACCCGGTACCTTCGTGTACTGAGGTATTATACGAAAAACTGGCACGCTCAATGAGGTCGTCCCATGCTTCTTCCTTATTGACGAAGCACTTCAGGTATTCCATTAGAACGAGGTGCGACCTTTCGAGTGACCCATTAGATTGTGGATGGTGAGCAGTCGTTCGGAAGTGTTGGATACGGAACTTTTTGGTTACGCTTTTCATGAGTACACCGGTAAAGTTCGTCCCTTGGTCGGTGAGTATGCTTCGGGGGCATCCAAAACGACAGATAAAATAGTGGATAAAGGCGTTCGCCGTGGTTTCGCCTCTAGCGTCTGGTAGTGGTGCGTATACTGAGTATTTTGTGAGGAGATCTTGCATCGTTAGAACGTATGAGTTGCCGCTAGGAGTGGTTCTGAGTGGTCCTACTATGTCGAGAGCCACTTTGTCGAAGGCGCGTCCAGGTGTGTCGGTCAATATCATTGGTTGTCGAGTCTTCCTTCTGACTAGTTTCATAGATTGACACGTTCGACAATTCCTGATGTAGTTTAATATATCGCCTTTCATTTTGTTCCATGTAAACCTTTGTTTAATTCGCTGGTACGTCTTCGTGACGCCCTTGTGTCCACCGACGGCAGATTCGTGATTTTCGCGGATTATCGCTGTACGGTCCTCTACCGGAGGGGTGACGGTTGGTCCATGACATATGCTGATGGTGACGGGCCTTTCGGAGAGTATCGCTTGCAGTGTCTGTAAGACTCGATCCCATGGTATCGTGTCGAGGCTGGGTGTCTCTCGTATGCTAACAGTATGTAGTTGTAATTCCGTCATCACGTCGAGGGTTGATCTGAAACATTCCTTTAAGATTTCTTCGTCCAATAATGTTGTTCTTTTCTCTTTTGCAGGTAGTACTATAATGTGTCGTCCCGCGTCTATGGATGGATAGACTCGCGCTCTTCCGAGCATTAAGTCGTCTAGCGGAGGTAGGTATCCATCTTGCTGTAATTCCATAGCTCCTTTATCGAAGGGGTGTTTATCAACGGTGACCAGTATGATTGTGTTATCGTTGCAATTCAGTAATGGTATGTTGCGTTTTTTTATACGGCATCTTGTGCTATGGGTGGTTATTAATTCTGGTCTCATTTGCAGAGTTTCTTCTTCGGGAAGAATTTCCAAGGTATCGAATTCCTTATCGCTGTTGTCGTCAACAGTGGTTTCGTCCGGCGGTTCTGTCACGGGGTCGGGTGGAGGTTCTGGGGGTATAGAAGGTAAGTGTGATATTGTTTTTCCTCGTGACTGAAATTGCGCTACGTTATCGACGCGTTCATTGTTCGTCTGTTCGTCAAGGAGGTCCAAGAGTCCTTTCGTAATTAACGGTGGTGATTGTTGGTTATTCGTGAAACGTGGGGAAGGTGAAGGATGGGAAGATGTGGGGGGAGGTGGACCGGATGATAGAGGTTTACTGTCGAATATTTCCTCAGAAGAGTCGGAAGCTACAACATACGGCCGTGAGGTGATTATTTCACTCTCGACCGTAGGCCTTCTGGTAGGTACTTTCCGACGCCTTTCATCATCAGAACTGTCATCGTCAGTGCTTGTAATTAGGTCTCGTACTTTCTGAGGGAGACGTATGCGTTTTTTTTCGATCGGGAGAATGGAAACAGTAGCGGTTATAGGATTTCTGGACAGGGCATCGGCATTTTTGTTCGTGACACCTGTCTTGTATGCGACTGTATATTCGTATTCTTCGAGTTTCAGGCGCCATCGCATAAGGCGAGAGGTCGGGTCCTTCACTCGGTTTAACCAGGCGAGCGGTTGGTGATCCGTCACGAGCGTAAACTTGCGCCCGTAGAGGTAAGGTCTGAAGTGTCCGACGCAATAAATTATGGCTAGCAGCTCTTTCTCTGTTGTCGAGTAGTTCCTTTCGGCTGAATTGAGTACTCTGGACGTATACGCGATTGGCAAGTCTTGGCCGATTGTTCCTTGGCTTAGGACTCCAGCGATAGCGTAGTCAGATGCGTCCGTAGTGAGCAGGAATTCTCGCGTGAAATCCGGGAATTGCAGTACCGGTTCTTCGCAGAGTCGTCTTCGAAGAGTCTCAAAAGCGTGTTGTGTATTTTCGTTCCATGAGAAGGTACTGTTTTTCTTCAGGAGGTCCGACATTGGTTTAGCTATTCCTGAAAAATCGGGGATGAAGCGGCGGTAGTAGCCTGATAAGCCTAGAAATTGTCGTACGTTTTTCAGACTCCTTGGAACTGGAAAGTCTTTAACAGCTGAGACTTTCTGGGGGTCAGGGCGTACGCCAGTATCTGTAATTACGTGCCCGAGATAGACGACTTCATGTCGCAAAAACTCACATTTATCTGGTTGTAAAGTGAGATTGGCGGTTTTTAAACGTTTCATTAATTTATCCATTTTAATGTCATGTTCCCGCAACGAGCTTGCGTATATCACTATGTCGTCCATGTACACCAAAAGTTCTATACCTTGCAGTCCGGTCAATATTTGGTCCATTAATCGTTGGAAAGTGGCCGGTGCGTTTCTGAGTCCGAATGGCATCCTGGAGAATTGGTAATGGCCATGTGGTGTAGAGAAAGCTGTTTTGTGCGCATCCTTGGGATCCATTGGGATTTGATGGAACCCACTGGCGAGGTCGAGGACGGAGAAATATTTTGCACTGCCCAACTGGTCGAGGATATCGCTGATATTTGGCAGAGGGTAGGCGTCTCCTAGCGTTTTTTCGTTGAGCCTTCTGTAATCGATGACCATTCGCCATCTCTTGTTTCCAGTTGAGTCCGGTTTCTTCGGAACGATCCAGACGGGGGAACTGTACGGTGAAGTGGATGGTGTCACTATATTTTTCTGAAGGAGCTCGTTGACCTGTTTATTTATTTCTTCTCGATGTATTGGCGGAAATCTATACTGCTTCGTGTGTATAGGTATCTCGTCCGAAGTGATTATTTTATGGGTGATTGTTGAAGTTTGGTCCAGATATTCTCCTGGTACGTAGAATCTGTCATTGTGTCGTTTTATTAGTTCAAAAATATTCTCTTTTTCTAGGTCGTTAAGATGATCGAGGCGCAAGAGTCGTATTATTTGAGTAATTCTGTCCGGTGTAGAGTCTTCCTTATGATTGTGTTCGCGCCGGGTGAGTATCTCGGGTGAGTTCCTTAAGTTTTTCCAATGTATCTTCTCGTTTACCATATTAACTATTTGCATTTTGTGTATGTCGTTGTATTTCGCAAGATTAGATGCACGCTGATCGATGAGAGTGAAATGATGTATATTATTATTTGTTTCAGGTTGCTTATTTGTAGCTACGCACAAAGGGGGTGAGTCATCCGCTTTTGCGGGGCTTAGAGGAAAGTAAGGAAGAGCAATTATAGAAGATTGACCGCCTGGGCCGAGACCAGAGGAAGGGGTTCGCACCGACGCGAGAGCGGCATCGTCGTTCGCCGGCGGAGATAAGGATCCCCTTTCTGTGTAAGTAATGTGAGAATGATTTGCGATAATAGTATTAGAATCAAGGGACGTGTGCGTAGAAACGATTGTAGCTTGAAGTGTTGCATTTTTTGTAGAAAGGGATGGGGGATAATCGGGAGAGGTATTGGGATGTCGACCTAGGTCGACGCCGCACCTTGGTGCGACAAGGGGAAGGCAGTGCTCCTGCCCGTAGAGATGATAGTCGGGATCGACGTTTTGTGTTGGTGTATTAAGAAGAGGAAGAGAGGGGGTAAATGTATTTTGGTTTTGTAGCGTATTTTGTTTGTTAAATGATGAGTTTGATTGTTTGTTGTTTTCAATGTGTATCTTGGTCTTTGTGTTATTGTGTAGTTTGTTTGGTTGTTTATTTTTGCATGTAGTAAAATTATCTTGACTCGTTGCAGGTGCAGTGCGTGCTTCTTGGGTGCGAAGGCTTTTGCTCGCTTGAATTTTGACGGGACTATTGCCCGATGGGCTAGAGGGTTGCCTCAGAGGCTCCCTGGAAGGGGGGTCCTGTGATATTTTTGTTACTTCTGTTAGCGTAACGGTAGGTATTATAATTTCTACTTCTTCGTCTAATGTATTCGTGATGCCGATATATGCCTTGTCGTTGATACACGTGACAAGTGCATCTCCGGCGAAGACCGCGTCGCGGGCGCGTATCGGGGCGAGATAACCCGTTTTAATTTCCGGATTAGCTATGCGGACCGTGATTCCCAGCTTCATACGTGAGGGTATGACAATGGACTCCTTGTCCTTGAATGGAAACGCGCAGTCGCGCCACGTGATTAACTTATTACCGTAATTAATGCACGCGTTATGTTCAGTGAAGAACGACGAACCTAATATGCCCTGTGTGATTATAGGGAATTCGTCGGCTACCACGTGGAAAACTACTGGGGTTTCCGAAACGTATGCTATGGCGGATCCCAGAGTGGTGACAACATTTTCGGTGATACCCGTTAATTGGATAGTCTCCTTGTTGTTGATTTGAATATCGGATTTAATGCAACCTTTCTTTATTATATTAGGCTGTGCTCCTGTATCGAGCATGAAGGCTGTTGGTCCTCGGAAAGACGGTGATGCGAGCTCGACGGCCGGTACGTTTCCGTCGTCTCCTCGGAGGACGTGAAGGGATCTGGTTTCCCTTCCATGCAGAGGGTGGAGCGGATTTGGAAAGGGCCTCGGGACGCTCCGTTGACCGAGACCTCTGTTCGGTTTCCCGAATTTCGCGGAGGTGGATTATTCATATTACTATTAGCGTGCGTATTATGAGAGTTATTGGAATAATTATTATTATTATTGAAATTATTATTATTATTGTTATTGTACTTTTCGCGATACTGTCGTTTACGGCACTCGTGTATGAGGTGTCCGATCTTTTGGCAGTACCCGCAAATTTTTCGTTCGTGTGCATTCCCGGGACCGGGCGGCGTATTCGCTACCGCAGTCTGATCGCGTTGGAGAATTTGCGTCACGGGGGCCGGTGCAGCGTTACTATTGTGATTATTGTTACCGTTCGCGTTTCGAGTGCTCTTGTATCTTATCTCCTCTCTTTCTAGGCGTTTATTAATTGTGACCACTTTAGAGCAGGCGTCGGGGAGGCTACTATATCCTTCAGCGCGAAGTTCTATTCTATATTCGCGTGGAAGTCCTTCGTAAAACGCTTCTAACGCGAAACCTTCTATTCCGGCAATCTCATTTTCGGATAACGGTCTACCGAGTTGGACTTGATCTCCTTCAATTATGGCCGTTTTCAGATCCTTAACACGCCCGATGTAGTCAAGTATGTGCTCGTTCGGCTTTTTGTATGCCATGCTTAATTGTCCGCGATAATAGTTCGAGCTTCTAGCGGGACCGAAAGTTCGCCTGAGGCAGTCGAGAAATTTTTCCACGGTCGGGTGGATTTCATCCTCTACGGCTAAATATGCGTGGTGCGTTAATTTATTTCGTAGCATACGGACAAATAATGCTTCGTCTACCAACGGTACCGATTCTTTTGCCCTTTTGCATGCCCTAGCGAATTGTAGCACGGGGATGTTATGCCCGTCGTATTTCGGCACCAGTTCGAGAGCGTCGCGCAGATATGATTTCGGATATCCCATAGGATAATGAGAACCGTCGATTCCGGCGGCTGAGGTCGTGGGCTTGATATCGTTATACGAGGCGTTCGACATGTTAAACGATGGAGGCGCGTTATTTGTTACGTCCGCTGGGCTCGAGGCCTGCAAACCGGGTAGATTTTTAGCGAACGCGCGCATCATGTTTTCCAACATTTCAGTTCGGATTTTTAATTCTCTTTCTTTTTCGCGTAGATCTCTAAAAGCTTCCTCATGGTTTTCGCGTTCTATGTTTCCCGAGAGATCATCGGATTGAGCCATATTTAAAGGTAAGTATTTATTATCGATGGTATAGCAGGACTCGCGGTTGCGAACGATTGTGCGTATATAATTTCTTTTTGTTGCGGGTATGCGAAAGCGGAATCGCGTACAATCACCAGTTATCACGATTATGAACAGGTAATTATCACCTAAGAGGTTAGTGGTTAAATTAGTTTGGATACATATAACATGGATACATATATTTTACGAAGAATTTTGAAGTAGTATTAAGGTATAAGGATTGATGGACAACGACCGATTTATTTATTTATTGAGGTTTGAAAAAACTTTAATTGTAACTTTACTTTTAATTTCCTTCGAGACTAGTAAAAGAAATAATTCGCGATGATGATTTTAAGAAAGGAAGATTTTCTTGGGAAAATGTACTCGTTTTCAATAACGAAGAATAGTAACTTTTATTTTTGCACTGATTTTTAGCGGTAATACCCCACACCTGGCACCAGTTGTTACATCCCACCGCTGTCACCAGTTGTTACATCCCACCGCTGTCACCAGTTGTTACGTCCCGCCGCTGTCACCAGTTGTTACGTCCTCTGCGTTCGCGAGCGAGGTGCGGTTACGATGGTTGGTGTACGCGGATCGCGGTGGCCGAGCGGTAAACCTGTCACGATCAGCGTAGCGGTGCACCGGAAACTAGAGGTCGGGACGTAATAGATAATAGGGAGGATGTGAAGTGAGTAGACAATGAATGCAGATTGTTTACGTATACTGATTTTTATGTATTTATCATTATTTTATAATAAACATATATGTACAGTTATATTATATTTTTCAAGACGATTAGACAATTAAATCACGGACGGTTATCAGGAGGCGAATTGATAGGTGCTTCAGCGGACGACAGGATGCATACTCGCCCGAAGAAAGCCTGGGAGGAAATGATCCTCGGTTGCGTAATCCCGAAGTCTATCAACGGCGGGGGCACGGGCCACGGACGGTATTCGATAGGCGGTAAGGGCCTATGTGAGGAAGCGACGACCCCGCTACTGGATGCCGGTGGAGTGACGGCGTCGTGTAGCTGGTCAGGGGTTGATGACTCCGATGTATGGGTTCCCGGTGGAGGGTAAGTGAAATACCCGACGGATGCTGGGCTCTGACTACCTGGTGGCGACGCAGCTGTTCGGACCGTCAGGTAGGAGCCGCCTTGGTATAGTGACCGGATGAGGCGCTTCAATTGGTGAGCACGCCCTGCTCGACGTGACCGACCCATGACGCAGCTAAGAAGGTAAGCGAAATCATAATCGACGCCATAGTTGAATACGCGGAGGGGTATAGACTGGGGTTAGTAATAGTAACGCGAGTGATGAAAAGGAAAAAAAAAAACATACGCGTTAAAGTAAATTGGTAAACGAGTTGACTTGACCTTATCTGACGGGTTGCGGGGACAGGGTGAGCCTTAATGAGTTTACTTTAATTTAATATTTATTCTATATTTTAGATCAAGAAGAGCGATCGGAGGAATTGTGAGAGACGCCCTGACAGAGGCGCGGTTCGTGGACTGAGAGGAGGCAGATCGCCCTGACAGAGGCGCGCTGCACGCTAGGAGGCGGAATGCCCTGAAAGAGGCGCTCCTCGGAGAAGAGAGTCGTTCGCCCTGAGAGAGGCGTGCGACCTAGAGAGGGGTAGTCCGGCTCTGAAGGAGGCGCACTACGAAGGATGAAGGCAGAGCCGCCCTGAATGAGGCGCACTGCTAGAAGGGACGTAGAATCGCCCTGAGAGAGGCACACTACGTAGGAAGGATGTAGGTCGCCCTGGAGGAGGCGCCCTACGGTGTAGGTAAGAATGGTTATCGCTCTCTGTCTAATGACATTCCCTATGAAGACGTCCGAATAAAATATTAATCTCTTCGATTATAAGTTACAGATATCTGAGGCTCTGGGTATGTCAAGGCGGACGTCGCGGACCTTGCCACTGGTGAGCGGATAAGGGAAAAGAAAAGAAAAAAAAAGAAAGAAAGAAAAGAGAAAAAAAAAATATATAGGAAGAAGCTATAGGGAATACAAGAACGCCCTGGAGGAGGCGCGCGTCGCCGCAGGATGAAAGAGAGAGCCCGAAGTAGGCTTGAAGGAAGGATGACCTCGTCAGATAAGTAGCACTAATTTGCCCGATAATTTCAATATTAAAATTAGAATAGAAAGCTTGTCTTTATATTTACAGGTATAGACGCGAGAGGTTAACGGCGAGAAGAATTGACACCGAAAAGATGACCGACGCCCGGAATGGACAGGGGCCGCGAACTGACACAAGTATGTATATTTCGAGTAATTACACGTAAACAATATGATTAATGATTACACGAATATATCTTAATAATTACGACAACGTACTCACTTCACTAAATTGTTATGTGTTACAGGAACCACTGGGAAGCACACTGTAACGCGGGTGTACACAAGAATGTGGATCTACAATATTAGTATTACAACATTAGTTAATAGAACTTTCCTTCGACTATGATTTCACGCACAGACTGGTTTCGGACGCGTAAACGATATTATAGATAGGCGGCATTAACAATTGCATGGAGAGGAAAAGATAATACGCTTATATTGTTGATAGAAGTAATTCACTGCAAACGAAAATTTAGATAAAATATCTTTAAAAGTGATAGATAGAATTCGATATGTATTGTGAGCGCCGTGGAAATCGATAAAGAGAAAGGAAATATAATAGTAACAGTGGATACAAATAATCAAGAATAGATTTATACGACAGTAAACGTAAGAACTGAAGGCTAATTAATAGTATTCGCGATATGCTAGTCTCGAAGTCTCTCTGAATTAATGATTTTGTGTGAATAATACCGTAATGAACTAGAAACCACTGATTCGAAGATATAATATTAATTACACTGCGCGAAAACTTGCGAGAGCGTATGTATGATTGAATGTTATAAGGATAACCGATTATTAAATCGTATAAATGACTGTCTGTACGTACAATGAATTTACTGGGTACTGTATGAATCGAGTATTGACTGCTGATCGAATACTGATTATGCGAAAACTGAATGGTCGGAACGAACCGTACAACAGATTTTACTGTCGGGCGAAAGCCGAATACTAAATATGATCTGAACTGTCTAATGATCTGAACTGTCTAGGCGAGAACTGAATACTCTGATTTTTGAGCACACGGTGCTCCCGTTTATATACCCGTGGTCGCTGAGGGCTCCCACCTTCTGAATTATAGCGCGCGCAACGTGGTCCGATCCTGGTCATGCTTGTTTGTCACGGGTATCACGCGCCGGGCAATAGTAAGCTATCACGGTGTTTGTCCGAAATTTTCACGTGATCCGGCGGTTCCTGAATGTTCTAGAACCTTCGGGACTAGCATTATAATGTAATATCTATATCGTTATTTCTAGATATATCGCAATTATTACTAGCGTTACGATAACTTATCTGATTAATTACTTATCGCCGCATTGTATTATAGCGTTGTACTTAAATAATTGTAGAGATATGAGAGCATTACGCTAATTAACTTATTAATTAACAATTATCTATGATGTCGCATAATGTTATTCGTGGATTACAAGATCTAAATTAGTCTACAGACGTTAAACTCGCTATTATATAACTATATGTATGTATGTATATCATTATAACTAGTAGTAAAGGTTTATATATTTATATATATGTAATAATGGTATAAATGCACATGTAATATGCCGTGATATATTTACAATGGATGGATGAGGAGTGTGTAAGTGTGTATAAATGCATAAATTTAAGACAAGTTTATATTGTGAGAGGTTGAGTGTGTAATTTAAGTGATACGCTTGGAATATGTATGAATTAGTTATAAGATCCGAAACTATTGCGTTACCATGTATATGATACATTGATTATGTGTATGTTAATATATGAATATGCCTGTAATAAGTTTATAATAGGTTTATTGAGAGTGCTTTATTTGTGCGTACTAATGGGTCACTATGTATATAAATTATTTATAGAGTGTGTGTATTTGCGTGTTACTGGGTGGATAATACGTCTATAATAGTCAGATACTGATTAAACATTGTGTAGATGATAAGTTTATAACGCGCGTATTTTTGTATCACCGGGTATATTAAGTGACTATTGTTATATAATTTTATGGTGTGTTTGTTAAGGAGCGTGTATCTATGTAATTATTTCTGGGTGTTCATTATGCGTTTATACTTGGTTTATGTAGTGTATGATGTGTGTATTATCGTACCACCGTATATATAGGTATGGTCATTTTGTTTATTATGCATATGTATATTGTAATTATCATTCATCCTCAATAAAATGATAACGAAGTTTTGAGAATATTATCACGTTCAAGTTATTTCAGACACCTTGTATAAGTAAGAGTTAATTAAGTAATTGTATATATTGAGTGTGACTATTTAACTTTAGTTATCTTCCAGAGCTTTATTCGTTTTAAACTCTTTATGGGATATTTATATTGTTTTCACTATAATATATATATATATATATATGTATTATGAGTGGTTCATTTTAATTATTATTGGTTTTAATTGATTACTTAAATATTGTCTGAGCCTCGAGGAGTTCTTGTCAGGTCATTATAATTTGCCTTTAAAACATCTGTGGATTATGATATCTGCAGCGAGTCGCATATATATATATATATATGTATATGTGCATGCACCAAGTTATCTCCATGGTTGATATATGAAATAATTATAAATGATAGCTGACCGGATTTTTATTGGCAAACCAAATTGGATTCATGGTAAGGAATTATTATGCAGAAGATGGGTTTGATCGAATCTTTTATTATTGTTAAAATTTGGATTTAATGAAATCACTGCGCTGCGGTGGAATATGAGTAAAATTGACAAGTTATTATATTTGGGTGACAGAATCGTTAGACATGTACGTTATTGTGGTATTAATTCGGCTTTGGGATATAAAACTGCATTTAATAGTGAAGGCATAATTATATATTGGAGGTGCGGATTAAAATAAATAAATTATTAAAGTTGAAAATATGAGGTGTTCCTGAAGCAAAATGGGTCTATAACAATGTGCGCTTAACTTTTTATGGCGGGGCTGTAGCCCTATAAGTTGCTACCTTTTTTGGTTCCTTATGAGCCAAGGCGCCAGGAAATATTTAATTAAGGTCACTGGGCGGGTTTTTTATGTGATGTTTAAACCGTTAAAAATTGGGTGCTTTTCGATGTTGCGACAACTTTTGATATATTGAGAAAAGTGATTTAGACTGTGCATAGGAAGTTGCAATTGCACATACGAGTTACTTGGCTTGCTCAGTTTTAATAATTAATGAAAGTTCATATACAGGGTGTCCCGAAAGTACCGATCGGAGTTTATTATATGAAGCTTATGGAATTTAACCAAAGGAATCGGTCGGTTGTTAAACACTATTTTATACTAATGTTTGGATAATATGACAATGTTAGTTTATATACCGGGTGTCAATTTATTAAGGTGAACATGTATCGGGAGTTGTATTTCCGCTCATTCGCAGTTACGATCTCTTTTCTTGAGTGATTTTAGCTTGTTATATAGATTTACTTTATATTTTTGTTATACCGGGTGGTGGTTAATTCTCGATGCGTGTGTCTATGGTGATGTGTACGTGTATGTTTGTGTTTAGTAAGAGTGATGACGACGAGGTGGAGTGAACATTGGTTTATATTATCGCTATTACTTAATTTACGTTATTCTATTGACGCATACTTAATATTATGTTTCCTTTTTATTTTTCAGATACTGCAACTAGAGTGACAAAACTAAATGGGTAATTATAATAAAATTAAGATGTTCGACCGACTTGGTGGGTCGTTTCTCTTCTCTTTTTCAGGTGCTGAGGAGGCGGACCAGAAGGTGATATACCGGGTGGCCGGAAAATAGGTGAGAATTTTCATTGGACAATTAATTAATTATTTTCCTTCATTTTTAGGTAGGTGATAGGGGAGAACCAGTGATGGGGATAAAACAGGAAAAAAAAAGGAAGAAAAAGAAAAAAAAAAGGAAAAGGATGTTTTAGCCGGAAACATAATAAAAGGTATTTATCGGCTTAATCTATTTTTGATAATAACTATATATATATATATGTATATATATAAAAAGAAAAGGAAAGTAAAAGAATTTTATAGGTGCTTAACGCTTACTATGTCTACTTAACAGGTGACGTATGGAGTCAACGGACGGCGACTGGTGTCAAGCGGAGGCGCTGGACGTGACAAACTATATATATATATATGTATATATATAAAAAGAAAAGGAAAGTAAAAGAATTTTATAGGTGCTTAACGCTTACTATGTCTACTTAACAGGTGACGTATGGAGTCAACGGACGGCGACTGGTGTCAAGCGGAGGCGCTGGACGTGACACCCCCCTCCTTAAAAGTGGAGCAGCGTGAAATGATGCGACGGTGAGCTCGTTGAACTCGGCTTACGGTGCGGTTGATAGACGGTTGATCTTTCGTTCCAAGTGCAAGTAGGCTTCTCGCAGGTTGGCGATCTCTGAAGATATGGCGGGAGTTCTCTCCTTGGAAGAGTGGTGAATCGTCATCGTATCCGTGGATTCATGAGAGATGTCCTTCTGGATTCGGTGATCTATCATTGGGCGCGATAATGGAGAATTGCTGAGTGTCTTGGCAGGTGTTTCCTGTTTGGTTGGTTTTTGAGAGTTGGCACTATCATCAGTCATTAACATATCATCATTTGTTAATATGTTTTTATTTTTCAGGCTCGAGTTTCGATAGCTTAACTTTCTTGCTAGGCTTTTCAAGATGATAAATAAGGTGAGTATTATAATTCCACCAATAACTGTTGTTGTTACCGAGACCTCCACGATGTATACAGGGCTCGAGTGGTCTGGTCGTCCTGGAGAGTCGTCTGTGCTTGGATTCTGTACGTCCGAGTGCTCGTGAATCTCGTTTAACTCGTCGATATGTTGACCCCATGGTAGCGTTCTTGATTGGAGGCCTTGAGGATCGATAGCAGACACTTTCAACTCTGGAGTGAATACGTACCATTTGTTTCTCATTTTGTACATTGCCGTAGCAAGCGGATCGCATTCAATTTCTGTGCCTTCGCCAGATATAACGCGTGTTCTTGGCTTTAGGTACATGGGCTTCCCGTCTATTATTACTGGGAGCTCCTGGAAACAGCTTTCCGTGGCCCTGATCCGTGCGGGTACAGGAGTACATCGAAATACTTGTACAGCTTCCCCTCGTACGCGCGCTGAGTATCCTGGTGTTTTTGTGACGGCGTACGCAAATGATGGAGGGTCTTGGTGAGCCATGGCGGTCAAGGCGTGTAATTTTGTTACTTCCGTGAGGCATTTCCTCATGACAAGGTCTTCGTAGGTATTTTCTACGCTCAGGTCTGTCTTTGTGTTACTCTTGTACGAAAAGTACGAGTGGTGAGATCGGTGCACCTTATTTACGGATGGTTGATTCTTTACGTAAGAGTCGTTGATTTCCCGTATTACTAGTCGGGGGTTTTCGGTCTGTATCACAGTGGCGTTGCAGACGTCGTGACGCGCTCGAGCAAACGCGAGCAGGTTGGTGTTTTCTACCGTTAAGGCGTATGCCGTGGGACGTCCCGTAATTTGTAGTCTTTTGGCAATTCCTCTATACAAGACGGTATGCCGTAGTTGAGTGCATCCTCCGTGAACAAAGGGGGACCAGAAATTATGAAAGCCCTCTTCGTCGGTGCATTCAAGGTCGATGTATGTGCAACTAGCACCACTAGGTAAGAATATCTTGGTTTCCATCGTGTCGATCTTGACAATGGTCCGTTTGAACGTTATGTGCAAGTACACGTTTATGACGCGTTTTGTTTTCAGGTCGTCTGATGGCAGGTTGTGGGCGCTGACGGTTTCGGTCGGCGGAATAGTGCGGCTATTCACGCGGTTGGCGGAAAGGCCGTCAAGGGTCTGGTTCCCGAATTGCAGTTTCCCTTGTGCGTGTATGTGCATGCATACAGGAGCAGATACAGATAAGTAATGTCGTTTATTGCTGGTAGGTGTTGTAGATTCCCTCGTGGTGTGGTCCGTGTGGCTGATCACGTAGTCTATCTCTATGCGGCAGCTTAGTACGTCCGCTGTGGTGAGTCTGGGCTTCGCGAGGATCTCCACGCTCACATCTCGGGTGATTGGAAGCTTCCCGTGTAATCGACAGGCGTTGTTATCGAGCAGCGAGATTGTGGTCCCGTTGTCGCACGGCGTGTTGCAGTCGTAGCCTACGAGGGCGTTGCAGTCCTGGGTTGCCAGATACGCTAGGAAGACGATCAGTGAGGCCATTGTGAACTCTATGTTGATTCTGCTTAAGAGAAAAATGTAGAACAGTACGTTCCGGTCTGAACCAGAAAATGGAGAAGATAACTGAGTAATCCAATCTGAAACAGAAGAAAGGTAGTCATCCTGGTTCGCCGTAGTGGGCTTTCCGTAGTCTATTGACGTGCACTATTCGCGTTGATTTATTAATTTGAATTCGCACGTTTTCGTGGTCGAGGATTTCGATAATGCGGTACGGGCCGTGATATTCTTTTCCGAATTTATCTGTTTTACTCTCGTTTAATAGAAAGACGTTATCGTTTGCGTTGAAAGTCGTCGGGTTTACGCGTTTGTCGTAGTAATTTTTGGAGCGCTCTTTAGCCCTAATGAGATTAGCTCTAGCGACTTCCTGTATATCACAGATTTTTTCGAACAGGTTTGTTAAGTAGGAGTGATATGTTTCAGGATCTTCTTCGGGGTTGTGTCCCGATGGAACTCTGGCGACACGTCCGAAGATCAATTCGTGAGGTGTGTACCCGGTACCTTCGTGTACTGAGGTATTATACGAAAAACTGGCACGCTCAATGAGGTCGTCCCATGCTTCTTCCTTATTGACGAAGCACTTCAGGTATTCCATTAGAACGAGGTGCGACCTTTCGAGTGACCCATTAGATTGTGGATGGTGAGCAGTCGTTCGGAAGTGTTGGATACGGAACTTTTTGGTTACGCTTTTCATGAGTACACCGGTAAAGTTCGTCCCTTGGTCGGTGAGTATGCTTCGGGGGCATCCAAAACGACAGATAAAATAGTGGATAAAGGCGTTCGCCGTGGTTTCGCCTCTAGCGTCTGGTAGTGGTGCGTATACTGAGTATTTTGTGAGGAGATCTTGCATCGTTAGAACGTATGAGTTGCCGCTAGGAGTGGTTCTGAGTGGTCCTACTATGTCGAGAGCCACTTTGTCGAAGGCGCGTCCAGGTGTGTCGGTCAATATCATTGGTTGTCGAGTCTTCCTTCTGACTAGTTTCATAGATTGACACGTTCGACAATTCCTGATGTAGTTTAATATATCGCCTTTCATTTTGTTCCATGTAAACCTTTGTTTAATTCGCTGGTACGTCTTCGTGACGCCCTTGTGTCCACCGACGGCAGATTCGTGATTTTCGCGGATTATCGCTGTACGGTCCTCTACCGGAGGGGTGACGGTTGGTCCATGACATATGCTGATGGTGACGGGCCTTTCGGAGAGTATCGCTTGCAGTGTCTGTAAGACTCGATCCCATGGTATCGTGTCGAGGCTGGGTGTCTCTCGTATGCTAACAGTATGTAGTTGTAATTCCGTCATCACGTCGAGGGTTGATCTGAAACATTCCTTTAAGATTTCTTCGTCCAATAATGTTGTTCTTTTCTCTTTTGCAGGTAGTACTATAATGTGTCGTCCCGCGTCTATGGATGGATAGACTCGCGCTCTTCCGAGCATTAAGTCGTCTAGCGGAGGTAGGTATCCATCTTGCTGTAATTCCATAGCTCCTTTATCGAAGGGGTGTTTATCAACGGTGACCAGTATGATTGTGTTATCGTTGCAATTCAGTAATGGTATGTTGCGTTTTTTTATACGGCATCTTGTGCTATGGGTGGTTATTAATTCTGGTCTCATTTGCAGAGTTTCTTCTTCGGGAAGAATTTCCAAGGTATCGAATTCCTTATCGCTGTTGTCGTCAACAGTGGTTTCGTCCGGCGGTTCTGTCACGGGGTCGGGTGGAGGTTCTGGGGGTATAGAAGGTAAGTGTGATATTGTTTTTCCTCGTGACTGAAATTGCGCTACGTTATCGACGCGTTCATTGTTCGTCTGTTCGTCAAGGAGGTCCAAGAGTCCTTTCGTAATTAACGGTGGTGATTGTTGGTTATTCGTGAAACGTGGGGAAGGTGAAGGATGGGAAGATGTGGGGGGAGGTGGACCGGATGATAGAGGTTTACTGTCGAATATTTCCTCAGAAGAGTCGGAAGCTACAACATACGGCCGTGAGGTGATTATTTCACTCTCGACCGTAGACCTTCTGGTAGGTACTTTCCGACGCCTTTCATCATCAGAACTGTCATCGTCAGTGCTTGTAATTAGGTCTCGTACTTTCTGAGGGAGACGTATGCGTTTTTTTTCGATCGGGAGAATGGAAACAGTAGCGGTTATAGGATTTCTGGACAGGGCATCGGCATTTTTGTTCGTGACACCTGTCTTGTATGCGACTGTATATTCGTATTCTTCGAGTTTCAGGCGCCATCGCATAAGGCGAGAGGTCGGGTCCTTCACTCGGTTTAACCAGGCGAGCGGTTGGTGATCCGTCACGAGCGTAAACTTGCGCCCGTAGAGGTAAGGTCTGAAGTGTCCGACGCAATAAATTATGGCTAGCAGCTCTTTCTCTGTTGTCGAGTAGTTCCTTTCGGCTGAATTGAGTACTCTGGACGTATACGCGATTGGCAAGTCTTGGCCGATTGTTCCTTGGCTTAGGACTCCAGCGATAGCGTAGTCAGATGCGTCCGTAGTGAGCAGGAATTCTCGCGTGAAATCCGGGAATTGCAGTACCGGTTCTTCGCAGAGTCGTCTTCGAAGAGTCTCAAAAGCGTGTTGTGTATTTTCGTTCCATGAGAAGGTACTGTTTTTCTTCAGGAGGTCCGACATTGGTTTAGCTATTCCTGAAAAATCGGGGATGAAGCGGCGGTAGTAGCCTGATAAGCCTAGAAATTGTCGTACGTTTTTCAGACTCCTTGGAACTGGAAAGTCTTTAACAGCTGAGACTTTCTGGGGGTCAGGGCGTACGCCAGTATCTGTAATTACGTGCCCGAGATAGACGACTTCATGTCGCAAAAACTCACATTTATCTGGTTGTAAAGTGAGATTGGCGGTTTTTAAACGTTTCATTAATTTATCCATTTTAATGTCATGTTCCCGCAACGAGCTTGCGTATATCACTATGTCGTCCATGTACACCAAAAGTTCTATACCTTGCAGTCCGGTCAATATTTGGTCCATTAATCGTTGGAAAGTGGCCGGTGCGTTTCTGAGTCCGAATGGCATCCTGGAGAATTGGTAATGGCCATGTGGTGTAGAGAAAGCTGTTTTGTGCGCATCCTTGGGATCCATTGGGATTTGATGGAACCCACTGGCGAGGTCGAGGACGGAGAAATATTTTGCACTGCCCAACTGGTCGAGGATATCGCTGATATTTGGCAGAGGGTAGGCGTCTCCTAGCGTTTTTTCGTTGAGCCTTCTGTAATCGATGACCATTCGCCATCTCTTGTTTCCAGTTGAGTCCGGTTTCTTCGGAACGATCCAGACGGGGGAACTGTACGGTGAAGTGGATGGTGTCACTATATTTTTCTGAAGGAGCTCGTTGACCTGTTTATTTATTTCTTCTCGATGTATTGGCGGAAATCTATACTGCTTCGTGTGTATAGGTATCTCGTCCGAAGTGATTATTTTATGGGTGATTGTTGAAGTTTGGTCCAGATATTCTCCTGGTACGTAGAATCTGTCATTGTGTCGTTTTATTAGTTCAAAAATATTCTCTTTTTCTAGGTCGTTAAGATGATCGAGGCGCAAGAGTCGTATTATTTGAGTAATTCTGTCCGGTGTAGAGTCTTCCTTATGATTGTGTTCGCGCCGGGTGAGTATCTCGGGTGAGTTCCTTAAGTTTTTCCAATGTATCTTCTCGTTTACCATATTAACTATTTGCATTTTGTGTATGTCGTTGTATTTCGCAAGATTAGATGCACGCTGATCGATGAGAGTGAAATGATGTATATTATTATTTGTTTCAGGTTGCTTATTTGTAGCTACGCACAAAGGGGGTGAGTCATCCGCTTTTGCGGGGCTTAGAGGAAAGTAAGGAAGAGCAATTATAGAAGATTGACCGCCTGGGCCGAGACCAGAGGAAGGGGTTCGCACCGACGCGAGAGCGGCATCGTCGTTCGCCGGCGGAGATAAGGATCCCCTTTCTGTGTAAGTAATGTGAGAATGATTTGCGATAATAGTATTAGAATCAAGGGACGTGTGCGTAGAAACGATTGTAGCTTGAAGTGTTGCATTTTTTGTAGAAAGGGATGGGGGATAATCGGGAGAGGTATTGGGATGTCGACCTAGGTCGACGCCGCACCTTGGTGCGACAAGGGGAAGGCAGTGCTCCTGCCCGTAGAGATGATAGTCGGGATCGACGTTTTGTGTTGGTGTATTAAGAAGAGGAAGAGAGGGGGTAAATGTATTTTGGTTTTGTAGCGTATTTTGTTTGTTAAATGATGAGTTTGATTGTTTGTTGTTTTCAATGTGTATCTTGGTCTTTGTGTTATTGTGTAGTTTGTTTGGTTGTTTATTTTTGCATGTAGTAAAATTATCTTGACTCGTTGCAGGTGCAGTGCGTGCTTCTTGGGTGCGAAGGCTTTTGCTCGCTTGAATTTTGACGGGACTATTGCCCGATGGGCTAGAGGGTTGCCTCAGAGGCTCCCTGGAAGGGGGGTCCTGTGATATTTTTGTTACTTCTGTTAGCGTAACGGTAGGTATTATAATTTCTACTTCTTCGTCTAATGTATTCGTGATGCCGATATATGCCTTGTCGTTGATACACGTGACAAGTGCATCTCCGGCGAAGACCGCGTCGCGGGCGCGTATCGGGGCGAGATAACCCGTTTTAATTTCCGGATTAGCTATGCGGACCGTGATTCCCAGCTTCATACGTGAGGGTATGACAATGGACTCCTTGTCCTTGAATGGAAACGCGCAGTCGCGCCACGTGATTAACTTATTACCGTAATTAATGCACGCGTTATGTTCAGTGAAGAACGACGAACCTAATATGCCCTGTGTGATTATAGGGAATTCGTCGGCTACCACGTGGAAAACTACTGGGGTTTCCGAAACGTATGCTATGGCGGATCCCAGAGTGGTGACAACATTTTCGGTGATACCCGTTAATTGGATAGTCTCCTTGTTGTTGATTTGAATATCGGATTTAATGCAACCTTTCTTTATTATATTAGGCTGTGCTCCTGTATCGAGCATGAAGGCTGTTGGTCCTCGGAAAGACGGTGATGCGAGCTCGACGGCCGGTACGTTTCCGTCGTCTCCTCGGAGGACGTGAAGGGATCTGGTTTCCCTTCCATGCAGAGGGTGGAGCGGATTTGGAAAGGGCCTCGGGACGCTCCGTTGACCGAGACCTCTGTTCGGTTTCCCGAATTTCGCGGAGGTGGATTATTCATATTACTATTAGCGTGCGTATTATGAGAGTTATTGGAATAATTATTATTATTATTGAAATTATTATTATTATTGTTATTGTACTTTTCGCGATACTGTCGTTTACGGCACTCGTGTATGAGGTGTCCGATCTTTTGGCAGTACCCGCAAATTTTTCGTTCGTGTGCATTCCCGGGACCGGGCGGCGTATTCGCTACCGCAGTCTGATCGCGTTGGAGAATTTGCGTCACGGGGGCCGGTGCAGCGTTACTATTGTGATTATTGTTACCGTTCGCGTTTCGAGTGCTCTTGTATCTTATCTCCTCTCTTTCTAGGCGTTTATTAATTGTGACCACTTTAGAGCAGGCGTCGGGGAGGCTACTATATCCTTCAGCGCGAAGTTCTATTCTATATTCGCGTGGAAGTCCTTCGTAAAACGCTTCTAACGCGAAACCTTCTATTCCGGCAATCTCATTTTCGGATAACGGTCTACCGAGTTGGACTTGATCTCCTTCAATTATGGCCGTTTTCAGATCCTTAACACGCCCGATGTAGTCAAGTATGTGCTCGTTCGGCTTTTTGTATGCCATGCTTAATTGTCCGCGATAATAGTTCGAGCTTCTAGCGGGACCGAAAGTTCGCCTGAGGCAGTCGAGAAATTTTTCCACGGTCGGGTGGATTTCATCCTCTACGGCTAAATATGCGTGGTGCGTTAATTTATTTCGTAGCATACGGACAAATAATGCTTCGTCTACCAACGGTACCGATTCTTTTGCCCTTTTGCATGCCCTAGCGAATTGTAGCACGGGGATGTTATGCCCGTCGTATTTCGGCACCAGTTCGAGAGCGTCGCGCAGATATGATTTCGGATATCCCATAGGATAATGAGAACCGTCGATTCCGGCGGCTGAGGTCGTGGGCTTGATATCGTTATACGAGGCGTTCGACATGTTAAACGATGGAGGCGCGTTATTTGTTACGTCCGCTGGGCTCGAGGCCTGCAAACCGGGTAGATTTTTAGCGAACGCGCGCATCATGTTTTCCAACATTTCAGTTCGGATTTTTAATTCTCTTTCTTTTTCGCGTAGATCTCTAAAAGCTTCCTCATGGTTTTCGCGTTCTATGTTTCCCGAGAGATCATCGGATTGAGCCATATTTAAAGGTAAGTATTTATTATCGATGGTATAGCAGGACTCGCGGTTGCGAACGATTGTGCGTATATAATTTCTTTTTGTTGCGGGTATGCGAAAGCGGAATCGCGTACAATCACCAGTTATCACGATTATGAACAGGTAATTATCACCTAAGAGGTTAGTGGTTAAATTAGTTTGGATACATATAACATGGATACATATATTTTACGAAGAATTTTGAAGTAGTATTAAGGTATAAGGATTGATGGACAACGACCGATTTATTTATTTATTGAGGTTTGAAAAAACTTTAATTGTAACTTTACTTTTAATTTCCTTCGAGACTAGTAAAAGAAATAATTCGCGATGATGATTTTAAGAAAGGAAGATTTTCTTGGGAAAATGTACTCGTTTTCAATAACGAAGAATAGTAACTTTTATTTTTGCACTGATTTTTAGCGGTAATACCCCACACCTGGCACCAGTTGTTACATCCCACCGCTGTCACCAGTTGTTACGTCCCGCCGCTGTCACCAGTTGTTACGTCCCGCCGCTGTCACCAGTTGTTACGTCCCGCCGCTGTCACCAGTTGTTACGTCCTCTGCGTTCGCGAGCGAGGTGCGGTTACGATGGTTGGTGTACGCGGATCGCGGTGGCCGAGCGGTAAACCTGTCACGATCAGCGTAGCGGTGCACCGGAAACTAGAGGTCGGGACGTAATAGATAATAGGGAGGATGTGAAGTGAGTAGACAATGAATGCAGATTGTTTACGTATACTGATTTTTATGTATTTATCATTATTTTATAATAAACATATATGTACAGTTATATTATATTTTTCAAGACGATTAGACAATTAAATCACGGACGGTTATCAGGAGGCGAATTGATAGGTGCTTCAGCGGACGACAGGATGCATACTCGCCCGAAGAAAGCCTGGGAGGAAATGATCCTCGGTTGCGTAATCCCGAAGTCTATCAACGGCGGGGGCACGGGCCACGGACGGTATTCGATAGGCGGTAAGGGCCTATGTGAGGAAGCGACGACCCCGCTACTGGATGCCGGTGGAGTGACGGCGTCGTGTAGCTGGTCAGGGGTTGATGACTCCGATGTATGGGTTCCCGGTGGAGGGTAAGTGAAATACCCGACGGATGCTGGGCTCTGACTACCTGGTGGCGACGCAGCTGTTCGGACCGTCAGGTAGGAGCCGCCTTGGTATAGTGACCGGATGAGGCGCTTCAATTGGTGAGCACGCCCTGCTCGACGTGACCGACCCATGACGCAGCTAAGAAGGTAAGCGAAATCATAATCGACGCCATAGTTGAATACGCGGAGGGGTATAGACTGGGGTTAGTAATAGTAACGCGAGTGATGAAAAGGAAAAAAAAAAACATACGCGTTAAAGTAAATTGGTAAACGAGTTGACTTGACCTTATCTGACGGGTTGCGGGGACAGGGTGAGCCTTAATGAGTTTACTTTAATTTAATATTTATTCTATATTTTAGATCAAGAAGAGCGATCGGAGGAATTGTGAGAGACGCCCTGACAGAGGCGCGGTTCGTGGACTGAGAGGAGGCAGATCGCCCTGACAGAGAGGCGCGCTGCACGCTAGGAGGCGGAATGCCCTGAAAGAGGCGCTCCTCGGAGAAGAGAGTCGTTCGCCCTGAGAGAGGCGTGCGACCTAGAGAGGGGTAGTCCGGCTCTGAAGGAGGCGCACTACGAAGGATGAAGGCAGAGCCGCCCTGAATGAGGCGCACTGCTAGAAGGGACGTAGAATCGCCCTGAGAGAGGCACACTACGTAGGAAGGATGTAGGTCGCCCTGGAGGAGGCGCCCTACGGTGTAGGTAAGAATGGTTATCGCTCTCTGTCTAATGACATTCCCTATGAAGACGTCCGAATAAAATATTAATCTCTTCGATTATAAGTTACAGATATCTGAGGCTCTGGGTATGTCAAGGCGGACGTCGCGGACCTTGCCACTGGTGAGCGGATAAGGGAAAAGAAAAGAAAAAAAAAGAAAGAAAGAAAAGAGAAAAAAAAAAATATATATAGGAAGAAGCTATAGGGAATACAAGAACGCCCTGGAGGAGGCGCGCGTCGCCGCAGGATGAAAGAGAGAGCCCGAAGTAGGCTTGAAGGAAGGATGACCTCGTCAGATAAGTAGCACTAATTTGCCCGATAATTTCAATATTAAAATTAGAATAGAAAGCTTGTCTTTATATTTACAGGTATAGACGCGAGAGGTTAACGGCGAGAAGAATTGACACCGAAAAGATGACCGACGCCCGGAATGGACAGGGGCCGCGAACTGACACAAGTATGTATATTTCGAGTAATTACACGTAAACAATATGATTAATGATTACACGAATATATCTTAATAATTACGACAACGTACTCACTTCACTAAATTGTTATGTGTTACAGGAACCACTGGGAAGCACACTGTAACGCGGGTGTACACAAGAATGTGGATCTACAATATTAGTATTACAACATTAGTTAATAGAACTTTCCTTCGACTATGATTTCACGCACAGACTGGTTTCGGACGCGTAAACGATATTATAGATAGGCGGCATTAACAATTGCATGGAGAGGAAAAGATAATACGCTTATATTGTTGATAGAAGTAATTCACTGCAAACGAAAATTTAGATAAAATATCTTTAAAAGTGATAGATAGAATTCGATATGTATTGTGAGCGCCGTGGAAATCGATAAAGAGAAAGGAAATATAATAGTAACAGTGGATACAAATAATCAAGAATAGATTTATACGACAGTAAACGTAAGAACTGAAGGCTAATTAATAGTATTCGCGATATGCTAGTCTCGAAGTCTCTCTGAATTAATGATTTTGTGTGAATAATACCGTAATGAACTAGAAACCACTGATTCGAAGATATAATATTAATTACACTGCGCGAAAACTTGCGAGAGCGTATGTATGATTGAATGTTATAAGGATAACCGATTATTAAATCGTATAAATGACTGTCTGTACGTACAATGAATTTACTGGGTACTGTATGAATCGAGTATTGACTGCTGATCGAATACTGATTATGCGAAAACTGAATGGTCGGAACGAACCGTACAACAGATTTTACTGTCGGGCGAAAGCCGAATACTAAATATGATCTGAACTGTCTAATGATCTGAACTGTCTAGGCGAGAACTGAATACTCTGATTTTTGAGCACACGGTGCTCCCGTTTATATACCCGTGGTCGCTGAGGGCTCCCACCTTCTGAATTATAGCGCGCGCAACGTGGTCCGATCCTGGTCATGCTTGTTTGTCACGGGTATCACGCGCCGGGCAATAGTAAGCTATCACGGTGTTTGTCCGAAATTTTCACGTGATCCGGCGGTTCCTGAATGTTCTAGAACCTTCGGGACTAGCATTATAATGTAATATCTATATCGTTATTTCTAGATATATCGCAATTATTACTAGCGTTACGATAACTTATCTGATTAATTACTTATCGCCGCATTGTATTATAGCGTTGTACTTAAATAATTGTAGAGATATGAGAGCATTACGCTAATTAACTTATTAATTAACAATTATCTATGATGTCGCATAATGTTATTCGTGGATTACAAGATCTAAATTAGTCTACAGACGTTAAACTCGCTATTATATAACTATATGTATGTATGTATATCATTATAACTAGTAGTAAAGGTTTATATATTTATATATATGTAATAATGGTATAAATGCACATGTAATATGCCGTGATATATTTACAATGGATGGATGAGGAGTGTGTAAGTGTGTATAAATGCATAAATTTAAGACAAGTTTATATTGTGAGAGGTTGAGTGTGTAATTTAAGTGATACGCTTGGAATATGTATGAATTAGTTATAAGATCCGAAACTATTGCGTTACCATGTATATGATACATTGATTATGTGTATGTTAATATATGAATATGCCTGTAATAAGTTTATAATAGGTTTATTGAGAGTGCTTTATTTGTGCGTACTAATGGGTCACTATGTATATAAATTATTTATAGAGTGTGTGTATTTGCGTGTTACTGGGTGGATAATACGTCTATAATAGTCAGATACTGATTAAACATTGTGTAGATGATAAGTTTATAACGCGCGTATTTTTGTATCACCGGGTATATTAAGTGACTATTGTTATATAATTTTATGGTGTGTTTGTTAAGGAGCGTGTATCTATGTAATTATTTCTGGGTGTTCATTATGCGTTTATACTTGGTTTATGTAGTGTATGATGTGTGTATTATCGTACCACCGTATATATAGGTATGGTCATTTTGTTTATTATGCATATGTATATTGTAATTATCATTCATCCTCAATAAAATGATAACGAAGTTTTGAGAATATTATCACGTTCAAGTTATTTCAGACACCTTGTATAAGTAAGAGTTAATTAAGTAATTGTATATATTGAGTGTGACTATTTAACTTTAGTTATCTTCCAGAGCTTTATTCGTTTTAAACTCTTTATGGGATATTTATATTGTTTTCACTATAATATATATATATATATATATGTATTATGAGTGGTTCATTTTAATTATTATTGGTTTTAATTGATTACTTAAATGTTGTCTGAGCCTCGAGGAGTTCTTGTCAGGTCATTATAATTTGCCTTTAAAACATCTGTGGATTATGATATCTGCAGCGAGTCGCATATATATATATATATATGTATATGTGCATGCACCAAGTTATCTCCATGGTTGATATATGAAATAATTATAAATGATAGCTGACCGGATTTTTATTGGCAAACCAAATTGGATTCATGGTAAGGAATTATTATGCAGAAGATGGGTTTGATCGAATCTTTTATTATTGTTAAAATTTGGATTTAATGAAATCACTGCGCTGCGGTGGAATATGAGTAAAATTGACAAGTTATTATATTTGGGTGACAGAATCGTTAGACATGTACGTTATTGTGGTATTAATTCGGCTTTGGGATATAAAACTGCATTTAATAGTGAAGGCATAATTATATATTGGAGGTGCGGATTAAAATAAATAAATTATTAAAGTTGAAAATATGAGGTGTTCCTGAAGCAAAATGGGTCTATAACAATGTGCGCTTAACTTTTTATGGCGGGGCTGTAGCCCTATAAGTTGCTACCTTTTTTGGTTCCTTATGAGTCAAGGCGCCAGGAAATAATTAATTAAGGTCACTGGGCGGGTTTTTTATGTGATGTTTAAATCGTTAAAAATTGGGTGCTTTTCGATGTTGCGACAACTTTTGATATATTGAGAAAAGTGATTTAGACTGTGCATAGGAAGTTGCAATTGCACATACGAGTTACTTGGCTTGCTCAGTTTTAATAATTAATGAAAGTTCATATACAGGGTGTCCCGAAAGTACCGATCGGAGTTTATTATATGAAGCTTATGGAATTTAACCAAAGGAATCGGTCGGTTGTTAAACACTATTTTATACTAATGTTTGGATAATATGACAATGTTAGTTTATATACCGGGTGTCAATTTATTAAGGTGAACATGTATCGGGAGTTGTATTTCCGCTCATTCGCAGTTACGATCTCTTTTCTTGAGTGATTTTAGCTTGTTATATAGATTTACTTTATATTTTTGTTATACCGGGTGGTGGTTAATTCTCGATGCGTGTGTCTATGGTGATGTGTACGTGTATGTTTGTGTTTAGTAAGAGTGATGACGACGAGGTGGAGTGAACATTGGTTTATATTATCGCTATTACTTAATTTACGTTATTCTATTGACGCATACTTAATATTATGTTTCCTTTTTATTTTTCAGATACTGCAACTAGAGTGACAAAACTAAATGGGTAATTATAATAAAATTAAGATGTTCGACCGACTTGGTGGGTCGTTTCTCTTCTCTTTTTCAGGTGCTGAGGAGGCGGACCAGAAGGTGATATACCGGGTGGCCGGAAAATAGGTGAGAATTTTCATTGGACAATTAATTAATTATTTTCCTTCATTTTTAGGTAGGTGATAGGGGAGAACCAGTGATGGGGATAAAACAGGAAAAAAAAGGAAGAAAAAGAAAAAAAAAAGGAAAAGGATGTTTTAGCCGGAAACATAATAAAAGGTATTTATCGGCTTAATCTATTTTTGATAATAACTATATATATATATATGTATATATATAAAAAGAAAAGGAAAGTAAAAGAATTTTATAGGTGCTTAACGCTTACTATGTCTACTTAACAGGTGACGTATGGAGTCAACGGACGGCGACTGGTGTCAAGCGGAGGCGCTGGACGTGACACCCCCCTCCTTAAAAGTGGAGCAGCGTGAAATGATGCGACGGTGAGCTCGTTGAACTCGGCTTACGGTGCGGTTGATAGACGGTTGATCTTTCGTTCCAAGTGCAAGTAGGCTTCTCGCAGGTTGGCGATCTCTGAAGATATGGCGGGAGTTCTCTCCTTGGAAGAGTGGTGAATCGTCATCGTATCCGTGGATTCATGAGAGATGTCCTTCTGGATTCGGTGATCTATCATTGGGCGCGATAATGGAGAATTGCTGAGTGTCTTGGCAGGTGTTTCCTGTTTGGTTGGTTTTTGAGAGTTGGCACTATCATCAGTCATTAACATATCATCATTTGTTAATATGTTTTTATTTTTCAGGCTCGAGTTTCGATAGCTTAACTTTCTTGCTAGGCTTTTCAAGATGATAAATAAGGTGAGTATTATAATTCCACCAATAACTGTTGTTGTTACCGAGACCTCCACGATGTATACAGGGCTCGAGTGGTCTGGTCGTCCTGGAGAGTCGTCTGTGCTTGGATTCTGTACGTCCGAGTGCTCGTGAATCTCGTTTAACTCGTCGATATGTTGACCCCATGGTAGCGTTCTTGATTGGAGGCCTTGAGGATCGATAGCAGACACTTTCAACTCTGGAGTGAATACGTACCATTTGTTTCTCATTTTGTACATTGCCGTAGCAAGCGGATCGCATTCAATTTCTGTGCCTTCGCCAGATATAACGCGTGTTCTTGGCTTTAGGTACATGGGCTTCCCGTCTATTATTACTGGGAGCTCCTGGAAACAGCTTTCCGTGGCCCTGATCCGTGCAGGTACAGGAGTACATCGAAATACTTGTACAGCTTCCCCTCGTACGCGCGCTGAGTATCCTGGTGTTTTTGTGACGGCGTACGCAAATGATGGAGGGTCTTGGTGAGCCATGGCGGTCAAGGCGTGTAATTTTGTTACTTCCGTGAGGCATTTCCTCATGACAAGGTCTTCGTAGGTATTTTCTACGCTCAGGTCTGTCTTTGTGTTACTCTTGTACGAAAAGTACGAGTGGTGAGATCGGTGCACCTTATTTACGGATGGTTGATTCTTTACGTAAGAGTCGTTGATTTCCCGTATTACTAGTCGGGGGTTTTCGGTCTGTATCACAGTGGCGTTGCAGACGTCGTGACGCGCTCGAGCAAACGCGAGCAGGTTGGTGTTTCCTACCGTTAAGGCGTATGCCGTGGGACGTCCCGTAATTTGTAGTCTTTTGGCAATTCCTCTATACAAGACGGTATGCCGTAGTTGAGTGCATCCTCCGTGAACAAAGGGGGACCAGAAATTATGAAAGCCCTCTTCGTCGGTGCATTCAAGGTCGATGTATGTGCAACTAGCACCACTAGGTAAGAATATCTTGGTTTCCATCGTGTCGATCTTGACAATGGTCCGTTTGAACGTTATGTGCAAGTACACGTTTATGACGCGTTTTGTTTTCAGGTCGTCTGATGGCAGGTTGTGGGCGCTGACGGTTTTGGTCGGCGGAATAGTGCGGCTATTCACGCGGTTGGCGGAAAGGCCGTCAAGGGTCTGGTTCCCGAATTGCAGTTTCCCTTGTGCGTGTATGTGCATGCATACAGGAGCAGATACAGATAAGTAATGTCGTTTATTGCTGGTAGGTGTTGTAGATTCCCTCGTGGTGTGGTCCGTGTGGCTGATCACGTAGTCTATCTCTATGCGGCAGCTTAGTACGTCCGCTGTGGTGAGTCTGGGCTTAGCGAGGATCTCCACGCTCACATCTCGGGTGATTGGAAGCTTCCCGTGTAATCGACAGGCGTTGTTATCGAGCAGCGAGATTGTGGTCCCGTTGTCGCACGGCGTGTTGCAGTCGTAGCCTACGAGGGCGTTGCAGTCCTGGGTTGCCAGATACGCTAGGAAGACGATCAGTGAGGCCATTGTGAACTCTATGTTGATTCTGCTTAAGAGAAAAATGTAGAACAGTACGTTCCGGTCTGAACCAGAAAATGGAGAAGATAACTGAGTAATCCAATCTGAAACAGAAGAAAGGTAGTCATCCTGGTTCGCCGTAGTGGGCTTTCCGTAGTCTATTGACGTGCACTATTCGCGTTGATTTATTAATTTGAATTCGCACGTTTTCGTGGTCGAGGATTTCGATAATGCGGTACGGGCCGTGATATTCTTTTCCGAATTTATCTGTTTTACTCTCGTTTAATAGAAAGACGTTATCGTTTGCGTTGAAAGTCGTCGGGTTTACGCGTTTGTCGTAGTAATTTTTGGAGCGCTCTTTAGCCCTAATGAGATTAGCTCTAGCGACTTCCTGTATATCACAGATTTTTTCGAACAGGTTTGTTAAGTAGGAGTGATATGTTTCAGGATCTTCTTCGGGGTTGTGTCCCGATGGAACTCTGGCGACACGTCCGAAGATCAATTCGTGAGGTGTGTACCCGGTACCTTCGTGTACTGAGGTATTATACGAAAAACTGGCACGCTCAATGAGGTCGTCCCATGCTTCTTCCTTATTGACGAAGCACTTCAGGTATTCCATTAGAACGAGGTGCGACCTTTCGAGTGACCCATTAGATTGTGGATGGTGAGCAGTCGTTCGGAAGTGTTGGATACGGAACTTTTTGGTTACGCTTTTCATGAGTACACTGGTGAAGTTTGTCCCTTGGTCGGTGAATATGCTTCGGGGGCATCCAAAACGACAGATAAAATAGTGGATAAAGGCGTTCGCCGTGGTTTCGCCTCTAGCGTCTGGTAGTGGTGCGTATACTGAGTATTTTGTGAGGAGATCTTTCATCGTTAGAACGTATGAGTTGCCGCTAGGAGTGGTTCTGAGTGGTCCTACTATGTCGAGAGCCACTTTGTCGAAGGCGCGTCCAGGTGTGTCGGTCAATATCATTGGTTGTCGAGTCTTCCTTCTGACTAGTTTCATAGATTGACACGTTCGACAATTCCTGATGTAGTTTAATATATCGCCTTTCATTTTGTTCCATGTAAACCTTTGTTTAATTCGCTGGTACGTCTTCGTGACGCCCTTGTGTCCACCGACGGCAGATTCGTGATTTTCGCGGATTATCGCTGTACGGTCCTCTACCGGAGGGGTGACGGTTGGTCCATGACATGTGCTGATGGTGACGGGCCTTTCGGAGAGTATCGCTTGCAGTGTCTGTAAGACTCGATCCCATGGTATCGTGTCGAGGCTGGGTGTCTCTCGTATGCTAACAGTATGTAGTTGTAATTCCGTCATCACGTCGAGGGTTGATCTGAAACATTCCTTTAAGATTTCTTCGTCCAATAATGTTGTTCTTTTCTCTTTTGCAGGTAGTACTATAATGTGTCGTCCCGCGTCTATGGATGGATAGACTCGCGCTCTTCCGAGCATTAAGTCGTCTAGCGGAGGTAGGTATCCATCTTGCTGTAATTCCATAGCTCCCTTATCGAAGGGGTGTTTATCAACGGTGACCAGTATGATTGTGTTATCGTTGCAATTCAGTAATGGTATGTTGCGTTTCTTAATACGGCATCTTGTGCTATGGGTGGTTATTAATTCTGGTCTCATTTGCAGAGTTTCTTCTTCGGGAAGGATTTCCAAGGTGTCGAGTTCCTTATCGCTGTTGTCGTCAACAGTGGTTTCGTCCGGCGGTTCTGTCACGGGGTCGGGTGGAGGTTCTGGGGGTATAGAAGGTAAGTGTGATATTGTTTTTCCTCGTGACTGAAATTGCGCTACGTTATCGACGCGTTCATTGTTCGTCTGTTCGTCAAGGAGGTCCAAGAGTCCTTTCGTAATTAACGGTGGTGATTGTTGGTTATTCGTGAAACGTGGGGAAGGTGAAGGATGGGAAGATGTGGGGGGAGGTGGACCGGATGATAGAGGTTTACTGTCGAATATTTCCTCAGAAGAGTCGGAAGCTACAACATACGGCCGTGAGGTGATTATTTCACTCTCGACCGTAGACCTTCTGGTAGGTACTTTCCGACGCCTTTCATCATCAGAACTGTCATCGTCAGTGCTTGTAATTAGGTCTCGTACTTTCTGAGGGAGACGTATGCGTTTTTTTTCGATCGGGAGAATGGAAACAGTAGCGGTTATAGGATTTCTGGACAGGGCATCGGCATTTTTGTTCGTGACACCTGTCTTGTATGCGACTGTATATTCGTATTCTTCGAGTTTCAGGCGCCATCGCATAAGGCGAGAGGTCGGGTCCTTCACTCGGTTTAACCAGGCGAGCGGTTGGTGATCCGTCACGAGCGTAAACTTGCGCCCGTAGAGGTAAGGTCTGAAGTGTCCGACGCAATAAATTATGGCTAGCAGCTCTTTCTCTGTTGTCGAGTAGTTCCTTTCGGCTGAATTGAGTACTCTGGACGTATACGCGATTGGCAAGTCTTGGCCGATTGTTCCTTGGCTTAGGACTCCAGCGATAGCGTAGTCAGATGCGTCCGTAGTGAGCAGGAATTCTCGCGTGAAATCCGGGAATTGCAGTACCGGTTCTTCGCAGAGTCGTCTTCGAAGAGTCTCAAAAGCGTGTTGTGTATTTTCGTTCCATGAGAAGGTACTGTTTTTCTTCAGGAGGTCCGACATTGGTTTAGCTATTCCTGAAAAATCGGGGATGAAGCGGCGGTAGTAGCCTGATAAGCCTAGAAATTGTCGTACGTTTTTCAGACTCCTTGGAACTGGAAAGTCTTTAACAGCTGAGACTTTCTGGGGGTCAGGGCGTACGCCAGTATCTGTAATTACGTGCCCGAGATAGACGACTTCATGTCGCAAAAACTCACATTTATCTGGTTGTAAAGTGAGATTGGCGGTTTTTAAACGTTTCATTAATTTATCCATTTTAATGTCATGTTCCCGTAACGAGCTTGCGTATATCACTATGTCGTCCATGTACACCAAAAGTTCTATACCTTGAGTCCGGTCAATATTTGGTCCATTAATCGTTGGAAAGTGGCCGGTGCGTTTCTGAGTCCGAATGGCATCCTGGAGAATTGGTAATGGCCATGTGGTGTAGAGAAAGCTGTTTTGTGCGCATCCTTGGGATCCATTGGGATTTGATGGAACCCACTGGCGAGGTCGAGGACGGAGAAATATTTTGCACTGCCCAACTGGTCGAGGATATCGCTGATATTTGGCAGAGGGTAGGCGTCTCCTAGCGTTTTTTCGTTGAGCCTTCTGTAATCGATGACCATTCGCCATCTCTTGTTTCCAGTTGAGTCCGGTTTCTTCGGAACGATCCAGACGGGGGAACTGTACGGTGAAGTGGATGGTGTCACTATATTTTTCTGAAGGAGCTCGTTGACCTGTTTATTTATTTCTTCTCGATGTATTGGCGGAAATCTATACTGCTTCGTGTGTATAGGTATCTCGTCCGAAGTGATTATTTTATGGGTGATTGTTGAAGTTTGGTCCAGATATTCTCCTGGTACGTAGAATCTGTCATTGTGTCGTTTTATTAGTTCAAAAATATTCTCTTTTTCTAGGTCGTTAAGATGATCGAGGCGCAAGAGTCGTATTATTTGAGTAATTCTGTCCGGTGTAGAGTCTTCCTTATGATTGTGTTCGCGCTGGGTGAGTATCTCGGGTGAGTTCCTTAAGTTTTTCCAATGTATCTTCTCGTTTACCATATTAACTATTTGCATTTTGTGTATGTCGTTGTATTTCGCAAGATTAGATGCACGCTGATCGATGAGAGTGAAATGATGTATATTATTATTTGTTTCAGGTTGCTTATTTGTAGCTACGCACAAAGGGGGTGGGTCATCCGCTTTTGCGGGGCTTAGAGGAAAGTAAGGAAGAGCAATTATAGAAGATTGACCGCCTGGGCCGAGACCAGAGGAAGGGGTTCGCACCGACGCGAGAGCGGCATCGTCGTTCGCCGGCGGAGATAAGGATCCCCTTTCTGTGTAAGTAATGTGAGAATGATTTGTGATAATAGTATTAGAATCAAGGGACGTGTGCGTAGAAGCGATTGTAGCTTGAAGTGTTGCATTTTTTGTAGAAAGGGATGGGGGATAATCGGGAGAGGTATTGGGATGTCGACCTAGGTCGACGCCGCACCTTGGTGCGACAAGGGGAAGGCAGTGCTCCTGCCCGTAGAGATGATAGTCGGGATCGACGTTTTGTGTTGGTGTATTAAGAAGAGGAAGAGAGGGGGTAAATGTATTTTGGTTTTGTAGCGTATTTTGTTTGTTAAATGATGAGTTTGATTGTTTGTTGTTTTCAATGTGTATCTTGGTCTTTGTGTTATTGTGTAGTTTGTTTGGTTGTTTATTTTTGCATGTAGTAAAATTATCTTGACTCGTTGCAGGTGCAGTGCGTGCTTCTTGGGTGCGAAGGCTTTTGCTCGCTTGAATTTTTGACGGGACTATTGCCCGATGGGCTAGAGGGTTGCCTCAGAGGCTCCCTGGAAGGGGGGTCCTGTGATATTTTTGTTACTTCTGTTAGCGTAACGGTAGGTATTATAATTTCTACTTCTTCGTCTAATGTATTCGTGATGCCGATATATGCCTTGTCGTTGATACACGTGACAAGTGCATCTCCGGCGAAGACCGCGTCGCGGGCGCGTATCGGGGCGAGGTAACCCGTTTTAATTTCCGGATTAGCTATGCGGACCGTGATTCCCAGCTTCATACGTGAGGGTATGACAATGGACTCCTTGTCCTTGAATGGAAACGCGCAGTCGCGCCACGTGATTAACTTATTACCGTAATTAATGCACGCGTTATGTTCAGTGAAGAACGACGAACCTAATATGCCCTGTGTGATTATAGGGAATTCGTCGGCTACCACGTGAAAAACTACTGGGGTTTCCGAAACGTATGCTATGGCGGATCCCAGAGTGGTGACAACATTTTCGGTGATACCCGTTAATTGGATAGTCTCCTTGTTGTTGATTTGAATATCGGATTTAATGCAACCTTTCTTTATTATATTAGGCTGTGCTCCTGTATCGAGCATGAAGGCTGTTGGTCCTCGGAAAGACGGTGATGCGAGCTCGACGGCCGGTACGTTTCCGTCGTCTCCTCGGAGGACGTGAAGGGATCTGGTTTCCCTTCCATGCAGAGGGTGGAGCGGATTTGGAAAGGGCCTCGGGACGCTCCGTTGACCGAGACCTCTGTTCGGTTTCCCGAATTTCGCGGAGGTGGATTATTCATATTACTATTAGCGTGCGTATTATGAGAGTTATTGGAATAATTATTATTATTATTGAAATTATTATTATTATTGTTATTGTACTTTTCGCGATACTGTCGTTTACGGCACTCGTGTATGAGGTGTCCGATCTTTTGGCAGTACCCGCAAATTTTTCGTTCGTGTGCATTCCCGGGACCGGGCGGCGTATTCGCTACCGCAGTCTGATCGCGTTGGAGAATTTGCGTCACGGGGGCCGGTGCAGCGTTACTATTGTGATTATTGTTACCGTTCGCGTTTCGAGTGCTCTTGTATCTTATCTCCTCTCTTTCTAGGCGTTTATTAATTGTGACCACTTTAGAGCAGGCGTCGGGGAGGCTACTATATCCTTCAGCGCGAAGTTCTATTCTATATTCGCGTGGAAGTCCTTCGTAAAACGCTTCTAACGCGAAACCTTCTATTCCGGCAATCTCATTTTCGGATAACGGTCTACCGAGTTGGACTTGATCTCCTTCAATTATGGCCGTTTTCAGATCCTTAACACGCCCGATGTAGTCAAGTATGTGCTCGTTCGGCTTTTTGTATGCCATGCTTAATTGTCCGCGATAATAGTTCGAGCTTCTAGCGGGACCGAAAGTTCGCCTGAGGCAGTCGAGAAATTTTTCCACGGTCGGGTGGATTTCATCCTCTACGGCTAAATATGCGTGGTGCGTTAATTTATTTCGTAGCATACGGACAAATAATGCTTCGTCTACCAACGGTACCGATTCTTTTGCCCTTTTGCATGCCCTAGCGAATTGTAGCACGGGGATGTTATGCCCGTCGTATTTCGGCACCAGTTCGAGAGCGTCGCGCAGATATGATTTCGGATATCCCATAGGATAATGAGAACCGTCGATTCCGGCGGCTGAGGTCGTGGGCTTGATATCGTTATACGAGGCGTTCGACATGTTAAACGATGGAGGCGCGTTATTTATTACGTCCGCTGGGCTCGAGGCCTGCAAACCGGGTAGATTTTTAGCGAACGCGCGCATCATGTTTTCCAACATTTCAGTTCGGATTTTTAATTCTCTTTCTTTTTCGCGTAGATCTCTAAAAGCTTCCTCATGGTTTTCGCGTTCTATGTTTCCCGAGAGATCATCGGATTGAGCCATATTTAAAGGTAAGTATTTATTATCGATGGTATAGCAGGACTCGCGGTTGCGAACGATTGTGCGTATATAATTTCTTTTTGTTGCGGGTATGCGAAAGCGGAATCGCGTACAATCACCAGTTATCACGATTATGAACAGGTAATTATCACCTAAGAGGTTAGTGGTTAAATTAGTTTGGATACATATAACATGGATACATATATTTTACGAAGAATTTTGAAGTAGTATTAAGGTATAAGGATTGATGGACAACGACCGATTTATTTATTTATTGAGGTTTGAAAAGACTTTAATTGTAACTTTACTTTTAATTTCCTTCGAGACTAGTAAAAGAAATAATTCGCGATGATGATTTTAAGAAAGAAAGATTTTCTTGAGAAAATGTACTCGTTTTCGATAACGAAGAATAGTAACTTTTATTTTTGCACTGATTTTTAGCGGTAATATCCCACCGCGCTGTCACCAGTTGTTACATCCCACCGCTGTCACCAGTTGTTACGTCCCGCCGCTGTCACCAGTTGTTACGTCCTCTGCGTTCGCGAGCGAGGTGCGGTTACGATGGTTGGTGTACGCGGATCGCGGTGGCCGAGCGGTAAACCTGTCACGATCAGCGTAGCGGTGCACCGGAAACTAGAGGTCGGGACGTAATAGATAATAGGGAGGATGTGAAGTGAGTAGACAATGAATGCAGATTGTTTACGTATACTGATTTTTATGTATTTATCATTATTTTATAATAAACATATATGTACAGTTATATTATATTTTTCAAGACGATTAGACAATTAAATCACGGACGGTTATCAGGAGGCGAATTGATAGGTGCTTCAGCGGACGACAGGATGCATACTCGCCCGAAGAAAGCCTGGGAGGAAATGATCCTCGGTTGCGTAATCCCGAAGTCTATCAACGGCGGGGGCACGGGCCACGGACGGTATTCGATAGGCGGTAAGGGCCTATGTGAGGAAGCGACGACCCCGCTACTGGATGCCGGTGGAGTGACGGCGTCGTGTAGCTGGTCAGGGGTTGATGACTCCGATGTATGGGTTCCCGGTGGAGGGTAAGTGAAATACCCGACGGATGCTGGGCTCTGACTACCTGGTGGCGACGCAGCTGTTCGGACCGTCAGGTAGGAGCCGCCTTGGTATAGTGACCGGATGAGGCGCTTCAATTGGTGAGCACGCCCTGCTCGACGTGACCGACCCATGACGCAGCTAAGAAGGTAAGCGAAATCATAATCGACGCCATAGTTGAATACGCGGAGGGGTATAGACTGGGGTTAGTAATAGTAACGCGAGTGATGAAAAGGAAAAAAAAAAACATACGCGTTAAAGTAAATTGGTAAACGAGTTGACTTGACCTTATCTGACGGGTTGCGGGGACAGGGTGAGCCTTAATGAGTTTACTTTAATTTAATATTTATTCTATATTTTAGATCAAGAAGAGCGATCGGAGGAATTGTGAGAGACGCCCTGACAGAGGCGCGGTTCGTGGACTGAGAGGAGGCAGATCGCCCTGACAGAGGCGCGCTGCACGCTAGGAGGCGGAATGCCCTGAAAGAGGCGCTCCTCGGAGAAGAGAGTCGTTCGCCCTGAGAGAGGCGTGCGACCTAGAGAGGGGTAGTCCGGCTCTGAAGGAGGCGCACTACGAAGGATGAAGGCAGAGCCGCCCTGAATGAGGCGCACTGCTAGAAGGGACGTAGAATCGCCCTGAAAGAGGCACACTACGTAGGAAGGATGTAGGTCGCCCTGGAGGAGGCGCCCTACGGTGTAGGTAAGAATGGTTATCGCTCTCTGTCTAATGACATTCCCTATGAAGACGTCCGAATAAAATATTAATCTCTTCGATTATAAGTTACAGATATCTGAGGCTCTGGGTATGTCAAGGCGGACGTCGCGGACCTTGCCACTGGTGAGCGGATAAGGGAAAAGAAAAAAAAAAAAAGAAAGAAAGAAAAGAGAAAAAAAAAATATATAGGAAGAAGCTATAGGGAATACAAGAACGCCCTGGAGGAGGCGCGCGTCGCCGCAGGATGAAAGAGAGAGCCCGAAGTAGGCTTGAAGGAAGGATGACCTCGTCAGATGAGTAGCACTAATTTGCCCGATAATTTCAATATTAAAATTAGAATAGAAAGCTTGTCTTTATATTTACAGGTATAGACGCGAGAGGTTAACGGCGAGAAGAATTGACACCGAAAAGATGACCGACGCCCGGAATGGACAGGGGCCGCGAACTGACACAAGTATGTATATTTCGAGTAATTACACGTAAACAATATGATTAATGATTACACGAATATATCTTAATAATTACGACAACGTACTCACTTCACTAAATCGTTATGTGTTACAGGAACCACTGGGAAGCACACTGTAACGCGGGTGTACACAAGAATGTGGATCTACAATATTAGTATTACAACATTGGTTAATAGAACTTTCCTTCGACTATGATTTCACGCACAGACTGGTTTCGGACGCGTAAACGATATTATAGATAGGCGGCATTAACAATTGCATGGAGAGGAAAAGATAATACGCTTATATTGTTGATAGAAGTAATTCACTGCAAACGAAAATTTAGATAAAATATCTTTAAAAGTGATAGATAGAATTCGATATGTATTGTGAGCGCCGTGGAAATCGATAAAGAGAAAGGAAATATAATAGTAACAGTGGATACAAATAATCAAGAATAGATTTATACGACAGTAAACGTAAGAACTGAAGGCTAATTAATAGTATTCGCGATATGCTAGTCTCGAAGTCTCTCTGAATTAATGATTTTGTGTGAATAATACCGTAATGAACTAGAAACCACTGATTCGAAGATATAATATTAATTACACTGCGCGAAAACTTGCGAGAGCGTATGTATGATTGAATGTTATAAGGATAACCGATTATTAAATCGTATAAATGACTGTCTGTACGTACAATGAATTTACTGGGTACTGTATGAATCGAGTATTGACTGCTGATCGAATACTGATTATGCGAAAACTGAATGGTCGGAACGAACCGTACAACAGATTTTACTGTCGGGCGAAAGCCGAATACTAAATATGATCTGAACTGTCTAATGATCTGAACTGTCTAGGCGAGAACTGAATACTCTGCTCTTTGAGCACACGGTGCTCCCGTTTATATACCCGTGGTCGCTGAGGGCTCCCACCTTCTGAATTATAGCGCGCGCAACGTGGTCCGATCCTGGTCATGCTTGTTTGTCACGGGTATCACGCGCCGGGCAATAGTAAGCTATCACGGTGTTTGTCCGAAATTTTCACGTGATCCGGCGGTTCCTGAATGTTCTAGAACCTTCGGGACTAGCATTATAATGTAATATCTATATCGTTATTTCTAGATATATCGCAATTATTACTAGCGTTACGATAACTTATCTGATTAATTACTTATCGCCGCATTGTATTATAGCGTTGTACTTAAATAATTGTAGAGATATGAGAGCATTACGCTAATTAACTTATTAATTAACAATTATCTATGATGTCGCATAATGTTATTCGTGGATTACAAGATCTAAATTAGTCTACAGACGTTAAACTCGCTATTATATAACTATATGTATGTATGTATATCATTATAACTAGTAGTAAAGGTTTATATATTTATATATATGTAATAATGGTATAAATGCACATGTAATATGCCGTGATATATTTACAATGGATGGATGAGGAGTGTGTAAGTGTGTATAAATGCATAAATTTAAGACAAGTTTATATTGTGAGAGGTTGAGTGTGTAATTTAAGTGATACGCTTGGAATATGTATGAATTAGTTATAAGATCCGAAACTATTGCGTTACCATGTATATGATACATTGATTATGTGTATGTTAATATATGAATATGCCTGTAATAAGTTTATAATAGGTTTATTGAGAGTGCTTTATTTGTGCGTACTAATGGGTCACTATGTATATAAATTATTTATAGAGTGTGTGTATTTGCGTGTTACTGGGTGGATAATACGTCTATAATAGTCAGATACTGATTAAACATTGTGTAGATGATAAGTTTATAACGCGCGTATTTTTGTATCACCGGGTATATTAAGTGACTATTGTTATATAATTTTATGGTGTGTTTGTTAAGGAGCGTGTATCTATGTAATTATTTCTGGGTGTTCATTATGCGTTTATACTTGGTTTATGTAGTGTATGATGTGTGTATTATCGTACCACCGTATATATAGGTATGGTCATTTTGTTTATTATGCATATGTATATTGTAATTATCATTCATCCTCAATAAAATGATAACGAAGTTTTGAGAATATTATCACGTTCAAGTTATTTCAGACACCTTGTATAAGTAAGAGTTAATTAAGTAATTGTATATATTGAGTGTGACTATTTAACTTTAGTTATCTTCCAGAGCTTTATTCGTTTTAAACTCTTTATGGGATATTTATATTGTTTTCACTATAATATATATATATATATATATATGTATTATGAGTGGTTCATTTTAATTATTATTGGTTTTAATTGATTACTTAAATGTTGTCTGAGCCTCGAGGAGTTCTTGTCAGGTCATTATAATTTGCCTTTAAAACATCTGTGGATTATGATATCTGCAGCGAGTCGCATATATATATATATATATGTATATGTGCATGCACCAAGTTATCTCCATGGTTGATATATGAAATAATTATAAATGATAGCTGACCGGATTTTTATTGGCAAACCAAATTGGATTCATGGTAAGGAATTATTATGCAGAAGATGGGTTTGATCGAATCTTTTATTATTGTTAAAATTTGGATTTAATGAAATCACTGCGCTGCGGTGGAATATGAGTAAAATTGACAAGTTATTATATTTGGGTGACAGAATCGTTAGACATGTACGTTATTGTGGTATTAATTCGGCTTTGGGATATAAAACTGCATTTAATAGTGAAGGCATAATTATATATTGGAGGTGCGGATTAAAATAAATAAATTATTAAAGTTGAAAATATGAGGTGTTCCTGAAGCAAAATGGGTCTATAACAATGTGCGCTTAACTTTTTATGGCGGGGCTGTAGCCCTATAAGTTGCTACCTTTTTTGGTTCCTTATGAGTCAAGGCGCCAGGAAATAATTAATTAAGGTCACTGGGCGGGTTTTTTATGTGATGTTTAAATCGTTAAAAATTGGGTGCTTTTCGATGTTGCGACAACTTTTGATATATTGAGAAAAGTGATTTAGACTGTGCATAGGAAGTTGCAATTGCACATACGAGTTACTTGGCTTGCTCAGTTTTAATAATTAATGAAAGTTCATATACAGGGTGTCCCGAAAGTACCGATCGGAGTTTATTATATGAAGCTTATGGAATTTAACCAAAGGAATCGGTCGGTTGTTAAACACTATTTTATACTAATGTTTGGATAATATGACAATGTTAGTTTATATACCGGGTGTCAATTTATTAAGGTGAACATGTATCGGGAGTTGTATTTCCGCTCATTCGCAGTTACGATCTCTTTTCTTGAGTGATTTTAGCTTGTTATATAGATTTACTTTATATTTTTGTTATACCGGGTGGTGGTTAATTCTCGATGCGTGTGTCTATGGTGATGTGTACGTGTATGTTTGTGTTTAGTAAGAGTGATGACGACGAGGTGGAGTGAACATTGGTTTATATTATCGCTATTACTTAATTTACGTTATTCTATTGACGCATACTTAATATTATGTTTCCTTTTTATTTTTCAGATACTGCAACTAGAGTGACAAAACTAAATGGGTAATTATAATAAAATTAAGATGTTCGACCGACTTGGTGGGTCGTTTCTCTTCTCTTTTTCAGGTGCTGAGGAGGCGGACCAGAAGGTGATATACCGGGTGGCCGGAAAATAGGTGAGAATTTTCATTGGACAATTAATTAATTATTTTCCTTCATTTTTAGGTAGGTGATAGGGGAGAACCAGTGATGGGGATAAAACAGGAAAAAAAAGGAAGAAAAAGAAAAAAAAAAAGGAAAAGGATGTTTTAGCCGGAAACATAATAAAAGGTATTTATCGGCTTAATCTATTTTTGATAATAACTATATATATATATATGTATATATATAAAAAGAAAAGGAAAGTAAAAGAATTTTATAGGTGCTTAACGCTTACTATGTCTACTTAACAGGTGACGTATGGAGTCAACGGACGGCGACTGGTGTCAAGCGGAGGCGCTGGACGTGACAATGTATATAGTCAGCACGTCCGTTATGCATGATTGAAACGTGCGAGTGCATGCCGCAGTAATATATAGTTCTTGAAATTTCGACCTTACACTGTATTATAAACGCATGATTATATTCAGATAATTGAAGGAGTTGGATATAAGTATCCGTAGAGTTTGATGTTTTATGCGGAAGATTGCATTCTCCCACATCCAACAACGAAACTGATGTAATATTTAAATGTCGTCCTCCGCAATCAAAGCCGAGAAGGGCGAGGGAGGATTGCGCAGTGAATAATAATAATACTAAATGATACATCATTTCTGTAAGTAAGCAGATACAACTTATTATTTGTATATGTATATTTGCACGAATATAATATATTTTTACTTTATTTTATGGTATTTCCATTTCATTTGTTGGTTCATGCATTAATAATATTTTTACTTCTGTATTATCGCAATCATATAATAACTCTTCTACATTATTTGAATCTAACTCTCTCTCTCTGAGAACACAACATATTGCTAAATAGTGCATAAAGCAAATAGAACATTCTTTCACAGAAGTATAGGTAATTATGTCATTTCCGCAAATATGACAATATTCTTCTTGAAAAATACCACTATATATGCCATGGAATTGTATAAGTCCATATGCTTGAAAATTTTGTTGAATTAATCTGAATCAGGTGACGCAATATCTATTATCTTCTATTTTAATATACTGGACGTTATAACAATGATAAGAGAAAATTCCAGGGCAATGCGTCAGAATGTAAGGTGGCTTATATCTATAATGCTTAGGTCTACACATTTTATGAATTACTATTTCTAAGTAGAAATATATATATATATTTATTTTATATGTATTCAAAAATTATTACTATTATTATTAAACTTGGACCAGGCTCAGGTCGTCAATGTCTTCAAGGAATGGATTCCTTTGCTGAAAAGATAATACTTGTATATATATATTTCTTTAATAGAAGCACTTATATATATATATATCTATTCTCTATTGTTTTATATCTATTTCTTCCTTATATATGTATGTTTTTCTTTTCGTATTTTCGTATTTTATATGTTAGGTGTTTATTGTGTTTTTCTTCTTTTTCTCTTTCCTATATTAATATTACTACTTTATGATTATATCTATATGTTTTGCTTTCAGTCGTCGATGACTGCTAATATTATAGGATCGTCATAATAGTTAATTGTGCGGTGTAGTTGCTCCATTTCGTTAGTAAATTCGAAGTACCGATTGATACAAGGATTACAATGAGCTATGGGTTGGATAGTTCCCATGTGATTTTCGCATGCATAACATTTATTTCTGTAGAATTTTGTGCCATCTACGCACTGATGTCTCTTAGTTTCCTGGTATAATGACTTTACTGCTTCAGGAATTAGTTTATTATAACAAGGGACGCATAAAGTGACATGTACATCATTTATCTTCTGATAGGAATAAGTTTTGAAACAATGTACGGTATATAGTCTTTGAAGAGCTTCTACGGAAGGGTGTGAGGAGGATGGTTCTGAGGAATTTGGCTGACTGTGCGATGAATGATGCATTTCGTTGTTTGAGTTTGATTAATAATATCTAGCTCCGTTTACATGTAATATGAGAGGGTTAGGAAGAGTATTGATTTGTCTTTCGTCGCAATACAATAAGAATTTTAAGAACCTTAATAAACATTGATCGCATTGATATACAGGTTTGACTATGGTGATATCTGCATTACACCGCGCGCAAATTATTTCACGGAATTGTTCGCCGGAAATCAAGTGGTATGATACTATCCACTCATATTGATTTTGATATTGTGGTTGATAAATGTGATAACACTGAGTACAGTAAGCGAATCCTGACGCAATGTGTCTATACGCAAAAGATTTATAGCACCGCGCAATTGAAAGTATTTGACATGGATCGAAACTAGGTTGTAATGTTGTGTTGAATTGTAGCCCAGTAGTATGGTTTCTTGAGCTCATTCTATAAAGAGAAAAAGAGTAGTGCAAAACAAAAGTCGATAGCTATTTAATAGCTTATTCAAAGTATCCACTTATACGAATTAATGTATTATCTTCTGTATCAATTTGTTCTTCTTCTAGACGAGTCGAGTACGACAAGTATGCATCGTTACACAAAGAGCATTGTCTCAATGTTCTTAGCGTAACTAGGGGTATTTTACATATTTTACATATTATTGGTTCGTAGCTTTTCGTGATTACAAGATAATGACAATAAAAGAATTTATGGAACCATCTATAGTATTCGGACAGCAGGGAGGAGTAACAGTTTGCGCAGATTAAGTATCCGCGTCTGGTGTGGGTATATCCGGTGGCTTTAACGCACCATGTAATGTGTAATCGTTGTTGTACCCGTGAAAAGGCGGGTGAGGTTTTGTACAAAGGATCTATTGTTGGTCGTTGGCGGGGCCAACACATCTGAAACCAAAAAGTCTTTCTTAGCATTTCATCCTGGTTCAATATGAGCTATCTTCAATTTATCTGCGTGAACAACTTTCGACGAGTTTTTAAATAAAATTTTGATGTTATTGTTGGGCAAAGTTTCAAGTACTTCAAAGGGTCCAATATATTGATCAGAGAATTTTCCTTTAGCTGGTTCTTTCAATAAGAATACGTGATCTCCCTGTTTAAATTCTTGTACGTGAATGCGTTTATCGTAGTAATGCTTGCTTCTGTTTTTGGATTGAATTAAATTTTGCCGCGCTTCTTCTTGTGTGTCGCGCAATCGATTGAATAAATCTGTTAAATATTCGGTATATGTAGGATCTATATTTTCTTCCACTATAGTGTTAGATGAAGGTAATCGTGCTATTCTTCCAAAAATTAATTCAAAAGGAGAAAATTTAGTGCTTTCATGTATACTTGTATTATATGAAAACATGGCTAAAGCGATATGATCATCCCAATTAGAGTCTTTATTAATTTGTGTTTTCAGATATTCTGTTAGGACGTGGTGAGATCTTTCTATTGATCCGTTAGATTGAGGATGATACGCGGTAGTATGATATTGTTTGATTCTAAACTTTTTCGCTAGATTTCTCATTAAGGCTGTTAAGAAGTTAGATCCTTGATCGGTTAAAATGGCTTGTGGGGCACCGTATATACATATGAAATTCTTAGTAAAGGCATCGGCGATTGTTAATGACGTGGCTTCTTTTAATGGTACCGCGACTGAATATTTTGTTAGTAAATCTTGCATGGTGAGAATGTAAACGTTTCCGTTATCAGTGTGACGTCCCGCCAAAAATTTCAAACTAAATTTTCAAAATATAAACGTACCGCTGGAGATATGAACACAAGGTATGAGATATACATATATATCTCAACTTGAACTTAATAAAATATTTAATCAAGCATAGTATTATATAGCTATTAAATTGGACATTGCTTACTTAGAAGTAATAACAAAATAATACTGACCTTATCAGAAAAAAAATAAGAAAAAATATTTGTAATCATTAAACTTCTATATTAATTTTCCAAATAAAAGTTAAAATTCTCTTTGCTAGAATATATGGAAATAAAATATTACTGTAACATCAGAATCGTTGAAATTCAATTACGCGATTGTAACAGAAACACTTGCAAACCAATTATATTAGAGTTAAATCATACTAACAATCGCTTTATAAATCCTACATTTCATAAGTATAATGAAAAGAAAAAATAAAGAAAAAGAAATATTATTCAGTAAAGTACATTTTGGAAGGCATATGCATACTGGCATTGAGAACCATATATATACGCCAGATAAATTAATTTATTTAATAATATTATTAAGCTGCATTTGTATATCAACATGTAAATCTAAATGGAAGACTTTCTTTTAGTGTAATTGATGAAAAAGTAATATTCTAAAAACAATAACGCATGACACATATTATACATATATGTCTATATATATATATATATTCATATATATATATATGTAAAGGAGAGTTAGTCTCCTACGCTAAAGTGAAACCATAAGGAATCACGATAGAAAGGAATTATAAATTGAAATAACAGTATTAAAATGCATCTTCCATATAGATACTATTATAAAAGCGGATAAGTTAAGATGAAATATGTGATACAACAAGAGAGAAAATTAAAGGAAATTTAAATATAAAAGCATAAATTAATAAGTGAAAAGAAAAGAAATATTAATAATGAGACATAATAACTTTGAGAACGAATAATAACTCTTGCCATAGTTAAATTAATAAGTCTCTCTTGCTGTAAGAAGAATTATAATATAAGAGTGCGAAATTATTATAATACAAAGAGCCTTTCATTCGCACGATGACGCAATAGGCGACGGCGAGAAAGACTTAGTGAAATCGAATATTATTCTTATCTCTTGACACAGAGACCCGATGAAACCGAATATTATTCTTATCTATTGACGCAGAGACTCAGCTTGACTAAATATTATGTCAACGCAGAGACCAGTGAAATCGAATATTATGCCTATCTCTCGACGCAGCGACTCGACGAAACTAAATATTATAACGACGTGCCTTTTGATATTCGCCGCTGAATATCAACTTAAGATTAAGAAGAGCTCACCGCTTCTGACGTCTTCGAAGGCGGAGAGTTCCCTCACCAAGAGCAAGAATCCATCTCCACCGGATGATTAAGCCAACCCGGGAAGTCTTGGATCCACCGGACGCCTAGAGGGAGGTGACCCGAAAGTGGGGACGGAGCGCAGAACGTCAGTCGAGTTTGCGGACGGAATCAGTCTTTCACCACCTCTCATACTAAACAGTCGCTCCCTATCATCCAAAGTGAACAGTCTTTCACCACCTCTCATACTAAACAGTCGCTCCCTATCATCCAAAGTGAACAGTCTTTCACCACCAGTCATCTAAAACAGTCGCCAACATTCAACCTAAAAAGTCGCCTTCCTAACTTCATAAGTCACTTCAACATCTCTCCGAAACGTTAGTCCGAAGTCGTGAAAAGTCTCTGTGTCTTTATACATTCACTGCGTCCTAAAATCAATTTTAACTTAATTTTCGTCAGCTACTTTGTGTCGTCAAAGTAGATCTTTAATAATACTTTACTTTCTCATCTTCGCGACTCGTCTTATATTATAATTTAGAGCTTAGACTCACTCTACATTATAATTTAGAATTATTACTTTATTGTTAACTAATCTCCAATTTCTGGTACAGTGCGGTTGTACCTTTTTCATTTGAATTGTGAACAACATTTGTAATCATTACTTGCAACCTTTGTAAAATCTTCAAGCTTTTAAAATACATAGTTGCTTATTTCGAAATATTCTCAAGTACATTATTTTAATACAGTGTTCCTTCACCTTCAACCAGTGTTTACTATAATTAATTTAATATCGATTAAATATTTAACGTACGTCTGGATCTTGAGCGTTAGCGAGTCCCGTGCCTGGGATAGAGTAGAGTGACGTGCCCCTCGTGTTAGTTCGAGCAGAGCTGAGACTTAGTCGATGAGCTGCTTGAATGTCGCTTGATCCAGATTGTCAACCTGAATTGAATAACTTTTTAAATTAGAATAAAATTTTGGTTATAATTTATAGTAAATGCCTGGTTCTCGTCGCGCCGGTAAACGACATAGACAACTACGTGCCGCTTTACGCCGACAGAGACAAATTTCAAACAGTGATAACGGTCTCAGCCAAGTAGAAAAAGACAATCCAATTAACGTACCGGACAATCAAAGAATTGTCGTAGAACTTTTCGATCAGCTTCCTGCATCTGACTCAGTTGAAGCTCCCATCTCGCGAAGAACCTTCGAATTTATTGGCTGGCCCGAACCTTTGGTTGAAATCAAGCTGCATCCTGCCTCAACCTCTACCACCGACATCCCTGAGGGAGATCCACGACGTCCAGAGTACGAGGAAAAGGCCCAGGAAAATCAGCAAAACTAGAGACACTAATAAAGGTAAATTACTATTTTGAATACATACGCATATGATCAAACAAGAGAATATTACTATTTTTAATAAAAAGAAAACGCACTCACATTCCAACAAAATATAATAAAAAAAGGAAAAGAATTCCGAATTGAACTACTATTTTCAACACATCGTGTTTGACATTTATATGACATCTTACTACTCTAACAATTTCAACTTCGTAAAACAATTATAATTACAATTTAGACATATGCTTCTACGACTAATGCAATAAACTGTTCCACCTTCAAGCTCCGAAATAAAAATCTTTTAATACAGTTAAGTAAACATACATACTAGATATATATATATATATATATATATATATATCTCACTCTTTTGAATAACTTACAGTCAGACTATTGACTCTCATAAAATTACAAATTGACTCACATTCTGATACCATTCTCAAGAATTATAAAGTTAAAATACTATACCAAGAAATTTGCAAGTTTAGAATAAAAAATAAAATAATCGATCAATGTAAGTGTATTAACTACTCGTTACACTTAATTTAATAATAAAAATAACGGAGCATCCTTTGTTTAATCTCTTCTTCCTATTTTCCATCGGAGACAGTGATCTTGACAACAATAAATTATATCGCTGGCCTCCACCACACCATATTCCAGTTGTACATTTCTTTATATGTCACCTCACCACACAGTGCTGCACCTGCAAAGAACAATACTTTTAGTAACATATATAAATATCTACATAAGAGCAATAAAAATTTTAATGATTCTTTCTTATTACGTGAATATCAACGATATTTATGAGAAATAAAATTATAGTGCAACAGTTGACTTTCTCCTAAAGAAAGAGATATCTACATTTAATATAAATCCAAATCATTTAAATTTCTCAATTTAACTTTGTTCTTTATATTAAAGCAGTCATTAATTACTGAGAAATTTGCTCTTACATTATAAAAGTCGTAAATTAACCTTTCAAAACCAGTATATATTTGGAATTGCTCCGACGGTGAATTCTACTATACAACAACAGTAAGTACTTAATCCCTCACCATTACTATCACAAACCACCTTAATCCCTATCTCAATTTTAATATAATTGAAAATTTGTCAAATTAATCACAATCCATTTATAATTCCAAAACTGAAATTTTCCAATCATTCCAACTTTAAATTGAATAAATTTAAAGCTATTGCAGATATAATTTTACAATTTTATTTTCTCTTTGATTAACTCGAGTGTCATTGTGCGTCACGTTCATTGCATACGCGATAATGGTCATGGTGTCATGGAGTTCCTAGAACTTCCTCAGCCTCTCGTTAGTGCCGAGTGAATTGCATTCTGACCACCAGACTATATCAAATATACAATAACGAGATTCAACGCGTTTGCTTACCGTTTTAATCATTTTCAAATACATATGTCATAAATTTAACCTTTTTATTTTCAACTTTCTTAATTTTTCTTGTCAAATAAAATAAAATAAATGAGACCTCAGACAACTGATTCTGAATTTCAACAAAATCCTTTCGTTGACCCTGAAGTCATATTAGAAACTCTAATCCAATTTATAGAAGAAAATAAAGAAAATATTATTTACAATTTAGACAATATCATAAAAGAGTTTTTAAATCAAGCCTCTATTATCATCATCCCAGATCAGTAAAAAAATCCTCTGAATTATTAGTTCCTAGTACACATTGATCCTGCTCTCGGCGAAGCCCTGGGTATAGCCGACTTAGACAGATTACCCAAAAACTAAATAGAGAGCAACCCTGTTATTGACACCGAGGTAGACGATAACAGTGGGTCACTGCACGTGACATCAGATACGGGTAATGGACCTACAATGTCCATCGATACTTTGTCGAAAGCTGATCCGGGAGTGTCGGTGATTACCATAGGTTGTTTAGTTTTTCTTCTAGTTAATTTTTTTAATTGACAGGTTCGACAATTCCGGATAAAATTTTGAATATCCTTTTTCATTGTATTCCAGTAATAGAAAGTTCGCAATCGATTGTAAGTTTTAGTTATTCCTTTATGTCCACCTATTGCTGAATCGTGGTATTCGCGGATAAGAGCTGATTTGTTTTCTGTATTTGGTGTTTGAATAAGATCCTTGCATATAGTTACGCGAATATTAATGTCATTTACATGTTTAATTAATTGTTTTTCTACGTAAGCCCAAGGGATATTATCAAAAAAGTTAGTATTCTTAATTGAGATAGACTCTAATTGTAATTCATTTAAAACGTCTACTAATGATTTAATACAATTTTTAATGTTGTCTGGCTCTATTAACGTGCGATGATTGAGTTTTAATGGTAGGGATATCAAGGTCTTAGAGCGCAATGTATTTATTTTTGCTCTCTCATAAGTTACATCTTTATATGTAGGTAGTAGATTGTCTTCTTGTAGCTCTCTTGCGCCGTTATCAAGAGGTTCTCCGTTCAGAGTTATAAAAATTACGTAATTATCATTATGTTTTAACAATCTGTCACGGCTTATTAAAACTTTAGCTTTAGAGTCAGTGGGTACTTTTACGTATGGCAAAACATCAGTTAGCATTAACTCTGTGTCGCTTTCATCGCTGCTTGTTTCTAAATCTTCATTACTAATAATGCTTTCATTACTATTGTAATCTTCAATAATCATTGAATCAGTAATTGGTTCATTTGTAGGCATATTGGGATGCGTTATTACAGGTGGGGGAGTATGGGGGTTAATTTCCACGGAGGTTTGGCCAAGGGGTTGTGGCATTGAAAATAGAGATTCGTCAGAGTCGGAGTCAGGATCGGGTGGAAGAGAGGGGCTTTTTCTAAAGGGCAGGACTTGGACAGTTGGGTTTCTTGACAATGCATCAGCATTATTATTTAACGTTCCCTTTTTGTATCGTATATCGTAATCATATTCGGCTAATTTGATTCGCCATTTTAAAAGTCTTGAAGTTGGATCTTTGATAGAATGTAACCATACTAGAGGTTTATGATCTGTTACGATGGTGAATTTAGTGCCATATAAATAGGGTCTAAAATGATTCGTACAATATACCATAGCTAAACATTCTTTCTCAATGGTCGAATAATTTTGTTCCGCTTTATTAAGTACTCTAGATGTATAGGCGATTGGAAGATCTTTTCCGATTGGTCCTTGACTTAGTACTCCGCCGATTGCATATCCGGATGCATCGGTAGTTAAATTAAAGGGTTTGCTAAAATCGGGATATTGTAATATTGGTTTGTTACATAGTTGTTCTTTAAGATTATTAAACGCATATTCTTGATCCTTTTGCCATTTGAAACAATTATTTTTCTTAAGTAAATCAGTTAGAGGGGTAGCAATTTTTGAAAAACTTGGAATAAATCGTCGATAATAACCAACTAATCCTAGAAATTGTTTTATGTTTTTAGGATTTTTGGGAGGAGGAAAATCATGGACAGCGGTAACTTTGGTAGGGTCTGGTCGTACGCCGTCGGATCCGATAATATGACCGAGGTAAGCTACTTCTCGTCGCAAAAATTCACATTTGTCGGGTTGTAATTTTAAATTAGCTTCACGTAATCTTTTCATTAATTTATTAAATTTCATTTCGTGTTCTTTTAATGATCGAGCGTATATAACTATATCATCCATGTAGACGAAAAGCTCGTTGCCTTGTAATCCAGATAGTACATTGTCCATTAATCTTTGAAATGTTGCAGGGGCATTTTTTAATCCAAAGGGCATTCTCTTGAATTGATAATGTCCGTAAGGAGTGGAGAATGCGGTTTTGTGGGCGTCATTCGGATCCATTGGTATTTGATGGAATCCTGAAGCGAGGTCAAGAACTGAGAAATATTTAGCGCTTCCCAATTGATCAAGTATATCAGTTATGTTGGGAAGGGGATATGCGTCTCCAATTGTTTTCTCGTTAAGAGCGCGATAATCGATGACCATTCGCCATCTTTTATTTCCAGAAGAATCGGGTTTCTTAGGGACGATCCATACTGGCGAATTATAAGGTGAGAGAGAATATTCTATCATATCGTCTCTTAGTAATTTAGTTACTTGTTTGTCAATTTCTTCTTTATGCATAGGAGGAAAGCGATATTGCTTGGTGTGGATCGGGGAATCATCCGTAGTATAGATAGAATGATGGGTTACATGAGTGGTTCCCAATTTACCATTAGGCAAATGGAATCTATCTAGATTATTATAAACCAGTGTCTGAAGATTATTCCTTTCTTCCATATTTAAATGTTCCAACCTTAGGAGTTTTAAAGCAAGTTCCGCGCTCTCTGGCGGTGTTTCAAAAATGATCTCGTCTAACTGAGACGGATTATGAGTTGAAGAATGGCTCGTGCTTATCCGATGATGCCCTCGGGAATCAACGACATTGCAGAAGCCTTTATGAGACGTAGAAAAATCATCTTCTTCTTCCTCGGAAGGAGAAGAGGGTTGATAAGAAGAGTCAGGATCAGAGACACAACGAACTGTGGCCTTGGATAACCCTCGGGTTCCGTCGGCACCACAAGAAGAATATAGATTCTCTTGGGTATCAATGGTGTCAAATTCCTGCAGAGTGAATGAAGGTATTTCTATGTTATACTCTTCATCATTAGTATTAAAAAGAGGCAAGTAAGCTTTGCCATGAATATTAGAAACTATCGCGTCTCCAAGGTATATTCCTTTGATGGAAGTTATTGATGGAAGATATCCCGTTTTTATTTCAGGATTCGTGATTTTAACGAAGAAAGGAGTGACTGTTCTTGGTTTAATGTTAACATATTCCACTTCGTCGAATGGAATCGAAGTATTTTCAAATAGTAAGTGTTTTGTTTTAAAATCAACATTTGCATTTCTATCTTTCAAAAACGGATTACCAAGAATACCGTGTTGCGAGAAAAGTATATCGTCGGAAACAATGTGAAATTCAGTTGGTTTCCCTAATACTGATATATAGATTGCACCTAAAGTATTGATAGGTTCGGATGCTATTCCTTGCAATGATTGAATATTTCTTTTATCCGGAAGAATATTAGAATTGACGTATTGTTTCTTAATTAAATTTAAATCGGAACCGGAATCTATCATAAAGGTGCATGTGTCTTTTAAATCAGGAGAAGATAAAGTAACAGTAGGAGCACAAGTGCTTGCTATGAGCCGATGTTTATTTATTTTTGTGTTTCTAGATTTTGGTTTTCGGCATCTACGAATCGCACGACTCGAGAGGGGTTTGGGCGTTCCTGTTGAGCAGCGTCCCGGCGAACGCCTCCTTGTACCGGAGCGCTCTGACCGTTTCCCTGATTGTTAGAAGATTGATTAGAGGGATTCATATCTCCAGTGAATGATTTTCTATAAGCTAATTTCCGGCATTCTGTAATCAAATGTCCAGGAGTTTTGCAGTAACGACATATTTTTTCAGTGGGAAAATTTGGACCAGGTTGTCCAGGAACTAATGGTTTAATAAAAGGAGCGACGTTATTACGCGTGTCGTGTACTCTGGGGGCGAAAATGGGAGAAGCTGTTGGATTACGCGAGGGGTTTTGAAGAATACGAGGATTGTAGGTAAGGTCTGCACGAGGGGCAGGAACAGGTCGTGTGGGAAAAGCAATTTTCCTACGACGATTTTCGGTTTCCAAGGTTTTGCTTAATTGAATAGCTCCAACAATTGCGTCTTCCAGACTGTAATATCCCTCTAGCTTTACACGAATCAATAAATCAGGCGGAAGGCCGTTAATAAAGCTTTCTAGTGCTCTCGTCTCAATGTTATAGCGAAGTTGTTCACTCATATTACCATGAATGGTGGTTTCACCGTCTATAATCGCGGATCTTAATTCTTTAACTCTTTCAATATAGTCAAAAATATTTTCATTTGGTTTCATATAAACGTTGGCAAGTTCTCCGCGATATTGATCGACCGATTTATTTGGACCAAAAACCTTCTTCAATCGATTAGTCAGATCGGTTAAATTATGATATTCTATTCCTTCTATTGCCGCGTAAGCATATCCTTGTAATTTGTTTATTATTAATGGTAACAGATATTCTTCTTGCCATGAAGGGATTAATTTTAACGCTCGTTCGCACGTTTTACAGAATTGGAACACGGACATTTTAAGACCGTCATATTTAGGAATGGAATCAATTATGTCTTTAATACGAATGGGTGAAGCCAGTTGGATATGATCCACATTCAAAGGGGTATTTCTAGAGGCAAGTGGAGGAGGAGGATTGGTATCTTCAGCTGGAGGTTTGGAAGTCGAAGAGAGATTTATATTGCCAGGTAAGGGATTAATAGGCTCTTGAGGTGGCAAATTTCTTATATAATCTTGTACGTGTGAGTTAGATGCACCTTGTTGTCGCATTTCAGATACCTTTTGTTCTAAATTATTTAATTGATTTGGTAAAGTTTTTAATGAGGATACTTCTTGTCGTAATAAGCTTAATATCGAACTAAGGCTATTTATATCTACAGCAGCGTTTTGCTCTGCTTCAAATTTTTCTTTAGAAATTTCAAATTCTTTTTGTTGTATAATCAGAGCGGCTTGTTGTTCCCGAACAAGTCTTTCTTTATTTTGTAATTGTTGCATCATGATTTCTAATTCAGCTTGTTGTTTTTGTAAAGGAGTAGTGACAGTAGTATCGCTCTCGCTATGCTCAGAAGTGGTTTTGGAAGATTGTGACCGCGTATTAATATTTTTGCTCATTATGAAAGATTGTTATAAATGATAAAAAAAATTTATTCAAAAAACAACGATTGATCCTTTTTGGCTATCCCACCGCTGCCACCAATTTATGTCACGTGCAGTGACCCACTGTTATCGTCTACCTCGGTGTCAATAACAGGGTTGCTCTCTATTTAGTTTTTGGGTAATCTGTCTAAGTCGGCTATACCCAGGGCTTCGCCGAGAGCAGGATCAATGTGTACTAGGAACTAATAATTCAGAGGATTTTTTTACTGATCTGGGATGATGATAATAGAGGCTTGATTTAAAAACTCTTTTATGATATTGTCTAAATTGTAAATAATATTTTCTTTATTTTCTTCTATAAATTGGATTAGAGTTTCTAATATGACTTCAGGGTCAACGAAAGGATTTTGTTGAAATTCAGAATCAGTTGTCTGAGGTCTCATTTATTTTATTTTATTTGACAAGAAAAATTAAGAAAGTTGAAAATAAAAAGGTTAAATTTATGACATATGTATTTGAAAATGATTAAAACGGTAAGCAAACGCGTTGAATCTCGTTATTGTATATTTGATATAGTCTGGTGGTCAGAATGCAATTCACTCGGCACTAACGAGAGGCTGAGGAAGTTCTAGGAACTCCATGACACCATGACCATTATCGCGTATGCAATGAACGTGACGCACAATGACACTCGAGTTAATCAAAGAGAAAATAAAATTGTAAAATTATATCTGCAATAGCTTTAAATTTATTCAATTTAAAGTTGGAATGATTGGAAAATTTCAGTTTTGGAATTATAAATGGATTGTGATTAATTTGACAAATTTTCAATTATATTAAAATTGAGATAGGGATTAAGGTGGTTTGTGATTGTATTGGTGAGGGATTAAGTACTTACTGTTGTTGTATAGTAGAATTCACCGTCGGAGCAATTCCAAATATATACTGGTTTTGAAAGGTTAATTTACGACTTTTATAATGTAAGAGCAAATTTCTCAGTAATTAATGACTACTTTAATATAAAGAACAAAGTTAAATTGAGAAATTTAAATGATTTGGATTTATATTAAATGTAGATATCTCTTTCTTTAGGAGAAAGTCAACTGTTGCACTATGATTTTATTTCTCATAAATATCGTTGATGCATCTATTCACGTAATAAGAAAGAATCATTAAAATTTTTATTGCTCTTATGTAGATATATATATATGTTACTAAAAGTATTGTTCTTTGCAGGTTCAGCACTGTGTGGTGAGGTGACATATAAAGAAATGTACAACTGGAGTATGGTGGGTGGAGGCCAGCGATATAATTTATTGTTGTCAAAAATCACTGTCTCCGATGGAAAATGGGAAGAAGAGATTAAGCAAAGGATGCTCCTTTAATTTTATTATCAAGTTAAGTATAACGAGTAGTTAACTCTCTTACATTGATAGATTGATTATTTATCTCATCTAAATTTGCAAATTTCTTGGTATAGTATTTTAACTTTATAATTCTTAGGAGTGGTATCAGAGTGTGAGTCAATTTGTAATTTTAAAAGTCAATAGTCTGAGCTGTAAGTTATTCAAAAGAATGAGATATATATATATATATATATCTTGTATGTATGTCTAGTTAACTGTATAAAAGATTTTTATTTCGGAGCTTAAGGGTGGAACAGTTTATTGCATTAGTCATAAGAGCATATGTCTAGATTGTAATTAAAATTGTTTTGCAAAATTAAAGTGGTTAGAGTGATATGATGTCATATAAGTGTCAAACACGATGTGTTATAAATAGTAGTTCAATTCGGAATTCTTTTCCTTTTTTTTTATTATATTTTGTTGGAATGTGAGTGCGTTTTCTTTTTATTAAAAATAGTAATATTCTCTTGTTTGATCATATGCGTATGTATTCAAAATAGTAATTTACCTTTATTAGTGTCTCTAGTTTTGCTGATTTTCCTGGGCCTTTTCCTCGTACTCTGGACGTCGTGGATCTCCCTCAGGGATGTCGGTGGTAGAGGTTGAGGCAGGATGCAGCTTGATTTCAACCAAAGGTTCGGGCCAGCCAATAAATTCGAAGGTTCTTCGCGAGATGGGAGCTTCAACTGAGTCAGATGCAGGAAGCTGATCGAAAAGTTCTACGACAATTCTTTGATTGTCCGGTACGTTAATTGGATTGTCTTTTTCTACTTGGCTGAGACCGTTATCACTGTTTGAAATTAGTCTCTGTCGGCGTAAAGCGGCACGTAGTTGTCTATGTCGTTTACCGGCGCGACGAGAACCAGGCATTTACTATAAATTATAACCAAAATTTTATTCTAATTTAAAAAGTTATTCAATTCAGGTTGACAATCTGGATCAAGCGACATTCAAGCAGCTCATCGACTAAGTCTCAGCTCTGCTCGAACTAACACGAGGGGCACGTCACTCTGCTCTATCCCAGGCACGGGACTCGCTAACGCTCAAGATCCAGACGTACGTTAAATATTTAATCGATATTAAATTAATTATAGTAAACACTGGTTGAAGGTGAAGGAACACTGTATTAAAATAATGTACTTGAGAATATTTCGAAATAAGCAACTATGTATTTTAAAAGCTTGAAGAATTTACAAAGGTTGCAAGTAATGATTACAAATGTTGTTCACAATTCAAATGAAAAAGGTACAACCGCACTGTACCAGAAATTGGAGATTAGTTAACAATAAAGTAATAATTCTAAATTATAATGTAGAGTGAGTCTAAGCTCTAAATTATAATATAAGACGAGTCGCGAAGACGAGAAAGTAAAGTATTATTAAAGATCTACTTTGACGACACAAAGTAGCTGACGAAAATTAAGTTAAAATTGATTTTAGGACGCAGTGAATGTATAAAGACACAGAGACTTTTCACGACTTCGGACTAACGTTTCGGAGAGATGTTGAAGTGACTTATGAAGTTAGGAAGGCGACTTTTTAGGTTGAATGTTGGCGACTGTTTTAGATGACTGGTGGTGAAAGACTGATTCCGTCTGCAAACTCGACTGACGTTCTGCGCTCCGTCCCCACTTTCGGGTCACCTCCCTCTAGGCGTCCGGTGGATCCAAGACTTCCCGGGTTGGCTTAATCATCCGGTGGAGATGGATTCTTGCTCTTGGTGAGGGAACTCTCCGCCTTCGAAGACGTCAGAAGCGGTGAGCTCTTCTTAATCTTAAGTTGATATTCAGCGGCGAATATCAAAAGGCACGTTGTTATAATATTTAGTTTCGTCGAGTCGCTGCGTCGAGAGATAGGCATAATATTCGATTTCACTGGTCTCTGCGTTGACATAATATTTAGTCAAGCTGAGTCTCTGCGTCAATAGATAAGAATAATATTCGGTTTCATCGGGTCTCTGCGTCAAGAGATAAGAATAATATTCGATTTCACTAAGTCTTTCTCGCCGTCGCCTATTGCGTCATCGTGCGAATGAAAGGCTCTTTGTATTATAATAATTTCGCACTCTTATATTATAAATTTTTTTTTTTTACAGCAAGAGAGACTTATTAATTTAACTATAGCAAGAGTTAATGTTCATTATCGAAATTATTATGTCTCATACTAATATTTCTTTTCTTTTCACTTATTAATTTATGCTTTTATGTTTAAATTTCTTTTACTTTTCTCTCTTGTTGTATTACATATTTTATGTTGACATATCTGCTTTTATAATAGTATCCATATGGAAGATTTAATTAATGCATTTTAATACTGTTATTTTTAATTTATAATTCCTTTCTATCGTGATTCCTTATGATTTCACTTTAGCATAGGAGACTAGCTCTCCTTTACATATATATATATGAATATATATATAGACATATATAATACGTGTCATGCGTTATTTTTGTAATATTACTTTTTCATCAATTACACTAAAAGAAAGTCTTCCATTTAGATTTACATGTTGATATACAAGTGCAGCTTAATAATATTAATAAATTAATTTATTTGGCGTATATATATGGTTCTCAATGCCAGTATGCATATGCCTTCCAAAATGTACTTTACTGAATAATATTTCTTTTTCTTTATTTTTTCTTTTCATTATACTTATGAAATGTAGGATTTATAAAGCGATTGTTAGTATGATTTAACTCTAATATAATTGGTTTGCAAGTGTTTCTGTTACAATCGCGTAATTGAATTTCAACGATTCTGATGTTACAGTAATATTTTATTTCCATATATTCTAGCAAAGAGAATTTTAACTTTTATTTGGAAAATTAATATAGTAGTTTAATGATTACAAATATTTTTTCTTATTTTTTTCTGATAAGGTCAGTATTATTTTGTTATTACTTCTAAGTAAGCAATGTCTAATTTAATAGCTATATAATACTATGCTTGATTAAATATTTTATTAAGTTCAAGTTGAGATATATATGTATATCTCATACCTTGTGTTCATATCTCCAGCGGTACGTTTATATTTTGAAAATTTAGTTTGAAATTTTTGGCGGGACGTCACAGAGGATACTTCTTGTCGTAATAAGCTTAATATCGAACTGAGGCTATTTATATCAACAGCAGCGTTTTGCTCTGCTTCAAATCTTTCTTTAGAAATTTCAAATTCTTTTTGTTGTATAATCAGAGCGGCTTGTTGTTCCCGAACAAGTCTCTCTTTATTTTGTAATTGTTGCATCATGATTTCTAATTCAGCTTGTTGTTTTTGTAAAGGAGTAGTGACAGTAGTATCACTCTCGCTATGCTCAGAAGTGGTTTTGGAAGATTGTGACCGCGTACTAATATTTTTGCTCATTATGAAAGATTGTTATAAATGATAACAAAAAATTTTATTCAAAAAACAACGATTGATCCTTTTTGGCTATCCCACCGCTGCCACCAATTTATGTCACGTGCTGTGACCCACTGTTATCGTCTACCTCGGTGTCAATAACAGGGTTGCTCTCTATTTAGTTTTTGGGTAATCTGTCTAAGTCGGCTATACCCAGGGCTTCGCCGAGAGCAGGATCAATGTGTACTAGGAACTAATAATTCAGAGGATTTTTTTTACTGATCTGGGATGATGATAATAGAGGCTTGATTTAAAAACTCTTTTATGATATTGTCTAAATTGTAAATAATATTTTCTTTATTTTCTTCTATAAATTGGATTAGAGTTTCTAATATGACTTCAGGGTCAACGAAAAAATTTTGTTGAAATTCAGAATCAGTTGTCTGAGGTCTCATTTATTTTATTTTATTTGACAAGAAAAATTAAGAAAGTTGAAAAGGTTGAATTTATGACATATGTATTTAAAAATGATTAAAAACGTTAAGCAAACGCGTTGAATCTCGTTATTGTATATTTGATATAGTCTGGTGGTCAGAATACAATTCACTCGGCACTAACGAGAGGCTGAGGAAGTTCTAGGAACTCCATGACACCATGACCATTATCGCGTATGCAATGAACGTGACGCACAATGACACTCGAGTTAATTAAAGAGAAAATAAAATTGTAAAATTATATCTGCAATAGCTTTAAATTTATTCAATTTAAAGTTGGAATGATTGGAGAATTTCTGTTTTGGAATTATAAATAGATTGTGATTAATTTGACAAATTTTCAATTATATTAAAATTGAGATAGGAATTAAGGTGGTTTGTGATAGTAATGGTGAGGGATTAAGTACTTACTGTTGTTGTATAGTAGAATTCACCGTCGGAGCAATTCAAAATATACTGATTTTGAAAGTTTAATTTACGACTTGTATAATGTAAGAGCAAATTTCTCAGTAATTAATGACTGCTTTAATATAAAGAACAAAGTTAAATTGAGAAATTTAAATGATTTGGATTTATATTGAATGTAGATATCTCTTTCTTTAGGAGAAAGTCAACTGTTGCACTATGATTTTATTTTTCATAAATATCGTTGATGCATCTATTCACGTAATAAGAAAGAATCATTAAAATTTTTATTGCTCTTATGTAGGTATTTATATATGTTACTAAAAGTATTGTTCTTTGCAGATTCAGCACTGTGTGGTGAGGTGACATATAAAGAAATGTACAACTGGAATATGGTGTGGTGGAGGCCAGCGATATAATTTATTGTTGTCAAAATCACTGTCTCCGATGGAAAATAGGAAGAAGAGATTAAACAAGGGATGCTCCGTTATTTTTATTATTAAGTAAACGAGTAGTTAATTCATTTACATCGATAGATCGATTATTTGCAAATTTATTGATATAGTATTTTAACTTTATAATTCTTGAGAGTAGTATCAAAATGTAAGTCAATTTGTAATTTTAAGAGTCAACAGTCTGAACTGTAAGTTATTCAAAAGAGTGAGATATATATATATATATATAGTATGTATGTCTACTTAACTGTATTAAAAGACTTTTATTTCGGAGCTTGAAGGTGGAACAGTTTATTGCATTAGTCGTAGAAGCATATGTCTAAATTGTAATTATAATTGTTTCGCGAAGTTGAAATTGTTAGAGTAGTAAGATGTCATATAAATGTCAAACACGATGTGTTAAAAATAGTAGTTCAATTCGGAATTCTTTTCTTTTTTTCTATTATGTTTTGTTGGAATGTGAGTGCGTTTTCTTTTTATTAAAAATAGTAATATTTTCTTGTTTGATCATATGCGATTGTTTGCTCGCTAACGCTCAAGATCCAGACGTACGTTAAATATTTAATCGATATTAAATTAATTATAGTAAACACTGGTTGAAGGTGAAGGAACACTGTATTAAAATAATTAGCTTGTAAGTATTCTGAAATAAGCGACTATGTATTTTAAAAGCTTGAAGATTTTACAAAGGTTGCAAGTAATGATTACAAATGTTGTTCACAATTCAAATGAAAAAGGTACAACCGCACTGTACCAGAACTTGGAGATTAGTTAACAATAAAGTAATAATTCTAAATTATAATGTAGAGTGAGTCGAAGCTCTAAATTATAATATAAGACGAGTCGCGAAGACGAGAAAGTAAAGTATTATTAAAGATCTACCTTGACGACACAAAGTAGCTGACGAAAATTAAGTTAAAATTGATTTTAAGACGCAATGAGTGTATAAAGACACAGAGACTTTTCACGACTTCGGACTAACGTTTCGGAGAGATGTTGAAGTGACTTATGAAGTTAGGAAGGCGACTGTTTTAGATGACCGGTGGTGAACGACTTATTAGTATGAGGGGTTGTTGGCGACTATTCACTTCGGATGATGGGGATCGACTGACTCCGTCCGCAAGCTCGACTGACGTTCTGCGCTCCGTCCCCACTTTCGGGTCACCTCTCTCTAGGCGTCCGGTGGATCCAAGACTTCCCGGGTTGGCTTAATCGTCCGGTGGAGATGGATTCTTGCTCTTGGTGAGGGAACTCTCCGCCTTCGAAGACCTCAGAAGCGGGGAGCTCTTCTTAATCTTAAGTTGATATTCAGCGGTGAATATCAAAAGGCACGTTGTTATAATATTTAGTTTCGTCGAGTCGCTGCGTCGAGAGATAGGCATAATATTCGATTTCACTGGTCTCTGCGTTGACATAATATTTAGTCAAGCTGAGTCTCTGCGTCGATAGATAAGAATAATAATCGGTTTCATCGGGTCTCTGCGTCAAGAGATAAGAATAATATTCGATTTCACTAAATCTTTCTTGCCGTCGCCTATTGCGTCATCATGCGAATGAAAGGCTTTTTGTATTATAATAATTTCGCACTCTTATATTATAATTCTTTTTACAGCAAGAGAGACTTATTAATTTAACTATGGCAAGAGTTATTATTCGTTCTCAAAGTTATTATGTCTCATTATTAATATTTCTTTTCTTTTCACTTATTAATTTATGCTTTTATATTTAAATTTCCTTTAATTTTCTCTCATGTTGTATCACATATTTCATCTTAACATATCCGCTTTTATAATAGTATCTATATGGAAGATGCAGTTTAATACTGTTATTTCAATTTATAATTCTTTTCTATCGTGATTCTTTATGGTTTCACTTTAGCATAGGAGACTATCTCTCCTTTACATATATGTATATGAATATATATATATAGACATATATGTATAATACGTGTCATGCGTTATTGTTTTTAGAATATTACTTTTTCATCAATTACACTAAAAGAAAGTCTTCCATTTAGATTTACATGTTGATATACAAATGCAGCTTAATAATATTATTAAATATATTAATTTATTTGGCGTATATATATGGTTCTCGATGCCAGTATGCATATGCCTTCCAAAATGTACTTTATTGAATAATATTTCTTTTCTTTATTTTTTCTTTTCATTATACTTATGAAATGTAGGATTTATAAAGCGATTGTTAGTATGATTTAACTCTAATATAATTAGTTTGCAAGTGTTTCTGTTACAATCGCGTAATTAAATTTCAACGATTCTGATGTTACAGTAATATTTTATTTCCATATATTTTAGCAAAGAGAATTTTAACTTTTATTTGGAAAATTAATATAGTAGTTTAATGATTACAAATATTTTTTCTTATTTTTTTCTGATAAGGTCAGTATTATTTTGTTATTACTTCTAAGTAAGCAATGTCCAATTTAATAGCTATATAATATTATGCTTGATTAAATATTTTATTAAATTCAAGTTGAGATATATATGTATATCTCATACTTTGTGTTCATATCTCCAGCGTTTATATTTTGAAAATTTAGTTTGAAATTTTTGGCGGGACGTCACAACCTACTGACTCTAAAGCTAAAGTTTTAATAAGCCGTGACAGATTGTTAAAACATAATGATAATTACGTAATTTTTATAACTCTGAACGGAGAACCTCTTGATAACGGCGCAAGAGAGCTACAAGAAGCCAATCTCTTACCTACATACAAAGATGTAACCTATGAGAGAGCAAAAATAAATACATTGCGCTCTAAGACCTTGATATCCTTACCACTAAAACTCAATCATCGCACGTTAATAGAGCCAGATAACATTAAAAATTGTATTAAATCGTTAATAGACGTTTTAAATGAATTATAATTAGAATCTATCTCAATTAAAAATACTAACTTTTTTGATAATATCCCTTGGGCTTACGTAGAAAAACAATTAATTAAACAGGTAAATGACATTAATATTCGCGTAACTATATGCAAGGATCTTATTCAAACACCAAATACAGAAGACAGATCAGGTCTTATCCGCGAATATCACGATTCAGCAATAGGTGGACATAAAGGAATAACTAAAACTTACAATCGATTGTGAACTTTCTATTACTGGAATACAATGAAAAAGGATATTCAAAATTTTATCCGGAATTGTCGAACCTGCCAATTAAAAAAATTAACTAGAATAAAAACTAAACAGCCTATGGTAATCACCGACACTCCCGGATCTGCTTTCGACAAAGTATCAATGGACATTGTAGGTCCATTACCCGTATCTGATAACGGAAACGTTTACATTCTCACCATGCAGGATTTACTAACAAAATATTCAATCGCGGTACCATTAAAAGAAGCCACGTCATTAACAATCGCCGATGCCTTTACTAAGAATTTCATATGCATATACGGTGCCCCACAAGCCATTTTAACCGATCAAGGATCTAACTTCTTAACGGCCTTAATGAGAAATCTAGCGAAAAAGTTTAGAATCAAACAATATCATACTACCGCGTATCATCCTCAATCTAACGGATCAATAGAAAGGTCTCACCACGTCCTAACAGAATATCTCAAAATCCAAATTAACAAAGACTCAAATTGGGATGATCATCTTGCCCTAGCAATGTTTTCATACAATACGAGCATACATGAAAGCACTAAATTTTCTCCTTTTGAATTAATTTTTGGAAGAATAGCACGCTTACCTTCATCTAACACTATAGTGGAAGAAAATATAGATCCTACATATACTGAATATTTAACAGATTTATTCAATCGATTGCGCGACACACAAGAAGAAGCGCGACAAAATTTAATTCAATCCAAAAACAGAAGCAAGCACTACTACGATAAACGCATTCACGCACAAGAATTTAAACAGGGAGATCACGTATTCCTATTGAAAGAACCAGCTAAAGGAAAATTCTCTGATCAATATATAGGACCCTTTGAAGTACTTGAAACATTGCCCAACAACAACATCAAAATTTTATTTAAAAACTCGTCGAGAGTTGTTCACGCAGATAAATTGAAGATAGCTCACATTGAACCAGGATGAAATGCTAAGAACGACTTTTTGGTTTCAGATGTGTTGGCCCCGCCAACGACCAACAATAGATCCTTTGTACAAAACCTCACCCGCCTTTTCACGGGTACAGCAACGATTACACATTACATGGTGCGTTAAAGCCACCGGATATACCCACACCAGACGCGGATACTTAATCTGCGCAAACTGTTACTCCTCCCTGCTGTCTGAATACTATAGATGGTGTTACGTCCCGTAATTTGTCACCAGTTGTCACGTCCTCGAGCGTTCGCGAGTGAAGTGCGGTTACGGTGGTTGGTATACGCGGATCGCGGTGGCCGAGCGGTAAAGCTGTCACGATCAGCGTAGCGGTGCACCGGAAACTAGAGGTCGGGACGTAATGGATAATAGGGAGGATGTGAAGTGAGTAGACAATGATTACAGATTGTTTACGTATACTAATTTTCATGTATTTATCATTATTTTATATTAAACATATATGTACAGTTATATTATATTTTTCAAGACGATTAGACAATTAAATCACAGACGGTTATCGGAAGGCGAATTGATAGGTGCTTCAGCGGACGACAGGATGCGTACTCGCCCGAAGAAAGCCTGGGAGGAAATGATCCTCGGTTGCGTAATCCCGAAGTCTATCAACGGCGGGGGCACGGGCCACGGACGGTATTCGATAGGCGGTAAGGGCCTATGTGAGGAAGCGACGACCCCGCTACTGGATGCCGGTGGAGTGACGGCGTCGTGTAACAGGTCAGGGGTTGATGACTCCGATGTATGGGTTCCCGGTGGAGGGTAAGTGAAATACCCGACGGATGCTGGGCTCTGACTACCTGGTGGCGACGCAGCTGTTCGGACCGTCAGGTAGGAGCCGCCTTGGTATAGTGACCGGATGAGGCGCTTCAATTGGTGAGCACGCCCTGCTCGACGTGACCGACCCATGACGCAACTAAGGAGGTAAGCGAAATCATAATCAACGCCATAGTTGAATACGCGGAGGGGTATAGACTGGGGTTAGTAATAGTAACGCGAGTGATGATAAGAAAAAAAAGAAAAAAAACATACGCGTTAAAGTAAATTGGTAAACGAGTTGACTTGACCTTATCTGACGAGTTGCGGGGACAGGGTGAGCCTTAATGAGTTTACTTTAATTTAATATTTATTCTATATTTTAGATCAAGAAGAGCGATCGGAGGAATTGTGAGAGACGCCCTGACAGAGGCGCGGTTCGTGGACTGAGAGGAGGCAGATCGCCCTGAGCGAGGCGCGCTGCACGCTAGGAGGCGGAATGCCCTGAGAGAGGCGCTCCTCGGAGGTTAGAGTCGTTCGCCCTGAGAGAGGCGTGCGATCTAGATAAAGGTAGTCCGGCTCTGAAGGAGGCGCACTACGAAGAATGAAGGCAGAGCCGCCCTGGAAGAGGCGCACTGCTAGAAGGGACGTAGAATCGCTCTGAAAGAGGCACACTACGTAGGAAGGATGTAAGTCGCCCTGGGGGAGGCGCCCTACGGTGTAGGTAAGGATGGTTATCGCTCTCTGTCTAACGACACTCCCTATGAAGACGTCCGAATAAAATATTAATCTCTTCGATTATAAGTTACAGATATCTGAGGCTCTGGGTATGTCAAGGCGGACGTCGCGGACCTTGCCACTGGTGAACGGATAAGAGAGAAAAAAAAAAGAAGAAAAAAAAAATAAAGGAGGAAGCTATGAGGAATACAAGAACGCCCTGGAGGAGGCGCGCGTCGCCGCAGGATGAAAGAGAGAGAGAGCCCGACGTAGGCTCGAAGGAAGGATGACCTAGTCAGATAAGTAGCACTAATTTGCCCGATAATTTTCAATATTAAAATTAGAATAGAAAGCTTGTCTTTATAATTACAGGTATGGACGCGAGAGGTTAACGGAGAGAAGAATTGACACCGAAAAGATGACCGACGCTCGGAAAGGACAGGGGCCGCGAACTGACACAAGTATGTATATTTCGAGTAATTACACGCAGACAATATGATTAATTATTACACGAATATATCTTAATAATTACGACTACGTACTCACTTCACTAAATTGTTATGTGTTACAGGAACCACTGGGAAGCACACTGTAACGCGGGTGTACACAAGAATGTGGATAATGAATTTACTGGGTACTGTATGAATCGAGTATTGACTGCTGATCGAATACTGATTATGCGAAAACTGAATGGTCGGAACGAACCGTACAACAGATTTTACTGTCGGGCGAAAGCCGAATACTAAATATGATCTGAACTGTCTAATGATCTGAACTGTCTAGGCGAGAACTGAATACTCTGAATGATGAGCACACGGTGCTCCCGTTTATATACCCGTGGTCGCTGAGGGCTCCCACCTTCTGAATTATAGCGCGCGCAACGTGGTCCGATCCTGGTCATGCTTGTTTGTCACGGGTATCACGCGCCGGGCAATAGTAAGCGGTCACGGTGTTTGTCTGAAATTTTCACGTGATCCGGCGGTTCCTGAATGTTCTAGAAGCTTCGGGACTAGCATTATAATATAATATTTATATCGTTATTTCTAGATATATCGCAATTATTACTAGCGTTACGATAACTTATCTGATTAATTACTTATCGCCGCATTGTATTATAGCGTTGTACTTAAATAATCGTAGAGATACGAGAGCATTCCGCTAATTAACTTATTAATTAACAATTATCTATGATGTCGCATAATGTTATTCGTGGATTACAAGGTCTAAATTAGTCTACAGACGTTAAACTCGCTATTATATAACTATATGTATGTATGTATATCATTATAACTAGTAGTAAAGGTTTATATATTTATATATATGTAATAATGGTATAAATGCACATGTAATATGCCGTGATATATTTACAATGGATGGATGAGGAGTGTGTAAGTGTGTATAAATGCATAAATTTAAGACAAGTTTATATTGTGAGAGGTTGAGGGTGTAATTTAAATGATACGCTTGGAATATGTATGAATTAGTTATAAGATCCGAAACTATTGCGTTACCATGTATATGATACATTGATTATGTGTATGTTAATATATGAATATGCCTGTAATAAGTTTATAATAGGTTTATTGAGAGTGCTTTATTTGTGCGTACTAATGCGTCACTATGTATATAAATTATTTATAGAGTGTGTGTATTTGCGTGTTACTGGGTGGATAATATGTCTATAATAGTCAGATACTGATTAAACATTGTGTAGATGATAAGTTTATAACGCGCGTATTTTTGTATCACCGGGTATATTAAGTGACTATTGTTATATAATTTTATGGTGTGTTTGTTAAAGAGCGTGTATCTATGTAATTATTTCTGGGTGTTCATTATGCGTTTATACTTGGTTTATGTAGTGTATGATGTGTGTATTATCGTACCACCGTATATATAGGTATGGTCATTTTGTTTATTATGCATATGTATATTGTAATTATCATTCATCCTCAATAAAATGATAACGAAGTTTTGAGAATATTATCACGTTCAAGTTATTTCAAACACCTTGTATAAGTAAGAGTTAATTAAGTAATTGTATATATTTAAGTGTGACTATTTAACTTTAGTTATCTTCCAGAGCTTTATTCGTTTTAAACTCTTTATGGGATATTTATATTGTTTTCACTATAATATGTATATACATATATTTATCTTGTGTAGTTCATTTTAATTATTATTGGTTTTACTTGATCACTCAAATATTGTCTAAGCCTCGAGGAGTTCTTGTCAGGTCATTATAATTTGCCTTTAAAACATCTGTGGATCATGATTTCTGCAGCGAGTCGCATATATATATATATATATATATATATGTATATGTGTATGCACCAAGTTATCTCCATGGTTGATATATGAAATAATTATAAATGATAGCTGACCGGATTTTTATTGGCAAACCAAATTGGATTCATGGTAAGGAATTATTATGCAGATGATGGGTTTGATCGAATCTTTTATTATTGTTAAAATTTGAATTTACTGAAATCACTGCGCTACGGTGGAATTTGAGTAAAATTGACAAGTTATTATATTTGGGTGACAGAATCGTTAGACATGTACGTTATTGTGGTATTAATTCGGCTTTGGGATATAAAACTGCATTTAATAGTGAAGGCATAATTATATATTGGAGGTGCGGATTAAAATAAATAAATTATTAAAGTTGAAAATATGAGGTGTTCCTGAAGTAAAATGGGTCTATAACAATGTGCGCTTAACTTTTTATGGCGGGGCTGTAGCCCTATAAGTTGCTACCCTTTTTTGGTTCCTTATGAGCCAAGGCGCCAGGAAATATTTAATTAAGGTCACTGGGCGGGTTTTTTATGTGATGTTTAAACCGTTAAAAATTGGGTGCTTTTCGATGTTGCGACAACTTTTGATATATTGAGAAAAGTGATTTAGACTGTGCATAGGAAGTTGCAATTGCACATACGAGTTACTTGGCTTGCTCAGTTTTAATAATTAATGAAAGTTCATATATAGGGTGTCCCGAAAGTACCGATCGGAGTTTATTATATGAAGCTTATGGAATTTAACCAAATAAATCGGTCGGTTGTTAAACACTATTTTATACTGATGTTTGGATAATATGACGATATTAGTTTATATACCGGGTGTCAATTTATTAAGGTGAACATGTATCGGGAGTTGTATTTCCGCTTATTCGCGGTTACGATCTCTTTCCTTGCGTGATTTTTACTTGTTATATAGATTTACTTTATATTTTTGTTATACCGGGTGGTGGTTAATTCTCGATGCGTGTGTCTATGGTGATGTGTACGTGTATGTTTGTGTTTAGTAAGAGTGATGACGACGAGGTGGAGTGAACATTGGTTTATATTATCGCTATTACTTAATTTACGTTATTCTATCGACGCGTACTTAATATTATGTTTCCTTTTTATTTTTCAGGTACTGCGACTAGAGTGACAGAATTAAATGGGTAATTATAATAATATTAAGATGTTCGACCGACTTGGTCGTTTCTCTTCCCTTTTTCAGGTGTTGAGGAGGCGGACCAGAAGGTGATATACCGGGTGGCCGGTAAATAGGTAAGAATTTTCATTGGACAACTAATTAATTATTTTCCTTCATTTTTAGGTAGGTAATAGGGGAGAACCAGTGATGGGGATAAAACAGGAAAAAAGAAGAAAAAGAAAAAAAAGGAAAAGGATGTTTTAGCCGGAAACATAATAAAAGGTATTTATCGGCTTAATCTATTTTTGATAATAACTATATATATATATATATATATATATATATATATATATATATATATATATATATATATATAAAAGGAAAAGAAAATAAAAGAATTTTATAGGTGCTTAACGCTTACTATGTCTACTTAACAGGTGACGTATGGAGTCAACGGACGGCGACTGGTGTCAAGCGGAGGCGCTGGACGTGACACCCCCCTCCTTAAAAGTGGAGCAGCGTGAAATGATGCGACGGTGAGCTCGTTGAACTCGGCTTACGGTGCGGTTGATAGACGGTTGATCTTTCGTTCCAAGTGCAAGTAGGCTTCTCGCAGGTTGGCGATCTCTGAAGGTATGGCGGGAATCCTCTCCTTGGAAGAATGGTGAATCGTCGTATCCGTGGATTCATGAGAGATATCCTTCTGGATTCGGTGATCTATCATTGGGCGCGATAATGGAGAATTGCTGAGTGTCTTGGCAGGTCTTTCCTGTTTGGTTGGTTTTTGAGAGCTCGCACTGTCATCAGTCATTAACATATCATCATTTGTTAATATGTTTTTATTTTTCAGGCTCGAGTTTCGATAGCTTAACTTTCTTGCTAGGCTTTTCAAGATGATAAATAAGATGAGTATTATAATTCCACCAACAACTGTTGTTGTTACCGAGACCTCCACGATGTATACAGGGCTCCATACGTCACCTGTTAAGTAGACATAGTAAGCGTTAAGCACCTATAAAATTCTTTTATTTTCTTTTCCTTTTATATATATATTGTCACGTCCAGCGCCTCCGCTTGACACCAGCCGCCGTCCGTTGACTCCATACGTCACCTGTTAAGTAGACATAGTAAGCGTTAAGCACCTATAAAATTCTTTTATTTTCTTTTCCTTTTATATATATATATATATATATATATATATATATATAGTTATTATCAAAAATAGATTAAGCCGATAAATACCTTTTATTATGTTTCCGGCTAAAACATCCTTTTCCTTTTTTTTCTTTTTCTTCTTTTTTCCTGTTTTATCCCCATCACTGGTTCTCCCCTAACACCTACCTAAAAATGAAGGAAAATAATTAATTAGTTGTCCAATGAAAATTCTCACCTATTTTCCGGCCACCCGGTATATCACCTTCTGGTCCGCCTCCTCAGCACCTGAAAAAGAGAAGAGAAACGATCCACCAAGTCGGTCGAACATCTTAATTTTATTATAATTACCCATTTAATTTTGTCACTCTAGTTGCAGTATCTGAAAAAATAAAAAGGAAACATAATATTAAGTATGCGTCAATAGAATAACGTAAATTAAGTAATAGCGATAATATAAACCAATGTACACTCCACCTCGTCGTCATCACTCTTACTAAACACAAACATACACGTACACATCACCATACACACACGCATCGAGAATTAACCACCACCCGGTATAACAAAAATATAAAGTAAATCTATATAACAAGCTAAAATCACGCAAGGAAAGAGATCGTAACTGCGAATGAGCGGAATTACAACTCCCGATACATGTTCACCTTAATAAATTGACACCCGGTATATAAACTAACATTGTCATATTATCCAAACATTAGTATAAAATAGTGTTTAACAACCGACCGATTCATTTGGTTAAATTCCATAAACTTCATATAATAAACTCCGATCGGTACTTTCGGGACACCCTGTATATGAACTTTCATTAATTATTAAAACTGAGCAAGCCAAGTAACTCGTATGTGCAATTGCAACTTCCTATGCACAGTCTAAATCACTTTTCTCAATATATCAAAAGTTGTCGCAACATCGAAAAGCACCCAATTTTTAACGATTTAAACATCACATAAAAAACCCGCCCAGTGACCTTAATTAATTATTTCTTGGCGCCTTGACTCATAAGGAACCAAAAAAGGTAGCAACTTATGGGGCTACAGCCCCGCCATAAAAAGTTAAGCGCACATTGTTATAGACCCATTTTGCTTCAGGAACGCCTCATATTTTCAACTTTAATAATTTATTTATTTTAATCCGCACCTCCAATATATAATTATGCCTTCACTATTAAATGCAGTTTTATATCCCAAAGCCGAATTAATACCACAATAACGTACATGTCTAATGATTCTGTCACCCAAATATAATAACTTGTCAATTTTACTCATATTCCATCGCAGCGCAGTGATTTCAGTAAATTCAAATTTTAACAATAATAAAAGATTCGATCAAACCCATCATCTGCATAATAATTCCTTACCATGAATCCAATTTGGTTTGCCAATAAAAATCCGGTCAGCTATCATTTATAATCATTTCATATATCAACCATGGAGATAACTTGGTGCATGCACATATACATATATATATATATATATGCGACTCGCTGCAGAAATCATAATCCACAGATGTTTAAAGGCAAATTATAATGACCTGACAAGAACTCCTCGAGGCTCAGACAATATTTAAGTGATCAATTAAAACCAATAATAATTAAAATGAACCACTCATGATACATATATATATATATACATATTATAGTGAAAACAATATAAATATCCCATAAAGAGTTTAAAACGAATAAAGCTCTGGAAGATAACTAAAGTTAAATAGTCACACTCAATATATACAATTACTTAATTAACTCTTACTTATACAAGGTGTCTGAAATAACTTGAACGTGATAATATTCTCAAAACTTCGTTATCATTTTATTGAGGATGAATGATAATTACAATATACATATGCATAATAAACAAAATGACCATACCTATATATACGGTGGTACGATAATACACACATCATACACTACATAAACCAAGTATAAACGCATAATGAACACCCAGAAATAATTACATAGATACACGCTCCTTAACAAACACACCATAAAATTATATAACAATAGTCACTTAATATACCCGGTGATACAAAAATACGCGCGTTATAAACTTATCATCTACACAATGTTTTTAATCAGTATCTGACTATTATAGACATATTATCCACCCAGTAACACGCAAATACACACACTCTATAAATAATTTATATACATAGTGACGCACTAGTACGCACAAATAAAGCACTCTCAATAAACCTATTATAAACTTATTACAGGCATATTCATATATTAACATACACATAATCAATGTATCATATACATGGTAACGTAATAGTTTCGGATCTTATAACTAATTCATACATATTCCAAGCGTATCATTTAAATTACACCCTCAACCTCTCACAATATAAACTTGTCTTAAATTTATGCATTTATACACACTTACACACTCCTCATCCATCCATTGTAAATATATCACGGCATATTACATGTGCATTTATACCGTTATTACATATATATAAATATATAAACCTTTACTACTAGTTATAATGATATACATACATACATATAGTTATATAATAGCGAGTTTAACGTCTGTAGACTAATTTAGACCTTGTAATCCACGAATAACATTATGCGACATCATAGATAATTGTTAATTAATAAGTTAATTAGCGGAATGCTCTCGTATCTCTACGATTATTTAAGTACAACGCTATAATACAATGCGGCGATAAGTAATTAATCAGATAAGTTATCGTAACGCTAGTAATAATTGCGATATATCTAGAAATAACGATATAGATATTATATTATAATGCTAGTCCCGAAGCTTCTAGAACATTCAGGAACCGCCGGATCACGTGAAAATTTCAGACAAACACCGTGACCGCTTACTATTGCCCGGCGCGTGATACCCGTGACAAACAAGCATGACCAGGATCGGACCACGTTGCGCGCGCTATAATTCAGAAGGTGGGAGCCCTCAGCGACCACGGGTATATAAACGGGAGCACCGTGTGCTCATCATCAGAGTATTCAGTTCTCGCCTAGACAGTTCAGACATACAGAGTATTCAGTTCTCGCCCAGACAGTTCAGATCATTAGACAGTTCAGATCATATTTAGTATTCGGCTTTCGCCCGACAGTAAAATCTGTTGTACGGTTCGTTCCGACCATTCAGTTTTCGCATAATCAGTATTCGATCAGCAGTCAATACTCGATTCATACAGTACTCAGTAAATTCATTGTACGTACAGACAGTCATTTATACGATTTAATAATCGGTTATCCTTATAACATTCGATCATACATACGCTCTCGCAAATTTTCGCGCAGTGTAATTAATATTATATCTTCTAATCAGTGTTTTCTAGTTCATTACGGTATTATTCACACAAAATCATTAATTGAGAGAGACTTCGAGACTAGCATATCGCGAATACTATTAATTAGCCTTCAGTTCTTACGTTTATTGTCGTATAAATTTATTCTTGATTATTTGTATCCACTGTCACTATTATATTTCCTTTCTCTTTTTCGATTTCCACGGCGTTCACAATACATATCGAATTCTATCTATCATTTTTAAAGACATTTTATCTTAATTTTCATTCGCAGTAAATTATTTCTATCAACAATATAAGTGTTATATCTTTTCCTCTCCAGGCAATTGTTAATGCCGCTTATCTACAATATCGTTTACGCGTCCGAAACCAGTCCGCGCGGAAATTATAGTCAAAGGAAAGTTCTATTAACTAATGTTGTAATACTAATATTGTAGATCCACATTCTCGTGTATACCCGCGTGACAGTGTGTTCTCCAGTGGTTCCTGTAACACATAACAATTTAGTGAAGTGAGTACGTAGTCGTAATTATTAAGATATATTCGTGTAATCATTAATCATATTGTCTGCGTGTAATTACTCGAAATATACATACTTGTGTCAGTTCGCGGCCCCTGTCCTTTCCGGGCGTCGGTCATCTTTTCGGTGTCAATTCTTCTCTCCGTTAACCTCTCGCGTCCATACCTGTAATTATAAAGACAAGCTTTCTATTCTAATTTTAATATTGAAATTATCGGGCAAATTAGTGCTACTTATCTGATTAGGTCATCCTTCCTTCGAGCCTACGTCGGGCTCTCTCTCTCTCATCCTGCGGCGACGCGCGCCTCCTCCAGGGCGTTCTTGTATTCCTTATAGCTTCCTCCTTTATTTTTTTTTTTTTCCTTTTTTTTTCTCTTATCCGTTCACCAGTGGCAAGGTCCGCGACGTCCGCCTTGACATACCCAGAGCCTCAGATATCTGTAACTTATAATCGAAGAGATTAATATTTTATTCGGACGTCTTCATAGGGAGTGTCGTTAGACAGAGAGCGATAACCATCCTTACCTACACCGTAGGGCGCCTCCCCCAGGGCGACTTACATCCTTCCTACGTAGTGCGCCTCTTTCAGAGCGATTCTACGTCCCTTCTAGCAGTGCGCCTCTTCCAGGGCGGCTCTGCCTTCATCCTTCGTAGTGCGCCTCCTTCAGAGCCGGACTACCTTTGTCTAGATCGCACGCCTCTCTCAGGGCGAACGACTCTAACCTCCGAGGAGCGCCTCTCTCAGGGCATTCCGCCTCCTAGCGTGCAGCGCGCCTCGCTCAGGGCGATCTGCCTCCTCTCAGTCCACGAACCGCGCCTCTGTCAGGGCGTCTCTCACAATTCCTCCGATCGCTCTTCTTGATCTAAAATATAGAATAAATATTAAATTAAAGTAAACTCATTAAGGCTCACCCTGTCCCCGCAACCCGTCAGATAAGGTAAAGTCAACTCGTTTAGCAATTTACTTTAACGCATATGTTTTTTTTTCTTCACTTTTCTTTTTCTTTTTCCCTTTTCATCACTCGCGTTACTATTGCTAACCCCAGTCTATACCTCTCCGCGTATTCAATTATGGCGTTGATTATGATTTCACTTACCTTCTTAGCTGCGTCATGGGTCGGTCACGTCGAGCAGGGCGTGCTCACCAATTGAAGCGCCTCATCCGGTCACTATACCAAGGCGGCTCCTACCTGACGGTCCGAACTGACGGTGCGTCGCCACCAGGTAGTCAGAGCCCAGCATCCGTCGGGTATTTCACTTACCCTCCACCGGGAACCCATACATCGGAGTCATCAACCCCTGACCAGCTACACGACGCCGTCACTCCACCGGCATCCAGTAGCGGGGTCGTCGCTTCCTCACATAGGCCCTTACCACCCATCGAATACCGTCCGTGGCCCTTGCCCCCGCCGTTGATAGACTTCGGGATTACGCGACCGAGGATCATTTCCTCCCAGGCTTTCTCCGGGCGAGTATGCATCTTGTCGTCCGCTGAAGCACCTATCAATTCGCCTCCCGATAACCGTCCATGAATTAGTTGTCTAATCGTCTTGAAAAATATAATATAACTGTACATATATGTTTAATATAAAATAATGATAAATACATGAAAATTAGTATACGTAAACAATCTGTACTCATTGTCTACTCACTTCACATCCTCCCTATTATCCATTACGTCCCGACCTCTAGTTTCCGGTGCACCGCTACGCTGATCGTGACAGGTTTACCGCTCGGCCACCGCGATCCGCGTACACCAACCACCGTAACCGCACCTCACTCGCGAACGCTCGAAGACGTGACAACTGGTGACAAATTACGGGACGTAACAACTGGTGACAGCGGTGGGATATTACCGCTAAAAATCAGTGCAAAAATAAAAGTTACTATTCTTCGTTATTGAAAACGAGTACATTTTCCCAAGAAAATCTTTCTTTCTTAAAATCATCATCGCGAATTATTTCTTTTACTAGTCTCGAAGGAAATTAAAAATAAAGTTACAATTAAAGTCTTTTCAAACCTCAATAAATAAATAAATCGGTCGATGTCCATTAATCCTTATACCTTAATACTACTTCAAAATTCTTCGTAAAATATATGTTATCCATGTTATATGCATCCAAACTAATCTAACCATTACCCTCTTAGGTGATAATTACCTGTTCATAATCGTGGTAACTGGTGATTGTACGCGATTCCGTTTTCGCATACCTGCAACAAAAAGAAATTATATACGCCCAATCGTTCGCAACCGCGAGTCCTGCTATACCATCGATAATAAATACTTACCTTTAAATATGGCTCAATCCGATGATCTCTCGGGGAACATAGAACGCGAAAACCATGAGGAAGCTTTTAGAGACCTACGCGAAAAAGAAAGGGAATTAAAAATCCGAACTGAAATGTTGGAAAACATGATGCGCGCGTTCGCTAAAAATCTACCCGGTTTGCAGGCCTCGAGCCCAGCGGACGTAACAAATAACGCGCCTCTATCGTTTAACATGTCGAACGCCTCGTATAACGGCATCCAGCCCACGACCTCAGCCGCCGGAATCGACGGTTCTCATTATCCTATGGGATATCCGAAATCATATCTGCGCGACGCTCTCGAACTGGTGCCGAAATACGACGGGCATAACATCCCCGTGCTACAATTCGCTAGGGCATGCAAAAGGGCAAAAGAATCGGTACCGTTGGTAGACGAAGCATTATTTGTCCGTATGCTACGAAATAAATTAACGCACCACGCATACTTAGCCGTAGAGGATGAAATCCACCCGACCGTGGAAAAATTTCTCGACTGCCTCAGGCGAACTTTCGGTCCTGCTAGAAGCTCGAACTATTATCGCGGACAATTAAGCATGGCATACAAAAAGCCGAACGAGCACATACTTGACTACATCGGGCGTGTTAAGGATCTGAAAACGGCCATAATCGAAGGAGATCAAGTCCAACTCGGTAGACCGTTATCCGAAAATGAGGTTGCCGGAATAGAAGGTTTCGCGTTAGAAGCGTTTTACGAAGGACTTCCACGCGAATATAGAATAGAACTTCGCGCTGAAGGATATAGTAGCCTCCCCGACGCCTGCTCTAAAGTGGTCACAATTAATAAACGCCTAGAAAGAGAGGAGATAAGATACAAGAGCACTCGAAACGCGAACGGTAACAATAATCACATTAGTAACGCTGCACCGGCCCCCGTGACGCAAATTCTCCAACGCGATCAGACTGCGGTAGCGAATACGCCGTCCGGTCCCGGGAATGCACACGAACGAAAAATTTGCGGGTACTGCCAAAAGATCGGACACCTCATACACGAGTGCCGTAAACGACAGTATCGCGAAAAGTACAATAACAATAATAATAATAATTTCAATGATAATAATAATTATTCCAATAACTCTCATAATACGCACGCTAATAGTAATATGAATAATCCACCTCCGCGAAATTCGGGAAACCGAACAGAGGTCTCGGTCAACGGAGCGCCCCGAGGCCCTTTCCAAATCCGCTCCACCCTCTGCATGGAAGGGAAACCAGATCCCTTCACGTCCTCCGAGGAGACGACGGAAACGTACCAGCCGTCGAGCTCGCATCACCGTCTTTCCGAGGACCAACAGCCTTCATGCTCGATACAGGAGCACAGCCTAATATCATAAAGAAAGGCTGCATTAAATCCGATATTCAAATCAACAACAAGGAGACTATCCAATTAACGGGTATCACCGAAAATGTTGTCACCACTCTAGGATCCGCCATAGCATACGTTTCGGAAACCCCAGTAGTTTTCCACGTGGTAGCCGACGAATTCCCTATAATCACACAGGGCATATTAGGTTCGTCGTTCTTCACTGAACATAACGCGTGCATTAATTACGGTAATAAGTTAATCACGTGGCGCGACTGCGCGTTTCCATTCAAGAACAAGGAGTCCATTGTCATACCCTCACGTATGAAACTGGGAATCACGGTCCGCATAGCTAATCCGGAAATTAAAACGGGTTACCTCGCCCCGATACGCGCCCGCGACGCGGTCTTCGCCGGAGATGCGCTTGTCACGTGTATCAACGACAAGGCATATATCGGCATCACGAATACCTTAGACGAAGAAGTCGAAATTATAATACCTACCGTTACGCTAACAGAAGTAACAAAAATATCGCAGGACCCCCCGCCAGGGAGCCTCTGAGGCAACCCTCTAGCCCATCGGGCAATAGTCCCGTCAAAATTCAAGCGAGCAAAAGCCTTCGCACCCAAGAAGCACGCACTGCACCTGCAACGAGTCAAGATAATTTTACTACATGCAAAAATAAACAACCAAACAAATTACACAATAACACAAAGACCAAGATACACATTGAAAACAACAAACAATCAAACTCATCATTTAACAAACAAAATACGCTACAAAAACAAAATACATTTACCCTCTCTCTTCCTCTCCTTAATACACCAACACAAAACGTCGATCCCGACTATCATCCCTACGGGCAGGAGCACTGCCTTCCTCTTGTCGCATCAAGGTGCGGCGTCGACCTAGGTCGACATCCCAATACCTCTCCCGATTATCCTCCATCCTTTTCTACAAAAAATGCAACACTTCAAGCTACAATCGTTTCTACGCACACGTCCCTTGATCCTAATACTATTATCACAAATCATTCTCACACTACTTACACAGAAAGGGGATCCTTATCTCCGCCGGCGAACGACGATGCCGCTCTCACGTCGGTGCGAACCCCTTCCTCTGGTCTCGGCCCAGGCGGTCAATCTTCTATAATTGCTCTTCCTTACTTTCCTCTAAACCCCGCAAAAGCGGATGACTCACCCTCTTTGTGCGCAGTTACAAATAAGCAACCTGAAACAAATAATAATACACATCATTTCACACTCATCGATCAGCGTGCATCTAATCTTGCGAAATACAACGACACACACAAAATGCAAATAGTTAATATGGTAAACGAGAAGATACATTGGAAAAGCTTAAGGAACTCACCCGAGATACTCACCCAGCGCGAACACAATTATAAGGAAGACTCTACACCGGACAGAATTACTCAAATAATACGACTCTTGCGCCTCGATCATCTTAACGACCTAGAAAAAGAGAATATTTTTGAACTAATAAAACGACACAATGACAGATTCTACATACCAGGAGAATATCTGGACCAAACTTCAGCAATCACCCATAAAATAATCACTTCGGACGAGATACCTATACATACGAAGCAGTATAGATTTCCGCCAATACATCGAGAAGAAATAAATAAACAGGTTAACGAGCTCCTTCAGAAAAATATAGTGACACCATCCACTTCACCGTACAGTTCCGTCTGGATCGTACCGAAGAAACCAGACTCAACTGGAAACAAGAGATGGCGAATGGTCATTGATTACAGAAGGCTCAACGAAAAAACGCTAGGAGACGCTTACCCTCTGCCAAATATCAGCGATATCCTCGACCAGTTGGGCAGTGCAAAATATTTCTCCGTCCTCGACCTCGCCAGTGGGTTCCATCAAATCCCAATGGATCCCAAGGATGCGCACAAAACAGCTTTCTCTACACCACATGGCCATTACCAATTCTCCAGGATGCCATTCGGACTCAGAAACGCACCGGCCACTTTCCAACGATTGATGGACCAAATATTGACCGGACTGCAAGGTATAGAACTCTTGGTGTATATGGACGACATAGTGATATACGCAAGCTCGTTACGGGAACATGACATTAAAATAGATAAGTTAATGAAACGTTTAAAAGCCGCCAATCTCACCTTACAACCAGATAAATGTGAGTTTTTGCGACATGAAGTCGTCTATCTCGGGCACGTAATTACAGATACTGGCGTACGCCCTGACCCCCAGAAGGTCTCAGCTGTTAAAGACTTTCCAGTTCCAAGGAGTCTGAAAAACGTACGACAATTTCTAGGCTTATCAGGCTACTACCGCCGCTTCATCCCCGATTTTTCAGGAGTAGCTAAACCAATGTCGGACCTCCTGAAGAAAAACAGTACCTTCTCATGGAACAAAAATACACACCACGCTTTTGAGACTCTTCGAAGACGACTCTGCGAAGAACCGGTACTGCAATTCCCGGATTTCACGCGAGAATTCCTGCTCACTACGGACGCATCCGACTACGCTATCGCTGGAGTCCTAAGCCAAGGAACAATCGGCCAAGACTTGCCAATCGCGTACACGTCCAGAGTACTCAATTCAGCCGAAAGGAACTACTCGACAACAGAGAAAGAGCTGCTAGCCATAATTTATTGCGTCGGACACTTCAGACCTTACCTCTACGGGCGCAAGTTTACGCTCGTGACGGATCACCAACCGCTCGCCTGGTTAAACCGAGTGAAAGACCCGACCTCTCGCCTTATGCGATGGCGCCTGAAACTCGAAGAATACGAATATACAGTCGCATACAAG